>NC_141687.1:2085294360-2085948527 GCF_964263255.1 Lissotriton vulgaris
AGTTTCGTCCAGGGTAATCTAAAGTCCTAGGGACGGGGTTCATATACTAATACTCTAGGGACGGGGTTCATATACTTATACTAAGTTTAGGGGATGGACTAACTCTAGGGTCCAACCTATGGGAGGACCTGGGGAGAGGGTGGTTACACCCCTTACCCTTTGTCCAGTTTCGCGCCAGAGTTGGGGCTGAGTGCCCCAGCAACCGGTTTGAACTGAGAAATGCATGGAGCACCTTGTGCGCCCCAGGCAGTGTCTGAAAAGCATTCACTGAATGCAACCCACCCTGCCCCAGTACACTAAAGCCTGTCTGGGGAGGTGCCAGCAGCTCCCTGGAAAGGAAACCTATTATCCAGGCCTCTCCTGCCAGAGTTTCGTCCAGCAGCTGGAGGGCAGATTCGTGTCTGTGGCAGCAGCATCCATTTTGTGATGCTGGGGCTCAATTTAACTTTAACCGGGTATACCAGTTTGTACATGTCTTCTCCCTCCAGAAGGCTGGAAGTTGACACCAAACATGACATATTTTGATAAAGCCAAACCAAAGTTGGCATTAACCGTGAGGATTATAATGCACTTAAGAGTATATGGTATGGCTAAATCATAGACCAGCTATAAGGAGGTATTTCCGAAAGCTGCAGAGGGGCTGAGCTCATGCTAGGGCACCCTCTCACACAAAAGCAAGCACTCTGCCTGTCTGGGGAGGTGGTTAAACTTCCCTGTGACAGAAAACCTATTATCCAGGCCTCCCCTGCTGGAGTTTCATCCAGCAGAGGGAGGTCAGAATCATGTCTGTGGCTGCAGCATCCATTTTGTGATGCTGGGGCTCTTTTAAATTATTACCGGTCAGGTAAGTGTGTACATGTATTTTCCCTCTAGAAGGGTGGAATTCTATTCCTGCCACCTGGGGGGGGGGGGGGGGGGGGCGTGGGGTGGGACTGGCGTTTCCAAAGTGTTTGACCCCAAACACGACATGTTTCCATGAAGCCATTCCAAAGTTAGCATTTACCGCAAGGTTATAATGCACTTAAGAGTATATGGTCTGGCTGCATCACATAACTGCTTCAGAAAATAGATTCCAAAAGCTGCAGAGGAGCTTAGCTCATGTTTGGGAACCCTCTCACACAAAACCAAGCACTCTGCCTTCAGGATTGATAAGGTCTACCATAGGAGTGACTGATAGGTTTATATGTGTCAGTGATTAAAGGTAGATATACGTAACCTATATCTTAGTAAGGGGTGCATGCACCACCTTTCCCAGGCTACAGTAGCAGACCTGTGGTGCCATTTTGGAAGGCTTTCAAGGGGAGGCATAATACATGCTTCAGCCCCTGGAAGGCCTCTGGGGTACCTATGCCCTTGGCACCTAAGGTACCATATATAAGGGACTCACAAGGGTAACCCAGTAACCAATCTGGAGTGTACCTAAAGTATATACAATCAATTTAGAGAGGAAGCAGCTAGGCTGGAGTCCTGAATAGCAGGGCCCCAGCCAGACTAAAGTCGAAAAACAGTGAAACACCAGCAAAAAGTGGGGGTAACCATAGTAAACAGATCCTACTCTCCTACACAACCCCCCCCCCCCCCCAAATGTAAGGACATTAAACTAACCTTGACCAGTTGAGTCTTCATTTTCTAAGTGGAAATATCTGGAGAGTCCACCTGCATTGGCACGGTTACTCCCAGGTCTATGTTCCATTGTATAGTTCATCTCCTTTAGGGAAATGGACCACCTCAAAATTTTGGGGTTTTCACCCTTCATCTGTTCTAGCCATGAGAGGGGCTTATGGTCAGTCTGAACAGTGAAGTGAGTGCCAAACAAGTATGGTCTCAGCTTCTTCAGAGCCCAAACTATAGCAAAGGCCTCCCTCTCAATAGCTGACCAACGTTTCTCTCTAGGGGTCTTCTTTCTGCTTATAAAAGCTACTGGCTGGTCCTGACCTTGATCATTCAATTGTGACAGCACAGCCTCCCCCAAACTCGGATGCATCTGTTTGGACAATAAATTCCCTGGAGTAGTTAGGACTTTGCAGAATTGGTGCAGTGCACATGGCCTGCTTCAGGTCATCAAATGCCTTTTGACAGCTGACTGTCCACTGAACTTTCTTAGGCATTCTTTTAGAAGTTAAGTCATTCAGAGGTGTCATAATGGATCCATACCCCTTGAAATTTTTTCTGCAGTACCCAGTCAGGCCCAAGAAAGCTCTGACCTGAGTCTCTGGGTAGTGGGAGCAACGCATTCCTGGATGGTTTGGATTTTGCTCTGCAATGGTTGAACCTGGTCTCCACCTACAAGGTGGCCCAAGTATACAACTTGACTCTGCCCTATCTGGCACTTAGTAGCCTTGATAGTTAGGCCTGCTTTCTGCAGGGCCTCCAAACAATTTCTCAGGTGGACCAGGTGATCCTTCCAAGTGGAGCTAGAGACAGCAATATCATCTAGATATGCTGCACTATAGTCTTACAAGCCTGTTAGGACTTTATTCACCAACCTTTGAAAAGTGGCAGGTGGATTTTTCAGACCAAAGGGCATTACCACAAATTGATAATGTCCACTAGGGGTTGAGAATGCCGTCTTTGGCTTTGCATCATCAACTAATCTGACCTGCCAGTAGCTAGCTGTAAGGTCAAATGTGCTCAGAAATTTGGCTGGGGCCAACATATCTATGAGCTCATCTGCTTTTGGGATTGATGGGCATCAGTCCTAGTGACTGCATTGAGACCCCTATAGTCAACACAAAACTTCATATCTCTCTTACCACTCGGGTGTGAGGTTTGGATACCAAGACCACTGGACAAGCCCAAGGGCTATCTGAGGGTTCAATCACTCCCAAATCCAACATTATCTCCTACCTGGCCGCCAAGACCTGGAACTCCCTCCCGACCGACCTGCGCCTGACCCAAGACCACCTCGCCTTCAGGAAGAAGCTGAAGACCTGGCTGTTCGAGCAGTAGCGGCACCCCCCCCCCCCCCCCCCCCAGCGCCTTGAGACCCTACGGGTAGTTAGCGCGCTATATAAGTATCACTGATTGATTGATTGATCTGGACTTCAGTCCCTGACATCATCAGGTTGCCTGTAAATCTTATTTTTAACAGGCAGACTGTCCCCAGTGTCCACTTCATGAGTGCACCAGGTGGTCTGACTTGGAGTCAGAGAAAACATATGTCTGAACTGATTGAGAACTTGTCTGCAATAAGTTTGCTGCTGATCAGTAAGGCTGCCTGCCAAGGCTACTCCATCAACGGATCCATCTTCAGGGTTCTGGGAGAGCATGTCTGGGAGAGCGTGACTCTCTTCCTCCTGTCCTTCATCAGTAGCCATGAGCAAGGCCATGTCTGCTCTTTAAACATATGGTTCCAATCAGTTGACATGAAGCACCCCATGGGGGCTCCTGGGAGTTCCTAGATTTACCAAATATGTAACCTCTCCCCTCTGTTCAACAATAGTGTGGGGTCCACTCCACTTGTCTTGGAGAGCTGCTGGGGCCACAGGCTCCAACACCCACACTTTCTGTCCTGGCTGGTAAACAGTCAGTACAGCCTTTTCTAATGCCTGGCGTTCTGTAATTCCTGGCTAGCGTTAAGGTCTGTAGTTGCCTTTTTCATGTTCTCAGCCATCCTGGAGTGGAGACCAAGTACATAGTCCACTATGTCCTGTTTAGTGGGTTTGAGAGGTAACTCCCATCCCTTCTTCACCAGACACAATGGTCCGCTTACAGGACGCCCAAATAGAAGTTCAAAAGGGCTGTAGCCAACCCCCTTCTGAGGAGCCTCCCTGAATGCAAACAAAAGGTAGGGTAGTAGGATGTCCCATCTCCATCTGAGCTTTTCTGGGAGACCCTTGATCATACACTTTAAGGTTTTGTTGAACCAATCAACTAAACCATTGCATTGTGGCTGATCCGGTGTAGTGAATTTGTAGTTCACTCCACACTCCTTCTACATTTGTAGTAGATAGACAAAGTTTGCATCTCTGTCAGATACTACCTTCTTAAGGAAACCCACTCTTGAGAAAACTTCCAAGAGGGCTCTTGCCACAACAGGTGCTGTAGTGGTCCTAAGGTGAATAGCTTCTGGGTACCTAGTGGCATGGTCAACCACCACTAGGATAAACCTGTCCCCAGAAGCTGTCTGAGGATCCATTGGTCCAAGAATGTCAATCCCCACTCTCTCAAAGGGAAACCCAACCACACTTAGTGGTATAAGGGGGGCCTTTGTGGTGCCACCTGCTTTGCCACTGGCTTGACGGGTGACACAGGAGTGACAAAACTCCTATGTGTCTTCAGACATGTGGGACCAGTGAAAGTGAGGGACAATTCTGTCCCAAGTCTTGTTCTGGCCCAGGTGTCCTGCTAAAGGATTATCATGGGCTAGTGTCAATAGGAAGTCCCTAAACTTCAAGGGTATAACCAACCTCCTGGCGGCACCAGGCATGGGGTCTCTATGCTCTGAGTACAGGAGTCCATCATTCCAATAAATGCCACTAGCATTCCCAGCAGCCTCAGCAGCAGCTTTCTGTCTGAGGGGTTCAAGAGAAGGGCAACTCAGCTGCTCCTGACTCAGATCTGCCCTGGAAGGGCCTCCTGTCCCCAAGAACTCAACCTGATCAGGCGCAAGCTCCTCCAGCACAGTTCCTTCTTCAGGAGCACAATCATCTCCCTCAAGAGACTGATCATCACTCTGAGTCGGGGGGAAGGCACTGCCTTTACCCTACTGCTCCTTTTCTTGGAAGACACCTGGTCCGTTATTCCAGGATCCAGAGCCTGTTCAGTGTTAGACCTTTTGACCTGTGGCCTAGTCACAGCAAGGACATGTGCTGAGATTCCTAACATTTCTGAATGGGTCCTAAATTCCACTTCAGACCAGGCTGAAGTCTCTAAATCATTGCCAAGCAAGCATTCAACAGGGAGGTCTGCACTCACTACAATCTTCTTGGGGCCAGTTACTCCTTCCCAGGAGAAATTAACAACTGCCAGGGCATGGTTGGCCCTGACATTGTTAGCATTGTCACTTGGTAAAGTTCACCAAGTATCATCTGTTCAGGGTCCACAAGGTCTTGTCACAATAGTGACACTTGCTCCTGTGTCCCTGTAGGTCAAAGCCTCTTTTCCATTTATCAAAGGCCATTGTCTGTACTTGCCCAGGTTACTGGGACTCGCAGAGGAGGACAAATCCATGTCTCTATCACAGACTAATACAGCCTGAGTTGGAACTCTGACTAGGCCAGAGCCGATTTCAGTACCCAGGGTTAACCCTACTACACCCTTCTGCTGAGCACCACCATTTTGTAGCTGAACTGGGGGGAACGGTTGCCTTGGGGGCAATGGTGACTGGAGTTGCATCCTTCTTGGTACAATCACTTGTCAAATGGCTATTCTGTTTACAGATTTTACACCATGGTTTCTTTTGGCCTTTTACTTTCTTGGAAGATTGGGAATCCCCACCATTAGAAGCTTTTTGTGGGCCTTGTGAAGACTTTTGGTCTTAACCTTTATTCCCACCCTCTTCTGATCTTGCTTCTTTTGGTCACCACCTTGGTTCTGTACCTTCTGCTTCACCCTGGTTCTGTCCCATTTGTATGCCTTCTTTCCCAATTCTTGGGGAGGGGTCAGATCAGAGTCTACCAGATGTCGATGCAACAGCTGATTTTGACAGTTATTAAGGATCTACTCCCTCATGATCAAGTTATACAATCCTGTATAATCACACACTTTACTGCCCAGTAACCAGCCCTCCAGAGCCTTAATAGCACAATCCACAAAGTCAACCCAGCCCTGAGTCTGTGTCTTTTGGGTATCACTGAACTGTATTCTATACTGCTAAGTGGTTAGGCCAAACCCATCTATTAGAACACTCTTTAAGACTTTGTAATCATCAGCATGCTCTTCTCTGACAGTGAGGAGCTTGTCTATACCTTTGTCTGCAAAGGAGAGCCATAAGATTGCTGCCCACAGCTCCTGGGGTACCTTCTGTACTTTACAAGGTCTCTCCAATGCAGTTATCCATTTGTGGATGTCATCCCCACTCTGGTAGGGAGGGACCATCTTGTTTAAGTTTCTATGGTCATAAGACCTTTCCCTACCACTAGGGAAGTTTCTGCCACCATGGGGCTCTAGCCCCATCTTTATTCTAGCTTTTTCAAGCTCTGGGGACTCCCTTTCTAATGCTACTTTCTGCCTCTCATTCTGAGTTGAGCTTCTTCAAGCATCATCTCCTTTTCTCTCTTCTCCTGGGAGCTGTCCATCCTGTGAGAAGAGACAGAAGTCCCTACAGATGTGTCAGAATGATCAGATTTCACTGAAGGTGACCTGGGTCTTCTAGGCACACCCCAACTCTTCCTGGTGTGACAAAGAGTGGGCCTCTTTTGCCTTCTTCAGCGCCAGTTGGAGCTGGATTGTTCAGGTCTAGGTCATTGTCACCTGCCTGGCCAGCATCAGAGGCTGAGTCCTGGTAGGGTAACCCACTGGGCCCTTCCTCCTCGGCTATCCCCACCCCACTGCCTACCCTTTCAGGCTCTGAGGTCTGTCTAAAGTCATCAAGCAGCAATGCCTCTATGAGGCGTTGGGTGTTGGGGTTCTGTCCTGGCTTCAATTTCCTCATAGCACACAGAGCCCTTAACTCTTGAAAAGGGAATGTGTCATATTTGGATGTCTGTACTTGACTGACATCTGGCAGAGATCCACTAGCTCCTGCCCTTGAAGTCATAACTAGTGAGGTGTGGTGTATGGACTACCTACACAATTTGTTTACCTACTAAATCTCTCTTGAGTTGGAGAAAGGGTGTGCCTAAGCCCTTGACACACAACTCGAAGTTTAGTACAACTTACTGTATTTAAGCTTGTATTATATGTACCTCGGGTACCTTTAGTGGTTTTCAAATGATCACACACTTGAGATTATCCGGTAAAACAATGGCAAGCAGGAATCCCACAGCTGCCACCAGTGTGAGAAGTTGGCCTGGCATATGCTGTCCACTATTCTAGTAGGCACCTTGCACCAGTCCAAACCACCCACATTGATGGTAGGTTTAAAGATAACCTACATAGAAAGCTATACTAGTGGTAGCTGTGGAGAGCAGCCTGCAGGCTAAGTCTTGAAGGAATGTAAAGCAGCTTGTTTTACCAGTCTATAATCCCGTGAATGACCAAATGAAAGGAGAACCACACCAGCTATATATATAAAATATATGCATTTAATCTCAGCACATCCCTCTAGTCCCTTTATGAGGCCAGAGGCAAAATTACACACAATAAACTTCTTTAGCACACAGTAAATTAGCACAATATATGATGAGCCCTAGGGGCGTCACAAACCATATACTAAGTAAGTGGTATAAGAACCACGACAAACCGAGACCAGGCCTAGGGCCTGTAGCACTGCAGTGGCAACCAGGAACCACCCAAGGTAGTGATGCAGGAGACCCACGGGGGACGCGTGCAGTGTATAAACACAGCCGCAAATCCTATTTGACTTCTATGGAGAAAGTTGCGATTAGAATTTTAAAGATTAGGGACACTTAGGAGTGGACTTGGAGCAAACCCCTTTAGAACTAGACAGAGAGTCAAGACCCACGGGAGCACCGAAGTACTCATGTTACCTCACCCAGGGAAGCCGGGTGCATAGGTGTCTTTTTGTGTCCGGTTTCGTCGTCATTTTCTATGGCGAGCTGCGAAAAAGTGCTGCAGGCGACCAAGTGGAAAGTGTCCGGATGGATCCAAGGATGGATCGGGGATCTGAAGAACCTGTAAGCAGAAGGGACAGAGTCTGGGTCACTAGCCAGTTACCAGGAAGGCGATGAGCAGATGCCCACAGATGTCACGTGATGTCAGGTGCAGAAGGTGGAGCTTGACCCTTCAGCCACGAGGACCAGGAGGTGCCGACGACAATGAGGAGCTGGATTCAAGCTGTCCCACAAAGGATGTCATGTGCTGCAGTGTTGGTACCTGGATTAGACCCAACAAGCCTTGGCAACAGCAACCCATGCAGAAAACAAAGTTCGGCGTCGGAGCAGACCAGCACGGTCTGAGGGACTTACCCTTTGTAGGGGAGTCGGGGCACATCTGGAGCAACCAGGGAAGCCCAAGAAGCAGAAGAGTTACCTTGTTAGGGACCCAACAGTCGACAGACCAGGGATCACTAATGGGCCTTGAGCAGAAATTCTAGAAGCGGGCCCCACGGAGCACTTGTGGAGTGTAGGCCCACAATCTTCGGTGCAGATAGTGCTCAGGGCTTGGACTACAAGTAGCCCAATGCACAACTTCAGGAAAGCTCGGGAAGTAGATGCACTTGCAAATGTGCATGGTGTCCAGGAGTTCCGGTCCCACCACTCTTGTGATGGCGACAGGTCTCAGCTTTGCTGTGATCTCGTGTCGGCCTCGGAGATGTCTGGAAGTCCTTCTCGCCTTCGGGATCCGGCGGGAGCCTTGGATAGGCAGACCGGCAAGATGCTTCTTTGGTGCCTGTTTGAACAGGGAAGTCACTCCTTGACCCCAAGGAAGAATCTTCCGTCTCCTAGTCAAAATAGAATGTCGAAGTTCCAGGATATATGTTGTAGAGTTTCGTCCAAGGTAATCTAAAGTCCTAAAGACTGGGTTCCTATACTTTTAGGGGTTGGACTTACTCTAGGGTCCCACCTATGGGAGGACCCATGGTGGGGGTGGTTATACCCCTTAACCTTTGTCCAGTTTCGTGTCAGAGCAGGGGCTGAGTGTTGAGGGGTATGAACTGGGGCATGCACAGGGAATCCAAGTGTGCCCCCAGCACTGTCTGTAAAGCATTCACTGAATGCACCCACCCAGTCCCAATACACTAAACCCTGTTTGGGGAGATGGTTACACCTCCCTGTGACAGGAAACCAATGGTCCAGGCCTCCCCTGCTGGAGTTTCATCCAGCAGAGGGAGGTCAGAATCATGTCTGTGGCTGCAGCATCCATTTTGTGATACTGGGGCTCTTTTAAACTATTGCCGGTCAAGTAAGTGTGTACATGTCTTTTTCCTCTAGAAGGCTGAAATTCTACTCCCGCCGCCAGAACTGGCGGGGGGAAGGGGTAGGATTTCAAAGTGGTTGACACTAAACACGACATGTTTCCATGCAGCTTTTTCAAAGTTAGCATTTACCACGAGGTTATAATGCACTTCAGAGTATATGGTCTGGCTGCATCACAGAACAGCTTCAGAGAATAGATTCTGAAAGCTGCAGAGGAGCTTAGCTCATGGTTTGGTACCCTCTCACACAAAACCAAGCACTCTGCCTTCAGGATTGATAATGCCTGCCATAGGAGTGACGTATAGGTTTATTTTTGTCAGTGATTAAAGTTAGATATAGGTAACCTATATCTTAGCAAGGGGTGCACGCACCACCTTACCCAAGCAGCAGTAGTAGACCTGTGGTGCCATTTTAGAAGGCTTCCCAGGGGTGGCATAATACATGCTTCTGCTCTGGGGCACCTATGCCCTTGGTACCTAGGGTACCATATACTAGGGACTCACAAAGGTAACCCAGTAACCAATCTGGAGTGTACCTAAAGTACATGCAATCAATTTAGAGAGGAAACAGGCTGGGGTCCTGAATAGTAGGGCCCCAGCCAGACGAAAGTCGAAAAACTGTGAAACACCAGCAAAAAGTGGGGGTAACCATAGTAAGCAGTTCCTACTCTCCTACAACCCATCGAAGAACAAATGTCTGTCGTAACCCAGACCAGCTGTATGTTAACTCATTGACTGAACTTACTGCTGAACATACCCAGCTGGAATAACGCATGATCATTAATGGTCTACTGACTGGTAGTAAAATAAGATGTCTTGGAATTGATTACTAATTCATAATATTATTTTAATTAGTAATTGTTACTGAAATTATGTCAATCAAAACTTGTACAAATAATTTTAATACATAGGGTTTTTGAGAGAACTTTGATAGTGGAGAATTTACTGTAATGACATTAACGTGTGGCTGCATTATTCACGGGATACCAGAACGCATGTCCTGTAATGCTTTGATCACATTTTATTTTCAAGGTCATGTGAAATCACCCATGTCTAAAATGTTGGGGGATGTTTCCCAGAGTCGTCTGTGCACTCCATGTTGATGACCAAAATTATCTAAAACGAAATATAGGAAGGACACCATGCTAGACATTCCCACTTTAAAATCTTTGAAAACGTGTCCCAACCAGGATCAAGCACATTTCAGAAAAGATCTGAACTTTGAAAGTACTTAATAAAACTAAACATAACAAGGAAACTACGAAATATGACATTGGCATACAAAATATAAATTGACAATTATGGGGTAGAGCAACCACAAGTATATCTTAACCTGTTCAAATATAGCCGGCATAAAACGGACCTTAACTGAACACCTCTTGATTAACAACGTGCGAGGAAGATCTTGGAACGGGGAGTGTAGTAAGGCTAATAGGTCCCACGTCGACATTTGTTAAGTTAACATGAGTATTGCTGCCATGAGGCTGCTTTTGCGCACAGCACTGCATGCATATATTTCACAAGACTCTATTTGTGCTCCCTTCACATGAGAACTGTCTACCTTGCAAGCCCATTGCTGTTCTCTGAGGTTTAGTCTGCACACAATGTTCAAGGTTAAACAACAAGGCCCCTTGTTATTCTGTTCTGATCAGTCCCTCGCACCTAGACATAACATGCTACACACAGCAGCACTCCTGGAAATCGTGTATGTTAATATTGCAACCGCAACCTGTTTTTGACACACTTGCAGACACCTTTCCGGAAAGAAGAGCTGTGATTGTCCTGCGATGTGAACATTGCAACTAGGCATTGAGGTGTGGGGTCACTGCTGACAAAGCCCCGATGTCTTCCTTTTTATAATAAACTATCTCTTATCACAGGGAGGGTGGTCAAGTCGGTCAGTCCTTTTCCACTGTTTTTCATAATATAACTCTCTCCCAGTTTGTATTCTATGGTATTGTAACAATGCTGACTATATAATGTTTATGAATTTTGCTGCTAATATTGGCTTGTGTACTGCACCATAGAGCGTGTTAGATGAAATAAACTTTTTAAACTATGATGCATCTCTGATTACTCGCATTGTGGACAGGTATGAGTGAGTAAGCAAAAGAGTGTCTGGGCCCTGCGATTCCCAAGATAGAGTGACGTGTTCTGGGTTGTCTAATCATTGGTAGGAGACGCTATAGCTAGTCGGTTTGGGACTTTGGGTACGCATGTGGTAGGTTGGTACACCACCTATTCACCGAGGTCCTGTTTTCCTGTGCATAGTTCTGTATGAGTGCAGAATCCCTACAAAAGTAGGTGTTACAGGTTTATGTAAAGAATCATTTTTATATTCTATTATGCAAAGCAGGCACAGTTAACCAACCCGTTTAGAGAAAGCGCAACGATGGAGGATTCCCAACAGAACAGCACCTAGTCAAGTATTCTCCCTAAATTATTTTAGACCCACACTATAGTACATGGGACAATGTGTGTGCACACTTCAAAAACACCCACCGTAACAGTGTTGGTTCAAGACATGAACTATGAAATATTTTAAACAAGGTCAAGGTGCACCACTTCAATGTTTGCAGAGAATGTTAACTTTGATAAAGTTAACAAAAATAATCACATCAGCTATTACTTGTGTTCTTTAAGAGTTCTTTTATTCAATTCTGTTGAAAGTGAAAGGTGTATACAGGAGCTACAGCCGACGCGTTTCGTCCTCTTGGGACTTCTTCAGGGCAAAATTAATCATAAGGTAATATTCTCAGGTCTTCTCCCGTGGTTATTGGGTACGTGGGTATATCTGTGACGTTCTATTGTAATGAAAGGGGCATCCTGTTTAACAAACAATTCTCAATGGAGGAATCTGTTCTGGCAGAGCCGTTCTTGTTAATAGGCGGTGTGTATCTATTTATGGTCACGTTCAGCCAACACACTCATGAATTGAGAGGTATTTCAAAATTGTGCATACAAGTCTCATCAAAGTATGGATGATAGTCCAAATAGTGCTGGAACCAGGGTAGTAAGCATGGAATGATGGTTCTGTCTGTCTATTATTATTTGCTTGTTGTAGGGGAAATATATATTGATCCTCCTACTTAGGCACTCTTAGTAAAGTGAGTTAAAGCATCCCCTAGTTCCTAGATCAGCATGCAATACGACGTCCTCCTCCGTCAGGTTCCAGCACTCTACCAACTGTGTCAGAACAATTGATTTGGTAAAACTACCTATGGTAGGAATGCTTGGATTCTTACTTTGCACCCAAAACAGGATCTTATTTAAAAAAGGGAGAAAGGTGAACCATTCTGGGTAGTTAACCAATGCTAACTTTACTAAAAATTGAATAATAGTGAAGTGCAGAAACATTTTCTGTAATCGTATATGGTTTATGGTTGTGGAATTTATAAAGCGCATGGTCGGCTGAAGGTATAATGGTGCTAACGCTCAAAGGAGAAAAGGAAAAATACCCAGGAGAAGCTATGTGTCAGAGCCAAAAGCCCTTCTAAAAAGCATGGTCTTCAATGAGCACCTAAAAACACCCAGAGAAAACAATGAACACATATGCAAAGGGAGCAACCTGAAAACTCTTGGAGCCAAAACTGAGAATCCGTTTCCACTTCTACTAGATTTAGAAAACTGAGAGGCAACCAGCAGATGGGCCTTAGAAGACCACAATGTCCTTTTAGAGGTGTATCTTTTAAAATATTTAGCAAGAAAATCTGGTGCTAAGCCATGGAGAGACTTGAAAACTACACAGCACAGTGAATCAGTTGGGTGACTGGATGCCAATGAACTTTCCTTAAAAGCGGCCAAATGTGTTCCCTAAGTAGAGTCCTGCAATCATCCTTGCTGCCAGATTTTGAAGTAGCTAAAGACGCCTCAGGCCACCTTCTAGCAGTCCTAAATATATACTATTAGCATGCACTAAATGGCCCCCACGTATCACCATAATTCTCCTCATGAAATCAGCAGAAAGACATAACTTGAGTTTCTTTAACATGAAGGGCATAACATCTTCTTTAGAGACCATGCGGCTGATCTGCGGTTTCATCGACAACTGTTGGCCCACTAAGATGCCTAATGTTGTAATTTAGAATCTCCCCATTTGGTACTCCTCCCCTGTAGTCAATAGAATGTTCCTACTGTTGGTTCTGAAGCTTGCCTTAGAATGTTGAGTGTGTTCCTGTGAGAGAAACAGGCTGTGACAGACGTGAAGCAGTGGAGACGTAGAATAAAGTGTAGTGAAGCCAGACCTCTGCTTGTGCACATTGCTATGTTAGCATACGCTTATTAGAAATGTAAACACAATTTTGCCCTTTTGCCACTGCTGGTAGCTGTTATTGTAAGTTTGAATTTGCGAATATCTTCACATGAGAGTGGCTTGTTTTCAACATCCCTAGACCTACATAGTGACCTTAGTCTGCACAGTGAGTTCTGAAGCCTCCAAGGTTATCATAACAATGTTTAGCTGTTATTCGGGCTGATCGACTCACGCTTAGACACAACATACACACAGCTGCAGTTAACTGAAATTCTGGCGCTTTTAATATGGCACTGTATACATGATTTGAGGCACTTGGAAGAATTCTGTTTCCAGAGAGCTTTTGCAGATCCTGATGTGATTCACTCCTGCTGATCTTAGAGGTATGGGGTCCCCCACACAAGCCTGAGAAAATATAGTTCCTAGCTAGGGGGGGTGGTGGCAAACAAGGCACTATAGGACCAATTTCCACCATCATTGTAATATGATTTCCCCTTTTGTGTTTTATGGAATTGCAACAATGCTGCTTGTATTATTTTTAATCATATGCCTGCTTATGATTGCAAAAATACTGCATCTTGGAGCCTGTCGTTAAAAATAAACTTTTTAAACTTTAGAGTGTCTCTTTTTACCAATGTTGTGAACTGGTATGAGAATAACTAATGAAAATGTTCATGATTCGGGGGGCGTGGCTTCGAGGGCGAAGATGGCGGACGCGGCTCTGTAGAGCTCCTGCCGGCCCGATCCTTATCCGCTAATTTATCCTTGCCCTAAACCCTCTTCCCTCGTCTCCTACTTTGCAGGCGCTTACTGGTGTCCGGCGGAACACGGAGGTGTGGTTGTTGGAGCTTCGGACGTCCGCTGCAGCGGCCGTTGGAGACCGTCCCTGTTGGGCCTTCTTGCCGCGTGGCGAGCCGGGACCTCAATTTCTGTCCCGCCCGCCGGATCACTCTGAACGCCGGCCGGACGACGCACGCCTGGGCCCGCGAGGCTGGAGCGGAGTCATCGGAAGTTGTGAGACGGGGTGCCCGCCTGCTGTGCCCGGCCGAGTGGGGTCCCAGCGAGGCGGCTGTACGGATTCGGCGACCGTCCTGTTCGGGCTACCCTCACAGGCGCGAGGGGCCTGCCCCGCTGACTGAGGCGGACGGATTGGTGGCGCCTCTATGGCAGTCCCGCTCTGGGCCTCTGCCTGTTGATTGCTGTGCCGTGTTGGAGTGACTTTCCCTTGGTTCTGGCCTGTGTCTTGGTGGACTGGGACGAGTTGATACTGAGGGGCTTGGTGTGATGTGGACGCCCCGGATCCTGCTTGTTTGCCATTTTCACGGGGCGACCCCGTTGCGGGTACGTGCCGCCTGACTACCTCTGCTGCTGCCATGACTAGAGGCGGGGGGGGCAACGCTGCCACCAAGACGGGGCCCATCGACAAGTTCACCGGCTCCGGAGGTGGTGCAGGGGCGGCCGGGGGAGCCCAGAATGCTGACCGGACAATGCAGCGCTGCTGACGGCCATCACGCAGTCTCGCGACATGCTGGATGCGAAGATCGGCACGGTGGGTGCCGATGTGATGCTGCTGCGCCAAGACCTTCGTAATGCAGTCGCCCGCATCACTGAAACAGAAACCAGGGTCACAACGGTGGAGGGCGACGTCGGCGCCCTGAAAAAGAGGGTTGCCGACCTGGAGCAGACGCAGCGGGGCCTAGCGCCCCGGGTGGAGGACGCTGAAGGACGGGCGCGGCGGAACAACCTGCGTTTTGTCGGCTTTCCGGAGGACTGCGAGAAGGGGCCTATGGATGTTTTCCTATCCCGGTGGCTGGAGAGTTGGCTACCTCCGGACGACCTGTCCCGTTGCTTCGTGGTGGAGCGAGCCCACCGCGCCTTGACGCAGAAGCCGCCGGCTGGGGAGCGGCCTCGCCCGATCATCGCTCGGATCCTTAACTACCATGATAGAGACGTCATTCTCCGGGAGGCACGGCTCAAAGACACTCTGCTTTATGATAACTGCAAAATTATGATCTTCCCGGACTATACCAGGCTGGTCCAGCAGCAGAGACATTCCTTCCTGGCGGCCAAGGCCAAGCTGCGAGGCCTGAAGATTCAATACTCGCTGCTCTACCCGGCCCGCCTCCGCGTGATCTTCAATTCGAGGACCCACTTTTTCGATTCTCCAGAGGCCGTTTTCGCCTGGACTGACGAGGCAGTCAGGCTTCGACCACATGTCCAGCCGGGGTTGCACTCCGGATCCTCACGCAGCTCCTCTCAAGAGCGGAGCGACCAGCCGAACAAAGGGAAGCGGCCTCGCAAGTCTCGCTCGAGGCGGAGGTCCCTGTCCCGGGACCCCCTCTTGGGGGGACACGCAGCCTGATACCGATCGCTCTGGCAGGGGGCCCTGATTTCTGTCCGCTGCCTGTTTGCTCCTTGCTTTTCTCCTATGGCCGTCCACTGCGGCGGCGGCCTGCCAGTCGGCGGTGCAGACATGATTTGGTGCAGTATTACTTTGCCCTTTGGCTTATGCTTGGGACTCTTGCGAACTAATGTTCTTTGTCATGCACTGCTCTTGATTGTATTCTATGCTGGGGGGGGGGGGGTTGGGGCTTGTTCCATGGGCTGCCTCCTCCTGTTGGGACTGGGGGGTAGTGTTGGGAGTGTGTTTGGTTGGTGGTAGGGGGGCTGTTTGGGATCCTTTGGCATGCCTAGCTTTCAGTGCTATGTTTTGGGCCTGAAATACCGTATGCCGCGACAGATACTTCATTGTTTCTTGAGGTATTGGGTGGGGGAGGGGGGTCTTGGGTTGTTGGGTTGCTAGTCGGGGGGGTCTGTTTTTCCGGGGCTATGGGTCTTGGGGTCCTGTTTTGTGGGGTGCACGTGGTCTTTGTGATTTTTGCAACTGTGGTGTTGGAGGTCTGGGCCGGGAGCCGGGGATGGTGGTGTTGGGCGCATTGTGATAATGGCTGATGTCCCGCAGGTAGCGTCTTCTGGCGCTTCTATACACGTTCTTAGCTGGAATGTTCGGGGACTCCTGGACAAGATTAAGCGGGGGGCAGTGCTTCGCTGGGCAAAGAGGGACCTGGCGGATGTACTCCTTCTCCAGGAAACGCACATGCTGGGCACTAAGGCCTTGAGTTTGCAGCGATTTGGCTTTCATCAAGTGTTCCACGCTGGGTTTACTAGGGGCTCCAGGGGAGTGGCCATTCTTATTCATAGACGGCTGGCGTACACTCACGAGCGTTAGTGGCTCGACCCTCAGGGCCGCTTTGTATTTGTTCAAGGGAAGATTGGTGTGGAGCCTGTGGTGTTTGGTAGTGTGTATGCCCCCCCCTCTGCAGTGGACCTTAGCGGAACGACTGTTTGCCCTATGGACTGAGCTCCCCCACTCCTTGGCGGTGATTGGTGGCGACTGGAACGATGTGGTGGATGTGGCCTTGGACAGGCAGAGGAGGCCTGGGGTGGCGGCCGTGACCTCCCCTACGCGGTTGGGGGCTATGATTGATGGTCTTGGATGGGTGGATGTGTGGCGGCACCTACATGCGGAGAGGCGAGAGTACACATATGTTTCAGCTGTTCATGGCTCCCTCTCGCGCCTTGATTGTGTGTTTGTACCGGGGGCCTTCCTTGACAGGGTGAAGGGGGCGGCTATTCGGCCTCGCGGGCTTTCTGATCACTCCCCCGTGGCAGTCCAAATTGATTTGCGCAAGGCACGCCAACCGTTCAGATGGCGGATGTCCACGTGGCACCTGCAGCGCCCTGACTACTCTCAGCACCTCCGTGGCGCGATTGCTCGCTACTGGCAGGACAACCTTACCGGGGAGGTGGACGCGGTGACTGTCTGGGAGGCCATGAAGCCCACCCTGAGGGGTTTGGCTATCGCTTGGTGTGCCTCTGCTCGCCGAACTCGGCAGGAAAGTATTGTGGCTGCTGCAGAATGGGTGGAGGAACTAGAGGCTCGTCACAGGGAAGTGGCCGATGATATCTCGCTGCGGCTGCTCCTACAGGCACAGCAGTCTTATTCCTCGGTCTTATTGGATGAGGCTCTCCAGGCGTGGTTGGCCACTCGTAGTAGAGTGTACCAGTGGGGCGACAAGTCTTGTTCTATGCTCCACAGGCTTTGCCAGCAGACGTTGCAGCCTCTCACTCTGCCGGGACTTGTTGACGATGCCGGGGTGGCGATTATGGACCCGGCTACTCTTGCAACGAGTTTTGCGCGCTATTATGGGCTCCAGTATGCCGCCCGGGAGACTCTCTCCCCCGACGACATCGCGGATTACCTCGCGACCGTCCCCCCGCTTACTGTGTCCGATGAAGTACGCGATGCCCTGGATCTTCCCCTGACGGCTGAGGAGCTGGGCGACGCGTTGGGTCAACTGAATGTGGGCAAAGCACCGGGGCCGAGCGGATTCCCCAGTGAATTCTATAAGAAATTCTATCTGCAGCTCGGGCCGCATTACATGCGGGCCCTGGAACAGGCGCGTGAGCAGGGCCGCCTCCCACCGGATTGGCGCCATGCCGAAATTGTGGTATTCCAGAAGCGGGGTAGGCCCCCTGATCGCCATGCATCTTATCGCCCCATATCCCTCATTAACTTTGAAGCCAAGCTCCTGGCCAAGGCGCTCGCGAACCGCCTGCTTCCACACATTTCGGCCCTCGTTCATCCGGATCAGGCGGGCTTTATGCCGCGCCGGGCAACGAGGCACAACATTCGGCGGGCGCAAGCTGCGATTGATGCGATCGGGTCTTCGGAGGATCAGGCGGCGCTCCTACTGGCTGATATAGACAGTGCCTTTGATTCGGTCAGCTGGACCTTTCTCTTTGCTCTCCTGCCGCTGCTGAACCTGGGCCCGGTCTTCGTCTCGTATGTCAAGTTGCTGTATACAGATGTCACTGCCTTGGTGCGAGTCTCGGGGGCCACTTCCGCTCGGTTTCCGGTGACCAGGGGCACTCGTCAGGGGTGTCCACTCTCCCCTTACCTTTTCGCACTGGCCATGGAGCCGCTGGCCGCCCGGGTGCGCCGTGATGTGCTTTATCGAGGCTTCGTGTGGGGGGCGGATCATTCGGACCGCATAGCTCTATATGCCGATGATGTGCTATTCTTCATGACCGACCTGCAGCGCACGGGCCCTCGTGTCCTGGAGTTGATGCAGGAGTTTGGTCGGGCGTCGGGGCTCTTCCTCAACCCACGCAAATCGACCCTATGGGTGCTGGGGGGTGACGCGGTGACCTGTCCCTGGGCTGCGTCCCTTCAGGTGGCTGTGGATGGCGTGAAGTACTTGGGCGTTTTCCTCTCTGCCTCGCCCGCGGTGGCGTGGGATCGGAACGTCCAGCCGGTGTGGGATCGGGTCCAGATGGACATCAAGACATGGACGCGTATGCCTCTTAACATCTACGGCCGGTCGGCCATCTTTAAAATGGTAGCCCTGCCTCGTCTCCTCTACCAACTACAGAATCATCCGTTCAAGATCGACCCGCAGTGGTTCCGGAGTGTTGACTCTGTGCTGGGCCGATTTCTGTGGGCTGGGGGTGCATCCAGTGTGGCACTACGCACATGCTTTCTCTCTACGTACTGCGGCGGCTTGGCAACCGCGGATATTTTGCCTTACTATCAGGCCTCCCATCTCCTTGTGCTTAACGAGTGGTGGTATGGGGACCGCAGTGATCCGGCCTATGCTCTGGAGCATTCTCTAATGGGTGGCACCTCCCTACACACCCTGCTGTACTCGGCCAGGCGGAGGCGACAGCTTCCGCAGGTCACCCAGGTGGTCTTCGCGGTTTGGCGGCGGGCTCTGCACCGTATGGGTTGGTGGGGTAGGCTGACGGCCGAGACTCCACTGTGGCGTAATGGTCTACTTCCGGCGCTGGCGTCCTTGTCCGGGTTCGGCGGCTGGGACGCGATCGGGATCTCATCCCTCGGCCATGTCCTCTCTGGCACTACGCTTAAGTCCTTTCAGGACCTTAGTTCTGAATTTAGCATGCCCAGGTCTCAGTTCTTCCGGTACCTCCAATTTCGCCACGCTCTTACCCCTAGCCTGGTGGCCCTGGAGCAACTCCCTGACTTTAGCCCCATCGAGGCGAAACTGTTTATGGGGGACCTGGGCGACAAGAAGGTCTCTCAGATATACCGCTCCCTGGTCACACACTGCTCCCCTTCCCTCTCGGCATTGAAGGCCTCCTGGGAGAATGATGTTGGTCCCCTGGATGAGGATGACTGGCGTGAGGCCCTTGAATCTCCCCGTGGTGCTGCTATAGCTGTCCGCCTCCGCTTTATCCAGTTCAAATACCTGCACCGAGCTTATTACACTAGGGACCGCCTGTGGCGAGCGGGCCTTATAGCGGCTCCGGAGTGTCTGCGGTGCGGTGCTGAAAGGGGGACGCTTTTCCACACTGTGTGGTCCTGTGAGAGACTGACTAGGTTTTGGGCCGGGGTTTGGGACTGCCTGTCGGAGGTGTTGGGGTGGGACCTGCCTCGTACCCCTAGGCTGGGTCTTCTCCATGTTCTTGAGAATGTTGGGGGTAACATTTACAAACGTCATCTGTTGTTGCTGGGGCTTGTGGTGGCGAAGAGGGATTTGGCACAGGCCTGGAAGAGTGAACGTGCCCCCCCGCTCAGTGCCTGGAAGGCGGGCCTGGACTTCCTCATGGGTCTGGAACGGCCTGTTTTTGAAGCCCGGGGGTGTCCCCGCAAACATTACAAAATCTGGAAGCGGTGGGCGGACTACAGGGGCCTGACCCTCGACCCCCCCCCATGGGCATTGATGATGCACTGTCTCTGGATGTGGATCCCGTACCCTAGGCTGTTGGCCGGCACCACATATGTTTTCCATCTCCTGTTGCTGAACTGTGATCACGTGCACTGGGTTAGGGTGGGATAAGGGGTGGGTAGCTCAGGGGGGGGTGGGACAGTGTTTTGGGATTGGGTGGGGTGGGGTAGTTGGGGGTACATCATTCTAAAGTACTGGGTTCAATGCAATGTCAATGCTGTACTTTCTCATATTTGTCGTTGACAGTCTCCTCCTGACTGTGGAGGGCTGTGTCGAAACTTGCTTGAACTCGTAATAAAAATGGTTTTGAAAAAAAAAAATTTCATGATTCTCACCATTCCTGAGAGTAGTAACCTAAGTCGCATGTTCTGAGTTGTCTAATCATTGGTTACTTTGCTATAGGACGAAGAGCTAATGTGACACTGATTCTAGTCGGTTAGGGGTTCTAGGTACTTAGGTGAGTTTTTTGGTCCACCACAGTTCACTGAGATCCTGGGTCTCTGTGCACAGTTCTGTGTCTGAGCAGAATCCCTGCAAGAAACTACTTCGGAGTTTGTACTTCTTCCACCAACAGGACCCACTTCACAACACTAGCGACGAGGATGGGATTGTGAAAGGGGGTAATGACCATCTCGTCCCCTTTTATATTCTCCACTAGTCAGATGCTGTGTAAAATTACGTTCTAAGGTACTGTTTTCAACCTCCTTCTCCTACATTAGATGCTTAGGTGAGCTATCAATTTAGTCAGCTGGCTGCTGAGCCTAAGTCTGCCTTGCATGTTCTAGGCAAGCTAAGCGGCTGGTGCAGTGGCTGTTTCCTCTCAAGTATTGGCTCAAGGAAATCAGCTGTGTGGGTGGTGCTGCCTTGGTGTTGGCAGGTACCATGACCTCTTTTCCAGTCACACATCGGCTTCGAAGACTTAACTAGGCCATCCGCCCGTGTGCCAATTCCTTGGTTGCTTGTCCTGCCATTTCGGACCGCTCAGAAGTCATCTGAGTGGAGGAGCTGCCTCTTCTCAACACCTTCTCCCACAAAGACGCATGCACATTGGGGGTCTCCTGAATCACTTCCAGTAAATTCCGGCTGGACAAGGTTGACAGGGAGGAGGGTGCCTCAACACCGACTTTTAGGCCCTGATTCCCTGTCAGGAAGTGCTGCACCTGGATCCTGCCCTCCTTTTACTGGCTTGCTGCTGTTCATGTGGTGAAGTCACACGGATAGGCTCAGCTTGTGGTTGTCATAGTACACTTCATCATTCCGGCGTGACCTTGAATGGGCGAGTTTTACCTTCCTGCACTGTTTTGGGTGCTGACTGGCATAGCTTGTGGCTGCTGGACATCCTACGGTGTCTAGTGGGATTTAAGGTGATATTTACTCATTATTCTCCCTCATGCGGATAGGCACAGCTAGTCCCTTCCGCCTGTTATGCCATTTGTATTCAGACCTTATACTACCTTCACATAACAGAAAGGTGTTTCTTAACTGGTAATTCTCTTGTGTTAAGAATTCTATGTGCCCTGTGCTCGGGAGGGGAACTTTACTTCCACATCTATAGTGTCTAATTTTTACTTTTGCGTTGTTTGTGCATGCCTTTTACCTAACGCGAGGGTCTCCTCTAAATCCTTCCTATTTTATTTCAGGTGGTCTCCTCCATTTTCTTTCAGGGTGTTTTGCATTCTTGTTTAGAGTTCCTCTACCAGCACCCCTTATATTTGTTGTCATGGCAGCGGCTGAAATGTCCCAACCGGTTCCATTTAAATGAGGTGGGAGAACCAAGTATTTCATGGAAGGAGTGGGCAACCTTTTTGGAATCTTACTTGATAGCCATTGGGGGAGAAAAGTTTAGCCCTGTCAGAAAACAGCACACTCTCATCCACAACTTGTGTGACCATGGGAGGAAGGTTTATGATTCTCTTCCAGACCCAGTTTTTGATGAGGATGAGCCCGATGAGTATAGAGTTACTTTCCTTAAATTGTAGAAGCAGCTTGGGGGAGAACATTAACATTGTGTTGGAACGTCACAAGTTTTTCGGCCAAATTCAGGGTAAGCAGAAAGTAACTTGAACTATGTTGCCACACTTAGAGGGTTGAGCAGTTTATGTGACTTTGGGGTTTTGAAAGATTTTCTTATTAGAGATCAAATTGTACGCTGTACCAACAACATCAAAATCCAAGAAAAATTATTACAAAAACAACCTGACTTAAAGGACGTTCAAGGATGGCTAAACCCAAATTCGAAGGTGAGAACAACAGACTTAAAGGTTTTTGTTGTGGGAGTAACGGCCATCTCGACAACTCTCCACTTTGTCAAGCCAGGTCTGCCACTTGCAAGAAGTGCAACAGAAAGGGCCATTATTCGAGAGTTTGCCGATAATCTTTCAACAAGGATAAGCGTCTTGAAAACAAGGAACATGAGGAGGTCACTCAATCGGTCAAGAAAATCATATTAAAAGTGGGAGACCTTAGCACGGTTCACTCGCTCAACTATCCTGTTTGTGATATCAACTTAGATGGTAACCTCATCAAAGTGTTTGCAGATTCTTGCTCTCCCTACAGTTTCATCTAATTTTCTTATATTAGCAAAATGAAAATGGCTGAGGTGGGAGACTTAAGTTTCGAACATTACTCCGAGTGGGTATCATGGCAACCCCATTCCCCTCAAAGGAATGCTCAAATTTCTCATTATCTTCGAGAATCGCATTACAGTAGGCAAAGTGTTCGTTGTTCATGAGGGGTCCAATTTACTAGGTTTGCAACATCAGAAGGTATTGGGAATAAAATTAGATCCCAACAATCCAGAGCAAGTGCTGATAATCAGCCAATCCATTACAGGGGACCAGATCTGTGAGGAGTTCCTGGAAATGTTTAACAACATATTGGGTTTGTTGATGGACTTTCAGCACAAAATTAAGCTTAAATCTGACCCCAAGCCTATTGTTCACAAAACTAGACCCATTCTCCACCTCATGAAGGAGCCTTTGAAGAATGAACTCAGTAGGTTACAAAGTCAAGAGATTATTCAACCAGTTGAGAGCTCAGACTGATTGACACCCATTGTGATAGCCGATAAATACCATGGCAATGGGCTCAGGATGTGCGTTGACCTTCGCAACCTCAATAGGAATATTTGGATTGACAAGCATCCTCTTCCCTTTTATTCATGAAATACTGAGCACCATGGGTGATGCAGCGTGCTTTTTGGTCTTCAACCTTTTCTAGTGCTTACCACCAATTGGAACTTCATCCAGAATCCAGATGGTTGATGGCTTTCGCCACTCCCATGGGATCTTTCATGTTTTGTAGAATGCTGTTCGGACTTGTGCTTGCTGCTGCAGTGTTACAGAAAATCATGCAAAGCATCCTGGAGGGGATTCCTAAAACCTTATGCTTCCAGAATGTTGTATTGGTCTATAGGGCCACGGTGGATGAACACGGTAAGTGTCTAAGACGGGTCCTTAGCAAATGGAGATGTGCGGGTCTCACACTCCAAAAAGCAAAATGCCAGATTGGCGTGACTACCGTGGAATACCGGAGTCATTCCATATCCAAGGATGGATTTAAGCCCAAAATTTGTTTTTTGGAGTCTATCTAAAATGCTGTCACTCTAAAAATAAAGTGGAGCTTAGATCCGTTTTGGGTCTTGCAGAATTCATGACAAATTATGTTTTGGAAATTTTCAGATGTCTCTCATAGTCGAAGAAAACTTATATAAAACCATGCACATTACATTTGGTCTGAAGAACGTCAATGTGCCTTTTGAAAATCTTTAAAAAAAGCCATTTTGTCTACCCCATACGTGTGTAACTTTGAACACAGTAGAAAAACTATCCTCACCACAGATGCCAGCAGCAACAGCCTAGGTGCAACTCTCTCTCAAGTCATTGATGGCAAGGAAAGAATAGTAGCTTTTTCTTCTCGTGCTCCAAATAAATCAAAATCTATTTACTCCGTAGTAGAGAGGGAAGCCCTTGCATGCTTTTGGACAGTCAAACATTTAAAGCTTTACCTGTCGGCCATCCAGTTTGACATCCGTAACTACCACAAGCCTCTCATTCTCTATAAAAGGGTCTTACAGTACACCGGAATAGCTAGATCGGTGTTGGGCATGGAAAGTTTTTGCTACAAATTAGAGTATGTCCCGGGCAATCAAAACACGGCTGCAGATTTTTTGTCCAGATCCCCTTTAAGAGGTAAAGGAAGAGTATGACACATATGAATATCCTGTTTTGTCTTGTCTTATCTTGTCTTATTTTAGACTCATTTATACGGTTCAACAAATCATCGCCATGGGGATCTCTTGGCGCCTGAGAATAGAAACCTTATATAGAGTGAGATCTTTAGAATAGCCAGGTCTTGAGCATTTTTTTGAATTGCGATAAATTGGAGCAGGCACATAGTTGTTCAGGGAGCCTGTTCCAGTGGCTAGGGGCCAAATAAGAAAATGCATGGACACCCGTTTTGGTCTTCCTTATTCACTGCGTACAGAGGAAATTGCAGCTGCGAGTTCTCAGTGGTTTATGGGTTGATAGCGTTCAATTTTCTTAGTCAGATAGGTAGGGCCAGTCCCCTAGAGAGACTTAAACACCAAATATAGCAATGAAGGTAGCTCGTTTCCTAATAGGAAGCCAATGTAATTGGTGCAGGAACGGTAGGAAGGGGATTTGCACTGGTTTATTCAGGGCAAGGTGGGCTGCTGTATTTTGGACAACCTGCAATTTGGATAACCGGTCCTCCCTTATACCTACCATCAAAGAATTGCCATAGTCCAGTCGGCTAACTAAGAGCGACTGAATAAGGGCCTTTCTGGCGTTAATCAGGATCCAGGGGAAGATCTTTCTAAGCATCCGCATGGTTCCGATACAGGTGCCTGACAAGGTCTTCACCTGTTCTACCATAGTTCATTTATTATCAATTCTGATGACTATGTTCTTAGGCCAACCCTATTGGGAGGGTGCTTCTCCTAGTTCTGGTGGCCACCAGTCTGGGGTCCATAGTTCTTACGCTTTACCAAACCTCAGTATCTCTGTTTTGAAGGAGATCAGTAGCAGAACGTTCTTTCTCATCTACCTTGCTATTCTAGTCATGCAGTTTATGTACTTTAGTTTGTTTACTGCAGGGTTATCCTCTATGGCAGGGGTCTCCAAACCGGTCCTGGAGGGCCGGATCTATGCCAGATTTTTTGGATATTCCCATTGAGATACATGTAGTTATTTAAAAAATCTGGCATGGATCCGGCCCTCCAGGACCGGTTTGGAGACCCCTGCTCTATGGGAACTATCAACTGCGTGTCGTCAGCGTAGGATATGGTTTCAAACCCACAGTCTTTGATGATTGAGGCTAAGGGGGCCACAAATATATTGACCAAAGTAGGGCTCAAAATAGATCCTTGTGGAACCCCCTCATCCACCGCAGTTGTTTGTGACACAAAAGAGTCCAACTTAACACATTATGTTCTGTCGGACAGATAGTTCTGAATCCATTTAAAGGCCAGTCCTCTGACACCAATCTCTCGGAGCTTGTTCAACAGGATATGATGAGAGATGGTGTCAAAGGCTGCTGACAGATCAAGCAGCACTAGAATGGCTGGAGTATCCCTATCCAATGACATCCTTAAGGTATCAGTGACCTCCAGTAGTGCGGCCTCGATGCTATACGATGCACGGAAGCCCGACTGGGATGTATCTAGTACTTTGTTCTGTTCCAAGTAGCAAGAAAGATGCCGGTTGATTAGTGTCTCCATGATTTTAGAACAACAAGGAAGAAGAGAGATCAGGCTGTAGTTTTGTGAATCAGTTGGGTCTGCTAGTGCCTTTTTGAGCAGAGGCTTGATGCGTGTGTTTTTCCATTTACGTGAAAAAGTAGCCGTGGCTAGCGAGATGTTAGATTTTCGCAAGCACATCATCTAGGACCTGGGTTAGTTCAGACATAACCGCAGGTGGCACCGGATCTAATGGAGAACCCAATTTCACCTGAGATAATAAGGAGCCTACCTGTTCACCAGTAATATCGTGAAAGAATTCTAGGCTCGGGGAGCAGGGGTTTTCCTGGAGGGAGGCTTTATCATGATCTTCCTCTTCAAGCCTGAAGGAGAGAGAAATCACGTTTATCTTATTAGTAAAGTGGCTCGCTAGGTCCTCGCCTTGTTCTTGTGTGGGTGGCGGGAGCGGACTCTTTGCCCTCAGGTTTGTGAGCTCCTTCAGAATGGCAAAAAGCGCCTGAGGGGAGTTCTTTGCTTCAATAATACAGGAACCTAGATAAGTGCTCCTGGCTGAATTACAGCTATTTAGGTAAGTTCTATGAGCCTCTCGATAGAGCGATTCATCTTGCTCAGATTTAGATTTCCTTTCTTTAGCCCTTCATAGGGCCTTTTCGATCTTAAGACTGTCTGAGTACCAGGGAGCAGGGGCTGCATTAAACTGGATTTTTACCCTCTTCCATGGTGCAATAGTCTAGGACGTCTGTTATAGAGTCCTCAAACTTTTCTAAAGCAGTATCACAGTCATTGCAGTTCAGACGCACAGGGGGTATAGGCCAGGCTAAAGGCAGAGGATGTCACCTTTTTTCAAGATCTGTGTAGCTATTTACGAGGTAGCAGACGACCGGACAGTTTTGTGAGGGCCCAGAGAAAACTTTGCGCCAAGTGGTCAGTCCACTTTCTCTTGTTACCTCTCTCTTGTTACCTCCGGGAGGGTGATACACTAAAGCTCCCGCCCATTCAGTAGTTTGGGCTTGCTGCACTCTGAAGATCAGCAACTCTAGATTGGGGGTGGATACAGTGTCAAGGGTATGATAAGGGGGACGCGTGGCAATAGCCGGACCTCCACCCCTCTATCCTGATCTGTTGAGACGGACAACAGAGTACTCTACCGGAAATGCCATTGCCAATGCTGGTGTGGCATCTTTATTAAACAAGTCTCGGTAAAAAGACAGATGTCTGGTTTAGCATCATCTAACAGGTCCCACATTTCTGCCACATGTTTTGGGATAGATCTGGCATTAAGACAGGCCCTGGAAGGGTACAACTTGTTCCCCCTCAGTCTGCTTTTTTGTCCCAGTGCCCTTCCCTTTACATGAAAGATTAATATTGAAGTGTAGAGGTGGGCTGCCCAAGGTTTGCATAGTTCAGCCAGTGACAAACCTCAGTGAGGACACTTCCCTTCTGAGTTGGTCTCTACTACTTGAGGGTTGTTTCTCCCCACACACAGGATGGTACACAACCAAGTTGCATCAACCTCTCTCTGGAGTAGACCATCCTAGGGGTGGGAAATAACTGTGGGTGGATGGGCAGCATCTCCTGGCAGCAGCGCTAGTGGCACGCCTACTGCGCGCGATCCTTCATTCTTTCTACCCTCACTGATGACGAATGGAATGCAGTTCAGAGGTTGTGGTGCTTTCCAAAATCAGGTCTTACGCTCGTCACAGGTGGTTGAACAGCAGAGGTGAAGTTCCACGAGGAGATGAAAGCATTTTGGGAGGTGAGGTATGAAATAAATGGAAGTAATAACTTGGTTCTCAGGAATGACAAAATCATACCCCTACAAAGTTGAGGGACCTGGTTATTGATCTCGCCCATGAAGGTCATTTGGGTAGGAGCCTCACCAAATCTCAGGTGAGGGAAAAATGTTGGTTCCCTGGTACGGATGCCATGGTCGAGGGCAAGGTAAAAAACTTCTTAGTCTGTGCCAGCAGTGACAAGGCCAAGGTTGTCAAGGTATCCATTTCGCCTGTAGGTTGTTCCTGACAAACCTTGGGAAAAAGTTGCTTTAGACATCATTGGTCCTATCAATAGGGCAGGGTTGACCAAACATTATACTCTAGTCCTGCTAGATTACCTTTCACACTGGGTGGTTACCAGAATGGTTAATCAAATCACCACTGAGCACATTATAACATTTTTGAAAGACTCTTTTTATTATGAAGGTATTCCTGCCACTATTATAACTGAATACAGTGTGCAGTTTATGTCTTCTGCGATAGTGGAGTTTCTAGCCCACTGCAGCATTTCCTACTTTAAGACAGCTTTGTACTGCCCTGTGCAAATGGGCTTGTGGAGAGAACCAACCGGATGGTTAAATAATTCCTCCAGTTGACCTGTGTAAATCTCTTTGAGGTGAAGAATGCCTTGCAGGAGATGTTGTGAGCATACCATACTACTTCCAGTTCAGTAATGGGAGTCTCTCCATTTACTGCCCTTCAGGGGAGAAAACCCTGTACCAAATTATTTCCCGCTTGGTTGTGTGAAGGGGACAGAGTTGTACCTGAATCGGCCTTGGCCAAAGACAAAATTGCACTCCACCAAGTACGAGAGCCAATACAATGATAAACAAGGCACCAAAAATGAATTATGGAAGTTAGGGGACTGGGTGTATGTAAAGAAACGAACTGGCCGTAAGGATTCCAAGTCTAAATTCTTTCAATCCATGCGCATTGCCTCAACATAGCTTAATGTAGCCATTATGGACATTGGGCAATGTTTGAGTATAGACAGACTTGTTCTCCACAACTTTCGTTATTTGCCTTCCAGCAAGAGTTCCTCAAGCGGAATGGAGTCTGGCCTCTTCAGCAGAAATGCTACTGCACATCGAGGATCCAAAGAGCCAGTGTGGCATAAAGACTATGTCCTGGATACTTGAATATCTTTATCCTCTGGGGGTGTCTCTCCATGAAGTTTTTCTTCCTCCCCCTCTTTCTCTTACTTCTCACTTTACCTTCCCTCCTCCTTTATTCAGTGCCTCCTTGTTGCTTTTCTTTCCTTTGGTTCCTTGAGGGGAAAGATGTGTTGTAATTTAGAATCTCCCCATTAAGTACCTTCCACCTCCCTACCTCCCCTGTAGTCAATAGAATGTTCCTACTGTTGGTTTTTTAAAAACTCTTTTTATTAATATTGCTCAAAAGACCATACTTTACATGAATCACTTGCATTGGTACATGGTGATGTTTATACAGTACAGCAATAATATTTACGAGCAAACAGGAGACTATAAATCATTAAAGGCTTCTCCGGGTAGACTTACATACCATGACAAATTCGTTTAACAAGTGTCTTGGCCTGGGTCCTCTCTTCCACACGCCACTCCGCCCCATTTTGGCTGTTGCATATCACTCCCCCACATGCATCCCTCTGTACTGCCACCAGGGGGTCCATACTCTCCCTACTGTTGGTTCTAAATCTTACCTTACAATGTTGAGTGTTCCTGTAAGAGAAACCAGCTATGACAGTAGTGGAGCAGTGGAGACGTTCAATAAAGCTTATTCAGAACCTACTTTAGAGTTCGTACTTCTTCCACCAACAAGACCCACTTCACAACACTGACGACGAGGATGGGATTGCGAAAGGGGGCAAAGACTGTTTCCTCCTCTTTTATATTCTCCACTAGTCACATGCTGTATAAATGTACATTCTAAGTTGTTAGCTATCCCTTTTGGTGTAGGGAAAGGGTCTAATTCAGTAGGCCATTAGAGGTTTGACCAGGCTGTATGGGTCACATAGAAGACCACCACTTCAATCTTATCCGCATTCAACATTAATTAGTTTGCCCTCATCTATACATAGATAAAACACATCAAAACTTGGAACAAGACATGTGATATGTGATTGTCCTCTAAGCAGAGGATTACCTGAAAATCATCAGCATAATTGAATATCTGACCTCCTCTGCCGACAAACTCCTTGATCAAAGGTTGTAAATAGATATTGAACAGTTCGGGCAAGAGGGCAGAACCCTGACCGACTCCACAGTCCACTTTTACTTCAATAGCTTTAAAGGGTGAGAGATGAACCGCAGGAGTTCTGTCTTCTAAGAACGAGCTACTTCATTTATATATTGTTCCTATGCACCCTGATGCTTTCACATGCTTTAAAAGAATCCCATGATTTACTATGTCAAAAGCAGCAGATAGATCTATCAGTAGCTGATAGACTGACTTGCATTCAGTTCCATTCTCAAATCATCATTGGCCGATACTAGAACAGTCTCAGTGTTGTACTTAAGTCTGATCCTGGCTTGTTGAGAGTCTAGGAATTTTCCAGTATGAAGATGGTTACATATCTCTTATGCAACATGGGTTTCAGTAATTTGGAACAAAAAGGGAGCAATGAGATAGGCCTATAGTTCTTTAGAACAGTCGGATCGTCATTCACTTTTTTATATAGAGGAACTATGACTGCCTTTTTATAGGTACTCAGAACCACCCCTCTCTGAAGAGAGGAGTTAAGCAAATTACTAAGAGGCTATACTTAATAGGGGCTAAAGATTTCATTACTCTTGGGGGGTGGGGAGGTGGAAATAAGGCCATTTGGGAAGCCTGATTTAATTGTATCAATAAGCCTTAACAGTGCATCGTCTTTCAGAGGGGTGAAATAAAAGAAGATAGCCTCAGCCTCTGCCATGTCCTCTGGTTCTAGGCAATCCACTGAAGGGCTAGCTTTTATTGATTTATTGATCAAGAAGATCTTCTCCACAAAATAATTATTAAATTCATTACAGCAGGTTTGGGTGGCCAGTTGGTTAACTATCAGTGAGCCAGAGGTCTATCGTAATCTTAAAAACCTCTCTCTGGAATCCCTAATCCTACCAGAGAAGGTGCATTGTTTGGTTTAAACAATCAATGTCTTACAATTATTCTGTGCTGTCTTAGAAGCTGCTTTAAGTTCCAAATATATGCATTTCACTATATTCGTTCAAGTTGCTTCAGTTCCAGTTTAGCCTTCTTATGTTGCTGGGAAAATCGAGGTGCCGACGGCCTAGTACCAGAGTAATATTTATTTACCAGGGGAGCCCGGGAATGCCCTGCCTTAGCTAACCAGTGATAACAGCACTACACTACTTCATTTGCATCATTGGAAGAAATAGCCTCAAGGTTTTAAGATGCTCCACCAGCTTTTCCCAGTCAAGTTTATTCTGTTCTCTGATGACCCTCACCATCCATATTGTACTTTTTAAAACAAATTCTTTTTATTAACTTTGCTCACAGGGACATAAAACACAAAGCAGCTTTCATTTAGCAGGAGAGAGTCAGTAATCACTTGTACATACATTGGGTAGGTCCAAATGTGTCCAAATACCACCATCCATATCACTCCCCCCCCCCCCCCCCTCATCCCCCCCTGTTCCTCGGTATTTCCGCCAGGGACCCCAGATCTTCCTCCATTTCTTCACACAGCGCCTGGCCTTGTAAATCGTTCCCTCTGCCCTCTCACACCAATCCAGATCCCTCCACCACTGGTCCCAGTGAGGGGCCTCCTGCGGCCCCCAACCCGGGGCTTCACTTCTTTTTGTCACCCCGGCCGCCAAGGCCAGCCAGATCTCCTTATACCTTGACCAGTTAGTCGGCCCTTTGATCATTAATAAAAACCATCTTGGTTCCACCGGAACTGGCGATCCAACTACTTTCTCCATGGTGCGCGACACCTTAGACCAAAAAGGAGCCACACTTGGACAGTCCCAAAGGATATGGAAAAAAGTACCCTCCTCCAGGCAACCTATCGCGCACAAAGGAGATAGGGTCCTGCCCCATGAGAATAAATGAGTGCGCGGGTAGCAGACCCTATGTAAAATCTTAAGTTGGACCAGATGAAACCGGACCCTTATCACCATCTCACACGGGCTCTGCAGGGCGTCCTGCCAATCATAGTCATCTAGGGTACCCACATCCTCCTCCCACTTCGCCAGCAATGACAGCAGGGGGATCAGGCATGTTGTTAATGAGTTTGCGATCGGTAGTGGCCGTGGTCCTTTCTAAAATGGGGTCAAGTAAGAGCCTGTCCTCCATTGGTGAGTATTCCGGGACTGAGGTCCCCGCCGGGATATGAGAGCGCAGAGCATGTGTAAGACGCAGGTAATGATAGTGTTGTGAGGCATGCATTTGGTATTCTTTCACCAAGTACTAAAAGGACCTAGAGGCCTCTCCCTTCCAGACATCCCCTAAATTTTAGATTCCAATCAGTGTCCAGCCCTTAAAGACGGTAAGGCTCTTCACTTCCTTTAACCGGTCACCACACCAAAGCGTGGTCCTGCCGGTTATGGTGTTAGCCCAGCCCAGGAACTTATTATCCTCCTTCCAGCACTGCAGCACTACCCCTGTATGCAAGGGCAAATCCTTCCGGTGCTTCCGCGGATAGAGAAGAGGCTCGCAACCACCATCCGGCATGGCGTACCTATCCACTTTGTAGACCGGTTCTGAGTCCACCACGTAGACCCAGTCGTTGACGACCTGGAGCTGAGACGCCCAGTAGTACAGCCGAACGTCCGGTAGGGCCAGCCCCCCGTCGTACACCCCACTCGTAAGTTTGTTCAGTGCGATTCTCGGATTGCCCCCATACCAAAGCAACGTCCTCCAGGCCTGGGATATGCGTTGGAACACCCCGTCTGGCACCAGATAAGGCGAGTTCTGCAGGATGTTTAGGAGGCGCGGAGCGCCAACATATTAAAGAATGCGGCACGCCCCATCATAGTGAGAGGCAGGAAACGCCAGTGAGCAACATCTGGCACTAATCTTACCAGATAAGTCTCCAGATATTTGGAGAAAAACTCTGCCCTGTCCCTAGTAATGTACACTCCCAGTTATTTAAAACCCTCAGTGACAACCATGGCTGGACAACGCGACGGGACGGGACCCTTGGGGAGGGGGTTGCCCTGAAAGGGGGTAAATCAAGGATTTGGACCAGTTGATCTGGTAGCCAGAGTAACTGCCAAACAATTCGAAGAGGTGGAGCGCCTGCGCCATGGAGTGGTAAGGTCTGGCCATATAGAGGACGATCTAATCGGCGAACAAGGATATACACTCCTCCCAATCGTCCGTGAACGCCAAGCCCCAGAATGACTGTTCTCTCCTAATCCAGTGGGCCAATGGTTCCAGCGCCAGGGCGTGTTGAAGAGGGGACAGTGGGCACCCCTGTCTCGTGCCACGCCGCAGAGGAACACCCGAGAAAGTATTCCTTTGACTCTCACTCTTGCCACCGGCCCTTCGCAAAACAGGCGCCACAGAAGTCCGGCCCAAAGCCCAGACGTTGCAGGACCATAAATAAATAGGGCCATTCGATACTGTCAAAGGCCATTGAGGCGTCCAGCGCCATCAATGCCGTTTTGAGTGTCAGCCACGTCCTCCATCATATACAGCACTCCGTAAAGCCTTCGTAAATTGTGCTGCATACTCCTATGAGGCATAAATCCTGATTGGACCAGATCCAGCAGGACCGTGAGCAGGCGCGCCACCAACACTTTAGCCAAAACCTTGGCCTCCACGTTGATGAGCGATATAGGCCAATATGAAGAGCAACGGTCCGCCGGTTTCCCGAGCTTATGAATTACCACTATCCTTGCCTCGCGCTGGTCCGGTGGCAGTGCCCCAGCCTGCTTCGCCTCTAGAAACATGCGTCTCATGGGCTGCGTCACGACATTGGCCTGGCGTTTGTAGATTTCCACCGGGAGCCTGTTCGGCCTCTGCACCTTCCCAGCTTGAAGCGCGTTGAGAGCTTTCCCCAATTCCCGGACCGTGAGGTCTGACTCCAGGCTGTCAGACTGCTCCTTCAATAGTGAGGGAAGTGCGAAGTCACGTAGGAACTCCTTGCAATCCGATTCAGTTCTGGTGCACACAGGGGTGTACACCACCTCATAATATGAGGCAAAGGCCTCCGCTATATGCACTCCCGTCGATACCAGGGTCCCCGCCTCATCGCGCACCTCCGCGACCCAGGACCGCTCCCGAATCCGGCATTCCAACCACACCAGCAGCTTCATGCTCTTGCCCCCGGCATCATATATCCGGTGTTGTAAGGCAAGGGATTAGGCCCGTGCTTCGCCCTCCACCAGTGAACGGAGTTCCCGCTGCTTGAGGGCCAGCTCGTGACTATGCTCTGCCGATGGGAGCCCCCCCACCCCTTTCTCCAGCGCCTCTACCTTCCGCTCCAACTCAGTCATTCGGAGCGCCTCCTCCTCCTTCTTTGCGCCAATTAACGCCTGGGCCTGACCCCTCAGAACGGCCTTAAAAGCTTCCCATACAATCACCTGGGAGTCAACCAAACCCTGGTTTTCCTCAAAGTAGAGCTGGGACCCCTCCCGCAGTTTGTCCACTATAGAGTCATCTTTGAGGTGCCATGTGTCTATCCGCGGGTAGGCCGCACTTGTTGTTAACGCCCCCTTAGAGTGACCCCACCGGAGAGTTATCTGATAACCCCCTGGCCAAGATACACAAATCTACAAAGACTACCACATGGTCCATTCTGGCAAAGAGATGGTCTATTCTGGAGAAGGATCCATGCCTAGCTGAGTAGACAGTGCACTGTCTTTGTGTGGGGTGGTGTACTCGCCAGATGTCACTGAGGCCCAGCGCTGAGGTAAAACTACTCAAACCCACCTACCCTCTATGGCCCTGCCTCACTCCTGAGCGGTCCAGATTTGAGTCCTTAACCGCATTAGTGTCGCCTCCTAATATCAGAGTACCCCATGGAACCTCCGCCAAGTGGGACCCCAACCTCGTATATGTCAAGGAATGCAGCCCCAGTGGAATGTAGCAGGAGCTAAGCAGTAGCACGAGACCCTCCCATTTGGCTGCAAGTGTCACCAAGCAGCCAGAGTCCTCCTCCCATTTACTCGTGACAATCAGTGGAAGAGCTGTGTGGCTTAAAATTCCCACCCCCCTCGAACCTCACGAAAACCCGGAGTGGGCCAGTAACTAATATCCAAACCGGTCCAGCGCCCTACAGATATTCCCTCTCAAGTGAGTCTCCTGTAGGAGAACTATATCCGGGCCATGGCGTTTCAGATGCTGCAGGACTAGATTGGACTTTATTTTATTGCCCAACCCATTGACATTCCATGACCAAATCCTTAACCTTGACTGATCACCCATTTACGTAAAGAGCCATAAAGGACCCCCTTCATTCCATTGCTGAATACCGATGACCACCCAATGTAGCTGCCATACTGACCCACCTGGAGCCAAACAAAAACATTCCCCCAACACCCCTCTCCTGCCTCCCTGCTCAGTGGGCCCCCAACCACCCACCATCGTAATACGCAGAGTGCCTGTCGCCCCATAACCCCACAAACAAAAAAGTCAGGAAACGTGAAGCTGCAGCCGATGAAGAAGGCATACTGTAGAAACAGAGTACCCACCCCCTATCGAAATTCTGCAAAACGCCCCCCTCCCCTTCTCATCCCCCCCATCATTACACCCAGTGCCGGAGTCTCTGGGAGTCCATCATCTGGCTCAGTATCAGTCTGCGGCTTCCAAGTTCGTACACCTCCACAGACCTTCGGACCCACACTCTCCAAAGAATGAGAGGTCGGGACCCCGGGGGCAAGCCGCCCCCGTTACCTTCCATGACCAGGCCCCCCCTCAATCAATGCCGCTCAGTTGTCACTTCAAAGGAGGATGTCCAGCAAGAGGCTTATCTTGCGATGGGGTGATGCTGGTCCGGGCCCCTTGGCCCCTGTTGTTCTGGGATGGGTGTTGCGATCCACCCCGGCGGCCCACGGTCCACCATCCACCATCCTTCCATCCAATCGCTCGCCTCCTCCGGCGGGTCGGAAAAGAAGTACGCCTTCTTCCCGTCGAGGAACTTTAGGCGTGCGGGAAACAGCATCATATTCTTTACATCTTGAACACTAAGGGCCCGTTTCACTCCTTTAAATGATCTGCGCTGACGCTGCACTTGTAGCGTAAAGTCCGGGAAGAAGCGGACAGTGGCATTCTCAATTTGTAAATTGCCGGACACCATTGAAGCCTGCAGGACGGCATTGCGGTCGCGCTAGTATAGGATCCGTGCTATGATGGTGCGCGGGGGAGCCCCTGGCTTTGGCCCCCCCCCCAGCGCAAGGTGGGCTCGCTCAACCGAGAAGAAATTGGAGAGGCATTTCGGCTTGAGGTGATTGAGTATAAGGTCCTCCACAAAATAGTCCATAGAGGGACCCCCACGATTCGGATATTGTTGCGCCTCTCCCAACCTTCCTGATCTTCGAGGAGGGCGGTGGTGTCAGCCTGATTTTTCGTAAGTGCAGCCACTTGCTCCTCAAACCTTTTCGTCTTCGATTGTAGGCTGCTGATACCACTTTCAGTCTCTGATATCTTATCCAAATTTTTGCTGAAGTCCGCTTGCAGCAGATTGACCTCCATATTCACTGAGTCGAGTTTGGGCTCCATCGTGCCCCTCATGTCTTTATTGGCTCCGCATCTCATGAATGGCAAACATAATGTCCTTAAGCGAAGGATCAGGTCCACCTCCTGCCGTCTCACTCTGCATACGGTCACGTTGCGGGCCCTCCTCTCTTTCCACGCTAACTGTGTATTTATCCATTGAGTTAGTTTGGCCCTGGGTCAAAGGTCGGTTGCGGCCCATAATTCGATCTCCCACCACGTCACTCACTGTCGCCGGCTGGGCTCCTCTCCATAGCCTGGACACTGAATTCTCCTCAAGGCCTCGTGAGGCCGACTCCTCTACGCCGGTCGGGCGCCCACCGCAGGTCCACGCAATATATTAGAGCCCACATATCCGTCCCGGTCCATCAGGCCCCGACTAGGCCACGCCGCCACGCTTCTCTGGCTACGAAGGGAGCCCTTGGCCCGGCCGTCTGGCCCTCCGCGGTCAGCGAGCCTCCTGCTCACACGTTCTACCCTTCACTCTCACCGCTGCAGCCTCCGCTTAGCAAGTTCCACACACAGTAATGGGCACCCTGATGCAACACACGAGGCCCGGCCAAACCACAAGCCTTAAGCCTTTCCCGGCCAGTTCAGCCACATCCAGCCCTCTGTTGAATGTCCCTCTTGGCCACAATGCTGTCACGTGCTGACTCCTGGTGGGGGGCGGGGGGGGGGGGCCGCACCCCTCCCGCTCGCTGTAACTGATGAGGCCCAGGGCCCTCCGGGCTCCCACACTCAGCCTAACAGTGTCTATGTAGGCCCCAATATGTAGGCCTTTGCTTGTACTGCCTAGCTGAGCCCCAGTGCAGGACCGATGTCTGTGCAGTCCCTCGGATCGCCGCCGGGGCCATGCGGGAGCAGCCGCCACTCTTCTAACTGCTGAATATCCACCGCGCCGTTGCCCCCGCATCCTCACCACCTCTCCTGCAGCCCCTCAGCCGAGTACACGCCCGCCACCGACCTCTACTCGATTGTTAGATCGTCGTCCCGCATATCACCGCTTGCCCGCAGTGCCTGAAATGGTAAGAGCAGGTGCCCTCAAACCAGAGTCCGCCTCTTCCCTGCTCTTCAGCGACGCAGGCTCTCAGACTCTGAGCTTCGCCGTCGCTGCAGCCATCTTAGCTCCACCGAGCCCCTCAGCCGCACACTCCTGCAGCCTCTGCCGGAGTACGCAACGGGGTTCTCCTGTGACTGGACCCTGCCCGCCACGTCATTGTCACTCCCGACAGTGGTAGGTGCCGCGGGAATCAACGGATTATGCCGGATAAGGGGTGTAAATAAAGGATATGGTTCCTGCTCACTTAATGTGTGGCCATCTTCCTCGGCTGCAGGCCACACCCCCATATTGTACTCTTGAAGGCACCAAGGATAGTGATATCAAATTGAATGAAATAAGGATTATATCAGACACAGAGCTCAATGCAACAAGGGCTAAGCACACAGTCAAGGGTCCATATCTGGTCTAGATTGTGGCCCATGAAATTAACAGATTTACTAACGTGTTGTCATTTCAAGGGAGGACATATGCTCTGTTAACTGCTGGCTTTTGGAAGTGGTGGTAGTTTCTTCAGCACAGTTGTTGAAATCACCTATGATCAGCAGTTTTTTTCAATTTATCACAAGGGAACAAGTCAGATGATAGAAAAGTGTGGGGAAGTTTGCCATATAATGCGGAGGATGGTACACTACCAGAATTGTAAAAATCTGACATTTTAGGTTGAACAAAATAAAGTCAGCCACTGCAGTAGCGTCAACATGATTTTTTTTTACATAAGATTTGTATTTGATATGGCAGCAACACTACCACAAATTCTGCCTGCCTGATGATTAATACCAAGTAAGCAATAACCTTCTGCTATGGCTTCCAAGATAGACAACATGGAGGTGTCGGTAAGCCATGTTTCAGATAGTAGTAATACGTTAGGCTGTATGGTATATGGAAGATCGAATATTTCTAAATAATTTTTTGCCAAGGCTCTTGTATGTAGTTAATAGATCAGAAGCGTGTTTTTTAGTTGTCTTTTTTATGGATGTCTTTATGGTGATGCAAGTGTCAAACTATGAGAAGTTTTTGTTGGCTTACAAATCTCCAATACTGATAACCTGTACACAACATATGGGTCAACAGAAGGGCTTGCCTCTTTACAAGCATGCAATTGATCCAACGAGTAGGTTAGTGGACTGCTGTCATGATGGCTGGCCGTTGACCCTGGTTGGAAGTTGATGGGCGCAGGCGGGCTTGCCTTTGGTTTGCCTTTGGCAAATCCGCGCAGCGAGTCCTTGAATATTCCCCTGACTCCCTTCCTGTGCCTCACCCTAAATGGTCGACAGGAACAAAGTGTAAAAAACAGCTAAGTTAGGTCAGTCTAACAGCTAGAACTGCCAAATAAAAAGATTCATATTAAACATGTGATCAAAACAGTAGAAGCATTAAAAGATGTTTATTTTGAAAAAAAAATGGCTAAAAAATAAAGAAGCGCCTTGCACCGACACGCTGAAACAGATCATGTCACTTACACTCAACATGTGAGAGGGTGTGGATTACGCATAAATCACCATATCCTTCAGGCCAGCGCTTAATTACATTTAAAAAAGTAAGTGTCAGGGCTCTTCTCAGGAGGCCACTGCAACTAGCGCCACCCATTGCCCTGCCAGCTCTGCCATTGGCAATACCAATGCAACTACTAACCTTCACACTCTTACAAGTGTGAGAATTTGGGCTATTCCAGGCCACACAAAGCTTTAAGAATGAGATGGGCAGTTGGTATTATTAATTTTATGGGTATTGAAGTATTGAACATACTGTTAGCTCATTTCAAAACAAAAGCAGCTCCACCATGTTGTGGACTGTCCTAAGTGGCAGTGAAGAGAATTAAGTGCCAAGAACTGGCAAAAACCAGCTCAAAAGTAGCACTGTTGCAGGCCTCTTGCTGGATAAACCTTTGGATAAATTAGTATTCGAATTTTAAGCTCTCTGACGTGTGTAGAAACCATTCCCCATTCTTCCAATATTGGCATGAAAAATTGAAAAGCACATCTTAGATCATCCCACTGTAGCATTTTATTCTCACATCTTTCTGTCTGCTTCGATGTGTTCTTTTACTATTTGAATAAAGAATGAGGAACTATTTTATATCTGAAAAGCTGACTTTCATATCACACATTTCAATCTTTATCTCCTTCATCAGGTTGATATAGAAAGCAATTTTTTTGTTTTATACTGCAGCAGAAATGTTGTATTTGCTTTTGTCATCAGCGGACTAGGAGACATGAGTCTCTGAAAACACAAAGTATGGTTCTCCTTTTACCCAGTGCACAATGCGGTTTCTACTGGAAATCGATCAAAGACCAGGAAATCTGCAGTTTAGCTATGCAGCCGGCATATTAACTCAAAGGAGGATACACCTGCTTGAAAGATGAAGTTGCACTATGTAGCCAAAAGATATCCTAACAAAAGAATACAATGGAATGGAAAGCTGCAGTTGCACTATACTTCCAATAGATATCCTCATAGAAGATGGAAGACTGAAAATCTATGAAAGGGAAAATGGAATGCTCATATAAAATTATAATGTAGGAGAAGGGAGAAATGGAGCTGCGCTAAACAGTCTCTTCTAAAAGATAAATGCCAAAGGAGGGCAGGAGGGGACATAACATTTAGAGGGTGGCAGCACTGAGGGTTACAGCTCCTTTTGGGAGAACACTTAATAGTTCAACCAGTTAACCGCTTTGATTCGGCTGGAATTCCACGCGAGCGCGGAACTGACGGCCCCCGGCCGTCCTCCGCACACGCCTAGGAAGAGGTTAAACGTTTTCCCTGCATTCTGTTATTTGCATTCTTTTATTAATATCTATGGATAGAAATGAAACTCTGGACCAAAAAGAAAAAAAAATCAGGCCTTCTTGCACTTTTCATACATAAGCTTTGGAAGACTGGGTAATGCAATATTCGTACTTATTCTGAGTAAATGCAAAATCATACTTGTACCATAGAAAACAAAGGCATGAGTGCACACTGGCAAAGTGACATCTTGAGAAAATGCATGCAGCACTCTCCTGCATGTAACTATAAGATTTCCGCAGTCCCAGAGAAGAGCTGAATAACAGAAGTGTCATTATTCACCCTACAGATATACCTGCAAAAGAGTGCCATGGAGATGGAAAGCTTCAGTTGCACTATACGACCAACAGAGGTCCTCACAAAAAAGTACAATGTAGAAGGATAACAGTTTGTGCTCTACTACCAAGAGAGGCCCCCAGTACAATGGAGATTGAAAGATGCAGTTGTGTTATACTATCAAAAAGGTCCTCACAGAGGAGTGGAGTGGAGATGGATTACTGCAGCTCCACCATACTACCAACAGAGGGTCTCACTGAAGAGGGCTATGGAGATGGAACCCAGCAGTTATGCTACATTACCAACATAGGTTCTCACAGAAGAGTGCAATGGGCAAGCCTCATGGAAGAGCGCAAATGAGATGGAAAGTTGCAGTTGGACTATACTACTAGCAGAGGGCCTCACAGGAAAGTAAAATGTAGAGGAAAAACCCCGTTTCACTCCACTACTAACAGAAGTCCTCACAAAACAGTACCATGGAAATGAAAGCTGCATTTGAGTAAAACCAGCAGAGCTAGACTGCATTTGCGTTACACTACTAACAGAGCTCCTCACAGAATAGTCCAATGGAGATGGAAAGCTTGTTGCACTATACTGCCAACAAAGGTCCTCACAGGACCGTACAATGGCGTCATAGCACTTCCTCTGTGTTTACTTTCACTTTGGAGGAGTGAGTTATGCAAAGGGCACACAACGGGACATCGTGAGAAACGTTTTATCAAACAAATGCAATAATAAAGCATATTAATGTCTGCTTAATCAAGTTTGCCATGGACTGGCTTCCACCATAAATTTTTTCCTTTCATTTGAGGAATTAGTATGTGCACCACAATGGAGAAAGCCAACTACACAACTTATTATGAGATGATTTTAACATCTGGAATTGTTTCATACAGTGAATAAATGTAATTATAACACCAGTATTTCAGAAAGAATTGCAGTGTGTGCTGGAATATTGATAACGAGTCAGCAGGCCCAAACCCTCTGTTTCGCATCTAATAGTCCATATTGCATCAGTTGCTGCTTTCCTCTGTGTGTCCAACAGAGTTGATGGAGATAGGTTAAGAAAACAATCCTCTCTAGTTATTGATTCTTATCGAAGTAAGTGATAACACCTTACATGTAGGAATTACAATTCTGATTGCATTTTATTTCCTCTGCCATTTCTATACGTAACTTTAATATTCCAATAGGTGCTGCTTCACAAATGCATTTGCTGGTATAAGAAAGAGTTGAACTTGGAATTTTTTTAAAGTGCAGTAAAGTCAAACGTATTCAAGCAACTGTGTTTTACGCAAGCAACGCGGACTTCCGCTCACTGCAGGCATAATGATGATGTGCAATAGTTAACAAAATAAGGTAAAGGAGTTGACAAATTGCAAGTCCTGGATATAAATGTACATATTCGATAAACTTCAATAAAGGGGTTAATTTTGAGGTATCCACAAATATTTGACAATGCACGTGCCGCGCTTATCTGAGCAGCAGCCACATTATACTCACACAGACATGAATTTAGCTGTGATGAAAGTGCAATTAAGTAGACTAATTATGCAGATAGGACACCATTTGAGTGTATGAATGATTTGTCATGCAAGAGAAAGGTAATCGGTGGAAAAATGTTAGAGTAATTAAATGAGTTAATTTCCCTTGCCGTAAGTATCGATAATGTGTACATAATACTCCATATTCAAAGAAAGTGATAAACGTGTATTCGGGGGTCAAAGACCTCACATGCAAATGTACGACTTTCACACAATACAGGGTATGTGAGAAATTGTAAGCACCATAAATAAAGTGTGCGCACTCTGCTTCAAGAAAGACTATGAAGAAATGCTGCTTCGGTGTGCGTGTGTACTGGCCCATGTTTACTTTCGTCCAAACCAAGGGAAAGGAACTGTATGACCACTCCGGGCCATAATTGGATGGCTCAGCTGTCACCCCTGACCTCTCACTTTCCAAAGGAAATCAATCTGTCATTCATTGTCTGACAGTCTCATTTTGGTTGGGTCATGGCCGGATTCTGTATTCAACTATCTCCATCATTTTCCCTTGCGCCACAAAACTCAGGAGAGATATAAAGACATGACAACGCCGAACTTGGAAATGACTCTTGATGAGGGGGTCAGTCCACACACAGTTTTATTAAGGTGCGGTAAGTGCACAATTATTTAAGAATTGCGCATGTTGCATCTAATCTAAAATCCAGATAGTAACTGTCTCTGTTTTCCGAGCCATCAGACTCTTTCGAGAAAAAGGCAAATATATTGCACAGTTTCTCCATGTTTTAGCTTTAATGTATGCTTTTACTGCACACCCTCCCATGTCCTGGGAGCAGATAACATGTCCTCATAAGGAGCCAGCAGGCAGCCAGGTAACTGTTGGGGATTACCTCTGAAAAGGCTACTAGACACGTTAGACAGAAAAATGGCAGATTTCTAAAAGTGGTATTTTAAAAATAGTAATTTAAAATCCACTTACTATTAGGTTAGATTTGAAATGCCTATTAATTTGAGTCTTGAACCATTGTTCTTGCTAGTCTAAAACTGAAGTTATGCATTATAAGGATTTCTGATGTTACCCAATGATTTTCTAGGGGAAAACCAGCCACAGTGAAACATTACTTTGGAGATTACTCACTCCCAGGACATGTAAAACTTAAGTACACCTGCCCAAATGTTTAAATACCATGCACTCTGCCCTATGGACATTTAGGTTCGAACTTAGGGGTGACTTAGAAGTAGTAAAAAAGAAGGGTTAGTCCTGGCAAATGGTGTATTTTGCAGTTTGTGACATTGCACACTCGAACGTCGGGAGCAGGCCTGAAGACATGCTTTCCCTTGTCACTTTCTTTGTAGCACAATATATGCTACAGTCCACTAGTGACATTTACCTTGCATGCCCCAGGGTACGCAGTGTACCATATATTAGTGACTTGGGGGTATGTTAAATATGCCAATCTGAAATTACTCAATTTGACATATTTTTAGGCGCCAGATAACATACTCAGGGCTGGACAGCAGCTCCCCAGTGTTCTGAGTATAAACACCAGCAATACAATCCATCAGAAAGTGGGAGGGACCACACAAAAAGGGCGTTTTCTTACAGAAGTCTTTTAATATTTTTACAATGAGATTTGTATGGGCACATATATTTTTCTAGGTTTAGGTTTATGCTTCTAATGTTATTTCCTGCCTCCACTGATTGAAGTGTGATTTTCTTGCAGTATCTGTGGGAGGCCATGTGAGATGTTCAACTCACTTCAGTGCTTGGCCTGAGTTGATTTGAGCCCCTATGGGCACTACTGTACAATAGACGAATGTATGACGGAATTCCGCATGCGTTTTCCATGCTTGCCTTAGGAACTCTCATGTGAACGAATGTATCTTTAGCGCGCAATTGTTTTGCATGCAAGTCCTTTTAACGACTTGCCTGAGGGGGGCGCAGGATTTTGGAATAGTTTAATTGACTATTCCAACTCCTTCTGTGCAACAGTAGGGAAGGTGTTGGACTTTAATTCCAACACCACTCCACCATTGCGACCTCCTAATGCAAGTCACTGTAATAACTTGTGCGCAGAACAATTGTGTACTAAAGGTGCATTTGTTCTACTTGTGGTGCTTTGAAGATACAGCGTGATTGGGGCTTCGCCCTAAAGCACGTTTCCCACTATAGACGTAAGTATTTGTATAACATTTAGGAATTCTGATTAACCTACCGTTCTGAAGCTGTGCTCTTGTATTTGCATGCCCATCTCTGTTGAATTTCTTTATATTCCCTTTCATTCTCTCACTTTGTGGTAGTCCCCCTTGCGATTTCCATATTTACAAGAAGATAGATCAATGTGCACATAGTTGTAAGCACTCTCAGCATCGAAACATGGATATAAGAGATATAAACTAAGTCTATAACTTTGTGAAGTGCATTTATGAGTATGTAAGGTAATATACAGGAGTGCTACTATGCAAACATCAATATAAATTTATGAATTGCCCCAAGTGCCTTTTTAGCTAAAAGCAGAGAACTGATTCTTCTCACTTTCTAACAGTCCTCTCCCTATGCAAGTGCAGCCCATAAGCTTCCACTATTATACAATGGGCCTGATTTACAAAGGTAAACATACATAAATATATTTACTCCTAAAACTATGTGTGTTTCTCTACTTTTTTTGCTATTCACCATTTCTAGGTGGGGGTTTGCATGTAGGTGTAGACTTTCATGTCCTCCCCCCTTGAATAAGGAGATGGAGAGTCCTACAACAAATGTTAAAATTATTAATAGTAACGTTACACCTGTTGGTGGCGTTATCAGTCACCAAGGTGGAGATCTCACAATGCGCAAGTTTAGGGAAATCTATTACGCCTTAAAAATTAAACTATTTAATGTACAATATAAATGTAATTTAGGTAAAAATATGTATTATTTACTTGGCAATAATCACATTTCACAGGACATGAGGGCATCAAATTAAATGGTATTAAATATAAAAATAATTTTAATATATTAATGTAATTTATAAATATATATATTTTTAAAATAATTAAAAATGTTTACCTTCACCAACATTATGGTTTTCATTTAATATCTAGGAAATGTATCACAAATATATATTTAATTAATGTAAAAATAGTTTGCTTTCTTTTAAAAAGTTTAAACTGTAATACTTTTTAAATAGTTTTATTCATATTTAAATAAAAATCAATATATAAATACAGTTATATGTACACATATATGTGTGTGTGTGTTTAAATGTCAAACATTTCTTTAATTAAAATCTGTTTCTTGGGGGGTCTTATTTCGGTTTCCTACCACCGCTACTTTCTATGGGGCTTTGTTGCAGTACTAGTACCAATGGTTGACATGGGTGGAGCTGGACTTACTTCAAAGCTGGGCTGGAATACATTTGAGGTTGGTTGGCATGTTTAGGGCTGTTGCAACTTTAGCAGTGTGTTTTGTGAACTGCAATGGTTTTACTCTTTTGAGGGGGTGTGATTTGAATAAACGTCTTACCAAAACCCCTCCTTAAATTTATCTAAATTCTTCCTGCAGGAAATTGGGTTTCTGGTTGTGGCGGATGAAACCAGTAAAAACTGGTTCAGAAAAAGGAAAATATCTGGGCTACTGAAGTGTGTGGCACAACAAGTGCTGTAGGTCCACCTGTGAAAAAAGACCTAGAGCATTAGATTTACAGGTTCAGGTAGTACCAATTTACTAGGAACTTAAAGGTAAATTAAGAATGCCAATTGGGTGTAAGCCAATGTTAACATGTTTTAGGGAAACAGCAGAGGCACTTTAACACTGTTACACAGCGGTACAGTGCTCAGAGTCCTAAAGCCAAAAAAAATCAGGAGGATGGAATGAAAGAAGTTGGGGGGAAACTAGGCCAATGATGTCAGGTTAAACACTTCCCATTTCATAGTGATTAATGGCCATTTTGCCACCATTCCCCCTGGTACATCCTACTTTTAATACCAAAATGTATACCTAAGTGAACGGGAAGAATATAGGAGATGCTGAGATCTTCAGGCATAGGTCTGCAAATTGTATTTTGTAGTATTTGAGAAAAACTAATGCGGTACTACATTACATACTACAAATGATCTATGTACATCAAATCCTATGTGTTTTCTCTAAATAAGTGCAAATCTCCTTATTGCAATTTGATTCTTCCATTTAAAGCCTCTTCTGCTAACAAGGGAATTACCATTCCATTTCTTCCATTATTAGTCTCTTCTATTACCAGCCCAGTTTCCCCCAAATTATCCTTTCCTAAAATAGATCCTTTTTATTTATTTCATATATTCAGATTCCTTTCCAAGCTTTCCATTATTTATTCAACAAGTTTATCATTCACCATAAGCCACTGCTGATCCTCAAGCTCATTTTTTCTCCCTCGGTTCTCCAAAGTTCCAACTCTCTTAAACACACAGAAGCACAGTATCTATTCCCCATACACCCAGATTCATTGGTATGGCTTCTGTTTCTTCTACAACTCACATTCTACCCTTTACTCGCAGGTTTGTTCTCAATCCATATGTACATACACCTTAGCCGGTCTACAGCAAGGCCAGGGATATTATTCTTTCAATTTTCTCAAAAGCTTTCAATTTTACTATCTTGAGCATTCACCTTCTTTACCTTCCCTCCACCATAAAAAAATCCTCCCCCCCCCCAATAATGTCTCTCCTTTTTTTTTGTAACATTTTGTCATAACAACAATACACAAAGGACTGAAATAAACATGGAAAACAATCAGTACAGTGCATTCCCTCAAAACAGCGAGCACAAGTCATGACAGATAGTTATCCACAAAGGCAGTTTGCATACCACGTATAGTCCAGCTTGGAGTTGCAAAACCAGACGTCAATCACGTCCCATGTACTTAATGCATTTCTGCGAAACAAATACCTCACAACCCACTCTATGTAACCAATTGTGTATCGATTAGTGGGTCCAAGCACTCCCCACCCTCAGGCATGTTTACATTTCGGTGTACTCCATACATTATGTACAACATTGAATGTGGATCATCCGCTGCTTCCGTCCCAAGTCATGCAACGAAGGGCTCCCAAATGTCTGTCGGTCTAGATCTTGGCGGTAATAGTTTCCCAGGTGTGTTTTGCAATACGTCACGCTCCCCACCCACTTTTTGGCTGTAGGGGGTGTCACTGCACCCCAGTGTATGAACACTTGCCCTTTTGCCATGAGTAGTAATATTTCTGTCAGTTTTCGCGCTTTTGGCGGTATTGTGGTTATGATTCCTAATAGGGCGGCCTGGGGTGTACAGGGCACCTCCCATCCTGTAATATTTTTATGTGATGTAATATTAATTGCCAAAAGTTTGCTATGGGTTTAGAGTGCCAGGCCATGTGCAAAAATGTTGCCCGCAGGGTCCCACATCTCCAGCAACTGTCATCTGTGCGTAATCCCATTCTATTTATTTGTGGAGGTGTTCGGTAAAGGCTATGTATTTAAAATGTATGAGTCATAGGCGGTAATTTGGTGACAGTTTCCCAAGTAATTTGCAACTCACATCCCACTTTTTGTCCTTGAGTACCTCCCCTAGGTCTTCGTCCCACGCTTTTTGGCCCACCGGAGCCAGTACTGGAGCTGAGCGCTGGGTTGTGCGGTAAATCCACAATATTAATTTCTTACAAGGTCATTTATTACTATGTTTTCAAGCACATGCACTATTTGCGGGGGTGGGATATGAAGTAAATTTGTCTTTACAAAAAGTCCGTAGTTGATAATAGACCAACATATCTGGTGCCGTCGGGGGTAAGGGCTCGCACATCTTGTCTATTGTGAGGAAGTCCTCTCCATGATAAAGGTCTCCTGCCTTTGTAATCCCATGCAAGGTGTCCCGTTCGAGTGCCTTTGCATCTGTGAGTAGGGGAAACAATGGGTTGTTTAAAATAGGAAACGAGGGAGCGTATAATATATCAACGTGTGATCTTTTATGGATACCTTCCCATGTCCAACGTAGTGTCTGTACAGTATCTATTTCATCTCATGGCCTGCGGTATGGCTGGTATAGTAAAGTAGCTAAGGTGGTGGGGGCAACTTTATCAATCTCTATGGCAAAATGTGGTTGGAACGGCGTTGGGTGCGTCCAAAAGTGCAAAAATTGCGCTTGGCGCTGTAGGCATACAATATGAAATCAGGGGTCGCCATTCCTCACTCTGATTGCTGTAGAGTCAGGACCTCCCTGGCTATTCTGGGTTGTCTGCCCACCCAGACTAGGTCTATCACCAGTAACCGTATAAGTTTGAAGAAATGCTGTGTTAGGGGTAGGGGAATGTTTACAAAAAGGTATAGGTAAGACAAACATTTTTGCTATTGCTACTCGACTTACTAGCGGAATTGGGAGGTTTTGCCAGCGTTTTACCCTTTCCTCCACCCAATCTATTGTTTTTCCATAATTGGCCTGCCAAATCTCCACTAATCCATATCCCCAGACAGAGGGCTGGATCTTTCTCCCAGGAGATTGGATACTCTGTATCAAATTCTGGGGTTCCCTAATGTTAGTGGGAGTATAACTGACTATTTCCAGTTGATGGAGAGCCCCGAAAGTCCACCGTACCTCTCTAATTCGCGTGTCATTGGAGCAAAATTTTCTTTAGTGTCAACCATGTAAAGAGTAATGTCATCCGTGTACATGGACACAGGCCGCGGGTGGTAAATCCGATACCCCGAACTGATGATATTGACGTAACCGGGCTGCCAAGGGTTCGGTGGCTATGGCGAATAAAAGTGGTGACAGGAGGCAACCCTGCCTTGTGCCTCTGGTGATGGTTATGGGGTCTAATACTTGTCCATTAATTTGTATTCGAGCTGTTGGCATGGTATATAGTAGTTTAATTTGCTGTATGAAGAGCGGGCTTAGATCCAGTCTACGGAGAGGAGGAAACAGGAAACCCCATTCTACAGAGTCAAATGCCTTTGTGGCATCTAACAGAGCAGCTATAGCCGAGATATGGGGCGCTAGGTAATGCAGTAAGCCAAAAAATGTTCTGAGATTGTGTGAGGTAGATCTGCCCGGTATTTATTTATTTATTTATTTATTAATCTTATAAAGCGCGACAGCTACCCATAAGGGTTTCCCGGCGCTGAATGACAGTAGTAGCAGAATACAGTCCAGAGGGAAATTATTGGACAAAAAGCCAAGTCTTTACGGCTTTACGGAAGCGGATATGACAGTGCTCCATACGCAAATCCAAGGGAAGGGAGATCCGGAGTTTGGGTCCCAAGGTGGCAAAAGAGCGACCACCCACTCTGGAAAGCCTGAACTTAGGAACACAGAAAAGGTGTTGGGAAGAAGAACGGAGAGAACGTGCAGGTACATGACGTTTAACAAGGGACTGGAGATAGGAAGGGGCGACTCCAATTTTGATCTTGTGCATAAAGCACAATGCCTTAAACTTTACCCGATTGTCAAGGTTGAGCCAATGCAGTTCCTTAAGACGCTCCGTAATAGGATCGCGTTTCCGACAACCACAGAGAAGCCATGCAGCGGCATTCTGAACTAGTTGAAGACGGCGCATGACCGCCCTGGTAGCCCCCAGATAGAGCACGGTCCCGTAGTCCAATCTAGAGGTCACCAGGGCTGTCACAACGGATCTCTGGGTGTCGGAAGGCAGAATCCAGAAGATTTTTCTCAGCCACCTTAAGATGGTAAAACAGGTGGCAGCAACTTTATTGGCCTGGTCTTTCATCGATAGATCCCTATCAATAATGACCCCAAGATTACGCGCTCGTTCAGAAGGGATGGGTAAGCAGCTCATGGTCGAAGGCCAATGTCTCGAGCTCCATAGATCAGGCTTATTACCAAAGACAAGCACCTCCGTCTTATCGCTATTTAGTTTGAGAAAATTGCGATTCATCCAACGGGAGATCTCGCTAAGACCCGTTTGCAAAGATGAAGGAGAGGTGGGATCAGCTTGGGATAGGGAAAACACAATCTGTGAGTCGTCAGACTACAAATCCAGATTGATCCGGCTTCACAGTTAATGGTAATAAGGGTTGCAGTCTGGTGGCTAAAAGTTTAGCAAATATCTTTGCATCAAGGTTTATTAGAGAGAGCGGATGAGATGAGTCACACTGGAGGGGATCTTTATCTGGTTTCAGTAGGGTTATTATTATAGCCTCACTCATAGACTCGGGGAGTAGTCCAGTCTGTTGAGCCTTTTAGTATACTTTTAATAGTTGCAGGGCCAATAAGTCAGAATATTCTTTGTAAAATATTGCGGTTAGCCCATCTGCTCCTGGTGCCTTATCTGCAGAAAGGCTGCCTATCGCTGTGCGCACATCTTCCACTGTGAAAGGGATATCCAGTTACTCCCTGTACCCCTCACTAAACCATAATAGTTGTATGGAGTTAAGGTATTCCTCAAGGATCGTGTCTGCTGTAGTTGACCGTGTGGTCGAAAGTCCAAAACTCAGACAGGCAATCCACATTCCAGCAGAGGCACATGGGATGACTGAGCAAGAAAATACCTACTTTCTAAAAGTGGTATTTTTAAATACAGAATGTAAAAATCACCTTCACTAAACGATGCATCTTTAAATGCTGAGTTCAGGCATACTAAACTTTATTTTCCAACCTAATTCCCCAGGCCAGTTATGTTTATAAGATGTTATAAACCAACTCCCCATTCTGTCCTATGGGGAACAGTTAGCCTTGCAATAGCGAAAAACGAAATTGGCCATTATTTGCTATCAGGAAATGTCACACGCACCAGGGCATGTCCTACCTTTCACATTCACTGCACCCGGCCCACCGGGGTACCTTGGGCCTAACTTAGGGGTGGCTGACATGGAAGAAAATGGAAAGTGAGGGACTGGCGAGTGTGTGCACTGGCTAAGTCAACATGGCAGTTACAAACTGCACGCAGACTCCACAATGGTGGTTCTGAGTTACCTTTTCAGGGCTACTCACGTGTGTGGCACAATCAGTGCTGCAGGCCCACTAGTGATTCAGAAAAGGGGGGGGCACTAGTAGCATTTGATTCACAGGCCCTAGCACACTCAGTGCACTTTACTAGGGACTAACAAGTAAATCAAATATCCAATCATGGAAACACCATTTTATAACACAATTTACCACAGGAGCACTTACACTCTACCACTGATCAGTAGTGAGAAAAGTGCGCAGAAACAAAAACAAGCAGCAAAAACAGAGTCAAAACCTGAAGGTCAGACAACAAAAACTCGAGAAACACAATACAAAATGCCAAGTCTAACACTCTGCATCATACTTCTTGCTCGTCCCCATGCAGGGGCCTTTCATATCTCACAACAGTGGTTATGTTTTTCAATCAATTCAACAATGAAAGCAGCAGATATGTATAAAACAGAACTCGATGGGATACTCGCTACTTATACTAGATGGCTTAAGCTTTCTACTGGGAAGGATTCTTTGTTCACAAGGCAGTACATGGAGAAGTGGGTACTAATTTAAATCAAACCGCTGCTTTCTAGGGTGCTGTTTATTAAATGGGCTACTGGTTCAACTTGGGGTGCAATTTCCAGTTTATCCTGAATTTGTAATTCAAGTCTGATATCCATTGGCTCAATCCATGTGCAAATTATAGGCCGCCACTACTCGCCCACGTTTTAGCAGGTAAACCCTACAAGATTCTTGTTGCAAACTTGTAGCAAAGAGCATTGTGTATGATTTGACTGACCTTAACAAACCACATCTATTTTAGAGCCATTCTAAGATTTGGATTACATGTCTGGTGGTCCACTGACTGCCAGACTTGTGGGGGAGCAGTGGTGGTGGTCTTCTGTCTACCCTATTACAATTAGAGTGGTTGCACTACCATTGCCCTGCTGCACCTGCCAGAGAGCCACTGTTCCCTGGAGGTGGGGCTGCAGTGGGGGGGCAGCAATATGCTTGCAGGACTGCTGCAGTCCTGCCAAGCATATTACATGTTCCCTCCCCACTAGGGTTTTCATGGCAGTTCCTCCTCCATGAAAACCGTGGTGGAGAGGAACCAATGAGGGCCCTACAGGGATTCCTTGTGCCTCAGGGCCATGGGGTGCATGCAATGGTGCACATGTGTACATGCACTCCAGTTCCAGCACGGCATGTACATTTGGTCCATGCCATGCAGGAATTCTTTTTGAAGTTCACATTGCAGTGCCCATTTTCAGAGGCACTGTCGTGCGAATGTAAAAAAAGAAGCCCCCCTAGACACAAGAAACACTTGTAATCTGGCAGGCCGCCCGACCAAGGGTTTGTCAGTGTGGCATTGGGGCGGACCTGGTGCCACACCGCCAAACTCACAATCAGGCCCTAAATAGCCACAGTGCTTGATATATTTTGCATAAACCATCTAAAAGTCGGACAAATTCCCTTTTCCCTTACTGAAAAAAGGTCAACCTTTATCACATACTTATAAGCCGTCATGTTTAAGGTTAGCTGATATACTTTTATGAATAAAGAAACAGCACCACAAACCTACACCAATCCAAGATTCCCACCTATTATGTATGGGACAAAATACCCCCTGCTGTACATTATACTGATAGAGCAAGTCACCCAGGAGTTCAATAACCATAAAGAGGAAGGAGGCCTAAGACTAAGTTCCTTTATAAGGTTATGGAACTCGGAGGGTCTTTGCAATATCCTTATGTACAAAAGTGGGTACTTTATACCATATAATACATGGTCACACCTTTCCCACAAACTTTGGTGCATAGCTCTTTAAATGAAATAGACAGCACGTTTTCAAACAGAGAATAAAAATAGAAGCTCTAGTGCAAAATTAAACACATCAAAACGTGTTCCATATTTGTTGCAAAAAGCTATTAGAAACAGTTCAAAAGAAGCTACAGTAGTTCTGAATGTGTAGAAACATCCAGAAAGATTCTGGCTTTTCTATAATAATCTAGGCGGTGCAAAAAATAAACATTTCTGCTTCTCACGGTTAGCTGTAAAAATAAAGCAGAAGACAGAAAAGCAGAGTTTAATTTTCATTGCTTCTAACAGCTGCTCCATGCCCTGACTTACCTTTCACCTCAGCTGCTGGCAGAATGCAATGTGAAATTAGAATCCCATGTACTATGACACCACAATTGTTCCAGTAACTGTCTGCAGTGAAATGGCTGATGGCCACATTCTATATCGTAATAATTATTGGCTACATGCTACTATAAAATACTTTTGATCTTGGTTCAACTGGCACAAAACTTGGCCCACTAGCTGGCACATTTGTTGTGGTGTATATGTAGGTAGCCTAGCGTTCTGAAACACCTATTTTAGGAAATGTTAATTCTAGGGAGTACATTTTCAGTATAGTAACTATTGTTTATTTATTGCAGAAAAGTCAATTTTCTAGATAGGTTTTCAGACTATGCGCTTCAAACTATAATTTGAATGTTTCTATAAACGCATGTTATGTAGGAATCTGCTTTGGTACCTAGATGGATGGCTATATTTACTGGCGAACAAAGAAAAACCAAAGGAAATGAGGGACGGAGCGTTGATAATACAAGCACTCACCCCCAGTCAACTGATCTGGGTTTAATCCATCACCGTTCTTTAGCCCACTCTGCCACCCAGTTCAGACATGGCCATATACAAATCAGTCTGACCCTGTGCCTCATGGAAACAGTCCAGCCCGAACTGCCAAGCCATGCCTTCCCTGGACCGGAAACAAGCTACTGAGGACCGGTTTCTGGCATTTCAGCCGTCTTCAGCCCAGCTTGCTTGAATCCAGTGGCAAAGTGAGCAAGGGACTCCCGTTTGAGCATACCCTGCCAACTTATGGCGGACAAAGAAAAACCAAAGGAAAAGATGGACGGAGCGTTGACAATACAAGCACTCACCCACAGTGAACTGATCTGGGTTTAATCCATCACCGTTCTTTAGCCCACTCTGCCACCCCAGTATTTACTGGTCCAGTTATTCAGCGGTCACTCTATTTACATAGCTGTTATGAGGGGTAGGGATATACACCACTATTAAAAATTCCAACCTACATTTTCTAAGGAACATTAGTCATTTTCACTATATTTTTGTCAATTTTAAACTGTTGAAAATATTTTTTAGAATAGTAATTCAGATTTTTTTCTTTTGTATAGTAGTTGATACCGATCATGACAAAAAAACATCTTGCGGGTAAATTGTCGGTCTCAAGATTTCTAATGGTCACGAGGCACTGTCAATTCTTACATCATTACGTATTGTGGCTGGGGCACTGGCAATCATATAGACAACCCTAATGGTTGTGGGAACTCTCTCAATGCACTGAAAGTGAAGTTGGCTAAGGTACTGTCACCTAGGTTATTAGCACAAATTTTGATGAGGCTGAAAGGCGATGTCTCTGGTTAGACTGTGAATGCGTATGAGCTCGTGATTCAGTCCGTAAGCATTGGTACATAGGACTGTGTGACTTACCTAAACATGAGGATTTGATACGCACGATGAATGAGATCATTTTCACTTCAGATGTTTTATTTTAGTTTTGTGCTAATCTATTACCATGAACAATGCCCTTGAGAGCATCAGACTGTCTCTGAGTATGGATCATTGGAGGATGGAGGTGTCCATTCTGAATCTGGTAATGACATTGGACATAGCACCCGCCTCTGGGCCCCGTTTGCCATGGATGGACTCAATTTGAGTCATTGGTCGAGGTGCCTTATGTGGTATGCTCTGGCTTGTGTTTCTGTCTATGAATTTTACAGCTGGCATAACTCTTTTTATATCTTTTTTGTAAGATGTCTGAAGAGCCAAATGTTATTGATTTGTATCATCTATTGTACTTTTCACCTTTTTTTTAATATAAAAAATAAAACCAAATGGGAGGGGAATGGTGGAGTTTCAATAATAAAATTGCAGTTTGAAAAAAAAGTATACAAAGATGGGGTTATGTGCTTATAGAATCAACAGACAATTAATGAGGGACATTATATATCCATGTGTTTTGCCTACTGGCAAATTATAGCTACAAAATAAATAGTTTTAGAACATAATCTTTCATCCGAAGAACATTTTAAACAATGTGGATAGGTTGTATGATGGAAAGCTGCATGCATTTACTCTGCATGCCTTTACAATGCAGTCACTAACCCGACAGATGTTAACACGCAATTTGTTACTTTTGGGGGCGCTCAACTTTGGAATAGTATAAATTACTATACCAACTCCAGTCTACCCAACAGCAGGGAAGATGTTGGACTTAAAAATAATAATAACAACATAATAATAACCCAGTGTTTGTAAAGCGTGAAATAATCACCCGTAAGGGTCTCAAGGCGCTGGGGGCCGTCAGGGAGATTTAGTGAGCTATTGCCCAGATCACATGATGCTGAGCCGATATGCCTCCGGCACTGGAGATCGAACATCGAGCTCCAGTCAGCTGCCCTGGCCGCTGTGCCACGCCTCTACGACCAAGACCAGTCCAACAACACGCCCTCTACAACAAGTCATTGTAACGACTTGTGGATTAAAGTAACGCTTGGTAACTTTACAGTCGGGTAGTTAGTGACTGTGTTGTAAAGGCTGGTATTTGTTGAGACTGCAGGGTAAAGGATGTTTCCCATGTGGACATCAGTCAGAATCAAAATAAAGAAATATGGGTTTTTAAGAAACGTTATATGCTTAGGATAGATGTGGCCAACGTATTTCTCAAAAGACATATTTTCATGGCGCACTTAGATTGGTTGGAAAACAGCTAAGCAAATAACTATAGGTAATGACTACCATAACTTATGCGCATGTCCTGAGAATGTTTGCGATCTCCACTGAGGGGTCCGATATATCATTGGTAAGTTCCTTTGTTTCTAATTCTGCAAGAGCACTTGAAATGGAGTTGGCAAGATGGGTATTTGGTATTCTGGACTGTGAGACCCAAACAATGTAGGTACCTGAAGTTGTGGGCAGGAGTACCATTGTGGCTCTTGCCGACTTCATGGCATTGGATCACTGGCACTGATAATGAAGAATACAATACACTTGTATGTTTAAATAGGTCAAGTCCTACTTTGATAAAGTCTTTTTGAGCGTTTCTTTGTTTTACTTTCATGCTAATCATCCTAGATGAAGATATTGTTGGCCCCAACTGGTGTCCAGTCTGCTAACCTTGTAAAGTTCTCCGAGGAGGGCAGCTGCGTTAAACACTGTGGGTTGTTGGTGAAGTTAACAGTGCGCAGCGGAAAGTGACAGAATGGGCGAAAGGTGCACCCTCCGCCTGGGCTGTAATAAAGTAGCTGTTCATCTGCGGTCAGGGATCGTCACGAAAGTCCTTGAACCGCTTCACTTTATTTTGCAGAAAGGCCATCAGACAGCTTTGCATCATCTAACTCCATCAATCAGGGACCTCAGTCACTGCTGCGCTGAAAGCTTTCCTGTTTGGCTCTGTTTTTCACAGACAGCTCAATAATTCGTCTGTGCAGCTGTGATAAATGTAGTGTGCGCTGCTAAACGGTCTCTTTAACATTGGGCAGAATTTCAATGTGCAACCTGCGGAACCATCCCTCGCCTTCAAAGATGATGTGTTCATGTCCAATAATTATCATGGCACACGACTGCTTGGATTGCTTAATTTATTTTCAATTTGTTACAAAAATATTTTAAGTTACACTGCTTTTATAAAGTGCAACTCTTGCCAGCATTTTTTAACGGTAATGGTGATTTAATGAATTAAGAGCTCCTAATCTCCAGTAACACAAATGAGGTGAAATTCTGATAATATGTCTCAAAATGAAATAAAGTTTTGCAAATTCTGTTCCCAGACAATTTTAAAATACACCTTCCCCTTTTGGGCCCCCCACAGAATTGCGGTTATAGTATTTCCCACTCTTGTGCTTGTTTGCTTCAGCCCTCAAGCACCAGACAGCGCCATATTGGAGCACCATTGTCTGTCTCTGCAGAAGAGGGCAGAAATAGGGCAATTATTGGAAAGGAATAACTTCTGTCTGAAAGATGATGCCTCTTTCAGATCAGGTTAGAGGTCAATGGCAGGCCGGTGCGGACAGGCTCACGTTGCAGCTGTCTGCAAATGAGCATCACTTTAAGCTACTGTACTCAGACAGGCTCTCCCAGGGCGGTATGGCTCATCACCACGGGAAAGTGTGTAAAACTATAAGGAGCTGGTACATTTATTTCACCAATTTGTCATGTATCTTCTATAGCACAATCTGCCTGGTGGCGACAGTGTGCTTTACATTAGAACAGAAGTGCAGAGGCGGAAGGTCTCAATTTACATTAAAATCATTGTGTTTTAACATTAAAACATAACCTGAAGACCGAATGGCTCTACTTAAATAAACATGCCAACATTAACATAGAAATGTGGAGACAAAACGTCTTAGATTACAATTGTATAGCTGCAAGACGATTATAGTGTATATAGAGAGAACTAGTGATAAACAACTCCCATAACCTTAGAGTGGCAACAACGGAGACCTTGGGAATAGTAGCCATAAACATTTGGGCCATATTAGTCGTGGGGAAGTAGAGTGAAACTGGAAAGTGGGATGGACAGAGCAAGGTTAAGGGAGAGGACAGTGGGCGGAAAGAGAAGGTTTGGAGGTATTATAGTAGCATGTTTTAGGGATGCAGAAAAGCAGCTACAGAGAAAAGTGAAGAAAGAAGGTTTGAGTATGAGCTAGGCTTAGGTAAACATTTCTTTTTTATGCTGGTGCAATTCCAGGAATTTCTCACTATGCCTACTACAAGACATTCCCCGAATTACACCATGTTGCAAAATTACACGCCATTTGCAATTTACAGCAAAGTGGGCTGCGGACACGCGCAAACAATGGAATGCATTCTAAAATATAGCACTAAATGACGGATTTGCATTTTGTGTAATTAATATTATGGGCATTTTCACTCACGTTTGACTTAGTTTCACATAATTACACAAAAACAAATTATATGAATTTCACACACCCCTAATATGTGACCAAAGGAGTATATTTTAGCAGAGCCAGACAACAGGAAGAGAAGGTAGTGATGGGGAAAGGAGCTGGAGAGGAGCCCAAAAGAGGTGATACGCAAGAGTGTTGAGAACAAAAGGCACAGAGAGTTAAGCGGAAGAAAGAGACAGAATAGTGGTCAGAGAAGAGATATCAGAAGGAGGAAAGCAAAAGAACAGGTGGGATAAATGTGAAGCAGAAGCAAAGGAGAAATTTGACACAAATGGATAGATGTGGGGCATTGGTAGGGCAGAGGAAAAGAAAAAAGACCGATGGTCTAGTTCTTGGTGGCTCCTAATTCAGATGTTGTTTGAATGGAAAGGGGAGACCACTCGGTCACCCCGAACGTATGGATGGGTGCCCCGATCCCCTGGGAAACTGTTGGGGGCGGGGGCGTGTCCCGGCCGGTATGCCCATAGCGGCGTGGTCGGAGCACGCCCCCGCCGCCTAAAAGGGTTGTCCTAAACACCCACCTGGAAGTCCGTGCACCGATGGGCGGGATGGGGTCGCGGGAATCCAGGAAAGCGTCCTCTTGTTCCTGCGCTCTGAAGGCTGCACCACTCGTCGCTCGTGAGCCCTCAAGGGAACAAGCTGCAGTTATTTGAACGTTTAATCGTTGTTTTTTCTGTTTCAGTCGTCAAGGCGTAGCTGGAGTTCGAGTCGCTACTGGACAACAGGCAGAGATAAAGCAGAACGCAGGTATGCCTGGCAAGAAGAGCGGAAAGAGCTCTGAGATGTAACGAATGCTGCGCACACTGGTGAACCGAGTGTCGGCGATGGACAGAAAATTCAGTAAAGTAGACCAGCTGGGTCGCGGCTTGGCGGACCTCCGGAAACAAGTGGAGACCCAAGCGGGGCCCTCAGGGCGACCTAAGAGGATTGTGGGGCCTGCTTTGCCAAACATTACCCCAGGGGGGGACAAGGGGAAAAAGAGGAAGGGGAAAGCGGGTCCTAACGAGGCCCCAGTCCCGATGGAGGTCCCACTGGTCCCAGTAGCACCAGCGTCCAGCCCGGTACCCACGCCGGATGGGGGATTGCCAATCCCTGTGGTTATCACACCGCTGGATAACGACCAAATGCCTCCCGAACTAGCGCTTCAGTTGGCGGCTGTGTTACCCTGGTTGAAGAAGGGAGCGGGGGGATCCGCGGCTGTGGAAGACCCGGCCGAAGAAGCTAGGCAGATTATCAAACAGCTCAGGAACACAAGGGGTGCTGGGACAGCGAACGTGCCTTCTATTTCTCCACAGGTGGCGAATCTGGTCGTGGCCGAAAACCGGAATAAGTCGACGGACACGGCTGAAGGTGCGGCGGAAGCCGGTAAGAGATCACTCCCAATGATGGGGGAGGGCGCGGTACCCTCAAGGCGGGAAAGCTCGGCGCAACATATTCCTATGGCAACTAAGGAAATGGTGTGGGCTAATAAATACATAAACATGTTTTCATTGTTGACTGATCATCGAGAGTTAGAATATGCCAAGACTCAGAAGGATTTATGGCACCCCAGTGTATGGCGGGCAAAAATGGCAGAATTCAGGGTCGAAGAGTCTATGATGAACTGGATCAGGGTCTTTTCTATTTTTGTAGCAATTATCGCTGAACGAACACCAGAACTGTTGAGTGACCTGGCTTGCTACCAGAGCAGGATCACGGGCTTCCATGAGAAATATGGAGGAGAAGAATGGAAAGGGAATGACATGGCTTTTAGAAAAGCGAAAGAGTTTAAACATTGACTTGGGATTGTTTGGATACTGTATCATGGCATGGGCAGACTAATTTGCATATAGCCAGATTCTGAGCTGGGATGGTGCAGTGAGCTAAAAAAACGGTGATGGATCAAGCCCTGATCTCTTGACTGGGTAGGAGTATTCTGCATCATTCAGAAACTCTGTCCATCACCTTTTCCAAAATTGATTTTATCCACACTAAGTGTGGGAGGGTATACTCAGACGTGAGTCCCTAGCTCATTGCACCATCAGGATTCAAGCAAGCCGGGCTGACGACGGCTGAAATGCCAGAAACCGGTCCCCGGAAGCTTGTCTCCTTCCCAGTATAAGAATTGGCTTGGTAGTTTGGTTTGCCCTGTTCCCATCATGCACTGGGACAGGAACAGACTAATTTGCATATAGCCAGATTCTGAGCTGGGATGGTGCAGTGAGCTAAAAAAACGGTGATGGATCAAGCCCTGATCTCTTGACTGGGTAGGAGTATTCTGCATCATTCAGAAACTCTGTCCATCACCTTTTCCAAAATTGATTTTATCCACACTAAGGGGGTCATTAGGATCGCGGACGGACTTGAGTCCGTCCGCGACCCCAGAGCATGAGGGAACGTCCGCATGGGCTGCGGCGTTCCCTCTGTGCAGATTAGGATGTGACCGCCAGGGTGGCGGTCACATCCTCTATTTTTAACATTGCTGCGGGTGGAGCTTCAAGCTGCACCCGCAGCAATGTTAAAAATGCATGCACAGCATTTGCGTGCACAAAGCGGCAGGCACCGCGCGGTGCCTGCTGCATTGTGCACGCAAATGCCATGTGCACCCCCCACCCCCCACTACACCTAGGGGGCCCGCAATGGGCCCCTGCAGTGCAGTTACACATGCTTTTCCACGGCGGAAAAGCCGCCGCGGAAAAGCATGTTTTCATGCACATCCTAATCTGGCTGAAGGTGTCTAAGAGACACCTTCACCATTTTAGTGCTTTTCCGCCGCGGTTGTAAGCCAGCCGCGGCGGAAAAGCTGCGGACCTAAACCATGACCCACCAGCCATCCTAATGTGGCGGTGGGTCCTGGTGGGTCCGCAGAGGATTTTCCGCATCCTCCGGGCCGGCGGTGGCTTCCGCCGGCCCGGAGGATGCGGAAAATCCTCCATCCTAATGACCCCCTAAGTGTGGGAGGGTATACTCAGACGTGAGTCCCTAGCTCATTGCACCATCAGGATTCAAGCAAGCCGGGCTGACGACGGCTGAAATGCCAGAAACCGGTCCCCGGAAGCTTGTCTCCTTCCCAGTATAAGAATTGGCTTGGTAGTTTGGTTTGCCCTGTTCCCATCATGCACTGGGACAGGAACAGACTAATTTGCATATAGCCAGATTCTGAGCTGGGATGGTGCAGTGAGCTAAAAAAACGGTGATGGATCAAGCCCTGATCTCTTGACTGGGTAGGAGTATTCTGCATCATTCAGAAACTCTGTCCATCACCTTTTCCAAAATTGATTTTATCCACACTAAGTGTGGGAGGGTATACTCAGACGTGAGTCCCTAGCTCATTGCACCATCAGGATTCAAGCAAGCCGGGCTGACGACGGCTGAAATGCCAGAAACCGGTCCCCGGAAGCTTGTCTCCTTCCCAGTATAAGAATTGGCTTGGTAGTTTGGTTTGCCCTGTTCCCATCATGCACTGGGACAGGAACAGACTAATTTGCATATAGCCAGATTCTGAGCTGGGATGGTGCAGTGAGCTAAAAAAACGGTGATGGATCAAGCCCTGATCTCTTGACTGGGTAGGAGTGTTCTGCATCATTCAGAAACTCTGTCCATCACCTTTTCCAAAACTGGCTTGCTACCAGAGCAGGATCACGGGCTTCCATGAGAAATATGGAGGAGAAGAATGGAAAGGGAATGACATGGCTTTTAGAAAAGCGAAAGAGTTTAAACATTGACTTGGGATTGTTTGGATACTGTATCATGGCATGGGCAGTTCTTGACGGGATCAGCGGGTGGATCAGGGTCGAGCGCAAACGGCTCCAGGGCCTTTCAACAGAAACATCCTCAGCCCTTTCGACCAACCTACGGGGGGGGGGGGGGGATAGTCTCAGCCTAGATCGGGCGGGAACGGAAATAGGCGAGGAGTGTGTTGGGGTTTCAATAAGAGAACGTGTAGCAGGCCGCAAGGAACGTGTAAGTTCAGGCATGCGTGCTCTAGTTGTGGTAACACCTCTCACCCCGAAACTAGCTGCCGATCCAGAGCCAATAGTACCGGAGGAAAAGGGGATACCAAGCAGGATTGATATGGTGCAGCGGAAGTCCAAACAATCGCCCATAGATATTCTGGCTGAACAAATACCCTGATCATGTGTCCGCTGGGGTCCTGTGAGATGGCTTCTCGTATGGCTTCAGGATCCCGGCGGGTGATTTTCGGGGGGCCCCCTCATGTAAAAACCAACTGTCAGTTCAGCACAACCCGACGGTTGCCGACACAAAGATCGCCAAAGAGGTTGGCTTGGGGCGGGTTGCAGGACCTTTTAGTGACCCACCAACGGCCGATTTTGTGTGTTCCCCACTAGGGGTAGTGCCTAAAAAGGACCCGGGGGAATACAGGCTCATCCATAATTTGTCGGCACCAAGGGGGGCTTCCGTCAATGAGGCGATCGCTCCAGACATTTGCAGTGTGAGGTATGCATCTTTCGATGACGCAGTGGTAACGTTGAATCGCTTAGGCCCCGGTGCATTGTTAGCAAAATCGTATATTGAATCTGCATTTAGGTTGCTTCTGGTGCATCCACAGGATCAGCACTTGCTGGGTTTTACATTTCAGGGGAAATACTACATGGATATGTGCATGCCGATGGGTTGTTCAATTTCGTTGCCTATTTTGAAATGTTTAGCTCATTTCTGGAGTGGGTGTTCTCGAAGGCCACAGGGCACCAACATGTGATGCATTATCTTGATGATTTCCTGTTTCTCGGCCCAGCGGGCTCTCAGGACTGTGCACGGGCATTGCTGGACTTCTGCGTGCTCATGCGGGGTTTCGGGGTACCGTTGGCGCCAGGTAAAACGGTGGGGCCGACTACCTCCCTGGAGTTTCTAGGTATCGAACTAGACTCCTTGGAGGGTTGCTTCTGCTTGCCGGCAGAGAAGATCGCCAAATTCAGGGCTTCCTTGTTGCAGTGTCTTCAGAACGAGAAAGTGACACTGCACCAATTACAGCAAACAATAGGTCAGCTTAACTTTGCATTAAGGGTTATGCCGATGGCTCGCCCTTTCTCACGATCCATTGCCCAGGCCATGGTTGGCCTCAAGGAAGGGCACCATCGCACGAGACTGTCGGCAGAGGTTCGCCAGGACATGCTCATTTGGCTGGCATTCCTGGCGGATTTCAACGGCCGAGTAGTCTGGAGCAAAGCCCCGGCCTCGTCGACGGAACTAGGCTTATGAACCGACTCGGCGGGCAGCGTGGGGTTCGGCGCGATCCTTGGAAACCGTTGGTCGGCCCAAAGATGGCCAGCATGGTGGGAAGCAAGCGGTTTGATGAGTAACATTGGCTTTCTAGAGCTATTCCCCATCTGGGTGGCCCTGTCGGCATGGCCGGAGGAGTTCAGAGATCGTTCTGTGGTATTTTGGTCCGATAACATGACTGTGGTTGAGTGCATTAATCAGCAGGCAGCACGCTGCAAATGGATATTGCGATTGTTGAAAGAAATTGTGTTGAAATGCTTGAGATTAAACGTACAATTCAGGGCAAAACATGTGTCGGGTGTAGTGAATAATGCAGCTGATGCGCTCTTTCATTTCAAAATGCAGGCTTTCAGGGATTGTTTACCCTCAGCGGAGCTAGTGGCAGCGCCATTTCCCGAAGCATTATGGCAAATCGGCGCCCCGGACTATAAAACCACGTGGCAGCCAGTTTAGCGCCCAGGACAAGGAAAGCTTATGAAGGGGCATTCTGCTCGTACTGCGCCTTTTTGGGCCCGGCATGGGAGCCTAGATGGGTCAGGAGGGGTCCTTTACCCAAGTTTTAGTGGCACTTCATGAGGAGGACCGGTCGGCGGCAACCGCCAGTCGGTATAAGGCCGCCATATCATTTATGGCTCAGCTACATGGCATCAGGGACCCGACGGACTCCTTCATAGTCAGGAAGGCGCTGCGCGGCTGGCAGCGCTTAGAGGGGCGCAAAAAGGATACCAGGCACCCAATAGGATTTGACAGATTGACCTCCTTGTTGGCTAAACTGGAGGAGACATGCTCCTCACCTAGCGAGGTGGTCTTATTCCGGGCAGCGTTTGCGTTGGCTTTCTATGGGGCCCTGCGGGTGAGCAAACTAGTGGCTGCCAACAAAAGAGATACGGAGGGGGGTCTGCGCAGGGATCACACGCAAGTGAGGGGGGATTCTCTGCTGATCACGATAGCCAGGTCAAAGACGGATCAGGAGGCCCAGGGGAATAGCATTGTGTTGCAGCGTGCTCCAGGTAGTCCCTGTTGTCCAGTGAGGCATGTTGAGGCCTACTTAAAACAGAGGTTGACAACGTGGGGGGGGGGGGGGGCCTTGCTGCGAAATGCGGACCGCACCCAGTCAACAACGTTTCAGTTTCAGAGGGTGCTGGCAATCACAATAGCAGCGGCGAGCTTGAACCCGATTGATTTTGGGACCCATTCATTCAGGATAGGGGCCGCTACAGAAGCAACAGCTCAAGGTCTGCAGGCAGACAATGTTAAACGGTTAGCCCGCTGGTCTGCGACTTGTTTCAAACGGTACATGCGGCTGCACATGTTGTAAGTTACTGAAGAAGTGCACTCACGCTTATTGTCTTTTGTTTGGATTACAGTTTCACGAGCCTGTGACGCAGGGTGGAAATTGGGACCGGCCCAGTGTCAGCTAACCACCACTTCAGGAACAAGGAATGGAAGACGAGTGGTCTGGGTCGTGGGCCACTCATACGTGAGGCGTGACAGGGACATATTCAAGACAGGTGATGCGATCCACACATCTGAGGAATATGGTTTCAGGGTGTCCTTCTATGGGAAGGGCGGCCTGTGTATTGACCAACTGCAAAGTTTTGTGGAAGAATTATTAGGGGAGCACAGGTCACCGCCATCTGTAGTCATAGTGCACATTGGGGGCAATGACTTGGTAAGGTTGGGCAGACGAGCTTTAATTGAGCACATACTTTCTGCATTAGTTGGTTAGCAAAGACGCTCCCGGGATGTACAATAGCTTGGTCTCACATGATTCCGCGGAGGGTATGGCGGGGTGGTTTGTCCACAACAGCATTGAACCATTCGGTAAAGAGGGTCAACAATAAAATGGAGAAATTGTTTCGCTCTGCCCATCTTCAAAGCATATCTCATGGGTGCATCTGGGGCGATCACTGTTACTCTGATGATGGGGTACACCTGTCCAGGGTGGGGAATGACTTATTGATAGGAGACATGATAGCTTGGCTAGTGGGGTTGAAGAGACATGACCTATAGGAGGTGTGTGGGAGCCAGCAGATAGTCGTCAACTATCTGGTCTGATGCGGTAAGGTCATGATTGGTGAGCAGTGATTTCAAGGTCCCTAGGGGAGGGCGCCACCCATTATGGATGGGAGCGCCCGGGGGAGGCGGCCATTGGCCCCTCCCACGGGGGGCGGCACCCATTACAGATGGGTCGCCCAGGGGGAGACGGCCATAGGTCCCTCCCAGGGGGAGACGGCTATATGCCCCTCCCAAGAATTTTCCGGGGGGCGGATATCCGCTCCGGCGGAAGAGAGTGCGGGGAAAGGGGGGTAGTCCACGCTGTCCTTCTTACAGATACCCCGCACGGGAACTCGGACGACCTTAAGATGGCGTCGAGTGAAAGGGGGCCCCCACGACAAGGGAAGTTACAGTTGGCTATGAGGGTAAAGTCCTCTGCGCATGCGCCACTCACACGTGAGAGCGGGAATTTGGTGAAAGGGACCTGACACCGGTTAAGACCTTGCCGTTGGCCCCTAACGTTAGGATGTACAAATTCATATGCAATGCATTATGTCATGATGTTAGACTCGGTTAGGAAATCTTTTTTTTATTAGAGATTTGTTAAGGTTAGCCTGAATACCTGTCTTCATCAAATGTAATGGAAGTTGAATTTGTACATGATACATGAAACGTTTTTATTTAAAGTTTTACATTTTGTTTCATATTTTAATAAATACGGCCAGGGGGGTTGTGAGGCCCCCCTGCCTTCCAAAAGTTCAAACTGTGTCTGTCTCCTCCCATTGGGATTGGTGGTGGAAGGGGTGGCGGGCATCCCGGCCCATATGGAAAGGGGAGACCACTCGGTCACCCCGAACGTATGGATGGGTGCCCCGATCCCCCGGGAAACCGTTGCGGGCGGGGGCGTGTCCCGGCCGGTATGCCCATAGCGGCGTGGTCGGAGCACGCCCCGCCGCCTAAAAGGGTTGTCCTAAACACCCGCCCGGAAGTCCGTGCACCGATGGGCGGGATGGGGTCGCGGCCCCGACTTCCCGCTGCTGGATAAAAGGCGCGGGAATCCAGGAAATCGTCCTCTTGTTCCTGCGCTCTGAAGGCTGCACCACTCATCGCTCGTGAGCTCTCAAGGAAACAAGCTGCAGTTTTTTGACCCACCCACCAGCCCCTGTTGCAAAAATTTGGGAATAAACAAAGTTCTAAGTTGCAATTTGTTGGTAATAAAACATGTCTTGTGGGAATCGTAGCCTTCATCGTAAGTCGATGCCAAGTGTATGCATGTAACTGAATACTTGCTTATAGGCCTTTTTTCCTTTGTAGAAATGTTAAGGAATGTATGCAATAATGAACGTTCTGTGCTATAGGACCTTTCTTCCTTTGTAGCAATGTTAAAGTCATTGGATATATCGAGCTGTACTTTAAGAGTAAGCATAGGTTTTTCTCCCTAGTAGGTAACTAACTGTTGTATTTATTTAGCCTTCGGTCAGGCGGTAAGGTCATTATCGGTGAGCAGTAATTTCAAGGTCCCTAGGGGGGGCGCCACCCATTATGGATGGGAGCGCCCGGGGGGAGGCGGCCATTGGCCCACCCCACAGGGGCCGGCCCCCATGACGGATGGGTTGCCCAGGGGGAGATGGCCATAGGCCCCTCCCAGGGGGAGACGGCTATATGCCCCTCCCCAGAATTTCCTGGGGGCTGGATATCCGCTCCGGCGGAAGAGAGTGAGGAGAAAGGGGGGGGGAGTCCACGCTGTCCTTCTTATGGATACCCCGCACGGGAACTCGGACGACCTTAAGATGGCATCGAGTGAAAGGGGGCCCCCACGACAAGGGAAGTTACAGTTGGCTACGAGGGTAACGTCCTCTGCGCATGCGCCACTCACACGTGAGGGCGGGAATTTGGTGATAGGGACCTGACACCGGTTAAGACCTTGCCGTTGGCCCCTAACGTTAGGATGTACAAATTCATATGCAATGCATTATGTCATGATGTTAGACTCGGTTAGGAAATCTTTGTATTAGAGATTTGTTAAGGTAAGCCTGAATACCTGTCTTCATCAAATGTAATGGAAGTTGAATTTGTACATGATACATGAAATGTTTTAATTTAAAGTTTTAAATTTTGTTTAATATTTTAATAAATACGGCCGGGGGGGTCGTGAGGCCCCCCTGCCTTCCAAAAGTTCAAACTGTGTCTGTCTCCTCCCATTGGGATTGGTGGTGGAAGGGGTGGCGGGCATCCCGGCCCATATGAAAAAGTGTTTATTTGTGTGTGAAATGTCAGTAGATTGTCCTGGCATGTAATTTCAGATGTAAGTGACAGAGAAACGTGGTTGCTCCAGAAAAGGATTAGGAGGCGGCTGAATGTATGTTGAGGATTTTAAATGAAAGTTGCTTAACATTTTTTTTTTATAGTTCTCGGTTTTCTCCAGAGATTTTTCAGGTGGAGAGCAGGTATTCCGGGTGGGTATAAGGAATTTGAATGTATGCTACACAAACCAATTTGATAGGATTCTGTCTCTTGTAGAGCCAATCTAGCTCTTTCAGAACAGAGTAAAACAGTCAAATGTTCTTGTTCTAAATAAGAGTCCTTCAATTGCAAGATAGCTGTGACCGAAGTGGGTGTAGATTTGGTACCCCCAGGAGGACGCATTTCAGTAGTCCATTACAGAGATAACTAGCAGTTGGAAGTCAGTTGGCCGCAGAAAGTGTACGTTTTTTTTTGGAGGGGGTTGGGAAGCATAGTGTCACTCTCAGCAGTTTTACAGTGTGGTCCATCTGTGGTGGTATAGATTGAGAGAAATCTATCCAGATTCCGAGCAATCTATCCAGATTCCAAGGACTTTTACTTCATTTTTAGCGGAGGCTGAGCCCATGTGATTTTGGCTCATTAAGACATTCCTTGGTAAATTTGGTTTCTTGATTTCTCCAAAGGTAAATTAATTTTGTTTTCTCAGGGTTTAGTCTGAGAAAATTTGAAGACATCTTATGAAGAATGTATTCAGGGTCTGGATTATTTTGACAGAGCTGGTTTCCAGGTACATGTAGGTGCCATTTGCATAGTGGTGCATCCTTATGCCCATCTCCTCCTTTAGGTTGTTATTAGGTTTCGTGTAAAGATTCAACCGGATAGGTGTGAAGAAAGATCCCTGAAGAATACCACTAATGATCGCTGTTGCATGGGAGGTAGCAGGACGCATTCTGATGATCTATTTATGGTTAGTGAGAAAGAGGCGAACCATTTGAGAACCTCGCACCAAAGGCACATGCAAGTTTCTAGTGTATTGAGGAGTCAAGAGCCGTGTGTATTAGGAGCTGCTGTCCTTGAAAATACGCCTGTATAGGCGCACACATTTGTTCACTCTACTCATTTTGTATTACAAGCAATGGTTACCTCTTTCTTAGTGATCCACCAAAGTAGAATGTAAAAATATCCGTTTAGAGAGTCGCTTACCCAGTGTATTAAATATTATAGGTCAGGGCATCCAAGACAAAGCTTAATTTATGTCTACAAATTATCCTAATGTGCAAGTTTTTGATTTGCCTAGTCGGCATACATGTACATTAGTGACTAACCTTCAATTCAGTAATGTACATAATGAGAAGGAGTCACAACGATATGTGCAAATTTGTCTTACATGAGCAAATAGGTTTTATTTTTTTTATTGCAAAATCTGTTTCAGGAATTACAACTGTATGCTTTGATCATTTTAAAGGAATTTCTCAGAGAATGCTCATTTCTGTAAATCTACCTCCAGGCGTGGATAGTGAGCCGGAAGTTGGCATTTCAGAGTCTTGAATGGCCTTTATCTTTGTCCACCTCCACAAATGTTTTCTTTCAAGACTGCTTTCTGACCTTTTCCAAAGCTGGAAAGGGCAGAGTTTACTCAGGACAAAGGTCGCAATACATTTTTTCAGAATGAGAAGGGGAAGAGAACACACCAAAAATTGCTGGGGGTTAAGAAATAGGATTGTCCTATAACATTTTCTCCTTTAGAATAAAACATAAAAAAAAGGGTTGCTGCACAAAGGCGATAGTTTTTCAACATCTAATATTACACCACATGCCAAACTGCTTGTCTTCTCAGTAAATGCACTTCACAAATGGGTATTCACAAAGAGTTTATAGAAGTACCCATGGACACCTTGGCATGTTGTAGGTATACGGTGTATCTCTAAAAACATTTACTTGTTTTCATTTATGGCCCATTTGAAGATGTAAATTAGCAGATGGGATTTCCTCTTGTTGCTATCAGCCACTCCTCGTATGGGACAGCTGTGGCTTTTCCTGCCCTAGTGCCGAGCCCTTTTTTGGGGTCACTTTGCGTTTAATCCTTAGTACTGTTTTTCCCACAAAAAGTACCCAGGCTAAATTTGCATTCTTTCTTACCACATCTGGGAGATTCTAAAGGTACCCAAAATTTGTTGATTCACCTGAAGAGAAATGAGAAAATATCCAAAATATAGCAATTTTGTATTTTTGGAAAAACAGGGAAAAAGTGCTGTGCAAGAAAGCTTATTTACTTAGGTATTTTTTTAAACTAGCAATGGCATCAGCACATGCTGTGTTAAGATCGTCATCTCCCCAGATTTAAGGATCAAGCAGAGTTCTTAAACTTTTTTCTCTCATTGTTTTCTCATTTTTCTAAGTGGCAGTACATTGTTCTTATTGTTTGTGAAATTAAAGTCTATGCAGTTTGAGGTGCAATCAGCTATAAAATCACTGGGTCCTACATTTGTGAAAACTAGGCTACGTTTCAAATTCAGAAAGGGGTAATTTGTGTAAGTTGCTAATGGTTTTTGCAAAGAATCTAATCATTGAAATAAAAAAATGTGGAAAAATTAGAAATGGCTTGCATTTTCATCTGTAGCTTTTTGCCTTAATAGCCGATTTACAAAGTAATATATGATTATGTCTTTCAGACCCTTCTGGAGACATGGTTATATCGTTTTTGTGACTCGCCTAGCATTGCAGTGCAAGCGCTGCAAGCTTTGCGAGGCATGTAGTTTACATTTTAGTGTGGAATCTCCGCCCACTCTCCGCCCAAATTTTCCATTGGCGAAGGTCCTAAATGCTGGTTTCTGATGGTTTAAGGCTGTTTGTCCTGTCTCATGACGACTGTGTCGTAATTTGTACCCTTCGAAGGCTTCCAGCCCCTTTACTTCAGTGTTACGGTACCTATTTTTTTCCTGCGCGTGCCTTCTCCCCCAGCGCCCCCTCTCAAAGTCCATGCATTCTCGTGTTGGATCCCACAAACAAATCACCGTTTAAGAGTTTTATAACAAATAGGATTTCCTAGGAGTCTCGGAATCTGCCATTCAATAAGATACTTAATGGGACAAATCATTGCAAAATCATGTTTGAATGGGAAAGGCTGCCTGTCAGTGTACGCCAGGCCTTCGTTGCAAAAGGAGAAAAATTGTGAAAACAACTAGAGAGGGGAATGTTATTTAGAGTTTAATGTTATGCCCGTTTCCTCGGCAATAGCCGTAGACGCGCTTTGGAACCCGGAAGCAGAACTGGGTAGTTCCGGGTGAATAGACATGAAGAAAGTTAAAGGCGTCTATCAGGATACGCTTAGTCTCCCCTTCATGGCCTTTTTCGTAGGAGACATACACTAGGAGAGTAGGTGAGTGGGAGCTTTTGTCATTAAGGGTGATGACAATATCTCGGCTGTGGGTACGAGTTGCAACAAGTAGGGTGATTTTGTCGGTAGCATATACATTATGCATTCGGGAAGCACTGTGAGGCCAAAGGTGCAGGTTAATTACAGTATTATCTCCCGATTAGTTCTTGGTGAAAAGGATGTATATAATCAAGAATATGACGGTGTTAAGAATGTTACTAAATAGAATCAAGTGGTATATTGAATATATATGAAAATAGTTAAGATGAATAGAGCTCGGACTAAGCATTCTGTAAAGTACTAATATTTATTGATTTTGTAAATTATTTTGTCCTTTGAAGATTCCCATTGTTTGTTAAGAGGACCGATTTGAAGGTAAAAAGCAGAGATTTGATCTGCAAATGGTAAGATCATATAGCCTATTCAATGTTGTAGTGGGTGTTATGTCACGTGTGTTTATTGGCACTTTTCACACTTGCACTTGGGCACCAATGTCCAGAGCTGATTGTGATTCAGAGATTATATTTTTGTGTTACAGAGGGTGGAGCATATTGAAGCTGGTCTTGAAAACATCCATACCTACAATTAAGTATGGTTTTTTAGATTATTATTCACAATTTTTTACAGAGTGACAAGACATTGGTCCTGAAGAATGCTATGATTTTTATATGATTTAGCAGAAACATGTTGACCTAAGTGAGATAGGGAACATCATTATCCCTATTGTTACACTGCTTTTAACTCCATCCATTGGGGATACTGAATAAAGTTATTTTCCCCATATAGGGTGGTTTTAACACACATATATTATTTAGCACTCTGCCCCTCACTCATATATCACATTGGAGTATAAAACACCTCACGCTCCTCTTCCAAGGAAGAGTTGAGGCCCACACTGTGTACATTGCGGGCACTGTGCGTAAGAAGGGACCCAATGATGAAGCATCTCACCCTATGGGTGAGTGAGGGTTCTCGTCTTTAAAAAGCAAATGCCCTTTGTTTTGATGTAGTTATTGGGTGCACAGTTTTTCTTTTTCCTTTTGTTTTTCATTTGGTTACCTTTTGTGAGATATATATGTTGGAGTGGTACCATGGAAGGTAAAAATTCTCCATTAATAAACCCTGTTGTGATTCAATAATGCTGATCCCAATAGCCAGGGCTTTAAGTGCGATTAATTCAATTCAATTCAAGAATCTTTATTCGGTGATTAAAAAACACCATAAAAGCACACATACATATACATAGATAAAACGGCATTAAATATTAGTCAAGATCCTTGTGCATAAATAACAATAAAATACTAACATACAAGGCTGTAAATTTAAAACAGGGAGGCACAAGTCTTTTAATCCTCTCCCCTCGTCTTCCTTAGTCGGACCGCAACCTTGATAAAATTCATAACACAACACAAGGTTAGCGGGTCAGAAGCTTTTTGCAAGTAGATTAGTGCATCTCTGGCATGTTCCAGGTGGGCCTTTTTTAGGATGTCTACTAGGAATCTACGCCTGGGCATTGAATAATAGGGACAGAGCAAAGTAAAATGAAGGGAGTCCTGCGGAGACCGATTGTCGCAGCCGCAGGGTCCCTTCTGCTCGATTGACATGGTAAAACCTGCTGGCGAGGCCAACATAAAAGGAAGTAGGCTCAGTCTGAAACGGCACATAAGAAATCTGTCCTGTGTATTGTGTACAAGATACAGGTAGGGCTCCATACCCTCCACACTCTTCACCAAATTATGAGCCCTTATTGACTTTTTTTCCCCTTCAGCCAGAGCACGGCATTGGGTTTTCCGCTCTAGGAAAATTTCCCCTACTTGTTTCTTGTGCTGTGCTGAAATGGTGGTGGGGTTCTTGAAGAGGTTTCCAAACCCTAGTTCCTCAAGAGTGTTTCTCACATATTTGAGCCATGGGATGCGCATGCAGTGGGTCCTGCCTAGGCAGTCCAGTAAGATTTTTCTACTTAGATGCGCGTCTGGATTTTACCCAGATTTTTAGCCACGCCACAATTGGCCTAAGTTTTAACAAATCGACCAGATATGGCCTCCCTAGCTCCCTGTGAGCTATGAGTCCAGCAGTGCTGGGTGGTACCCTCAGGATAGATTTCAGATGCTTGTTCTCTTCCTGGTCAATTCTAGAGGTATTCACGAAGCCCCAAACTTCTGCCCCATAGCTTACTTTAGCGCATGTTATGGAGCCGTACAGGTTCATCACCTGTTCCGGACTCCATCTGCCCAACCTCCTGCCATATCCGGCTATTGCCTCGTTAGAGGCAATCATCTTGTTACAGCGCTCTTCCACCAAGGAGTTGAATTGAAGAGCACCATCAAAGGTTACTCCGAGATAGGAGAACGTTTTAACCTCCTCTAAACAATGGGAGCCTATTGTGTAAGAAAATTTTGAGGAAGGTTTTTTGCCTGCCAGGAGCACGTAAGATTTGCTTAGGTTGACAGATAAGTCCAGATCACTCATAAACTTGACGAACCCATCTATCAGAATCTGTAGGCTTCGTGGTGTACGCGCCAGCAAGACCGCGTCGTCTGCGTAAAGCAGGACAGGGATTTGCCGCGTCCCAACCCTTGGGGAATCTGCCTTTAAGCCCAAAAGAAACTGTTCCAAATTATTAATGTAAAGGGAGAACAAAAAAGGGGCAAGAATACAACCTTGTCTGACTCCACTTTTGCATGGAAAGGAGTCCGTCAAACCTCCCTCCCTGTTAAATCTAACTCTAGCCGTGGTGTTGCTATGCAGCTCTCTTAGTATGGTAATTAGGCCGCTCTCGATCCCCATCCCTGCCATCATGTCCCACAACTTCCCTCTGTTGACGTGATCGAATGCTGCTGCCAGGTCCATGAATCCCATATAAATGGGTTCCTTACTGGCCAGAGTATATTTGGCAGTCAGCATATATAGGTTCAGGCATTGGTCGCTGGTGGACCTCCCTGACCTGAACCCATATTGAGTGTCCGAGAAGATGTTGTTCTCTTCGGTCCACTCGGACAATCTGTTCAGGAGTGCCCTTCCCAGAAGTTTAGCCGAGACGTCAATCAGGGAAATAGGCCGATAACACTTGGGGTCGTCCTTGTTGCCCTTTTTAAAGATTGGCACAATGATCGCTTTAGACCATGATAGAGGGAGACCGCAGGTGATAGCAGTGTTTAGGACCCTGGTCATCAGTGGGGCCCAAAGATCTATATTACTAAGAAAAAGGTCAGGGGGAATTCCATCTGGGCCCGGGGCTTTATTCTTAGTTAGACTCTCCATCCCTGCCGTGATCTCCTTAAGGGTAAATACTACCGGAGGAGCCTGACTTGGGGTTACTGATGACTCTACGTGGGGACCCGATTCATGGTTATACAGGCTCCTAAAGTGTGTGACCCACTGCTCCGGGAGGATGTTAGCCCCTATCTCCGGAGAATCATTTTCTTGAAAGGTCGGTTTATTGATGATTCTCCAGAACCCCGCTAGGTCCCTTCTTTCCCCTGCCTCTCTCAGATCTGCCCAAGCTTCTGCCTGCAGGGTGAGTTTCCTCCTTTTGGTCTCTTTTTTATATTTTTCTCTGCATGCCCTGATTACTTGTGGATCTCGTGGTTTTGACTTAAGGGAGCATTTCAGTTCCCTCAGTGCCTTGGAATAATCTTTATCAAACCACCGGGGATTGACCAGATTACGCGTGGGCGCACTGGACCTTAGTAATCCGTCTATCAGGTTGGCAATGTGGTTAAATGCTTCTAATAACCTTGGTCCCTGGACTTCCAGATCCAAACATTCATTTATGGCCAGCAGACCCTTATCGCTCAGGTTTTTATAGAACTTTGCCCCATCTATTTTGGACCATTTCAGTCTCCTGCCTTGATCGGTGACCCTCTCCACGATTGAACGATGGGCATTGGAGCCAATACCCACCCTATATGCGAGCATTAAAACAAGCAGGTTATGGTCGCTGAAAGTGTTCCAGTCTATCCCTACACTGACTACTTTATTAACCAGGGATCTCGAGACCAGAATATAATCTATAATAGACGAGCAGCCCCTGCCTTTAAAAGTTGGTGGGAGTGTACCATCCGACTGTGGGTCTACCATATTAATGGTGTGCTCTAGGTCGTACTTAAGCCGAAGCAACCTTAGAGCCGACCCAGTAGGCGAGTGAGAAAAATGCGGTCCCTTCTCAATTGGGCATTGCGCCCAATCTGTGTTCTTTTTGACCAGTGCCGGACAAAGGTGACAATTAAAATCCCCCACCACAAGCAGTCCACCAGACGGTCCCTTATTCTGGGATATGATTTCTTTTCCTAACCTTTGGTCGAGTTCAGTTAATACCGGGGTGTGGCTATTTTCTAACTCGGTGTTATATATGTTAAAAACAGAGAAACGTAACCCCTTTCCCTGGAACCGAACCGCCTGTATCCCATATGAGAACCAGTCTGGAAAGGACCAGGTGCCTGGCAGGTCTAAATCTACATAGATGGACTAAAGTGCGATTAAAAAACTGGGGGGGGGGGTCACTCAAAGGGGCGTGGTAAGTGTAATTAGGGGCGTGGCTTGTATACACGTAAGCTAAAAATCTGTATTTAGCATAGTGTGCTGCCCAACTTGTATTTTGCTGTTCTTGTCATTGCATCCAGATATATGATACAACAAGTCACATCATACCCACAAGTCAGGACTGTTGGATTTGTCAATGGCTGCTAGTTGCATAAGATAAATAGGCAGCACCATGGTTTGTATGTAATATTGAAAAAACTTCCATTTAAAGCCCTGATGACACCACAACAATGTTGCTGCTCTTGAGTTTCAAAAAGAGATGTGAAATACAGATAGAAAATGACTCTCTTTAAAGGATTTTCCTTCCTCTACAACGCTCACCACGCTCACATCGGTGTGCATGCTGTCACTACAGCCTGGCAAAAGAAAACGGACCGCTTGTGCCACAAAACAGAGTCTAGTAGAGACCAGTTTTGAGGCACTCTTGGAAAAACTGCCGGTGCACAGACCCGGTGAGACCGGCCCACTGAAAGCCCTGCCAATAGCGCCACCACTTTCACCGCTCGTCCTTTCATTGCTGTTTTATGGTTCTATCCCTTAGATTCTTGAATTGTGACGTTGTGATATGTGTGACCACACCAGTTTGGAGCTACGTGCCCAGGAGAGGGCACGTTGAGAAAGATGGCTGGGCATGCTGCCCCTGTAAACAACTGAGCAGAGCAAGCATTCAGCATTTGTGAGTCTGTGAGGGATCGACCCAGAGTGTGCCCTTCTTAAAGGCAATATGGAGATCGGGACCGAGATCAACTGCAAGATTCGGGTAGGTGAAAGTGTTTCTTTGATTTGAGAGAGCAAGTTTGGTGCTTACTTTACCTCCATATTAAAGAATAGTAGATGTTTCGGCACCCAGGCTAATATACCACTTTGCTAAATGCATGTAAAGTTCCAAAGGAGAGACCGATGCATTGCAAATGCTTATTTTGTTAGCTGCTAAACAGCAAGTAGTACAAGCAGTGGCTCTGTCTGCGCAAACATGCCTCTCACAAAAGATCTTGTGCATCCGTCTCCCAATGAGGAGAAGAGGAAACCCAAGAAGAAGCATCTGGTTCAGAGTCCAAACTCCTACTTCATGGATGTGAAGTGTCCAGGTTGCTACAAAATCACCACTGTATTTAGTCATGCACAAACGGTGGTCCTGTGTGTGGGCTGTTATAAGGTTATTTGTCAGCCCACAGGGGGTAAGGCGAGGCTCACGGAAGGTTGCTACTACAGACAAAAACAGCACTAAGTGCCATCTGCATGCTGAGTGACGATGGTTAGGAATACCTGCACAGTATGTCGCACAAAACTTTAGTTCAGGAGCAGAGCGTTGAGCCGTGGTGGACAAGTGCAAACAATATGGAGAAGGGACCATGAAATCTGAATATGAGATGGAAATATTTTGCTCTCATACACTGTACATGTAGCCTTATCCATCTGACTCAGAAAAGTGGATATAAGTAGTACAAGGAATCAACACAGAGCTGCAGCTTACATTGATATTTCACTGTGAATCGATCATGCAGCAATTCATATGAAAAATGAGTATGAAAGAAACCTTTGTGTTTCCGACATGTTCATAGAATAATGGGCTTTAAAATCATGGACATTTGAACAACTCTGAATTTGGGGTTACCACACTATCGTGATTCAGAGTGCATTTGGAAAGTGTTCTTTTTTGCACACTGGTTTATATTTGGAAGTAAACAAGGAGAGGAATTTGATTGATAACCACAAATGTTCTACAATGATGTGTTTCCACACACTTAATGCAAAGGGTGCCCTCCTTGTGTGGAAGGTACTTGCAACTGTTATAGGAAAGGCCCATCAAACATGCCACATGATGACATAAAATGTTTTCATGAAAAATGAACTTCTCCAGCTATGTGGGTTGCTGTGTAATTTGGACCTAGGCTGAGCCAACCTTCAAGGGAAACACTCCAAACCCGGACATATCTGAAATATACACCCAAAGGAGTAAACTAAGTTGCAACTTGCAATGTTCTCACTATGTTATGTTACCCATATGCCCTGCAAACCTTGGCCCAAATCACAAATTTTCCTCACATTTAAATAAGGGAATGTTTGGAAATATGTTGGCATCTACACAGTATTCCTGCACTTCTCTCAATGAAAATGGTAGCACACACATTTGGCTGTTCTTAGTATCTTTACCACAAATAGATCATGCATGGACCTTAGTGACTTTTGAAGTCCCGTGCCATGCTCCCATCCCAGAATGGGCCCACTAAACCGTCTGTGTTTAGTGGCAAAGTGCACGAGGAGGCCAGATTGGGGTTAAACACTCAATTCTCTATAGGGATGGGCAGTCACTTTACTGTTATCTGGCCTTTGCCATTCCCCTGCATCCTCTTTGGCACTTCTACCTTCACCAGTTTTTTTCCGTACCAACGAAATGGGCGCCATCTTGCATGGTTTTAGCATCATTACAACTGCTTTTTTCTTTTTTTCTTCAAGTCTGCCAATCACATCTTTCAATCTACAGCTGCCAATCTTTAAATAATTTCCCTTTCCTATTCAATTTACTACTCACTTGCTTTGTGTGGATTTGCACATACCCAACTTCCCATTCATTTCATCTTACCAACTCTTTTTTTCTGTTGTGCCATCTACTGCATTGACTTCTTACAACTAACTTCTCTAACGGATTTCCCCTATTCATCTGTTCTTTGTTACTACAGCCTATTCACATCCCCATTTCAATTTAGCACAATAGTAACCTCCTTACAATTCTCATAATATGCTTCCTTGCACAAATAGTCTTCTTCCCTTGCCTTATTCAACCATCTCCAGATTGTTCCAACTTCTCAACACGTTCACCCTTTTCAGTTTCACATGTACCCTTCCATTGTCTGTGCCAGCTACTCTTCTATATGTTTAAATTTGGCAAATTTGAAAAAACACTGGTTCTGCAACAAATCAACAGTGTCTTCTTCCTATTAGGATCACTTTAATCTGTCTGTGAATTCTGATAAATTACTCGCCCTTGTCTTCTAACATTAAGATTTCTTCTATGTATCAAAAGACATGTGAGAATATACATAATTTTGAAAGCTGGTGATTGTTTATGTGGGACTCATAATTGATGATGCTGTTGGCACTGGTGGCATAGGCTCTGCACCACCAGTGGCAAAAGTTAGACATCGTTCCTGTAGTGGGAGATAGCCATCTTTAAAAATTTGAATGAATTAGGATTGGTTCAAGTATCAAGCTTGTGGATGGGCTAACCGGTCCCTGGTTTAGTTTGATGGCCTGCCTTTATTTGAGATAGGAAGGATTTAGTTATCAACCAAGCCTGATGTACAGAGAACTCCAAAGGTGCATAAGGTATCTGGAAACGGAACTGTACAGAGTACTGTGGAGTTTTAACAGTTTGGGCCACTGTAGCAATTAACCTTCACAGCTATGTCTGCTCAAGGATCGAAATGCAGTATTCCAACTTTATTGGTTTTAGTGTCACCTTCAGTGCAACATTTTCTGGTAAGCGAAACAATGGCATGCAGTAGTGGGATGCATGTGGTACTCTAAAATGTGTTAGGAAACTCTGCCCTGGTCCCTCAAGTTTACCCGATTCTACTGGGTCACTGACAAAATATCGAAAACCTAAATATTGTGATACAGAAATATTGTGTTCAAAATATGGATCACAAGAGTATCATTTCACAATACTTATAATGTAAATGACAAAAATATCCCCCAAAGATATAATTTTACCCCAATATTGAAAATAGTTTTTTGGGAGATATATATCGATCAAAATACTAACTATAACTATATTAAAATGTAACAATTAAATAGTGTCATTTAAATATAATTCAATAAAATATATAACAAATAATGTTTCTAATTAAACACACACATTCATATTGATATATAAATACACATATAATGTAAAACTATTTTTTAAATAATGATTTTAAATGATATTGTAACTTTTTTTAAATAAATATATATATTTACAATCATTACATTTTGAGATCCCAATTTACTTACACATAAAAAGTCAACAATATAAAAATACCTTTTACTAAAAATATCTGATACATTACAATAAATGCTATATAAAAACATAATTTATTAATATATAAAAACCTAATATTATCATTTTAAAGAATATTAACAAAAGTATTAAATTCTAGGAACAAGTGATATACTATTCACACTCCAGTCTGTGCAACAGTGGAGAAAGCGTTGGAGTCAGGAGGGGTAAAATGTACTATTCCCAGTCCAGTCTGTGTAACAGTAGGGAAAATTGGAGTCTGGTGGGGAAAAATTTACTTATCCCAATCCAGTCTATGCCAAGTAGGGAAAGCATTGAACTTCGAAGGGATAACATTTACTATTCCCACTCCAGTCGGAGCAACAGCAGGGAAAGCACTGCACTCAGGAGGGGAAAATATACTATTCCCACTCCAGTGTATGCAACAGTCGAGAGAAAGCATTGGACTTTCAATTAGTAAAATGTACTATCTCTACTCCAGTCGGTGCAACAGCTGGGAAAGCGTTGAACTCAGTAGGAGTAACATTTACTATTCTTACTGCAGTCGGTGCAAAAGCAGTGAAAGCATTGGACTCCGAAGGGATTCAATTTACTATTCCCAATCCAGTTACTGCAACAGTAGGGAAAGTGTTGGATTCAGTAGGGGTAAATTGTATTATTCCCACTCCAGTCTGTTCAACAGTAAGGAAAGCATTGGACTCAGGAGGGGTAAAATTTACTAATATAGTTTGTAAATGTTTAGTTTTTTAATTTAATTGTTTATTGAAATGTTTAGAGTCAAAGTGGGTTGTGAGTTTTGTTGGGGCATAGGGTGGAAAATAATGTAATTATAATTAATTAATTAATATTTTTCAACAAATAATTATTTAATTGCTTATGTAAATTGTGTGATTAATTTTTTCAGTTAAGTTTTAGGTAAGGGTTGTGGGGTTTGTAGGGGAATTTGGTGGGAAGTAATTTAATTATAATGAATTAATAATTACATTTTTGTATTATTATTTAGCTGATTATTAATTATGTAAATTGTGTAATTTATTTTTTCAGTTAAGTTTGAGATGCAGGTTGTGGGGTTTGTAGTTGTACAGAGTGAGAAGTACATTAATTTAAATTAATTAATGTATTTCTAACTGTTTAATAATTCTGTAAATTATGTAGTAACTAATTACATTTTTTAGATGCATGATGTGGGGTTTGTAGAGGTACAGAGTGGGAAGTTAATTCCACTCTGACTTTGGCAGTCCTCCTGTGGAACACCATGCCATTGTTCTGCAGGAGGACCGCCAAAGCTGTTCTCACACCACCCGCCGGATTGCGACTCCAATCCTTGGCAGGTGTACGGTGCTGCGACAGTCCCATGGGGGTGCCTGTCTAAGGCTCATAGAGTCTTTGACAGGCACGCACCCTTTGTGAGATCGCCGCAGCACATACCTGCGTGGGAAATAATTCACCATGTTGTGCATTGCATCCTGTGCAGGAAGTGAGCAATTTAGTTGTGAATAGGAATGGCCCGTTCATAGGGGTAACAGGAGAGGCAGGACAGCCTGTTGTGAAATTATGGAAGAACGTGGTTTGGTAGATCCTTGGCTTATCATACACCCAATAATAGAGAGTACACCTTTATGTGTATGACACCTGTTCTCTCAATTATTTTCTGATCTCTAACTCCGTTTTGGGCTCTATCATCGGCTGTTTCATACTAGAAAATGAGCTCATGGACCACCTTGAAGAGCAGCAATCCATGGATTTTGGCCATGTAACACCAGCTTAAGAGAGGTGGAGAATGAACATTTACAGTACAAACTCCCAGCTCTAAAGGAGAAACCACACAACTATTTAGAACTGATCAATGGCTTAGTCACCTCCGTTTTATTTGAAGGGGGGGCTACCTTGAGGGGTAATTTGATGCATGAATAAGCAAAACCGTAGTGGAGGACTAAGTAAACCTAAACCATCCTGGAGATGTCGACCAGAAACCCATCACCAGACTTGTGGTGCTTACATTTTACCCAAGTCCATCTGACAATTGTGTGGTGGGATCAACATTCTAGGTCAGCTCTATTCTGTCACCTTTTGTGAAAAACTATCTTGAATCTTTAACAACCCACGCAGAGTTTACTGATTCTCAGAATAAGGCTTACTAGATTAAGAAGAGTAAGACTTCCCCAGTCCTTGTCAGGGTGAACGACTCACATCACTAAATTAAACTGAGCTCAACCCCCTGCTGTGGCACAGAGGGGAAAGGCAGATCAAAGAGTAAATGTGTAAAGTATTTGTGCTGTGCCAAAAACATAAACCAGGTTTGACTCATTGGGAAGCCTTATCTTCAAACTTAGAGCATCATGACAATGGCAATTAGACGAGCCTCCGACCACCATAGCAACAGGCAGGATACCGGCCGACAAGGAGTGGGTGGTCCCACCCACCCTATCATGGTGAGACCACCCGTGCAGGCCGTCGGAAAAGTGCCTTTTTCTACTGCGGCCTGAGCTAAAGGCCAGAAAAAGGGCCACAGCAGAAGCAGCAGTAATGCTTGTGAACATCCATGCACCATGTGCCATGCACCAGGTGGGGGGCACTACAAATGCCCCCCATGCCACCTTGCAGTGGCCCACGGTGATGTTAGGCCCGCTTGAGACCTCCAAAGTCTTTCCGGCTGCTTATCTATGGCGTTAGGACCGCCATGAAAAGGAAGTCGGAAAGGGACATCCGAAGCCCTACGGCGGTGCCTGTGCAGGACAGGAATAAGAGTCCAACCGTCGCTCCGACTGAGTTTCTTGATCCTGTCGGAGACTGTGGTCTGTCCAGAGGCTGCTACGGTCTGACTGTCCACATTGTAATGCAGCGGTCCAACAGATGGCCTGGATATCAATGGAATCCCCACCAACGGCCTGTCGGTGGGGGTCACACTGGCATTCAAATGAGGCCATTAGTCTTTGAAATGGAAGTCTGACATCTTCAGGAGGGGGATGGCAGCAGGCTGTGGCTTAGAAGGGCTCCACAAGGTCAAATAACCATCAAAGGAGATCCGGGTGAAGCCGATGACTTTAGGCGGGATAACTCAGAGCAGGAGAAGGTTCAATTTTTTGTCCAAGAAAGATCTCTTGCTAGCCGGATACATTTGCCACATTTGCCCAGTGAAGTTATCTAAGTTTGCTCTTAGTTACTTTTTTTGGGCTCAGATTTCTCCAGTGGGACAATGTGAAGAGGGCTCCATGAGGCTGCACCTGTTCTCCACTTGGTCCCAATGAATCAGATTTGCTGCTGGGGAAAAGTTCCATAGTAAAAAACCTAAATCTTCAGCCCAGCAGCAATGAATCTTAGTTGGATTGGCTTGGCGGGTTTTTGGCGAACCTCCAGCCGTCTTTTGAGTCAAATAGTTTCTTAGTCTCAGGTTTATCACGATGTTCATATGAGTACACTCACTTATGCTCATGCTAGCCGCAGCCACCAACAGGACCTAAGGCAGGTTCAGTTTGAGCTTATCAGTTGCATGAAAGGCCTCTTGTAACTTGATGTGCCCCTGTATATTAAACAGGTCAGCCTTCAATTCCTTGGAGTCCACTTCTATGTGCTTGGCACAAGAAGGAAAGAAAGTCCAGCTCCTCAGGCATCTTCTTCGGTTTCAAACAGCAGATTCAGTCCTACTCTGAACTTCCACAAAGCCTGTTCCCAACCCAGAGATGTTAATATGGGAAATGACCAACCCCTCTTCTGTGGTCACGCCAAATCAGTTCTGGGGGCGGCTCAATCGCCACTGTGACTGTTATGTTTATTTTTATAGTGCACCATCATCTATTAATATATCCTGGCACTTTGGCTAACCTTAGGACATTTACTCAAAGACTTACGCTTCTTGAAGATTTCAAGTAGGGAGGAGGAGGCTCCAATGTGGTGTTGGAGCTCTTTCCACACTTTAGGAGCAATGTATGAGGGAGCAAAGCCCCCTGATATGCTTTTTGCATATGCATGGGACATATGCTAGTAAGAGTCAAGCTGAGCAGAGGTGGGGAGAGGGTTGTAAACCCTATACAATTGTTCAGGTAGGCTGGGCCTGTGTTGTGTAATGCTTTTTATGTGTAGGTGAGAAGCTTGAATTGTACATAGTTATGTATTGTGAGCCAGTGGAGTTCCCTCAGGTGTGGTGTGATGTGAGACCAGTGTGGGAGGTTGAGAACCAATCTGGCTTCTGCATTTTGTATGGTCCAAAGTAGTTTTGAGAGTTGATTGGTTATTCCTGTATATAGGGCGTTCCAGTAATCCAGTCTGCTTGCGATGACATCTTGGGTGCTCGTTTTCCTAGTGTTGTTGGGCAGCCACTTACATTTTTTTCAGCATGCTCAAGGTGTGAAAGCAAGATGTGGTGACTGCAAGATGTGGTGACTGCGTTGACTTATTTGGACATGTGCATCTTGTTGTCATTGAGGATTCTGAGGTTTCTTGCTTGTGTGTGGATGAGGAAGTAGGTCCAAGATATGTAGGCCACCAAGTGTAGTCCCATGGTGAGGCATCTTTTCCAAAGATCCCTACTTCTGTCTTGTCTGTGTTCAACTCAAAGCAGCAGGATTTCTTATAGTCAATGGTTCTTTATTCAATTATAAGAGATAATCATAAAAGTTCAGACAAATATTTTTAAAATATTGTTTTCCAACCAGCTGCAATTTCATTTACAAATTGAATATAAAATACTTTTAAAATTACTTAAATAAGAGAAAGAAATAAAAACACAATCAAGTATAATATAAGTTATCATAAACAAGGCAGTGCAATCACTAATCATCAATAAATAAAACTTAAAAGGTGTTAGAATTCACTAATAAAGTGCATTTTTCAAAAAGGCTCCCACAGAATAAGTCACATAGTGATTCGGGAGCATCCGTAGATAGTGAAAGGAGGGCCTAAATAGATAAAAACACTGCGTTTAACTATTGTTGATAGGAATGTTTTCAAAGGCACATCATAAAACCATAAAAATGAGCCACGTTTTTGGGGGATGTTTCATCACAGGGACAGAGCAAAATGTTTTTTTGGGTCGAATTGGCTGGGGTGGGGTGGGGGGGGTGATTCAAGTGCGTGCATCTCATGGTACCTAGATGGAACTTCATCAGTAATGCTCTTTCTCTTATGTTGTTTACCAACAACAAATATGGCTCAATTCCTTCTGTCCTTTTTAGACTGATCAATTCTCTATCTTCCCTATTAGATGCTGCCCTTTTAGGAAAAGGTCTTTAATTTTGGAAGTCTCCCCATTTGAGATGGGGCACATGTTGGACAACAATCCTTGCCTTCCTATGGTTTTCACTATTTTTTGTATATATTTTAGTAGCCATGGGATTCTTAGGCCATACTCGCAAGACAAAAAATCCTCTAAAATCTTGCAGTTAAATGTGGCCTCTGGGTTGCTCCAGATGGAGATCCTTAGAAGAAGGGGGAAAGCCCCACCAAATTTGTGACATGTACCAGACCCGGTCAAAGGCCAAAAAGTTGCCAGCAGAATAAATGTTCCTCCCTCTGCAGGCTACTACAGTCTCTATACCCCCATATTCCAGTCCTGTAAGTGAGAAAAGGTAGGCAGTTGGACTTGATTTAGGCGGCCACTTTAGCCATGCACGCACTGAAGTTAATTCTCAATGGTTTGTATGAGATGAACACTATCAGTAGTGTGTCATCTGAATAAGTGAACATGTTGATGTTGTGTGCATGGATGACGCCTGTAAGCAAAGTCATGTAGATGTTGAGACTAACTGGCTGATATTTGCCTGTGACAGGGGAGGCCCCCTTTGAAAATAATTAAGTGCCTGGGGTCTGCCCAAATGTTCATTCTGCTATAGGAACATGACACCTGTCACACCCATTCCTTCTCATATTCTGGGACTGTTCTCCACATGAGACGACACCCTCGCCCTCAGAAACCCGCCCATCCCAACAGACCACACACGGAGCCTTGGTATCATACTGGATTCATTGCTCACCATGAACCACCAGATCAATGCCATATCCTTGGCCTGCTTCAAAACCCTCCGCAAAATCTGAAAAACGCTCTGATGGATCCCACCCAAATCCAGAAATATGATCACACATGCCCTCAGCAGGAGCAGATTAGACTACGGCAAACCCCTCTATACCACAATCAACAAGAAATTCCTCTGCAAACTGCCGACCATCCAGAACGCCGCAGCCAGACTGATCCTAGACATCCTGCCGTCAAAACCACATCACCCAACACCTCTGCAACCTCTACTGGCTCCCCACTGAATGAAGGATAACCTTCAAGCTCCTCACCCACGCATTCAAGGCACTCCACAACATCGGACCAGCATACCTAATCAACTGCCTCTTATTCCACGCACCCAAGAGACACACCTGATCATCTGGTCTCTCTCTGGCTACCATCCCACACACCTACAAGACCAGAACAAGAGGAAAGTTCTTCTCCTACCTCACAGCCAAGGCCTGGACCAACCACCCACTTTACCCATGGCAAGTGTCCACACTGCCCCTGTTCAGGAAGGACCTCAAGACCTGGCTCTTTGGATGACCCCAGCATTCAATAGAGTTGCCACACCAGTGCCTTGAGACCCTCGCGGGTGAGTAGCTGCGCTTTACAATTCCCTGATTGACTCTTTTATACTAACAACTCATTCAAGGCTTAGCACCTAGAGGGCAGCAGCTGTTGGCTAATGCAAATTAGCCTCAAAAGGCATTAGCCAGGGAAAAGGTAACTTTCTAAAATAATTTTTTTTCTTAATGTTTATTAGAAAGTTGAGTTCCCCAGTGAACTGGGCTTTTATTAACTTTTCGAAAGAGCCCAAAAATGAAATTCGGAGCTGCTTCCTACCCGGAGATAGCATTATTAACCTCTTGGCTGCTAGGCATTTTCCCGCTGTGTGCTGGAAAATTCTTGATGCCATATATTCATGACGAGCTCAGCTCGTCATCAGCACACGACACCCGTGGGTGATGACGAGCTGAGCTCGTCATCAGCATCGAAAGGGTTAAATGTAATATTGCATACCTCTTTTCCTATGAAAGAGCCAGACTTGCTACAGCGAAAATAGCTTTTGGTGCTTTTTCACAGTAAAGATATATGTGACAATAAATGTCTGCTTGTCTTACGTTTAGATGCCATGCAACCTGCCTATTAGCAGCAAGGCCTGCTTAGGGATGACCTATTAATTTTCAAAAGATATGTTCAGACCACTCAAAGGGGTTTATTTTGACAGATCGAATTGCAGTTTAAAAACTGTTTTAACGAGGCCATAATAGTAAGCTTGAAGTCATGGCTTACACTGTTACTATAGTAAATGACACAATGGTTGGTGCAGTCCACTACTGACAGTTAAATTACAGACCGATAGTACTTTTTGTATAATAAACTAGGGACTTATATGTAAGTTAAATATACCAATTACGGTTACACTAATTTCATCAAGCTCATGCACTTTACCCAAGGTTCTATAGCCAGCAAAAACAGATGGGGCAAACATCTGGGGGCACACCATGCAAACAATGGTCATTTTCTACAGGAGAAAAGTACTCTGTGATTTTGTAAGAAGTTTAATCGGATCTCCTTCCTATATTCAGGGCCACTAGAATTATGCAATTCTTTGGCTGCTGCCAAGCATATTAGGAGATTCCTCACCGCTGCATTTTTCGTGGGGATGCGACCGCCATACAAAGAGGGGCGGTGAGGAAACAAAGGGAGCCCTACAGGGCCCCCCTCTTGTGCCTCTGCACTATGGGGTGCAAGCACGGAGGACAGATGTTGTGCTCCCCTGTATGCAGGCACCCCAGTACCTGCATGGTATGAACTGTTGCACTCCATGCTCCTCAGGTACTGATTCTGATGATCCCATTGCAGTTCCTATTTCATAGGCAGCTCCATGGGAATGCCAAAGAACCACCCGCCAGACAAGACAAAACTCCTAATCTGGCAGGCTGTTCAACCACTGGTTTAGCAGTGCAGGAGGTGGAGGTTCCTGCTCCCACACTGCAAAACTTGTATTGAGGCCCTAAGGTAGGTTGGACCTCCCGAAATTTACTATGGGGTAGTTGTGGTGGTAAGGTTTAGCTTCAAACACAATTGCAGATGTAGTAAGAGGAATTACTACACATATCAAAATTGTACTTACCAGGCGAGCTTTAGGGTACAGAATTGTAATTGTGCGATGGCCACACAGGACACATTATCATGTTTACATTGCCAAGACAGGTAGGGGAGAAGAGTTGGGGCACTTTTTTTGCATTTAAGATTAGTCAGACTGGTCAAACATCCATTCCAAAAGTCTCTGTAGCTCCATTTTTCAGTCCACTGGACCAGCTCTCTCTAATATTACTGACAAAAACAGTTACTTCAGGGTTCATTTTCCTTGCTAAGAGACAGGACCAAAGATTGATGGCACAACGCAAGTAGGCTTCTTATTCACCTACAAAAGACCTTTTTAGGAAAAGAAAAAATCCCCAGCTTCCTGGCGTTTACTGCCGGAGCAATGTCAAGCTGCAGTCAAATCAGGCCTACCCTCGCATGATAGAAAAGTCTGCAACAGGTCCCCTTGGCAGTCTCTCCCTCCCTCTGCCTGAACCAGGTGATGTCACAGAGAGAGGAAAGGGTCCCACTTCTTTTTCCTTCCATGGCCCCTGGCATCAAGTAGGAGGCTTGCGTGGGATATGAGAGTGGCAATATAGGTGTATAGGCAAGCCACAGGAGTGGAAAGATGGAGTAACTGCTTGGCCCACCGTTTGTCCTGAACAGATTAGGATTTGCTTCTGAAGGTTTATGGGTGGAAGAATGGATGAGAACTTCGGAAAAGCATGTAGGTTGTTACGGAAATCTATTTTGTTTCCTTCCCTGGAGCAGCTCCTGCCATCTCGAAGTCCTAAGTCAGGGTTGGTAGAGCTATGTCAGGGGTCACAAAGGGAATCCCAGCAGCAGCTACCCATGACAACCCCCACTGACGAGTATCGCCTAGATGATTCCGTCAAAAGACAAAACCTGACATTTTTGGTGGACATATTACGAATGCGGAGAGATTCCAACAAAATGACTGTGGGAAACAGGATCCATATCACCCAGTCTTCACGAAGATGCTTGAAGACCTGCTTTTTCCTTGAAGTTAAACTTTTTCTGGCATTTTGAATGTTGTGGGAAACAGACACTTATAGTTCGGGAAAAAGAACCACAGTTGCAAATTTCACATTACAGGGCCACAAAACATTCCCTAAAAAGAAACCAGGTTGCTGGACACAAGGACATTCATCGCTCTCTGGGATTTAGCATCGCTGCTAGAGTCAATGAGCTATGCCTTGAGCCACAGGTATCTGACATTGAATCATCACTGGATTCAGCTCAGCAGCTCGACCTGCTGATTCATATTAAGCTCCAGGAAACAGACAGATAAAAAACTGACAAGATGAAGGTCTCATGTGCATCAGACAACCTTGCAATGAATGTCAAAAGTCAATTTTTCTGACTCTGAATTTATTTCTCAGTATCTCTCGGACTCATGAAGGACACTGCTGAGCGCAAGTGAAGAGCTGCTGCTCCTGATTAGACATACTGAGCTAATTTTCCTCACAGAAAAGTTTCAGAGCTATAATTCAAAATTGTAAATGGCCCAAATCGATATTTCGCTCTGCAGACTAATAATTCAAGTCAGAATAGCACGGTTGAGTAAAAGTTCTATGTGGGAGGTGGTCAATTTCATGGACTTTCTTGACCATTAGTTAACAAAACTTCCTTTTTCACATTAATTCCTATGACCATACTTTTACATCTATTTGATAATATTGAACCTCCATATTGGATAATATTTGTTTTTGGATGTTTAACGGTGAACATTTATCATTTGAATTAAACTTAGTTTGTGCTTGAATGTTGTATATTCTTCTACCTTTTTTAACTTTATTGTTTTTCAATGGATATATCACAAATAACCCCTCCCAAACAATACTCTGGGGATTCCTACCAAATGTGAACTAGAGCTAACCTTAAGGAAACCTACTTCTCTTTTGTGCTCCTTCTATGTTGTAGCAAATTAAAAGATCAAACTAAGTCTCTGGCATCTGTCTTCCATGGCTAATGCTTAAGTTGTGCCGGTGGGTGAAGTGAACAGTGACAAAGAAAAAGCAGGGACGAAGAAATACTTGTAAGAGTGAGATAAAGACACAGGAAGCGCTTGGTCGTGTATTAAAATGGTATGAGGTGGAGTCTAGGCTACACTGCCTTAGTTTTCATTATTCTTTACAAGCAACATTGCCGGGGGCTTCTGAGCAAAACTCTGCCCCCGGCCCTTATTCTGCTACAAATAAAGCCCTGCCAGCTGTCTGCCAGCTGCATTCCTTAAACTGCTGCTTGCCATCACCAAGAAAGTATAATTGCGCTTTCAAACCTTACGCAATTAAATAATTGCTTCAATCAGTGGTTGTAATCGGACTATAATGCTTGAAACAGATGTAAGAATTGGGATGATAAGCAAAGACAGGCTTGTTTCTGATACTACAACCATTCCAACCAGATAAAACAATGCTCAATGTTATTGAACAGGCAGAGGGGCATTATGCTGCGCTTTAAAATTATGGTAACGATTTAGAGGCGCTTTAACAATGTCATTTTTACCCAGCCGCAGACACAGTGGTGGGCTTCAATCAAGGCTTGCAGGAAACCTGTACTTTCGAAGGCTGTTTATCCATTTAGATAAATGTAGTCTTTGGATTGTTTTTGTAGTAACCGGCCTGTCATCTGAAAATGTGTCGAGATTGTTTTTTGACATGATGTCCCTGCAGAGAGGCCGGAAGTTGGGTGGTGTGACATGAAGAGCACGGGTTTGCCTATCACACTGATTACTTGATGTAATGGTAAGCAAGCTTAAGTGAACTGTGTGTCTTCAATCTTTCCAATCACTTAGGGCTGGGCACCGAGGAAAGCATCCATCATTCCTGGCCTGAAACATATGGCGCATCAGCAATCTCGGCCTGACCTAAATGATAGTAAAAGCTGCTCCGCTGTTCACAATAGGAAAGCGGTGTCCGCGGAATTACAGGTTTGTGATTAGATGGCGAACATGGCGCGCTTGATGTATAAGTGAGGTGTCCAGGATGGATATTCCCTGGGATACTTTGAAGATTAATTTATACCCTTGAAAGGTGCACCAATCACAAAGTCAAAAAATGTGTCAAGATATTTTTCTTGGGAACAAAAAAAAAAAACACTGGCGCTGTAACAGCTATTAAATTATTTCTGGCAGTTTTAGATAACAGAATTCAATGAACAGGATTTTTAATGGCCTCTCTCGAATAGCGGGTTTTATGGCAGCCATCATTTGAAAATACGGGATGTCAGGGAAGCTGTGATGAATATAGTGCAGAGACAATATGCTCCTATTCTTTTATATCCAGCGATTACTTGTATTGGATCCTTACAGACAATGTGAATAGGCAAACGATTCTCCACATTTTCAAAATAAAAAGTATTGATAACATGTTATTGGGTTTAGGAATATGACCAAACCACTAGGCAAAACGCCGAATAGCATTAATTTAGAAATGCATTTAATAAAAAAATAATAAAATAGTGTTTAACCTTTTACGATCTCTGCCACTTGCAAATAACAAAAAAAGCACTTAGATGCCCCCCTCTATAACTGTATTTGAAAAAAACACGATATCCTTGTTCGAAGGCGGCCAGCAGCAAGATATTAGTGACCGTTTACTCTCTAGGGCACCCAATATTTCCTCTTGTCTCTCGTGAAATGAAGGACACAATATTGCGTGTGTCCCGTGTCAACACTAAATGGATTACTCCGTTCATGCGGGTAACAGACAGCAAAGCATAAATATATGACAGGGGTGCCAAGGACTAGAGGACATTGAAAAGGCTCCACGTTGGCGTAATTGAGGATTTTATTACGAGGATGCTCCGAAGAACAGCTCGAGTGATGCTGGACTGTGACCGTCAAAAGGTCAAGTTACTTTACTAGAACCATGAGTAATCAAATTTGTTTACTCGATGGATGTAATCACTGCGTTGCGTGTTTTGAAGGGGACAGTCATGGCTGCAAAGTTAGCACTGTAGCAATATCTGCGTCAATCTCAGCCACAGGTAGCACCAGAACTCAATGTTAGTTTTATTTGCGGATAATTGGACCATAAAAGCGCATGAGATGGTGAGAGGCACTGAACTTTAATAAACATTAAGGGGCAGATTTACAAGACCCTTGTGACACTTTTACGCTGCCGTTGCTACACTTTTGTGACGCAGCAGCAGTGTAAACCATGCGCCACGTTGCAGCTTATTTACAACGTGCCGCATCTAGGCAGATGCGTTATGTTATGTTGAGCTTTTGTATTGCGCACAGCTGCCCCAGCTAAGGGGCGTCCTGGCGCATGGCAAGAAAAAAGCAACACCTACAGGGAACATAACAGCAAAGGGAACAAAGGCAAATTATTCAAACAGAAAAGTTTTTAAAGGTTTACGGAAAGCTAAAAAATCAACGAGCAACCGCATCTCAACAGAAAGAGAATTCCAAAGCTCGGCCGCTCTAACCCTGAAAGAGCGGCCGCCAACCCGACACAGCCTGTATCGGGGAATCACCGTAAGAGCTTGACCCAGGGATCTAAGGGACCGGGTAGGCACATACCAAGTCAAAAGGTTTGCAAGAATTTGAGGGCTCCCACCCCTCAGAATCTTGAACGCCAGACACAGCACTTTAAACTGGATTCTTGCCCTGATGGGCAACCAGTGCAGGGATCTCAATGTGCCGGAGACGGAACAGGTTCGAGGTAGGCCAACAATGGCTCTCGCTGCGGCATTCTGAACGCGTTGGAGGCGAGTGACCTCCGCCACGTTAGCCCCTACCAGGAGCGAGCTGGCATAGTCCAGGCGAGATAGCACTGTAGCCTGGACTATCAGCTGCCTGAGAACTTCAAAACAGGGCGCAGCGACCGTAGTATGCCAAAGCAACAGGCCGCGGTTCTCTTCGTATGGCCCACAAAGCTGAGGGAGGGATCCATCCATACTCCAAGGTTCTTCAGCTCAGTGACCGGATTGGGGGCCGGGCCCAGCTCCACTGGCCACCATCTGTCCCCCCAGAGTTCCGGACTCCTACCGACGATCATGATCTCAGTTTTCTTTGCGTTGAGCTGGAGACAGTTGTTCTTCATCCAGCTCGCCACCGCCCTGAGTACACTCTGAAATCTGGGGGCATCCCGGTCCGCATCCCCGCTGATCGTAACCGCTAGCTGAGTGTCGTCGGCATATGAGACCATAGTCATGCCCCATTGCTTGACGACCTCAGCCAGCGGTCTCACGTAGAGATTAAACAACGTGGGACTCAGCGAGGAGCCTTGCGGCACCCCCTGTTTCAAAGGATGGAATTGGGACTGGAACGGTGGGATGGCAACGCTAAAGAAACGATCGTCTAAGAAGGACCGGAACCATTGGAGAGCCAAACCACTCAGACCAATCTCCTCCAGGCGATGCAATAGGATGGGATGCGAGACAGTATCAAACGCGGCGCTCAAATCTAATAAGACAAGCGCCGCTGTCTGCCCCGCATCCATCACCATGCGAAGATGTTCGGCCATGGAGAGAAGGGCGGTCTCCGTGCTGTGCCCAGCACGGAACCCGTTCTGAGTGGGATCCAAGATGTTAGCATGGATGAGGTGGGCCGAAAGAACTTTGTTGACGTGGGCCTCCAACACCTTGGTCGGCCACGGGAGCAGGAGATGGGCCGATAATTTTCAGGTTTCTCTGGATCCAGGGAGGGTTTCTTTAAGATGGGAGAAACCACAGCACGCTTCCAGCTAGCAGGTACCGTGCCTGACTCCAGCGAGATATTAATCAAGGAGTGTACCGCGGTCCGGCCCACGAACGCCTGATCTCTGAAAACAGTCGGTCTGAGCGGATCAGCGGGGGACCCTGATTTAACCTGCTGAGCCAGAAGGTCAAACCCCTCGGATGACAATGGGGGCAGCACGTGCAAAGAGGTACCTCCATAGATGTTAATCGGAGACTCAACTGGAGGCCCTGTGTAAGGGAACATCTTATAGATGTTTTGGACCTTCTCCAGAAAAAACAAGGCAAGAGCCTCACAGTGAGTGGTCGAGCCAGTCGTCGGAGCACAGGCTCGCTTTGCTAGAAGATCTTTCATCACTTTAAAGATGGTTTTGGAGGGGTTAGAGCTGTTGCCGAATTCAGCGGCATAGTAGGCTGCCCGCGCTCGACAAACAGCCCGATGGTAAGTTTTGACGGCGGCGAGATATATAGCTTTTTTACCGTTATCGTACACCTTCCGCCAAGCCCTCTCCGCTCGCTGACAACTACCCTTGAGTGTACGTAAGGCGCCATCGTACCACGGACTTGAGTCCCTGGAGCTAATCTTACGAGCGGTGATAGGAATAAGAGCGTCAAGCGCCTTGGAGATCCAGGAGCAGAACCTATCGTAGCCTGTGTCAACATCGACCAAAGGTTCTAAAGGCTCCGCGGCGAGGACACGGTGTAAGTCCCCTAGCCGTAATTTACTCCAATGCCGACTCGCGACCAGGGGGAGTAGTAATCACTCCCGGCAAGGGGGTACAGATGGCAACCAAAGAGTGATCCGACCAGCCAAGGGGAGTGACGGCCGTGACAGAAGTGTCTGCCAAGTTTGTAAAAAACGGGTCTAGAGTATGGCCGCCTGTGTGAGTAGGCTGCCAAACCAATTGCACAAGCTGAAGAGCCTCCAAGTCAGCAAGGAGACCGCTAACAGTAGAGATGCTGGGGTTATCAAAGTGTAAGTTCAGGTTTCCCAGGATGGAAAAGTTGGGGCAGCCTACCGCGAGAGAGCTAACCATGTCGGGGAAGGCAGCTCTAAACGCCACATCGCTCCCAGGGGGGGGGATAGACCACCATCCCCGAGAGTGAAAAATGTGGGGTGACCAGAATCTTGAATACCGCACTTTCGCATCCCGCAATAGTCAGCTCCGACCAATTACAAGTGAAGCTGGAACGCATAGCAAGAGCGATGCCCCCTCCCCTAGTAGATCGATTCAGGGTAAAGACAGAAAAGTCAGAGGGGAATGCCAAATTGATGATAGCCGCATCGTCGTCCTTCAGCCACGTCTCTGTAATGGCAACGATGTCCGGGGCCTCCTGCTGTATCAGGTCGTATACGTCCTTATAATGTTGTACCAGAGACCTAGCTTTAAGACTATAGATGCGAAGGGCATGCTCAGGGCGATTGCTGCAGAGTGCAGCCGTTGAATTTTCCTGTACGATCGAGGTGGGAGGATCAAGAGTCCACCTGCCGCACTCACAATGATACTGGCCGACCAAAGGGTGTATAGGAGGAAGGCTGCAACTTACCGTCGAGCGTCCTATGTCCCGCAGAGTTTCACTAGTGTACACAAACATGGCAGGGAGAGCCGCGATCACCACAGAAGAACAGCAGGTGCCCCCTGAGCCCTGCGCGTCCTTAGCGCGGACGGGCGCAGACGGGCAGGACTCAGGCACGACTCCGGCTAAGCGACGGCGTCCCACTGCGCGTTCCCGCTGCGCGGGAAAGGACGACTTTAAATAGGCACATCGAATGGCACCACGAGCGAAAAGACGCTCCAAGATGGCGCCCGTCTAACAAGCTACCCAGCCCAAGGCAAGATGGTGCCCACCGATCCAACCCCGGGACCCGGACCCGCCAAAGCGTCACGTTGTAAAGCCCTGTGCCACATGAAACCTGCGTCAGGTGTCATGTGGGCGTTCTGTCGCAGGGTGGGCGTTCCCTTGCAGGAAAGTCCTGTAAAACTGACGCAGTGAAATCTACAAGATTTCACTGAGTCAGTTTTACAACGCTGCTGCGTCAAATCCTTATGCCTGCTTGAAGCAGGCATAAGGAGTGACGCACCACGTTAAGTATGGGCGGCCCCTGTGCATTACAGGAGTTGCATTGGGCTTGCAACGCACCTCCAGCACTGCGCTGCCCGTACGCCACAAAATGCGTCACACATCGGCCCCTCCTTGCACCATGGTGTGCCGCAATGTAAATGCGATTTACAAAAGGGGGTGGTGATGAATGTAAATGCGACGCATCCGTATTGGCACAAGGGGGGGATTGCGTGACGCATTTATTCTGGCACATCCCTGCTGATTTGCAGAGATGCGCCAGAAGTTCCGTAGAGAATTACTCAGACCAGCTAAGTAGCCTTCCCTTTTCTTTTATTCAGCTAAATTACTGAATTAGAAGCAATCATCGTAAGAAAGTGTGGAGATTACACCAGGTTAGAGCTCCGCAGGTCTCAACTGACCCCTAAAAGTCTCAAATCAGAGCATTCTTCAGTTGATTTTAAATAATTCGATATCGGTGTATAATCTTCATTGTGTAGCACTTTGCAGACAATACAACATAATAGAATTGGATAATGTTACAAGCAGAATAACGATTGTGTTCATAGTCAAGCTTTGGTTAAAGACAACTCTGACAAATAGGCAAAATATCCGAAAGCACTATTTTGTTACACATGGATCGCCAACTCAAGCACGTATTAAGAACCATAATATTGCAGTGACCAAGAGTATAAGGTTTATCTGTACAATGATCACCGTACAATGAAAATAATTGTTTTTCAGTTAACACATTACAGATCAACAACAGACTCAAACCCACCTTTGCAGCCTACAACCAAACACCCTCTATGGGTTAACCAGTTTACTTTAGAGCATGTGGTGATTAACCCTCGCCTGAGCCTGTATTATCTTTCGTGAATGCCTTCCTATAAGCCTTCATGGCACCAGTTATGGCCGCACGAAGATTAGGATGTTCACTCTGAACTTCTGAAATAATCCCACCATGAACTCTTACCAACACACATTGTGGGTAAAGTACAGTACCAGCTCCTTCTCGAGGGGCACACAAACATATTAGAGGGAGCTGTACCAGTCTGACTAGCTAATGCCAATGAGAGATCAATAGATACATTGTAGAGAGAGATCAAATACATCTCCTTGCCAATCTCAAATACATTGTGGGATTCAATTGAATCATACTGGTTGACCCATTCAATATGCAAAGAGGACCACCTCATGCTGTCTTCAGTCGCCAAAAAAAGTCTAAGTAGGTAACGGACATTAACGAAAAATGAGCTCCTCTACGGAGAGAATAATTTAATTTGTGTCGACATCTAAGCCTGTGGCACTGCAAACATACTGAGAAGGTAATTAGGCCAAACATACTATTTTGTAACTAGTTATTAGACCTTTGAAGAACTTAGAAACCTTTTTTTTTCAGCACAATCACAAAATGCACAAGAGAACATTTTAATTTTGAAATGTGCACAGCATGCCCACAATTATTTGGCATTGCCATAGTGTGAAATTCCACTAAATAATAGGTAAGGCATGTGTTTAGCATACTTCAAATCATTAACGGAACCTAATAAATACATCCTCAGTAGTATGAGCCCAATATGGCTAGATACACATAAGATATACTATTACCACTCTCATGATGTTGGTCAATGGCCTTAGGATAGATGTCCTATCAAACAGCAGAAGTCCTTAGGCATGGCTGAACATGAAATATATGGCAATGGATAAGGCCTATGCAGGGTATGTATCCCTATGAGCTGACCTTCTGAGTCTGAGAGAACGTTATTTACCATTAAATAAAATATTTTATTTTAGATTCCATTCCATAGTTGGGAATATATTGAATGCTTTATTCGTGCATTTGTTCATAGAAATTAACTGTATACTCAGAGATGAGATTAAAAAAAAATAAAACTTTTTTAGCCAAGCAGCTGGTAGCTTTAATATTTGGTTCTGCTGCAGGGTGGCCTTCTCAGTAGTAGTGCACTATGCCTTGAATGGTCTATTCAGCACTACCAACGTGATGGCAGGTGGCTTAGAAAAACAGTCCAGCCTGAGCCAGAGTGGGATCCTAATCGTGCTGGCCACACATAGAAAAATTTAGTTATAGAAGGGATGAGCAGTTGGTAATACAATCAGAAAACCAGATGCAAGTTTGGAGGTATGATATGACTTGTTTAAGATCTTTAAGCACATTCTCGCTCTCAAAACCTGCAGTCCAATACAATCTATGATGTTTAAATGTTTGTCTCTCAGTGTTTAATCTTTACCAGAGCACACTATTGATCCATGATTTACTCAATGAACAAGACTTAGACTTCCTGTTTAGGGTGGTGGAACCATCCTTACAAGAATACTTGGACCCAGATATTTTGGCTGAAGTTCTCACTGGGCTTGCCACTATTTATGACGCTGAAGACTTCCGTAGAAGTGTTCTCCCGGACTCTGACCTATGATACCTAGGTAGCAAAATGGCCAGTGAACAAAGTTGGGGAGGAGTGTGGCTGCTCAGTTCTGGGTGGTTTGTAGTCTTCTATTGAGTTGCTTGGTGACCCCGGCATACAGGGTGCTAGATATGGCTTTTTTAACAATGCCTTGTAACAATGGCTAAAAAATGGACCCTGTGCAGTTGCAATTTGTTCTAAATATAGAAGTTAGTCTGCTGTTGAAGGCCACAGAAATCCGTTTGGCTACAGTATTGCTTAGACAGGTTTGTGCTCCTCAAAAGTCCTGTTAAAATAGTCAGACACTTCTGGCAAGATGCTGTGGATGTATCTATCTATGAATGGAAACAAGTTATCCTCCCAGAGACTCAAACCAAAACAAAGACCATCGAATTTGTCTGCAACTTTCATTGCTTTGAGAGTGTTCCTCATGCAGAACGTTAGTGACAATCTGCAGCTTATATGTCTATTTATAAAAACATGTGCTAATGTTCAGTACCGAGGAAAGTGCAGCACCGGAAGAAATGAGATAAACTAAACCGATTCTGCTAACTGTCTTGAACAGGTTTGGTTTTGTGACATTAATCCTGTCAGTATATTTATTATAATGTTATATAATTAAGGGCTTGGTAAGTGACACTATTCAAGTCTCAGGTGACAAATTTCATGTACTCCAATGTTGAGTTTAAATAACGTTTTGAGTATAATGCCAACAGAGACTATTTGGAGCATGGAAGAGTGGGCAACAGCCCAGTGCCACCACCTATCAAAGAGCCCTTAGAATAGTGACTTTCGCTCCAGCTCACTTCTGTGTTTTTCTGGATCTCCATCCTTAACATAACATTCAAGCGTGTTCGGCATCATCGGACTAGAATTAGCAATACAATGGGTAATAACATTTAAAGTTGCTCCAAACAGGGAAACCCAAAATCCTTCTAGCCCAGAACCCACAAAATCCTTAAGATGACACTGAATGACAACAGTAAACCTTTACCATAAGGAGAGAGTATATAATTACATTTACATTTTGGCCTTAAATAGGGAAATCAGAGACATGATCAACCTAACCCACTTTTGTGATTATCTCAACTCCAATAATATGGGAATCCACTTAACCTATACTATAAGTACTACTCAGATCGAGTTTCTAGATTTGACACTCTTTATTGAAGATGGTTGAATACAGAGTAAACTATACCGCAAACCCACATCATACAATGCAGTTTTGCATGCTGGAAGCTCCCATCCGAGACATCAAATTGAGTCTATCCCCTTTGGAGAACTAACCCAGGCAAGAAGAAATTGCAGCAAAGACAGTGATTTCATTGACTGTAAGGACAATCTGAAATTGAGATTTAAAGCTAGAGGATATAGCACACACACTATCAGAGAAGCAGAACGCAAAATCACCACTACGGTGAGGAGTGATGCGCTAAAAGACAGACATGACAAACGCCAAGACACTGCACATAGGTTAGACTGATCACTGACTACAATGATGCAGCAGTTAGATTGAGAAATAGCATGAAAAAACATTGGAGGGTACTGAGCAGTGACAAAACACTGGGTAAATATATCACTAAATCTCCACTGATAACCTGTAGGCGCTGTAGAAATATCAAGTCCTGGATTAATCCCAGCTATCCGAAACAAATAGAAAGAACAGCAGACTGGCCGACACAGAGATGTGTGGGGTTCTACAGATGCGGAGGTTGCAAGATATGTCCTTTGGCTATGAATAACACTAAGTCATTCCATAGTTACATGGGAAAGGAGTTTACGATCAGACAGATGATTAACTGCAATAGCGGCTTTGTAATCTATATAATCAAGTGCAAATGTGGCAGTTTCTATATAGGCAGCACAATCAAAACATTGAAAGAAAGGATTTATGAACACCTAAGGGCAATAGGACATAACGATACCAGATATGTAACTGCGTCACATGTAAATTCTTGCACTGCCCAGGGTGCCGACAAATCGATCCAATTTTGTGATATTGATCAGACTTACATGTACATTTCAGAAAGAGTACAGATATTAAGGTGGATGCCCACTTATTCAAAACTACCTCCTCATATAAAAAGCTCTTTCGTTTTTCTCTCTCTTGAAGAAAGACATTTAAAACGTGTGCATTGAAAAACATCTTAAATACCTAACACAAACTGAATTTCACTTGCAAGAAGGTATCCACCTAAACTTTTGTACTCTGTTTCTCAAATGAATGCCACTCATTCAAACTTACTTCTGGCCTAGCATCAAGCATGGCTTAACTTCCCTAAATATGTTTAGCTCGTTTCCTAAACTTCTACTTCATTTAATAATTATTATTATAGAGCACTGAAGATATATTGCAGATAAAGTTGCCAAATAATACAATTCCTTGACTTTGCCTCTTTATTGGTATTGTCTTTTAGCCATTTATTAAATTAATGTTTTCTGTAGTAACCATTTAAACATTTATCTGAAAAACCTCTTTACATTTCTTTAATCAGCCAAATAATCATACAAATATATACGTTCATAAAAATGTACAAAAGAGCAGATACACATTTTAAAAGCTAATTGCATATGTATGCAGAACAATAACATTTAATATAGTTTTGTACAACACACCAGTCACACAATTAAGAGCGTATACTAAGTGAGACTACATTATGCTGATATATTGTTTTTTGCCTGATGGCAATATTTAAAAACTAATCACAGAAAAACATTTAAGCTCACCAGGCAACATTTGTAAATCTAGCATGGCTTTCGAAAGTATGCAAAATGTATTGGTTTAAGAAGTGGACTCAACTAGTGTTTCCTAGGAGCAGTATAATGCTAGCAGAGCAGTACAAAGTGCATTGTAGAATGAATTGATATCTGATCACTTGGGCGGGGAGGGAGGAAGTAGGTCCGCCATTGCCATGACCATTGGAAAGCGAGCAAGGACATGAACAATTCTGAATCGGAATTGTGTCAAAAGAAATCTGTGTGCCCATGCCTCTTACAAAGGAGAGATATGGTTCAATTATTTTAAGACTTTAAAAAATATGTGATCCCACCATTGGCATTAAAAGCTCCTTATCCTTCATCAAGTACCCTCGAAAAGGAAAGCATGGGGCTTTTACCCCAGCCTGGTACAGCTTCACTTGTGATTTTGGGTCATGGAATATTTCTGGCCTACCAAGATCATCACATACAATTTTCCTATATCCAGGGCACTGAATCTTATGTGCGTCATCCAGGAACAAACAATCTGAGATAACAGGCCTGGTAAACCTGTTTGGACAAAACCGAAATCCATAATGACAATGGGTAAATAATCTTCCAGGTAAGGTAAATCTAGTCCTGTGGGCATATTTAAGAGGGACAGAGGGAGAAACCAGTAAGACGGGTCTCAAAAATCTATTTATACATACACATGTATATACACTGCAAATTTGCTCCGTCATGCAAAAAAGTAGTTAGCAAAGCAACACAATACACTAGAGCAATGCCCTAATGCTTTAGCTCCATTGTTATTCTTTCAAGTTGGGCAATGAAAAGTTGTTTGCTGTTTCCAAAAATGCACAATGTCTTGCAGTGTAATACTATATTGTAGAATTGAGTGATTTCTTTGAGATCTGGGAGGGGGTGCTATTTCACCACATAAAATAAAAGTAAGACTATAAAAAGGAGCCCAGCTTACAAAGCAATGTTGCTGCTTAGAACAGACTCACACTGCATGGCTGTGGATTATTGCTCATCCATACATTAAGGAACAAACAATGCAATGGAGTCTATGAGAGCATGCTGCTAGCAAGATCCATAAAGACCAGATAATAGTTTAAGATACTGAGGACTATGTCTACCCAGAATTAGAGACCAAACAATACTCTTGCCGAAATGTCTTCCACACTGCGACACAATAGAAACCTGTGATAGAGATGTGCTTCTGCAAACAGTGCTGCACGTTATGATTTACTGTCTGCGGACAAACTCAAAAGCTAAGCCTGTTTGAAGACAAGTAGGGCCCACTTACCTTAAAGAACAGGCACCAAAGTAGATTTTTTTCGGTAAACCTATGAACAGGCCCAGCACTACAATAGTCGCGCCGCCCTTATGGCGGTCGAACCCGTCCCCGGGAGAAAGGAGGAGGGGGGAGCACCCCCACCTCCCCCATTTGCCTACAGTGGCGGCTACGGCGGGGTGAACCGGAAGCACTTTAGTGCTTCTGGTTCACACGGGCACACACCAGCAGGGACAGACCCGTTTAGACTGGCCAGCGCCCACTGTTAAAAGGCTGTCGGGGTGCAGGGGTTGGGGGGGTCTTTCTTCCCAGTGAGCCTGTGGCCACCCCCGCACGCGCATGCGCATCAGGGCGCAAGCATGCAGAGTTTCTGCAGCCCCCGTTATGGAGTTTAAGGCACTGGGCGCAGGGGGGGCCCAGTGGAAAATATCTGTCCGATAAGCTGTACCCCTTGCGCAAGCTGACTCCGGCATAGTAATTTCTCGTAGTTTGCGGGGATCAGAAAGCTGCCAGTCATTGACCTTGCCGTAGGCTCTAGAGGGGACATGCAGAAAGTGTATATATGCATTGTTAGAGTTATAGAAGGAGTGTCATGTGTATTAGAGTTAAGGTTAGCCATGTGACATCATCGGGCTACCAATGTATCTGGCCTTTCTGCGTAATTGTAAATAATGTTAATAAATAATGTTTTTTAATTTTGTAATAAATACGGCCGGGGGGGTTATTCCCCCCTACTCCAAAAAATCCCAAATTGATGTGGTCTCAATACTTGACTTGAAGGAGGGAGGGAGACTTCATCCAGGCAAGGGATGGCCGTAAGTAAAACAAGTAGAAAGAGGGGACTTGGGAGAGTACCAGACCATAAAGATTTATTGATCTTCATTGTCAACATTAACCTCTCCAATTGAGCGGGATACATCAGTGGATATTCTCAGCACTACTCTTGAAAGAATTGGAGTTTAACAGCAGCAGATAGTAAACGCGTTCATCTCTCAGCCAAATTCAACCCAACCAAATACTGCCTTTTTCGAGCATGCCAGCACCACATGCGTCATTTAATTGGCAAAATGAACGAAAAGTAACATAGCCGGCAAGAGCCATATAATCAAAATATGTAGGTAATAAAACAAAGTGTGTACAAATAGACACATAAAGAGTGACCATAGAGATTAGGCAACAGCCAACATGGACCACAAACCACTGAGTAATTCAAATATAGTGTACATCCAGTCCAGCATTCAAATTGAGTTTTATTTTCTTAAAGAAATGTTTACAATTATCAACTTAATGTGAGAATATTTTCTTGCAATACTGTGTAATCCGTTCTATAAAGCCCTCTGAGGAGAAAAGATAATCCTGTACCACTTGCAGCATTTGGCCTCACGCTATTGCAGGAGACCATGGCAGCTATCGACTGCTCAGGCCTCCTCGTAGCATCAAAATGCTTCAGCTCAGGCGAACTGACGTGGAGTCTGAGAGTGGAGACCCCTCCTAAAGTCAGAAGGTTGGGGCATCTCTCGGCTGGCCTCATCTACATTACAAGAGGATGCAGAAGAAAGTGGGAAACTGCTCCTTTCCAGCACAGTGAATAGGATGTACGGGGGTGGCATGCACGCATTTTTCCAAAGCCATTTGGCAAGCATTGTCGATCTAGTACGTGGAAAGTGTGGCTTCCCAATTGAAAAAGATTAGCAAAAATGAATAATGCCTGCCACTTTTTGCTCCTACCCAGTCAACGATCACTTTCTTGCAGTTTGCTTGAGCCATGGAAGTTCAATTGCTCACCATAAACAAAGTGGCAATAAAAAATATCCGTTCTTGCCAGAGAGTTGGCTTCCAAATTTGCAGCACCTCCTTTTTTGGGTCGAGCCAGCGAGATAATACACTAGTGCACACGTCTCGCTTACGGGACACTCTTTTATCCAAAAAGGGCTTGGATGGCACTCTTCTTTACTGCCTCGTAATTAGTAAAAGCAGGCCTAACATCGTTTCCAGTCATCGCTGCGGAGCAGGGGTAAAGCAATGCTTGCTTCAACATAATCGGTGCGCATCTGCGTTGCCCGACATGATAGAGGTACTAGTTTGCTCTGTTTTATTGTTAGTGCCCTTGAAACAGAAAGCATGTGACTGGCAAAAACGTTCCCAGAAGAACAAACAAAATTGAAAAGATTTATTTTCTATAGTTAATTTTCAATTATTTTTGCAAAGTCTTCTTTTCTCAATTTGCACTGAGGTTTTCTTTTGTTTTTGCTCGTGGGCACGGTCTAAAAAGATGAGGATTATTTTATTGCAAAGCGACATTGTTTCTTTCCTATGTGCCATTTTAGAAATGAAGCTTTAACACAATCGTTCCCCGCTCCAATCTACCCCACTTCAATTCATGCAGAACCAGCCCACCTCGCCCCACTCAATCCAATCCAATCCAGACAAATCCAATCCAATCCACCCCACTCCAATCCAAACCCCTCACCTCAATCCAATCCACTTCAATTCACTGCAGTCCAATCCTCCCATTTCAATCTGGCCCATTCCAATCGAAAGGAATCTGCTCTACTCCAGTCAAAACAATCCACCCTACTCTAATCTTCCACACTCCAATCTGCACCACTCCAATTCAAAATAATCTGCCCCATTCTAAAACAATCTGCTCCACTATAATCTGCCACACTCAAGTCCAAAGCAATCTTCTCCACTCCAATCCAAAACAATCTGCTCCACTTCAGTCCAAAACAACCTACCCCAGTCCAGTCCGAAACAATATGCCCTACTGAATCTTAAGCAATCTGGCTCACTTCAATTTGCCCTACTCCAATGCAAAACAATCTGCATCACCCCAATTACAAAAAGTCTGCCCACTTCAGTGAGGGAGAGGTTATGGCACAGCAGCCACAGCGGCTAACTCCAGAGTGTGGGGCTCATGGTTTGATCTCCGGCAGAATCTCAGCTCACCACCAAGTGACTCTGGGCAATTGCTCACTCAATTTCCCCAACAGCCCCCAGTGCCTTGAAACCCCTTCCATGCTTATGAGGAGCCCAGCTCGTCATAAGGCACAGTGGAGCTGTGCTCATGACGAGCTGGGCTCGTCATAACGACTGTGGCCCGCCCACGCGCAATCAATTCCCCACCTGTGCGGGAGAATCAATCAGTGGGCGGAGTTGTGACGAGCCCAGCTCGTCATGAGCACAGCTCCACTGTGCCTCATGATGAGCTGGGCTCGTCAAAAGCACTGCAATGCCATGCTCCCTCTCCACCCCCGCACCATGGGGGAATTACCCCCGGGGCGAAGGAGTCAAGGGGTTATATGTTCACGCTTTACAAATATAGATTATTATTATCCGTGCCACACTAATCCATCTCACTCCAGTCTGCCTCACTCCAATCTGCCCACTCCAATCCAAAATAATCGGCATCACTCCAATCTGCCCCACTCCAGTCTGAAACAATCTGCCACAGTTCAATCTGCCCCAATCCACTCCACTCTGCTCTACTCAATCTAAAGCAATCCGCCTCACTCCAATGCAAAAGAGTCTGCCCCACTCCAATGCAAAAGAGTCTGCCCCACTCCAATGCAAAAGAGTCTGCCCCACTCCAATGCAAAAGAGTCTGCCACACTCCAATGCAAAAGAGTCTGCCCCACTCCAATGCAAAAGAGTCTGCCCCACTCCAATGCAAAAGAGTCTGCCCCACTCCAATGCAAAAGAGTCTGCCCCACTCCAATGCAAAAGAGTCTGCCCCACTCCAATGCAAAAGAGTCTGCCCCACTCCAATCCAAAAGAGTCTGCCCCACTCCAATCCAAAAGAGTCTGCCCCACTCCAATCCAAAACAATATGCACAACTACAATCTACCCCACTACAATCTACCCCACTCCAGTCCAAAACAATCTGCCCCGCTCAAGTCCAAAACAATCCACCCTACTCCCATCTGCCCCACTCCAAAACAATCTATCTTACCCAAATCTACCACTTCCATTACAATTCACCCCACTCCAAACCACCACAATCCAACCTATTCTAATTCAATGCACCCCACACCAATCCAATTCACCTCAATCCAATCCACCTCAATCTAATCTACCCCAATACAATCCATTTCCAACTCATCCCAATACAATCCTACCACTCCCTCCCCCAATTTACCCCACTCCAATCAATCCCACCCCAATCCAAAACAATCTGCCCCACTCAATCCAAAGCAGTCTGTCCCATTACATTCCAAAACAATCTGCAACACTCCAATCCAAAACAATCTGCCCACTCCAATCCCAAACAACCTGCCACACTCAAATCACAATCTGCAACACTCCAATCCATAACATTCTGCCCCACACCAATCTACCCTACTACAACCCAAAACAATCTGCCCCACTCAATACAAACAAATCCGCTCCACTCAATACAATGCAATCTGTCCCAATCCACTCCAAAACCATCTGCCACAATCCAGTCCAAAACAATATGCCCACTGCAATCCCAAACAGTCTGCCCCACTCAAATCTGCCCCATTCCAATCCAAAATAATCTGCCCCACTACAATCCAAAACATTTTGCCCCACTACAATCTAAAACAATCTTCCCCAATCCAGTCTGACCCAATCTTATCCACCCCACCCACCCCAATCCACCCCACTCTCATCCAATCCAATCCACCCCACTACAATCCAGTCAAATCCAATCTACCCAACTCCGACCCACCCCATCCCAATCCAGTTCACTCTACCCCAAGCCGATCCAATCCACCCCAGTCCAATCTACCACACTCAAATCCCCTGTCCCACCAGCTAATCCAATTCACTCACTCCAATTCACCCTATTCTATTCCATCACACCCCAATCCAATGCATCTCACCCCATTTCAATCCAACCCACTCCAATCCAATCCACCCCATCCAGTCCACTTCAACCGCCCCTCCTTCACCGCAGTCCAATCCACCCCACTCTACTTCAATCCAATCCACCACATCCCAGTTCACTCCACTCCATTCAATGCAAACCATCCAGCCCAACGCACTCCAGTTCACCCCCCTCCAATCCAATCCACCCCACTCCAGTCCAGTCCAGTCCAATCCAATTCCCCCCAATCCAATCCACACTACCCCAATCCAATCTACCCCACTGCAATCCAGTCCAATCCACCCCTCTATTCTAATTTGCCCCTCTAAAAACCACCCTACTCTAATTCAAATCCACCCCACCCTAATCCAATCTATCCTGCCCCAAACCAAACTAATCCGCCCCACTGCAATCTACCCCAAACCATCCACCTCACCCCATTTCAATCCACCCCAATACAATACAACCCATTCCATCCTGTCCACCCACTCCAATACACTCTACTGCAATCAAACCACTCTACCCCAACCCAATCCACCCCAATTTACTCCATTTCAGTCCACCCCAGTACCTCAACCCACTACACCCTATTCCTATTCCACTCCACTCCACTCCACTCCACTCCACTCCACTCCACTCCACTCCCGGACACTCTTTGCCACCTCTACCCAACTCTACTGAACTCTACTCACCTCTACCCAGCTCTACTCCCCCAAATCTAGGGCACTGTCCTCCAACAAATCCAGTCTATGACACTCCACCTTTCCCACTCCGCTCTAGGACATTTCACGCCACCAACCTTTAGCCATGCTGAACAGCCTCCACACTTGTGTACAACATGGAAAAACTCATTGTCGAAGCAAAGTACTCTTGTATGGTAACAAGACAAAATATTGAATTCAAAATATAGAATTAACAAAATATCGAAGTCAAAATATAGAATGGACAAAATATCGAATGGACAGAATATAGTGGTGAAAAATATCGAATTGAAGGTAAGTAATTTAATATTGAATAGTAATTTTTACCCCTACGCTCTCCAACGCTTTCCCTACTGTTGCACCCTCTGGAGTGGGAATAGTAATTTTCACCCCTACGCTATCCAACGCTTTCCCTACTGTTGCACTCTCTGGAGTGGGAATAGTAATTTTTACCCATACGCTATCCAACGTTTTCCCTACTGTTGTACTGACTGGAGTGGTAATAGTAAATGTTATATTTACTATTTCATGAATTTTAAATTACTTTTAAGACATTTAAAAAAAAATCTATATTTTGCCCAACTTTATTTTTTAAAACGATATTTTTGATTCAATATTTTTGTACTTACCTATTTGTAGATAGGAATTAGATATTTTTGCATTCTATATTTTTTCTTCAATATTTTTGCATTCTATATTTTTTCTTCGATATTTTGCTAATTCTATATTTGTGAATTCGATATTATGTCAGTGATCCCTCTTGCATATGTGAGACGTATTGGCTTTTGCTAATGCTTGTTTATTTATTTTTTTAGCAGCATTTTGCTCTTCACTAGTAAACAAGTACTCCCCAACACCAACGAGTGAACAATTGCATTGTTTTTACAATGCAAACACATGTAGTTTTTGTCACATGTATGGGAAATATGCTTATTACACATGGATTATCTGTAGGAAAATATTTCGTGAGGTATTCAGCCATAGGCAAAGCATGCAAGATACCAGCTCAACGCATTATCATTACAGCTTATAATGCCACCTAGTGAATAGGTATACACACACATTTCACAGTTTCAGTGAGACATATTCTTCTTGAACCAACTATACCAAAACCAAACATAACACATTCATAACCAAAAGGTAGTGTTGGAAATGACTATCTTTTGTGTGGTATTTCTCCAGATTTTTCCTTTCTTTGTCTGAACTCATTTTTACTGCGCATATGACTCTGCACTTTATTTCTGCTAACCAGGTGTAGAGTGCTGGTGTTCTCCTCTCTAAACATGTTAGAATTGGCATACCCCTAATTGACACATTTAATTTACTTGTAATTCACTAGTATATAGTACCACTTGCATCCAAAATCTATCTGTAAATTAAATGCTACTAGTGTTGTGTAGCACTCATTGTGTCACCTACTGAAATACATGTAAAACATGTCTCCAGGCCTGCCACTGTAGCCTGGGTATAAACTGCCATTTTGGCCTGGTAAAAAACATTTTGCCTGGCCTAATCCTTTTTTTATATTTAGAAATGACCCCTATGTTAGGCCTTTAATGTCTATAGGGAATTTAAAAATGAGGACTTGCATATTTATCGGTCAACGTGCCATGGCAGTGATAAACCTTCAAAGTCATTTTGTTTACTGTGGCAAGGCTGGCTCTCCCTAAGAAAAATGAATAACACTATAAACACTTATAGTGCTTAATCTCAGTTTGAGAGTAGGGGTTGGCGGCAGGCTCCGCTCTGCCGGCAGAATTTGTGGAGCTTTTGGGACTCCGCGCTCAACTTGGAGTGCGGAGTTCAGCAGGGTGCTTCGCTCACCCCTAGTTCTTGAAAGCCAGGCAAGTAATTTCCTCCCTCTTAGCGCCACATGTGTCACTCTCTGCAGGAGATCGGAGCTGGAGACAATGTCCCTGGCACAGACTCTGGGAAGGCAGGAAAAAGATGCTTGTGATACGGTAAGGAGTCATTTTTGAAGATAAATACAAATGGAACAATTGATGGACAGAATGCTGAATGGTGCAAAAATTCAGCCCCAGTCACAAACATCTGGGTTTATTCCATTGTTCTTTTGCTCACCAAGCCACCCGAGCTTGGACCCAGCCATATGCAAATTAGTCTTGACTCTGTTCTCATGGGAACAGTCCAACCTGACCTGCCAAGCCAGGTCCTCTCTGGACTGGAAACAAGCATCCTGGGACTGTTTCGGGGCATCACCCCTCATCAGCCATGCTAGCTTGAGTCCAGTGATGCAGCGAGCAAGGGACCCTCGTCTCGGCATACCTTTCCCACTTAGAGCAACAAATGCAAATCGAACAATTGATAGATGAAATGCTGAACAAAACAAACAGTTATCCCCAGTCACCCAGATCTGGATTTAATCCATTGTTCTTTTGCTCACCACACCATCCCAGTTTGGACCCAACCGAATGTAAACCAGTCTTGACCCTGTTCCCCATGGGAACAGTCCAGCCCGAACTGTCAAGCCAGGTCCTTTCTGGACAGGAAAAAAGGATCCTGGGACAGGTTTCAGGGCATCACCCCTGGGATGGCAGGGGGAGTAAAAGAACAATTGATTTAGGCCCAGATCTCTGTACTGGGGTGAAGGTTTGACATTGTGCAGCATTCTGTCCATCAATTGTTTTTCTACATCATTTTTGAGGATATTCAGGTCAGGATACAAGAAGTTGGAATTCCTCCACCCACAAGCAGAAATAGCAATAAGCAATACTTCTGTTTCCAGATGCAGCAAGCGTCACCCGCAGAGCAGCCAGCAAACCACTGCAGAGGCTGGTGCCTGGGAACTAGAAACAGCTGCAGGGAACACGCTGAATGGGACTAAGAGGGGGAAGACGGGCTCAGTCTACCAGCGATGTCTGCAGACTAAAGCTGTCATCGCTCAACTTCCTCTTGCAGGCAGGGGTATCATGCATGTAAAGAAGCACAGAGTCCGCAGGAGGAGGTTCTTGCCCTCCACAGGTGGTGTGAAGACTCTGTGGCACTTCGTTGGGCCATGACTGTGTGTTCAACACTTGATTCCTGGCCGTGGACTCGGAAGAGTCTGGTGCAGACTTCGGAGATGAGATAAGGCGCTCTCTGTTTCTGGCCTGGGAAGGTGGGTGAGACTGCCCCCCCCCCCCCCCCCCCGGAGGGAGGAAGTACAGACACATACAGTGTCCCCAGGCAGAGCCTGTGCCCTGGTTACCACTTGTTGAGCTGTGACAACTGGCTGCGGTGAGCCTCAAGAGGCATTACCTCACAGCAACCCCAGGGTCATGCCCCTCATCGAGCTGACTGCAAGACGGGATGGCCAGGCAAAAAAAACTGTGGTGCAAACACAACATCTCATCATAAGCAGGGCCTACTCCATGGTCTGGTCGGATCACACAGTTACCCTGCATGCACATAAGTTATAACACAAAAGTTTGATTAATTCTGCCTGCACACAGCAACTCTCTGGAATTCCGCCGGGTGCACCTCTGCAAGCTCTGCCCACCCCTATTTGAGAGCAGCTAGAAAAATCATTAAGAAATTCATTTTATTAGTAATATAAAGTCCAACTTAATGGATCATAGTCAATTTTATGTAACTATTTTGAAAATGACACTTTTGAAAAGTTGTAATTTTCTTGCCTAAAGCCAGTACTATTTCTTGTCAGTACCCAGCTTGTTGCATGTTTGTTCACAAGAGGCACTATATGTTATTTATTGTTACTGATATGAACTATTATAGTTACTCTATGAATCATTGTCAAAAATGGAAAAAAGTTTTTAAAAAAAAATGAAACCAAAGAATTAGAAAAATAAAATAATCATATATTTTGCATACGTTATTGTCTAAGTGAATTATTAATGTTCATGTAATGATTATGTAAAATGAGGTTGTAACAAGGGCAAAAATACCATCAATTGGTTTGCTATTTTCTCCTTTTCAATTCATGTCAGCACCCAGCTTTCACCAGACCGCAAGGTATATTGCTCCCAAACAGTGTTCAAAGGGCTCTTGGTGTGGGGAAGGGGACTCGTCCCTTGACAGGGTGGCCTAGAGCTGACTCTTTTCCTGAGCTTCACAGAATTTTTACCTTGTCACTTGCAGATGAAGATCGCACCTAGGCCCATCTTCCCTTTGTCTCTATAGTCAGGCTGGCACCAAACCATGTGTTAGAAGTAAAACTGATTTAGGGGTAGACAAAGGCTTGCCCTTCACCCATAGGCTGGCACTGGGCATTAAACACTCCTGGACCTGTCAGGAATTCGAAGGACTGCCCTGCTCTCAAAAAAACCTGAAGAAGACTGGACCTTCTTGCCTTGAAAGCAGAAATCCAGAGGTGACACATAGGGTCAAATGGCTGGCCTGTGTTAGGGAACACAAATAGATTACATCATAGACTGCACCTGGACTTCGCTCTTCAGTACAACGGCTGTCGCCATACCCCACTTCAGTTCAGATCCAGCGTGTGCCACTGATGACTCATCGACAATCACTTTTTCTCCATAACCGTTTCAAATCAAAATGTAAACTTTATACCAGGATGAACCTGGTCCGTCTGTATCTGACCTGCATTCCATTGTGGTCTGCCTTAACTTTTGACATAGTCTAGCATGACCAGATAACTGTGGATGGCGCTTTGAGCTTTTTGGAACTTTTCTTAATTCAAACTTCAAAAATTCATATCTCACATTGTTGTACTTATTTGATTTTTTATGTCATTTTATTTCTTTAAAATGTTTTTATTTCCCTGAATTGGTTAGAGACTTCTCTTGGGTTGTATATTTACTTCATTACTATTTGGGAGCAGCATTATTACTTTACCCACAATCTCTAAGTTAAACTTGACTGATTTGTGCCAAGAAGCTGAAGTATTAAGCGGACGTTAATTTGGAGGTTTATTTAGTGACTTTAGTGATTCACCCTAACCAGGACTGTTACTGTTACTTGAGGTGGGTACACAAACCCTTCAAATAATACATCAATATAATGTTTTAAGTATAACATATAAAGCTTATTTATTATTGTAAAAGAAATTATCTCACTGGTAAAATGATCTTATCCTTCCAGAGCTGCAGGCCTGAATGGTCTACGACTAGATAAGCTAAAAACACCCCACATCCTGTGGAGATCTATGTTATTAAAATTATTTCCCCACATGATTGCTGGAGGGTCTATTCCAGAGTCTTGGAAAAGGTCTATTACTCAACCTATTTTTTAAAAACAGAAAGAAGACTTATACCCAAAGTTATCTCTAGTTATGTTAGACTATGAAGGGAAATTATTAGACTGGGCTGTGATAATCCACATTCCCATTTTGCCCTGACAGTATTCAAACCTGGCTGCTCGACAACTGATAATATTATACTACTGACCTTCTTAGCAAAGAAATCAAGAACAAAAAACATTATCCTCTGTATAATATATTACAGTTCTGCCTTCCCAAAAATTACCTGCAGGAGACTCAGGAATACATTGTTGAAATTGAGGGTTGATTCCGCCCTGCTTCATTTTTTGGTCGAATATACAGACACATGGGCAATAGTCAAATTACCTGAACAAATATCCTGCACGAAAAATGTACGCTTCAAACGGCGGCAAACAAGGTTGCAGTTTAGTCCCTTTATAGTTTCTGCAGTGCATCATCGACATGTTATGGTACGTGGACAGAAACCCCTGACTATTTTTTAAGTCTCAGAGCAAAATTAGTGCAAACTCAATATTTTAATGTTTAGCCAATCGCAATTTTAATTCCGTATTCTTCAAATTAAGAGATAATTTTGTGGGGCCTACACGTATTTCATGACACTATGTCGCTTCATCAGGGCCATGGGATATATTTAATATACAAATGCATTATCATACCCAATTGGGACAGATAGGCATCATGTTTTGAAGATACGGAGATCAATGATGTGTTCTTCATATGTACCTCAAATTGCTTTTAAAGTGTGCCCTGACGTGGGTCCTTTGCTCACTTTGCCACTGGATTCAAGCTAGCCTGACTGAAGAGGAGTGTTACCCCGAAACCGGTCCCGGGATGCTTGTTTCTGGTTCAGGGAAGACCTGGCTTGGCAGTACGGAGTTGACTGTTCCCAGGGTCAAGACTGATTTGCATATAGCGAAGTAAGCTAAAGAACAATGATGGATTCAACCCGGATCTGTGACTGGGGGTGAGTGTCTGAAAAGTTTCAGAGCTCCATCCATCATCTCAGTCTGTTTGCTTTGCTGGTAGTGACAAACAGACTATTTAATTTTTCAATGCTGTGAGTCCCACTCCTCTCATAGCCTAGCATTAGGAATTCGCTTATATACTTTTAAGTGGTAAGCTTTTGGTACACTTCTAGACCTGGAAGAAACTCTACAGGAGTAAAAGCTGCTGTACTGAGGGATTGCCACTCTGCTATGACTGTCTTTTCCCAGGGACTGATTTCCCTGCTTTGCTGAGCTGACTTGCTGCTTGCTAATCTTTGCCCTGCTGTAGACGAGGATTGTATCCAGAGTGACCCCAACGGTTGGTGACTTGCCCCCCTGTTTTTCCTTGAAGTCCCAGGGCTATGAGGGACTTACCATCTCCCCTGAAGTAGCTGCAGGACCCTACATTCTGTGGGTCACACCAAGGGTAGCCTAATTGCTGTCTAGGCTGCATCAGGGGCTCTCTGGTGGTCCCCCGCTCTGCTATTGGACTTGCAACACTCTACAGTGGTCCAGTGTTTCACTTTTGGACCTGCGCATTCCTAACGAGGATCAGATCAGTGCACTTCTCTGACTTAGATCTGCATGTGCACCATTCTCCAAACGAGGTAGTGCCATAAAAAGCCCTTCCTGCAGCTCCAGTTGCTTGCTGCAGCAAAAAGGCATCTCCAGCTCTACTGTGCCCAGAAGAAGATCGCAAGAGTGAGCAGTTCTGGTTGCCACATGGCCTGCCACCACACTGCTTTCTGGACTGGGAGTTACGCCACGCCAACAGCGTTTTATGAGTCCAGTTCCTCTGCAACTCCCATGTGAAGGTATTGTGACTACGACTGTTCGGTTTTTCAAACTGTACCCATGTGGCTGTGGTCTTCCCAGCTCCCCGATCCCGAGGAACCCGTGTCGCACTACCTCACAGACGCTGACTATTTGAAAGCCCCTGAGAGCAAGCACTCACCTCCTGTTTTCACTTCGTGTGCGTGATGTACTTGCCAGATTTAAAACGTAACCTCCATATTTCAAGTGCTACTTAGTGTTGAAAACCTGTGACACGCCTTATGGGGCATGCTTATTAGATTATCCCTAATCCTACATTGGAGTTGTACTGTGTAGTACCGTAAAGCACTGAGGGGTCCGCAGGTATTTCTTTGGCCAGCAACTGCACAAGGACTGGTTAGGTAGCAATATTCATTTGTAATCCTCACCACAGCATAGCTGGGAAAATACTCAGTTGCTTTTTATGGCGATTCATGTATTTGTCTCTAGACACACTTTCATTACATGCACTACTGCTATGATATATGTTGTTTTGCCTTGCATTGTCCAGGATAATGAGTACTACCTAAGTACTATCTAATTAATTGCGTTGTATGCACAGTATTTCTGATTCATGTCATTTTGGTCTGGTTTTATGTACAATATACTATATCTATTGATATACTCCTGTGTGGTGTATTCATTGTGTGTATTGTAGGAGTATGTTGTGCAAGCACTTTACACATTCCCTCTGATGATAAGCCTGCCTGCTCTGCGCCAAGCTACCAGAGGGTGATCACACTCTTTGGTGTGCAAATTACTTGCCCTGACTAAAATGGTGGGTTCTGCCTGGCTTAGGTGCATACCCTAGCCAACCAGAAACACCATTTCTAACACTCAATAATAGCCTAAACGTGTGACTGTGTCAACACCAACTACCTCACTATAAAAAATGTAATATTTTGAAGATCTGAAATGAAACAAATTTAACAAGCATTTGCAAAGCAATAAGTCTCGCATGTACACGAGTGTAAGCTATTGTCATTGTAAATGACAATGCCAATAGGTTAAACTTGGGTAAATGCGAGATCTATTGCATTGCAAATGTATGTTTACCTTTAAAACTGAGCATACCGCCGCTTCAAGATCACCGCGCTTCGTTTCTTCATTTATTTATTTGTTTTTTTACTTTAACACTGAGCGCAGTGTCCTTGATCTTGTGCATTTCAAATGTTTGTTTACCTTTAAAACTGAGCTCAGTGCCACTTCAAGGACACCACACTTGTTTTTTGATTTTCTAAACTTTAACACTGAGCGCGGTGTCCTTGAACCTGAAGAAGACTGGACCTTCTTGCCTTGAAAGCAGAAATCCAGAGGTGACACAAAGGGTCAAATGGCTGGCCTGTGTTAGGGCACAAAAATAGCTTTCATCATAGACTGCACCTGGACTTCGCTCTTCAGCAAAACGGCTGTCGCCAAACCCCACTTCAGTTCAGATCCAGCGTGTGCCACTGATGGCTCATCGACAATCACTTTTTCTCCATAACAGTTTCAAATCAAAATGTAAACTTTATACCAGGATGAACCTGGTCCCTGTCTGTATCTGACCTGCATTCCATTGTGGTCTGCCTTAACTTTTGACATAGTCTAGCATGACCAGATAACTGTGGATGGCGCTTGGAGCTTTATGGAACTTTACTTAATTCAAACTTCAAAAATTCATATCTCACATTGTTGTACTTATTTGATTTTTTATGTCATTTTATTTCTTTAAAATGTTTTTATTTTCCTGAATTGGTTAGAGACTTCTTTTGGGTTGTATATTTACTTTATTACTATTTGGGAGCAGCATTATTACTTTACCCACAATCTCTAAGTTAAACTTGACTGATTTGTGCCAAGAAGCTGAAGTATTAAGCGCACATTAATTTGGAGGTTTATTTAGTGACTTTAGTGATTCACCCTAACCAGGACTGTTACTGTTACTTGAGGTGGGTCCACAAACCCTTCAAATAATACATCAATATCATGTTTTAAGTATAACATATAAAGCTTACTATTACTGTAAAAGAAATTATCTCACTGGTAAAATGATCTTATCCTTCCAGAGCTGCAGGTCTGAATGGGCTACGACTAGATAAGCTAAAAACACCCCCATCCTGTGGAGATCTATGGTATTAAAATTATTTCCCCACATGATTGCTGGAGGGTCTATTCCAGAGTCCTGGAAAAGGTCTATTACTCAACCTATTTTTTAAAAACAGACAGAAGGCTTATACCCAAAGTTATCTCTAGTTATGTTAAATTATGAAGGGAAATTATTAGCCAAGTACTTATTTAATTTACTAACAGACTGGGCTGTGATAATCCACATTCCCATTTTGCCCTGACAGTTTTCAAACCTGGCTGCTCGACAATTGATAATATTATACTACTGACCTTCTTAGCAAAGAAATCAAGAACAAAAAACATTATCCTCTGTATAATATATTACAGTTCTGCCTTCACAAAAACTACCTGCAGGAGACTCAGGAATACATTGTTGAAATTGAGGGTTGATTCCGCGAATTACACAGACACATGGGAAATAGTCAAATTACCTGAACAAATATCCTGCACGAAAAATGTACACTTCAAACGGCGGCAAACAAGGTTGCAGTTTAGTCCCTTTATAGTTTCTGCAGTGCATCATCGACATGCTATGGTACGTGGACAGATAACCCTGACTATTTTCTTAAGTCTCAAAGCAAAATTAGTGCAAACTCAATATTTTAATGTTTAGCCTATCGCAATTTTAATTCCGTATTCTTCAAATTAGGAGATATTGTTGTGGGGCCTACACGTATTTCATGACACTATGTCGCTTCATCTGGGCCATGGGATATATTTAATATACAAATGCATTATCATACGCAATTTGGACAGATAGGCATTATGTTTTGAAGATATGGAGATCAATGATGTGTTCTTCATATGTATCTCAAATTGCTTTTAAAGTGTGCCCAGACGTGGGTCCTTTGCTCACTTTGCCACTGGATTCAAGCTAGCCTGACTGAAGAGGGGTGTTACCCCGAAACCGGTCCTGGGATGCTTTTTTTCTGGTTCAGGGAAGACCTGGCTTGGCAGTACGGGGTTGACTGTTCCCATGAGGCACAGGGTCAAGACTGATTTGCATATAGCCGGGTCTGAACCGAGGAAGCGAAGTAAGCTAAAGAACGATGATGGATTCAACCCAGATCTGTGACTGGGTGTGAGTGTCTGAAAAGTTTCAGAGCTCCATCCATCATCTTTGCTGGTAGTGACAAACAGACTATTTAATTTATCAATGCTGTGAGTCACACTCCTCTCATAGCCTAGCATTAGGAATTCGCTTATATACTTTTAAGTGGTAATTCCCGAAGAGAGAGTAGTGGCCTTGCCATGTTTGATATGTTTAGAAAAGTAGTGATACATCCTGCTTACTGGTGTAGTTGGATTTTACATGACTATTTTAGAAAGGCTGTTTTTAGAAAGTGTCCATTTTTCTGTACTTTGTGCTTTGCAGACTGACTCCAATACACGTCTGAGCTAGGATGACAGCTACACCTGGTGCATACTTTTCAGACTGCCACAACACAGGAAGGACTGGGTGTGACAGGGAATACACAATGAATTATTCGGAATACTGTTATTGATCCTGGTCTGGGAGAGGTTGTTCACACTTTGCATTTGCATAGGTTGTGTCCTGCTCTCACACAAAGTGCTAAATTTCTCACTACTGATTGTCTCGAGCCAGGGCTGGGCTGAAAGGGATTGGTGTGCCCTTCTAATCGTTCCTGTGATGTCACCCTTCATCAAAGAATTTTTTTGGGTATAAGTACATGGGCTCTGACCCCATGCTTTTGGTACACTTCTAGACCTGGAAGAAACTCTGCAGGAGTAAAAGCTGCTGTACTGAGGGATTGCCACTCTGCTGTGACTGTCTTTTCCCAGGGACTGATTTCCCTGCTTTGCTGAGCTGACTTGCTGCCTGTTAATCTTTGCCCTGCTGTAGACAAGGATTGTATCCAGAGTGACCCCAATGGCTTGGTGACTTGCCCCCCTGTTTTTCCTTGAAGTCCCAGGGCTATAAGGGACTTACCATCTCCCCTGAAGTGGCTGCAGGACCCTACATTTAGTGGGTCTCACCAAGGGTAGCCTAATTGCGGTCTAGGCTGCATCAGGGGCTCTCTTATGGTCCCCCGCTCTGCTATTGGACTTGCAACACTCTACAGTGGTCCAGTGTTTCACTTTTGGACCTGCGCATTCCTAACGAGGATCAGATCAGTGCTCTTCTCTGACCTAGATCTCCATGTGCACCATTCTCCAAACGAGGTAGTGCCATAAGAAGCCCTTCCTGCAGCTCCAATTGCTTGCTGCAGCAAAAAGGCATCCCCAGCTCGACTGTGCCCAGAAGAAGATCGCAAGTGTGAGCAGTTCTGGTTGCCACATGGCTTGCCACCACACTGCTTTCTGGACTGGGAGTTATGCCACGCCAACAGCAACTCCCATGTGAAGGTATTGCGACTAAGACTGTTCGGTCTTTTCAAACTGCACCTATGTGGCTGTGGTCTTCCCAGCTCCCTGATCCAGAGGAACCCGTGTCGCACAACCTCACAGACGATGACTATTTGAAAACCCCTGAGAGCAAGCACTCACCTCCTGTTTTCACTTTGTGTGCGTGATGTACTTGCCAGATTTAAAACCTAACCTCCATATTTCAAGTGCTACTAAGTGTTGAACACCTGTGACACGCCTTATGAGGCATGCTTATTAGATTATCCCTAATCCTACATTGGAGTTGTACTGTGTAGTACCGTAAAGCACTGAGGGGTCCGCAGGTATTTCTTTGGCCAGCAACTGCTTAAGGACTGGTTAGGTAGCAATATTCATTTGTAATCCTCACCACTGCATAGCTGGGAAAATACTCAGTTGCTTTTTATGGCGATTCACGTATTTGTCTCTAGACACATTTTCATTACATGCACTACTGCTATGATATATGTTGTTTTTGCCTTGCATTGTCCATGATAATGAGTACTACATAAGTACTATCTAATTAATTGCGTTGTATGCACAGTATTTCTGATTCATGTCATTTTGGTCTGGTTTTATGTACAATATACTATATCTATTGAATATACTCCTGTGTGGATTCTCTTGTGTGGTGCATTTATTATGTGTATTGTAGGAGTATGTTGGGCAAACACTTTACACATTCCCTCTGATGATAAGCCTGCCTGCTCTGCGCCAAGCTACCAGAGGGTGATCACACTCTTTGGTGTGCAAATTACTTGCCCTGACTAAAATCGTGGGTTCTGCCTGGCTTAGGTGCATACCGTAGCCAACCAGAAACACACTTTCTAACACTCAATAATAGCCTAAACGTGTGACTGTGTCAACACCAACTACCTCACTATAAAAAAGGTAATATTTTGAAGATCTGAAATGAAACAAATTTAACAAGCATTTGCAAAGCAATAGGTCTCGCATGTACACGAGTGTAAGGTATTGACATTGTAAATGACAATGCCAATAGGTTAAACTTGCGTAAATGCTAGATCTATTGCATTGCAAATGTATGTTTAACTTTAAAACTGAGCATACTGCCGCTTCAAGATCACCGCGCTTGGTTTCTTTCTTTATTTATTTGTTTTTTTACTTTAACACTGAGCGCAGTGTCCTTGATCTGTTGCATTGCAAATGTTTGTTTACCTTTAAAACTGAGCTCAGTGCCACTTCAAGGACACCACACTTGTTTTTTGATTTTCCAAACTTTAACACTGAGCCCGGTATCCTTGAAGCGGCGTCACGCTCAGTTTTAAAGTTAAAAAAATAAACAAACAGAGCGCGTGTCCCTGAAGCGGGCACCGCCCTAACTATTAAAGTAAAGAAATAAATAAATAAATAATTAAACAGAGAGCGGTGTCCCAGAAGTGGGGAACAGGGAAACCCAATAGGAGCTCTTTAAAGGCCACTAAAAGAATTTTCAGGGGAAGTAACCCCTGTCCAATCCAAAGCAGAAGGGTGGTTTTTAATGGGAACATCTTTCATGCCTTCAAATCCATTTGTTTGGAATTCGTATGATGTTGAGAACCCGTAGGTTACCCAAACACACAACTCACATTGTCTTTATGTCTGAACATTATTCTTGCGCCTCCTTCGGATAGCCCACATAGGGCAAGATCCTCATCATTGCCTTGGCCACCACAGGCACAATCGCTGATCGAATGGTCTCAGGGTACCGAGTGGTATGGCCCATCAAGACCAAAGCAGGATAACCCACCTGTTGTTTAAGCTAGGCCTGGGGTCCAAAGGATAAACTATATCAATGCCCATTTCTATTGGTGTTTCCACTACAGGAAATGGAGGTAAGGGAGCCTTTTGCGTTACTCATCAATTCCCACTGGCTTGGTAAGTTATATAGGATTTGTATAATACATCTGATTCTATCTTTATCCGGGGCCAATAAAACTGGGTGACTATTTGGTCAAATGAGTTGCCTGTACCAAATGTTCTGCCACAGGGGTGTCCTGAGCCAATCCAATTGGTAGGCTTGTTAGCATTGGGGGAGCTACCAACCCACAGGTGATCCAGGCTCACGCCCCTTTGGCTCACTGTACAGGAAACTATAGTCCCAATATATGAGGTGATCACCAAAGGTGTCCCCAGTTGCCGGGCCTGCTGCTGAAGTCCATCAAGAGTGGCACATCTACTGCATATTGCAGAACTCTGTGAGGGACTGCCCTCTTTTGGTTGCCACCACGTTAACTTAGGTAGGTTTCCCAGGGCAGCACGTCTTCCCTAAATTGTTCTGGGATGTTACCCTCATAATTAGCCTCCTCCCAGACTGTGAACATTTCTGAGGCTGGTTTCTCTCATCCCCTTCCCTTCCTCTACTTCTTGGCAGGCACCAAGGCCACCTTTTCAGGCTTGAGGTACTATTGACTCCCCTGATGGGCTGCCATATTCCTTGTGGCCAGGCAGACCCACTCAATCAATTGCATCACCTTCAAGTAGCACCTGAAAAAGTTCTGGATGGTTTGTTAAAGGCCATTTCCTAACAGACAGTCAATAGGCATGTGTGGAATCAAATGTACCTTCAAGGAACATGAGCCCACTCTCCCATTCAAAGTGAACTACAGCAACTGGTTAGTGACTCACCTGGTCTTCAGTGCCTCTCAGAGCCCATTGATGGTGGTGAGCAACTGTCTACACTTTTTAGTATTGACAGAGATGTGAGTCTTAGGCACCATCTCCTTGTCATCCAGGGAATCTAGGTAACCTCTGCACTCCTCACAAAACCAACTGGGGCAACATCCTCTCCCAGGTATACAATGGCCATTCTTTGATGTTGGAAATGACCATCTTATGCATGTTATTACCCCATGTTTTTTGCTTTCTGCAACTGAACCCATGTTTGTGGGCATTTGACTCTGCGCACTTTACTCCTGCTAACCAGGATTAAAGTGTTTGAGCTCCCTCTGTAAATATGGTATAGTTGACATACACCAAATTGGCTTGTTTACTTGTAAGTCACTGGTATATGGAACAATATGTACCCAGGGCCTTTAAAGTAAATTCTACTAGTGGACTGGAGCTCTCATTGTGCTACCCACTAAAGGAGCAACATAAACCATGTCTGAGCCAGGGAACGTACGTGTATTCAGTTTCAAGATTATTGGAGCATCATTAATTTATCGTGCCCTTTTTCACAACATTATAGACATGTTTTAAAGCCATCACTTTTTCACATGGAATCCGTCCTTCTCTGATTCTGGAGCCTGCAGGCCCTTCATGTCATTTTCTCCACTGCATACCCTGTTGGACATAGGGTGCCCCCCCATGGTCCTGATGAAGACCCTTCTGTAAGACCTAGAATTTCCTACACCAACCTTGAATCAAAACTACGACAGCCAAATGCTTTGTTTACCAAATATAAACAATGATAGATTGACCGTGTCTTTTCAAACATTATGTTTGAGTAAATGTAAATTGATTCTTGTATAGCGCACTACTCACCCGCAAGGGTCTCAAGGCGCTTGTACGAATACCGCTGTGGAACCCATCCTGTCTTTCCCTGTGAGACGTCCACTCCTGGGCACCCCCAAGGTGGAGGCCAGGCATCCTTAGCGTTGTGGGGACTGATGTGGAGATTAAGCAAGCTATTGCCCCGAGTTGCAGAGTGGGACTCCATGATTGGAATAGGCACCGAGGCGAAATTATCAGGTCGTTGGAATTTTTGAGCCCAAGACCCGCCGAGGCGGGGGAATTGAACCCTGGTCCCGGGCTAAACCTCTGCTTCAGGGTCTGCCGCTCTAACCATTGAGCCACACTTCTCCAATGTATGTATGTATAACATTTATTAGGACCAACAAACACCCTACGGGTACTCTGGTGCTGCAATACGCAGTTTGGAGGACCAATATTAATCAGGAAGACAGCAAGGAGAGTAGGCAATAATCAGAGGACAGAGTCAAATTCTAGGAAACAGCCATGTCTTAATCCTTTTTCTAATCAGAATAAGGGAATTACACTTAAGTATGAGCGGAAAATCCGTTCCGCTCGCGGATTTTGCGAATTTTCGGTAAATTCGCGATCCGCGAATTTACCGAGAATTCACAAATCCGCGAGCGGCGGATTTTTCCGGGGGCAAAAGTTGAAGCCTGCCTGTTGTAACTATTTTAGGATGGCACCGGCAAGCTGCCAGCGCCATCCTAAAATAGTTACTAAGTTAGCTTCAACAGGAAGCTCTAATAGATAAAATAAAGCAGGTGCTCGATTTTATCTATTAGAGCTTCCTGTTGAGGCTAATTTAGTAACTATTTTAGGATGGCGCTGGCAGCTTGCCGGCGCCATCCTAAAATATTTACCATGCCCTTCCTGTGACTTCTTCACAATCTACCATCGAAAATCAGCTGTGATGCTGGATAAAGGCTTTTGCATCCGTGACTTTCACGAGCGCAATACCCGTGCTGTTTCTGTGACCAGGAGCTTATTTCTCTTCATCTGCTGAACTGATCTTTCTCTGACCTTTTATACACACTAAAAGCATGTGTGAACTCACATGGTAGCCCTGCCCGTTTAGCCCAGCCCACACACTCGCGGTTTGCACCGTCTTCCCGCCATTCACCCACTATGATGGACAGCTCACTCAAGGGACCCCTGCGCCCTTCGGGCGATTGCATAGTAACACGCACATGGTCGCTCGAACTAGTTGATGCTCAAAATCAGTGACTCATTCATTAGCCCAAAAACAATCATGAGCGTCTTCGAGGCGGGACAGGTGTGCCTCTTCCCAAATCTACTGTGGAAAATCAGCTGTGATGCTAGGTAGAGGCCTTTGCATCCTTGACTTTCATGAGCGCAATCCCCGTGCTGTTCCTGTGACCAGGAGCTTCTTCCTCTTCATATTATTGTGTTCGCAGGGGTTGCTGCAAGTTCGCACGCGTTTTGTACAATTTCGCAATTTGCGAAATTGTACAAAACCCTCGCGAACTTGAAGAAACCCGTGCGAACATAAAAAAAAAAATCCGGAAATTCGCGAGAATTTGCGGATTTTGCGGATTGCGAGTTCGCAAATCCGCAAAATCCGCGAACGCGAGATCCGCAAAATTCGCCCATGCTTAATTACACTGTCTGATACCAGGTGGCAGCTCATTCCATAGCCTTGCTGCAGCAATGCTGAAAGTACACAGTCTGATTCTATTAATCCTAGGAACTTTCGCTAGCCGGGCTGAAGAGGAACGGAGATGTCAATTAGCTGTGTGGCCTGGTCAAGTTTTTGACTTCTGAGGTAGTCAATTTTTTGGAGCTTCTTCTCTCGATGTGGAGCGAGGCTCTTCATCAGGCCAGGTTTCGAGCCAATGACAGCAGCTTGGTTCAGCGCTAGGCCTCTGTAACATCCTGGAAGTCTTGAGCTCCGGCGGTATCAGCGGCACAAACCTATAGTCCAGGTTGGGCCACGGTTTGATGCTGGCAGCTTGACTCACTCCCCGTGTGGAGCTTTTTACCAAAAATTCTCCAACCTTCTCCAAACTTCTGAATTTTCTTCCAGAAGGTCCTTTTGGGATTCCAATCCAATGTGTCCAAAACACAAATCCAAGGTTGCAGCTCGACGTTCCTCCTTGGGATGTTGGGACTACTTCTCCCACAATGAACCTGGCCAAATCTTTTAAAGTCCAGCTGAAGGTAGTCAGCTGATTTCTTCTTGCTGGAGATGATGCATGTGGAGCTCTTAACATGTTGCATTCAGGTAGTCCACTTCTTCTGTTTTTAAAGCAAGGCAAAGTCTGTAAGGCTATAGTTCCCAAGGTGTGCAGCAGGTGCAGTCATTAAGATTGAAATCCTCTTGGTGCAGACCAGGATTCGAGCAGGGTAGTCCTTTTATTTGTAGTTTCGGCCAAGGATCTGAGTTGATGGGAAGCTATCCCATATTTATCCAGTGTTCCTGGGTGACACGTAGGGGTGCACCCCTGCCCAATGGGTTACAGGGTGATGTATGACAACTTCCTCCAAAGTGTGGCATATTATTGTGCTAGAAAGCACAATTCCTTTAAAATCCACGATAGTGAAACACTATTCTGGAAGTTAGGATCTGGATAAACCAACCTACTGGGGTGACTAAGTTTCCCTAACACTCCCATCCAGTCTCTCTGCTTATTAAATTACAGGGGCTCCTGTCTGGCTGGGGGTTCAGGAAGTGGGGAGTGAGCCTATGTCCTGTTGTAATTGTAATTCTCTCTTTGAAGACCAGTTTGGCTACCGAGTCCACTAACTGCCTTTTGCTATGCAGCTTGAATATCTCCTTCCCCAGATGTCCTTTGTCTCTATGCAGTCCACTAGACACCTCATCAGAGCAGCTTGGTTCAGCCTGCCAATGGCTGGCCAATCAGGAGAGGCTGCTGGAAGGCTGGATTTTAGTTCATCAGAAAAGAAAGATCTGAAACTTATTTTCTGCGACAGTTATAATAAATCTAACCTTGACAACTTGTTGGATTTATACTATCATTTTAATTCTTTGAAGTATATTTTTAGCTGGCTCCTGTAAATATTTATACTTTATTATTACTTTATTAAAGTATTCCCATGTTAGCCTAGCCTATGGATCCAATGTGCAGTAATGGGCAAAAACATATTTATTATATATCAAAAAGAGAGAGGAATGGAGGACTAGTCCAAATCCCCTGTGGTAATCCTATTAATCAGCGAGAACTAGTCTATCTAGACGTGTAGGGAAGTAGGATTGGTGTATGTAATATGATGTGTGTAAAGGGGTAGTGTTTACCCTTTTTGAAAGCCCTCACCCACCAACCTAGTTGGTGGCATGCTTCATCATTGGGCTCACCCAATGACATCACGTGTGTCCCGGGTGTGCTTCCACGGCTGATTACAGCAGAGCAGATATATTGCTGAGTGTGCAGTGTGGGTGGCATGAAAAGTGAGGTTAACAACTGCCTAGTGATCCCAAGAAAGATTACTTTATTGTTTGGGCCTCTGGCAGTGTTAAAAAGCAAGGCATTGGATGTGGGTGGAGTTGTATTTTAGGGTACTCCTACATCCGTTGTGGTCTACATGTTTCAGCCAGGCATTTAAATTATAACTGCAAAAACAACAGTTGATGGACAGAATGCAGAACAATGTCATACATTCACCCCAGTACAGAGATCTGGGCCTAAATCCATCGTTTTTTTGCTCACCAAGCCACCCCAGTTCAGACATGGCCATATGCAAATCAGCCTTGACCATGTGCCTCATGGGAACAGTCCAGCCCGCACTGCCAAGACATGTCTTCCCTGGACCGGAATCAAGCATCCTAGGACTAGTTTCTGGCTATCAGCCGTCATCAGCCAGGATAGCTTGACTCCAGTGGCGTGGAGAGCACAGGACTCATGTCTGAGCATACCCGTCCCACTCAGGGTGACAAATGCAAAAACAACAGTTGATGGACAGAATGCAGAACAATGTCATACATTCACCCCAGTACAGAGATCTGGGCCTAAATCCATTGTTTTATTGCTCACCAAGCCACCCCAGTTCAGACATGGGCATATGCAAATCAGCCTTGACCCTGTGCCTCATGGGAACAGTCCAGCCCGAGCTGCCAAGCCATGTCTTCCCTGGACCGGAATCAAGCATCCTAGGACTAGTTTCTGGCTATCAGCCGTCATCAGCCAGGATAGCTTGACTCCAGTGGAGTCGAGAGCACGGGACTCACGTCTGAGCATACCCGTCCCAGTCTGGGTGACAAATGCAAAAACAACAGTTGATGGACAGAATGCAGAACAATGTCATACATTCACCCCAGTACAGTGATCTGGGCCTAAATACATCGTTTTATTGCTCACCAAGCCACCCCAGTTCAGACATGGCCATATGCAAATCAGCCTTGACCCTGTTTCTCATGGGAACAGTCCAGCCCGAACTGCCAACTTCGTCAGTTACGGTCGCTCCCTCCTGCCCCTGCTCTCTCCTGCCTCAAGCTGGGTATCGTTTGCGCAGCTCTGCTGCTAACCACAGAGATTGTCCTTTGCTGCATTATTTGTTTATTTTTCACCTTGTATTGGCCTGCCTTGAGATCGTGTGCCTGTGTTTGTTGTTCATTGCTGCATTATTTGTTTGTTTGTACCCCTGCATTAGCTGCCTTGAGATCGTGTGCCCGTCCTTGCTGTCCATTGCTTCATTGTCTGTTTATTTTTGCTCCCTGCATTGGCATTTGTGTGGCCACCCCGCGTAGTTATTTGGTCGGTTTCACCCTACCCGGTCGGCGCTTCCGCCCCAGCCACCATTGCTGTTGTTGTTGTTGTTGCCCAGAGCCCGCCCCCTCCACCACGCACCCGCCTCCCAGCTGCTCCTCCCTCGCCCCTCCCCCTCCCACTTATGACAGATGCTCTTGCGCGCAGCGTTCACGCGCAGCGGTCGCGCCCCAGTTGCGCCAAAGGTGCGCCAAAGGTAAGCCCGTCTACGCCCGTCCGCGCCTGGACCGCGCCCAGCACCAGACCCCCTGGCCCTTGTACCACACACCCCACCCGGATTACATACGACGCCACCACCCTCTTAGCTCTAAACCCTGGCCGTTTCCCCAACTGCGTCCAAGCCGCTCCTAGACACACCCATGGACCCTTCTCTTGCAACTCCTGCAAGTTCGACGGCACCAAGAACAACTCCTCATCCTCGAACACAAAACAGTTATCTGACCCCAACCACCTAAAATGCATCCTGCTCAACACCCGCTCGGTCCACAGGCACGCCATCGACCTCTGGAATCTACTAGACACCATCTCTCCGGACGTCGCCTTCCTAACAGAAACATGGATGAACGCCTCTTCAGCCCCAGACATCACCATTGCCATCCCGGAAGGCTACAAAATCATCCGTAAGGACCGCACCGACCAAACTGGAGGAGGCATCGCTATCGTGCACAAGAATTCCATCCGCATCTCTACCAGCTCAGACGTCAACCTCGCTAACGCCGAACACCTTCACTTCCAGATCCACACCGACCCCAAGACCACACTCAGAGGCACCCTCCTCTACCGGCCTCCAGGACCCCGTGCACAATTTAGTGACGACATCACTGATTTTATCACCCCACACGCCCTCCCCTCCGAGGAATACATTCTATTGGGAGACCTCAACTTTCACCTGGAAAAGAACAATGACAGCAACGCCACCACCCTTCTGGACAATCTCGCCAACCTCGGACTCAAACAACTTGTCACTACCCCCACCCACATTGCAGGTCACACACTCGACCCTATCTTCACCTCAAGCAAACATGTCTCCTTCAGCCACACCACAGCTCTCCTTTGGACGGACCACAGCTGCGTTCACTTTATCTACAATAAAACCACAACCATCCTCAACCTACCCTGCGAAGAAACTGGAACAAAATCACCATCGACCAGATCTCCTCATCGCTTCTTCAAAACCCCCCTGCCCACTCCTCAAACCCCGACCAAGCAACCATTAACCTCACCCAATGGCTATCCAACAGCGCCGACATCCTAGCACCGTTGAAAAAATGCCAAATCAAACTAGGCAGCAAAAACGCCTCCTGGTTCAACGACGATCTTAAGAAATCTAAGAAACTCTGTCGCTCCCTCGAGAAGGCCTGGAAAAAAGACCCAAACACCAGCACCAGGGACGCCTTCAAAAACGCCACCCGCATACACTACCAACTAATCCGGTCTGCCAAGAAAGACGCATTCAAAGACCGACTAGATAACAACGCCCACAACAGCAAGGAATTATTCAACATCGTCAAAGAGTTTACCAACCCCTTAGCCAACTCCAACGACATCACCCCCTCTCAAGCCCTCTGCAACTCCCTAGCTTCATTCTTCCACAACAAAATCGCAGACATCCACAACAGCTTCGACAACCGACCCGGAGGCCAAGCCACCCAACCCTCTGCAGGACCTTCACCCCCCTTGAACATCCTTAATGACTGGAACCCAATCTCCACTGAGGACACCATCCGCCTGATGAACTCCATCCACTCAGGATCCCCCACAGACCCATGCCCTCACCACATCTACAACAAAGCAGACTCCATCATAGCACCACTCCTCCGAGACGTCATCAACTGCTCCTTCAACTCCGCCACCTTCCCGGAAAGCTGGAAACATGCCGAACTCAGCGCCCTTCTGAAAAAAACCCACAGCTGACCCCACCGAACTCAAAAACTACCGCCCCATCTCGCTTCTTCCATTCCCGGCCAAAGTCATCGAGAAAGCTGTCAACTACCAGCTCGCCGCATTCCTCGAAACCAACAAATCCCTCGACTCCTCACAGTCCGGCTTCCGAGCAAAACACAGCACTGAGACCGCCCTCATCGCAGCAACAGACGACATTCTAACTCTACTGGACAATGGAGACACAGTCGCCCTCATCCTCCTTGACCTCTCCGCAGCCTTCGACACAGTCTGTCATAGCACCCTATTACAGCGCCTCAGAAACATCGGAATGCAAGGAAAAGCACTGGTTTGGATCACCTCGTTCCTCACCGGAAGAACCCAAAGAGTCCGCCTCCCACCATTCAAGTCAGAGGCCACTGAAGTCATCTGCGGCGTGTCACAAGGATCTTTACTCAGCCCCACCCTCTTCAACGTATACATGAGCCTCCTCGCGGTCATCGCACGCCAACACAACCTCAACATCATCTCCTACGCTGATGACACTCAACTGATCCTATCACTCACCAAAGACCCGAACACTGCCAAAACCAACCTACATGAAGGAATGAAAGAAGTAGCCGAGTGGATGAAGCACAGCCGACTAAAACTGAACTCAGACAAAACAGAAGTCCTTATCCTAGGTACCTCCCCCTCCGCCTGGGATGACTCTTGGTGGCCAGAGGCCCTTGGAAAAGCACCCATCCCGACGGACCACGCACTGAACCTGGGCGTCATCCTGGATTCTTCACTCTCCATGAACAGACAAGTCAACGCCGTTTCATCATCCTGCTTCAATATTCTTCGCATGCTCAAAAAAACATTTCGCTGGATCCCCACCGAAACTAGAAAAACTGTCACCCACGCACTGGTCACGAGCCGCCTGGACTACGGAAACACCCTATACGCCGGTACCACCGCAAAACTCCAGAAAAAACTCCAACGCATCCAGAACGCTTCAGCCAGACTCATACTAGACATCCCGCGTAAAGACCACATCTCTGGTCACCTGAAAAACCTCCACTGGCTCCCCGTCAATAAAAAGATTACTTTCCGCCTCCTAACCCACGCACAAAAAGCACTCTACGAACTTGGACCCGAATGCCTTAACACACGACTCTCCTTCTACACCCCCTCCCACCAGCTACGATCCTCCAACCAAGCCCTTGCTACTGTACCTCGTATCAACAAAACCACCATGGGAGGTAGATCCTTCTCCTACCTGGCAGCTAAAACCTGGAACTCACTTCCCACTCACCTTCGCCTCACTCAGAACCACCTAGCATTCAGAAAGCAACTTAAAACTTGGATATTCGACAAGTAATTCCCCCACCCTTCTTCAAGCGCCCTGAGACCCTCTGGGTATGTAGCGCGCTATATAAATCATTTGACTTGACTGACTTGACATGTCTTCCCTGGACGGAATCAAGCATCCTAGGACAGGTTTCTGGCTATCAGCTTGGATAGCTTGACTCCAGTGGCGTGGAGTACACGGGACTCACGTCTGAGCATACCCGTCCCACTCAGGGTGACAATTGCAAAAACAACAGTTGATGGACAGTGTTAGACCCGGGACCCCAGCTGGCCAAGGCTCGCGCCAAAGTCAGTCAGAGATCACCATGTCTAAAGTCAGGGCAAGGGAGTTACACACCAAGATAACCCCTGCTCACCCTCTAGGTAACGTGACGCGAGCAGCAAGGCTAATCTCGGCGGCAATGTGTAAAGCGTTTGCGCGCGCACCCAGCAACAACACCCAAGGCCCACCACAAAGGAAACTCCACACAAGGTTATATAAAAAATAGCCTTTGTATTATAGTAAAAACACATTAGATAACACACACACTTTACAATGTGCCAACTGGCACAGGCAGAATTTACAAGGGATTATGTACAGGACAGGGCCACATGGACCACTGTCAGGGGTATGCACTTTTTAGAAATAATACTTGTAGGTATAACACTTAGCACATAAACATATAATGACTGTAGCACCAAAATAGTAAATGTAGCACACAACCAGTAATTACTGGTAAAGGGTAAATACCTCCTACGCAACCCTAAACACTGTAGGAAAATCACGCAGGGAACTAGGACCTTATTATCAGGACCTATAGGAACATAAACAATCACCTAAGCAAGTCACATTTAGCAAAGGTAATGGGACATAAACAATCCTCTAAGCAGGTCACTTTTAGCAAAGGGGATAAAACATAAAATATTCACCTAAGCAAGTCACTTTTAGCAAAGGTAATAAGACATCAACAATCCTCTAAGCAGGTCACTTTTAGCAAAGGGGATAAAACAAACACATTGCACATGAGGCATTAAAACACATTCAGAGGTGCAGGTAGAACATTTGCGCAGGAATCACATAAGCAAGTAAATCACAATGCACAGAGTGCATGTAGCACAATACTAGAACTGCCCCCCAGGCCAACTGGCCTCGCAAGGGCTGAAATGCCCTGAGTCCAAATGTCAGGGAGGCTGCGTAGGCAGCCAAGAACACAAGCCTAAATGTAGCAACTGTCCACTAAGTGCTGGACAGTTGTAAATCAATGAGGGGCAAACGTTGGAGCCTTGGGGGCTCAAGAACACAATGGGCAGAACACAGCGTGGGGGCCACGGGGCTCTGACCAACTGCCTGTGTCCCCCAAGAGCCTCTCTGGGCTCGCAAAGCAAATAGATGGGCACTTAAGAGCTTCAGCGCTCTAAAACAATAATGTGGGCTGTGAGCCTCTCAGGCTCGAAATACAGGATAGCACGCAGGAGCCTCTCGGACTCTAGATCAGATGTGGGCGTCGTGGGAATCCTTCGTGGACTCGGGATACTCTTGTGCCCGTTGGAGCGGCCCGCTGCCTTTCGGGGCCGCTCTGCACACAATGACTGCCTGGAGCCCCTCGGGGCTTAAAGAAACAATGGGGACTGGCCTCGAGCCTCTCTGGGCTCGCACATATAGATGTGCCCCTTCTCTCCTGCGGAGCCGCTCTGCACACAATGAAGCTGCCTCGCACTCACCGGGACGGCGGGGACTCTCTGGCTCTGCTCCTCGGGTGCCGCGGGTGGGGCCTCTCAGACAGCGTGGGGCTCCTCTTTGGTAACGAAGCCCCGCCGGTACCTCCAGCCGCCTCTCCTTTCCTCGCGCTGCGGCGGCGAGGGCGGGATTTCCGGGTCTCTCGAGGGCCGCTTCCGGGTCGTTGCAGGCGGCCCAGCGGCTCTTTGTGTCACCCTGGGCTGCGGCGGTGAACTCAACACAGGGCAATGCCGGGTGGGCACCGGCTTCGAAATAGCAAAGTAAAACAGGGCAAATGAAGGCGGAAAATGAGCGGGGTAACACCCGCGCCGCTCGATCACCACACGGGGCGAACAGATGCCGGGTGGGCACCGGCCAAGAGCAAGGGAAGCGCTCCCAAGCGCCGGTGACAAAATAAACGCTCCCAGGTGCTAAGGACAAGAATACAGCGCTTCCAGGTGCTCTGGCAAAAAGTAAAGCTCCAGTAAGGTCTGGAGGCAGGCAGGGGGCAAGGCTGGGCCCAGAGCCAGCTCACTGGATCTCCAGGCAGGGAGACCGTCCAATAGGCATGAGCGGATTTTGCGGATTGGCAATCCGCGAATTTGCGGATTTGCAGATTGCGAAAATCCGCAAAATCTGCGCGGATTTTTTTATGTTCGCACGGGTTTCTGCAAGTTCGCGAGGGTTTTGTACAATTTCGCAAATTGCGAAATTGTACAAAACGCGTGCGAACTTGCAGAAACCAGTGCGAACACAATGTGCCTCTTGTGTGAATAAAAGGTCAGAGAAAGATCAGTTCAGCAGATGAAGAGAAAGAAGCTCCTGGTCACAGGAAGAGCACGGGTATTGCGCTCGTGAAAGTCAAGGATGCAAAGCCTATCCAGCATCACAGCTGATTTTCCACGGTAGATTTGGGAAGAAGGCACACCTGTCCAGCCTCGACGATGCTCACGATTGTTTTTGGGCTAATGAATGAGTCACTGAATTTGAGCATCAACTAGTTGGAGCGACCATGTGTGTGTTACTATGCAATCGCCCGAAGGGCGCAGGGGTCCCTTGAGTGAGCTGCAGACCTGTGCCCAGCCATGCAACTATTTTACAATGGCGCCAGCAAGCTGCCAGCGCCGTTGTAAAATAGTTACAAAGTTAGCTTGCACAGGAAGCACTTAGATAAAATAAAGCAGCACCTGCTTCGTTTTATCTAGTGGTTCCTGTGCAAGCTAACTTTGTAACTATTTTACAACGGCGCTGGCAGCTTGCTGGCGCCATTGTAAAATAGTTGCATGTGTGGGGGTTCAACTTTTGAACCCGCTATGTTCACGGATTTTTTTTTGCGGATTTTGCGGGAAATCCGCAAAATTCGCGGATTGCGGATTTCCCAAAAATCCGCAAAATCCGCGAGCGTAACGGATTTCCCGCTCACACCTACAGTCCAAGTGGCGGTCCTCCTGGCCCCAGCAACAGCAGCAGCCCCCTCAGATAAGATCCTGGCAGAGAACAGTTTCTGTGGGGGGACAGCCCTATTTTTATACAGGTCATTCCTTTTTCTGTAGGTGCAGGGTGGGGGAGAAACCAGTCGCAGCTGGTTTTGGAGCACCCTTGATGGCTCAACCACCCCTTTCATTCACTAGCAGGGCTAGGGTCATCAGTTGCACCACAGGGGGCGGAGCCAGCATTGTGTGGGGAAAGTCCAGCCCCATCAGGAACCAGGTGCACTCCTCCCCAGCCATCAACATGCTAATCTCACACTCACCACCGGGCAGACCCATCCAGCCTTCCTGGAGCCAGGCTCACCATCCAGCTCCAGCCAATCACACGCCAGGCATATTTTACATTAATATGCCAACTCCTAGAAGTGGCACTTGTACACAAGACAAACTCATGCCACATACATCATTGCGAAGCATTCATTCTCACGAGTTCGTACATACCAAATTCGAGCCTGCACTCCCCACGCATCAGGAACTACCAGGGACACACACATTCCCCATGCATTCTTATGGGAGGGCAGGCCAGCCTAACTACACGTACGCACTTTACTCTGAGACACAGGGAAAAAGGGCGCAGAGACCAGAAATCATCAACACAGATCACAGATTAAAAGCAAAAAGGTTAGGGGTGAACCTGCCAGAAGGGCCAAGTCCAACAGACGGAATGCAGAACAATGTCATACATTCACCCCAGTACAGAGATCTGGGCCTAAATCCATTGTTTTTTTGCTCACCAAGCCACCCCAGTTCAGACATGGCCATATGCAAATCAGCCTTGACCCTGTGCCTCATGGGAACAGTCCAGCCCGAACTGCCAAGCCAAGTCTTCCCTGGACCTGAATCAAGCATCCTAGGTCCGGTTTCTGGCTATCAGCCGTCATCAGCCAGGATAGCTTGACTCCAGTGGCGTGGAGAGCACGGGACTCACGTCGGAGCATACCTGTCCCACTCAGGGTGACAATTGCAAAAACAACAGTTGATGGACAGAATGCAGAACAATGTCATACATTCACCCCAGTACAGAGATCTGGGCCTAAATCCATCGTTTTTTTGCTCACCAAGCCACCCCAGTTCAGACATGGCCATATGCAAATCAGCCTTGACCCTGTGCCTCATGGGAACAGTCCAACCCGAACTGCCAAGCCATGTCTTCCCTGGACCGGAATCAAGCATCCCAGGACCGGTTTCTGGCTATCAGCCGTCATCAGCCAGGATAGCTTGACTCCAGTGGCGTGGAGAGCACGGGACTCACGTCTGAGCATACCCGTCCCACTCAGGGTGACAATTGCAAAAACATGGCCATGTCTTAACTGGGGTGGTGTGGAGTGCAACAAAACGATGGATTTAGGCCCAGATCTCTGTACTGGGGTGAATGTATGACATTGTTCTGCATTCTGTCCATCAACTGTGGTTTTTGCATTTGTCACCCCTAGTGGGATGGGTATGCTCAGACTTGAGTCCCATGCACTCCACACCACTGGATTCAAGCAAGCCGGGCTGAAGACGGCTGGAATTCCAGAAACTGGTCCTCGGGAGCTTGTTTCCGGTCCAGGGAAGGCATGGCTTGGCAGTTCGGGCTGGACTGTTCCCATGAGGCACAGGGTCAGACTGATTTGCATATGGCCATGTCTTAACTGGGGTCGTGTGGAGTGCAAAAAAATGATGGATTTAGGTCCAGATATCTGTACTGGGGTGAATGTATGACATTGTTCTGCATTCTGTCCATCAACTGTTGTTTTTGCTTTTAAATTATAACTGGCTTTCCTCAGGATCTATGTGTAAGTGATGAAGTGAGCAATGCTACAAGTAGAGACACAGAACGGAAACTATGTGCTGCACGCGCTAAGGTGCATTATATGTGAGAGTGTGTTTCCCTCACAGGACAATACTGTACAAACAGGACATACATAAAAACATACAGAAATGCAGTTTAGCATGATTGCTTAGACACATCTGATCACATTTGTCATCACGTAAATGTGGTTGCGGTACTAATGGCGGGGTGGTGGTGTTTAGCTGTGAAAAAACGATAAATGAGGTAAGGTGAGTGGCGAAAATATTGAGAATACATAGTGAGAAAAATAGGGCTGGTTTTCTCACACAAGCAATTTGTTGCTGGAGCCCCATGAGTATTCTGGCAGGGATACTGGCTGGTGAGGAAAGAAGAAAAGAAAAAATGGAAAAGGGGGGTTGGTGCACTGGGCAATCGTAGAGGTCTGAAAAGGAAAGGTCTTACCGAGCAGTTGCGGCGTAGTTGTGCCTAATAATCAACTTACTGCAAATGAGCCCAGGACCCTTCCATCAACCTGTTGCTACTGCCTTGGATCTCCGGTGATACTGAGGCCTTAAGTATCGTGTAGAAATGATCCAGTGTTTTCAATTTGCGTGTTGCGTGAGTAGCGTCTATGGGAAAAAATAAGAGACATAGACAGTGGGCTGGCTCTATGCGCCTGCCTCCTCGGGTGACGAGTCATCGGGCGTGAGTTTTCTAGTAGAACAGCGTGACAGATGACACGTGCGTTGGTAGGCACGGTAACAGACTAAACCACAACAGGCTGCCGATTACGGGCCGCTGTGTTAGTCACACGCCTGAAGTGTAAAGCCGATTAGAGGCTTTGTGGATGGTTTGAATGGCCAATGCAACATGTAGAAAGGCTTATGAAGCCAGTGGCATATAAACAGTGCGGGTCGCATGAGATATGAAGAGTTACTGTATTGAGTACGTCTATGAACAGGGTTTCTAGTGAATTAAAAAGCGTTGCTAGTGTGTTAAGAACCACAGAATGGTGGGTAAAATTGAGTGTACGATCATTTAGGAAATGACAGGCCACCAGTGAAAAGTCAAAGGGACACCCATTAGGGTGGATGGTTGACATGGGGTGTGACTGGAGGCCATCACAGTATGGCGCTGTCCTGATGTGTTGTATGGGTGCCACAATGGGGAGAAGGAGCAAAGAGGGTACGAGGCACAGGTGCCACAACGGGGAGAAGGAGCAAAGAGGGTACAGGGCTGTGCCTCAATGTATAGATAATCAGCAGTTTAGACTATGCCATGGCATAGAGTCGTTTAACCCATTGAGGTGAGTGAACGGACGGTAAATCCAGCGCTGTTCCTTGGTCAATAAAAGTTTGTCATTGTTCTGTGGCGTGTGGGGGAAATGCTCGATCACTGTCCATGACATATCTTTCGTGGTATGTCCTGATTGAAGGTAGTGGGTGGTCAGGCGACTGATATTCTTTTTACAACGTATGGTGCTCCTGTGTTCGACAATCCTAGTGCGCACTCTGTGCGTTGTTATGCCAACGTATTGTCAGGAGCATGGCAAATCAATGAGGTACACAAAGTTGGTGGAGTTGCAATTAGTATGGTGACGTTGTGTCCAGGTCTTGTTTTGTTCCAGTGATAGGGTTTTGGATGCTTTGGTTAAGTGGCAAACAGTACAGTCATTACACTGGTAGTGTCCAGTTACTGAGGGGAGGCCCCATGTGGACAGGACTGTGTTGGGCATGGGTTCGGACTGCGTCCTTGGTCCTGTATTGACCAGGCGGTCTCTCAGGCTGCTGTTCCTTTTGTGGGCAAATAGTAGGGGAGCCCAGTTTCTGGTGCCTGAGTTAATAATGCGCCAGTGTTTCCGGATAATCTTTGATACTTTGTTGGATGCTGTGTTCTAGGTAGTGACGCACGTCAGAGGGGGTTCTTGTACGGCCCGTGTGCTGTCCTCCAGGAGTGCTTAACAGTTTTGGTTGCGGGCTCTTTTTCTGGTCATCCTAATGATTTTGTTGGGATAGCCGCGATCCTGTAGATTGGATGCCCGCGCAGATGATTGTTCATTGTAATCCTTGGTCTCACTGTAATTCCTGCGGATCCACAGGAACTGACCAAACGGGAGATTTTCCTTCAATGGCCTCAGGTGGAAACTCAAACCGAAGGAGTGAGTTCCTTGATGTGGGCTTGTAAAAGGTCTTGATTTTGAGGGTGCCTGCCTTGGCAGTTTTTCCCTCACCAGGGCATATCATATAAAACATCTTTTATCATTATCCTGCTAATAGTTACAAGGCACCCTATCCCTGTGGCACCTAGGGGAGACCTTAAGGGTGGCTTATGTATGATAATCGGGTAGTTTGAGACTTTTTCAAGCACCTTTAATTCCAAAGTCGAATTTGCGAATAATGAACTTTTTAAAAGTGGCCTGCAAAGTAGGGCTACCTTTAAAATGACAACAGGCAACACAGCAGTGCATACTTAAGTGCATTAACCCCTTCCCTGCGAGGTTATTTCACCTCCTGTGCGGGGGGAGAGGGGCCGCGCGCTCATCATGAGGCACAGAGGAGCTGCACTCATGACGAGCTGAGCTCGTCATGGCCACACCCGTTTTTCAAACATTCAGCACAGCGAGGAAATTATACCTGCGTGAGAACGTTCCAACGGCCATGACAAGCTCAGCTCTTCATGCGTGCAGCTCAACCGTGCCTCATGACGAGCTAAGCTCATCATTAGCACGCAACAGGTTAAATCTGCTCGGCCTCTAAACCTACGTGCCGTACTATACACTAAAGACTTACAGGTATTCTGTCAGTAACAAATGTAGTTATACCCAAGGACCATGTACTTTTAATCATCAGAGCAGAGCCCTGGGTCTAGTCAGAGCCCAGGGTGAAATCGGAGTCAGAAAACCAACATCTAATAGTCAAAACAGAGGCAAAAAGTGAGGGAACACTGCAAACAGTGCCTTGTATTTCAAGATATGTGGCTGATGTTGGCAGATAGGTCCCTATGTAGCCATACAGAAGAGGACTTCATATGGGGGGCGAGGACCTATAGGTGTTATATAACTATAAAACTCCAGCATTACAGACTATGAATTCTATGATTCAAACTATGGTTAAAATCTGGACACATTCTCATGTCCTATTGAAGAGAGATGCCTAACTCCATGCCCGAGCAACTCTGTGGATTAATGCCAGCATGTGTGTGTGAGGACACACCTGTATGTTGGAAGGAGTGGAGGAGAGCAGGAATTGTCACACTTGATCAGTTGTTAGCACGCGATGAACTTAAAACTTTATGTTTCAGAGCATAGCCACATCAAACAAGCAAGCAATCATAAAATCCAGTAAGTGAAAATTCCAAACTCTAATAATATAAAAACAAGTCTTAAGCTGAAGTACAATACATTGTCAAGATAAAATACCATACTATTTGCTTCTCAGACATCATGCTGAAAACAAATACCTTGAAACTCTGAAGACAATCTCATTACTAGTATCTGATTGGAAAATTCTCAATGCAGTTCTATGACGAGACATGCCCAATAAATGGAATATGTGGACTATCGATTTCCTGCATGTGTTAACATAACCAGGGCAAAAAATAACATATGTGCTTCAGTTTTCTTGCCTCATCAGTAAACAGGGAACCTGTCAGTAATATCACAAGCATCTTTGGCTTCCCATTTGCAATTGAAAGTCTGTAGTGGTAAAGTTCCATACCGAAACTGCGATTAAAATTGCCTAGCAGCTGGAAGAGTTATTGTATCAAGAAAGGCTTCAAACTGTGAGATACCTTTAAACTCACTGAACTTCTATGTTATAGTACCAGTCGTCATTGCACCAATTCATTGTCATATATTCCCAATGTATTCTCTTAAGAAACAAACCTGAGGATCCTTGCACTGACGTGCAGTGGTCCCACAAGTCCCACAGTCCTAATTTATTCAGCCATGATTAGACATTTACAATCCATTTAATCAACTCTCTAACATCAAGATTCAGTATCTCTTGGAGACCTCTCCTGTATACACTAGTACATTAGGGATCTGAGTTGGGCTAAATATGCATTCTCTTTCAAACCCATGCCTAGATGTACAGGAATGTTGGACCGGACATCTTTGGCACATTTTCCCCTACTTTTTTGCTTCTGGACTCCTGTTTTAGACTGTATTCTGCATGTAGTTTTTGAACTCTGGCACTTTCCACTGCTGATTAGCTGAAGTACAAGTGATCCCTGTGTACATTGTGATTATGATTGGTGATCCTTGATTGGCATATTTGATTTACTGGTAAGTCCCAAGTAAAGTGCACTATATACGCCTAGGGCCTGTTTTTTAAATGTTATTAGTGAGCCTGCAGCACTGATTGTGCCACCCACATGAGTAGCCCTGCAAACCAGTCTCAGGTTAGCCACTGCAGTGTCTGTGAGTGCAGATTTAAACTGCCATGTCGACCTGACAAGTATGCCAACTTGCCAGGTCCAAACCTTCCCCTTTTTTGCATGAAAGGCACCCCTAAGGTAGGACAAAGGAAGCCCCTTAGACAGGGTGCAATGTATGTGAAAGGTAGGCCATGTACTGGTGTGTTACATGTCCTGATAGTGAAATTCTGACAATTTAGTGTTTCACTAATGCAAGGATTATATCTTTCATCTGTTATCATAAGAGCTGTCTTGTAACCTCTTGAACTTTCAATTGGGAAGAGGTAGAGATTTGGAGTTTGGGCTCCCTGAACTCAGATTTTTAAGATACATCTTTTACTGAAGTTGGTTTTTAAATTGGTTGTTTGAAAATGCCACTTTTATAAATCAAAAGTGGTCAAAAGTGGTCTCTTGCAGCACCTAAATAGAACAGATTAACGCAGTAATATAATAAAGATTGTCTCATAGAGTTCCAGTGGAGAGACAAACATTTTTATTTATATTATAAATACCATGGAGAAAACACTAAAAGTGGCGTAGTGTTGAGAAATCAATTTAAAAGATCTCAGGCATAAACAAATATGACCAAGGTGAAATCATCAATCAGGTCAAAAGCATAGTAAAAGTACCATTGCACCAATATACAATAGTTATGAACAATTCTGTGTCAAGGTTCTGAACTCAACAGTGTTTTGATCACTTATGTAATAGTGGGATCATCATCAGGAAAATAGAATTGCGTTTCCTGAGAAGAATGCCTAATCAAGTTGATAGTGAAGTTGGTTAAACCACAATAGTCCAAGGGGGTCTAAGCCCTAGGGTCAGTGATTATTGGTGAATTTTTAGGGTTTACCCGTGGCATAACAGGTTACTGGAGCTGGTCAGTGGTCATTGATGAGAGGGCTTACCAAGGACTACCTGGACATATTCTATACCAAGGAGGAGGAAGCAAAACAGATAGGGTATCCAGGGATTACCTGGAGCAGTTCACAGTAGGTGAATGCCATGAGGAAGCCAATTGGAGTGATACGGACACGCAGGGTGACCGGTTGGCAATTCCATGCAGCACTGGCTCTATCCACGTCTGGTTTAGACTGACAGTTAGGCACGTTGTGCATTCACTCTAGACAGTCACACAAAGGGAGCTGAGGTGTGCCTTGCATATCCTGATGTCCCATGCGAGGTGGATGGGCCTTCCTGAGCTAGAGTGGTGGGAGGAGTTGTCACTGACCCCTGAATAGGGCTGTGCCTGTCCTCACACAGAGCTGTCTCCACCCCCCTGTAGTTTCTAGAGCCAAGTCAGGGAAAGGCAGGGTCTTGTGCACTACAAAGACTTTCCTTTGAATTTTTCCTACTTCAAAGGCAGAAACTGGTATAAGTGAGGGAGCTATGACTCCACATTTTTAAAACACTTCTGGTCTAAGAGAAGATTCTGCCAAGAAGAAGAGCTGGAGAAGCTGTATTAGGGTTACTGCCACTCTGCTTGTTGCTGTATTGTGCTGGCCAAATGCTTGCTGCTTCGGTCTTGAAGAGTGAAAAGACTGGACTTGGTTTTCATCAACCTTGCAAAGTTTCTATAAGGCTTGTGTGCTCTTGCCTCCTAGTAAGAAGTCTTAGGGCCATCAAAGTCTTCATTTGCAGCTCATTAACTCCTCTGCTGGGAGGTCTGATCTTCCCAGTGGTGCCAATTCGAGTTCTGGGTCCTAGGAGGTAGCTTCTGCTGAAAGAAGAGAGGAAACTCCATGCATCAACCTTCAGTGCATATTTTCCACGCCACAGTCTTGCTGTGTGGTTGAAGAACCAACGCATCGCCAAAGTGTGGCAGAAGAATCAACGCAGTGCCTGCCTCAAAGCCTGAAGATTGCCACACCTTGATCACTGTGTCCCCGACGTCCAAGGTATCCGCTGCGATTCTGACGCAGACCTACTGTGCGGAGGAAGTTTTGTACCATCACTTCCATTGCGGTTGGGAAATTGACGCAGCACCTGTTTCGCTGCATCAAACCATGCATGACCGGATTTTCAATGCATCGCACCTGTGCGTCCAGACTTCATCGACGTTACCCAGTAGTAAGGAACCAAGGTAGTGTGTCTGAAGATCAACCCATAAGGGAATCGATGCATCAGCTACCCTCTGAGCAAGAAATTGAAGCATCACTTCCTCTGGCAGTAAGGATTTGATGCATCACCTCCCATGAAAGTAAGGAATTGATGCACTGCTTTGTTTTCAGCACCTCATCTCCCGGGAGCTTGTTTTCATCTTTTGATTTTGAAGCATCCCCAGGTACTTTGCTCTAAAAAGTGACGCATCCACATAGATTCTATGAACTGAACTATTTTAAACCTTTTAAAAGTGATATCTTTGCCTGTGTATGTTAGATTTTATCATTATGGCCTTGTATTATCCAGATAAAGATAGGTTATTTTTCCAAACTGGTGTGTTGTCAATTTGTAGTGTTTTCACTGTGTTACTGTGTGTTATGTACGACTGCTTTACACATTGCCTCTGAGATACGCCTAACTACTCATGCCAAGCTACCAAGTGGGTGAGCAGGGGTTATTTTGATGTCTAACTCACTTACCCTATCTAGAATACAGGTCCATACTTGGACAGCATGCAAGCAACTGCCAATCAGAGACCCCTATTTCTAACAAGGAACCAGGGAGGTATTCAACAGCAAGTATGTCAGAGCCCAAACAAATGTTTTGTCCACCTTTGCTAAGCCAGTTACATTGCTGAAACCTCATAGCTCAGTACCATAAAGGGACTATACTGACTGATTGACTGAGGGTACTTGTATAGCGCACTTATGCTGGGGCGTCTTGGCGCTGGGTAGAGTGATCTGAGAGCGCACTAACATTAGCATTGTATAAAGAGCCTGGTTTTGATAGCTTTCCTTAAAGGTGGTAGGAGAGGGCTGTAGTCGGAGTGAGACGGGGAGCGCATTCCATAATTCAGCTGTCAAAAATGAGAAACGTTTCCCCCTCCCAAGTGACCCGTTTCGTCTGAGGAGGAAGAACCAACCCGGGATCCAGAGATCTTCGGTAACGCGATGGAATATAGTGGTTTGCCATGATTACTTCCAAGGCAGATAATATTTACCTTGAATAAGTGGCTCTGAAAATCTTCAGGCGGCTGCAGCATTTTGTTGCAATGAAGTATGAAATGTACCTATCCCACTTGCAACAATGAGAGCAGATTGGAGACACATCCATGATGATACAATAATCCCATGTCCTGCAATACCTGAAACAATAGGGACTTTGTATAATTAGTGACTTCAGGGTTCTACAACCTCAACATAAGCTTTCACCTCGACTGCCTACTAACAATGATTTACTAGTAAAAATGTTCAAGATAGCCTTGCATGAAAATCTTCTTGTCTTTCAGGAGGCCGTTCTTTGCCAATAGTTCACAACATGCACCCATAGCTTGACTTGACCCTGGGGTCGGGCGGCAAAATTCAATGGGGGCTCAGAAGGATGTCAGAGCTGGTCCGGATGATCCACTGTCCGTCATCTGCTTTCCCAAACAAGCCTATAAACCCCAAAAGAAAAACCCCCACCCTCAAAATACTACTAACCAAAGTAAACCCCACCCAACCCCGCCATCAGCGCCTGGGAACAACCGCAACAGGATCTGCTATGGGACCCATGGGGAAAGCAACAGGACTAATAGTGCAGATGTTTAATGGGACTCGGGGCGAGTCGCTTCTTCACCTTCAGAGTCGCTGGGGGCGCAATAATCCCTGAGGGCCTGCACTAACATTTCCCACTCCAACGCTGCCTCCTGCGCCTTCTCATTACGCTGCCTCCAAGCCAGTTGGTATCTCAGTGTGCTCTCCCCCGCCGCCCACTTCAAGAGCTCGCTGTGCCATCGACCTCCTGTCGGACCAACTCGTGCCTTCCAGTTCCTGGTCACCTCTCGCTTAGCAAGAAGGAGCCCTAGGTCGATAAATTTGCTGGAAATTTTATTCTTGGGGGTATGAGGGAACCAGTGTAGGAGTCCCACCGCCGCATCAAATGACAAGGATCTCCCCGTCACCTCCTCCAGGGTCTTCCCCACTTCCACCCAGTAGGATGATAATCCCGGGCAGGCCCATAACATGTGGAGGAGGTCCGCCTCCTGAGCTGGGCACCTAGGGCAATCTGCCGAATTCGTGGCAAAATATCGCTTAATTTTCACTGGGGTCAGATATGCTCTATGGAGAACGTAATAGTGGACCAGCTGAAAACGGGCGTGGCGTGTGCCCTTCCAGGCTCGCCGCACCAACTGGGACCAGGTCGTCTCCGGGATCTCCCTGCCAATGTCCTCCTCCCAGCGGTTTCTCAAAGTAGTGAGAGGAGCCAACCCTTCGTTGATCAATCTACCGTAAAGGCAAGTGACCGCCTTCACCGTGCCCGCAGACATCATCACGTATTGGCACACCGGGGATAAGGCGGGTTCCTCCTGCCCGCTCTTCCAGTGTGCCTGGATCGCTCGAACAATGGCCGAGTGCAACAGGAAGTCACCACGGGGGATCTCGAAGCGGTCGATAAGATCCTGGAAGGGCAAGAGCGCTCCGTCCTCATACAGATCCCCAACTAGCTGTAAGCCGGCGTCCTCCCAGGCCGCCAATCGTGACCAATCGCCTCCATGGGGGAGGGCCGTCAGCATCCCCAAAGGTATTTCGGGCGCATACGGTGTTCTCAGATGGGCTCGGGCGTGAGCTCGATTCCAACACAGGCGGACGGTCCGCTCCTCCAGCGACAAATCCCGCAGGGCCAAACGTTGTCGCAGCGCTATGAAGGAGAGGACATGCCTGGCCATGCCCGTCCCCCTTCTGTCTTCCGGGCCCCGGAATTCCCGGGCGATCTCCTGGGTGAAGGTCTGGAGCTGCGCCGCCAGATAATACTTTTCAAAGTCTGGCACCGCAAGCCCCCCCTCATCTTTTGGCCTCATCAGGGTCTTGAGGGCCACCCGACGGCGGCCCGAGCCCCAGAGGAATCCGACCACCATAGATCGTAATAGTCGAAATGTGGCCGGTGGGACCCAGATCGGTAGTGTCCGGAAATAATATAAGAGCCTGGGAAGCGCCACCATTTTAAGCAGAGCGATCCGTCCCGCCACCGAGAGCGGCAGCGTGGCCCAGAAGTCCATGCAGCCTCGAAGTGCTCGAGTGCTGCGGGCAATGTTCCCATCCAGGAGGTCGGATGGGTCGTGATATACGAATACCCCCAGGTACTTAAAGCAGTCGGGTTCCCATCTAATCTCCCTACTTAAAGTAGGGGCGGGGGCACCCTTACGAACCGGGAAAAGACAGGTCTTGGACCAATTCACCCGGAGGCCCGAAACCTCCCCAAACTCCGTGAGCGCCGTCGCCTCTCCATGTAAAGCGTCGCGCGGGTCCTCTAGGAAGAGCAACAGATCGTCTGCATACAGCGAAACGTAGTGCGGGCCCGAAGGCGTCCATAGGCCCATATAGTGGGCTCCCGACCGAAGATGCAGCGCGAGTGGTTCCACCGCCAGCGCAAAGAGAAGTGGGGACAACGAACACCCCTACCTCGTGCCTCGTTCTACCGGATATTGCGAGGAAATCAGTGGTCCCGCCCGGACCCTGGCCGATGCAGAGGCATAGAGAACCGCGGTCCATCTGATGAAGCCCTCACCGAGGCCGAATCTCCGCAGCACCGTGCAAAGGTAGTCCCACTCCAGGCTATCAAAAGCCTTCTCTAGGTCCACCGATAAGACAACCGGGGACGGGGCATCCACAAACGGTTCCCCTAGCAAACGGAACAACCTGCGAACGTTCATAGTCGTGTTACGCCTTGGGATAAAACCTGCTTGGTCCTCATGCACCAGGGAACTCGTGTGTCCCAGCAGCCTCGAGGCCAAGATACTGCTCAGTATTTTATAGTCCACCGTCAGCATCGATAAGGGACGGTAAGATCCCGGCTCGGACGAGTCCCTTCCTGGTTTGAGGAGAGGAACCACCAGCGCCTCACACATCGAGCTCGGGAGCCGCCCCAGCCTCTTCGCCTCTCTGTAGACCACCAATAACCTAGGGGCTAGGAGGTCAGCATAAGCTGCATAAAACTCCACGGGCAGGCCGTCCAGGCCCGGGGTCTTATGTCTCGCCATCCGTTTAATGGCACCGCGGATCTCCCCCAATTCAATGTCGGACCCCAGGGCTTTCGCCACTTCTTGCTCCACTGTTTGGAGCTCCAGTGGGCGTAGATAATTATCGAGCCGGTCAGGGTCTCGGGCGGAGCGACTGCGGTACAAACTTTCGTAATAATGCCGGAAGCAGCTGAGAATCTCCGGTTGAGTGTATACCTCGGTTCCGTCCGCCTTACGCATACTTGTCGTCAATGAGGACTGACGCGTAGGGTTGGCCAGCCATGCCAGCAGCGCGCTCGATTTGTCCCCCTCCGCGATGGACCGGACCGTATAGGCCTTGTAGTCAAAACAGCAAAGCCGTTCGACCTCCGCCGCCACCTTCTCCCTCGCCTCCGCCGTGTGTACCTGTAGTTCCGGGCGCCCGGGGCGGCGAATTTCCAGCTCGCGGAGTTTCCGGTCCGCTGCATCTAGGTCAGCTAGGATAACTCGCCTCATGCCCACCTTTTTAGAGATGCAGTAACCCTTCACCACTACCTTAAAAGCGTCCCACTCCAACGCTCTTGTACTCGCGGTGCCGCTATTGGTCGCAAAATATTCCGATACCGTGTCCCCCAGGTCTGCCCTGAAAACACTGTCCTCAAGAATCTCGGGTCGTAACTTCCAGGTGGGCACCGCCGGCGCCCCGGGGAGCCAGCGAAGGTCCAGCAGGAGGGGGTTATGGTCTGAAATGGTTCTGGACAAGTACTCAGATCGGACCGCTGCCGAAACCAGTTCGGGCGAGCCAAGAAATCCATCCAGTCTGACATGCAACTCATGCAGGCTCGAGAAGTATGAATAGTCCCTAGATGTGGGGTGGTGCGCCCTCCAGATATCCGTCAGACCCCAGTGGGTCTGCCAATCCTTACGACCCTTAGCCGTGCGACGAACCGGAGAATCGGGAAGGGGTGGATGTGAGCGGTCAGTGTCTACGTCCACTACCGAGTTGAAGTCTCCCCCGAGCAAAAGGGGCCCGGAGAAGAAGTGGGCCAACGAGCCCGATAACCTGGAAAGGAAGGCAGTCTGGTCTATATTAGGAGCGTTCCCACAGCAAACGTTCAAGTCTCTCCCTCCTAAAGTGCCCGAAATGGCCACGTAACGCCCCTCTGGATCTATCACTGTTTTCGTGACCTGGAAGGGGACCCCAGCTCTAACCCATATTAGCGCCCCCCTGGCATACGCGGAGTACGATGTGTAGAAGACCTGCCCCCTCCATCTACGCTGTAGCGCCGCCCCTTCCGCCTTGTTCAGATGAGTTTCCTGCAGCAGCGCAATTTGCACTCCCCTACGTACTAAATAAGCGTGGACTTTGTGGCGCCTGGACATAGTATGAAGCCCCCTCACGTTCCAAGTAACACATTTCAAGTTAGCAACATCAGCCATTGTCCCATATTGTTCTCGCACAGTCTCCCCATCCGGGTCCCCACAAAAAAAGTACATCATTCATCCCAGCACTGATGGCGGCCATTTTCCCCAACCAAAGCCAGACAACCCAAGAACGAACCAAACCCCCACCCACCCTCCCCAGAACAGGACCCAAACAGCACCATCCAGATCCCATCCAAACCTTGCCCTCCAACAACCCAATAACCCCTACTAATCCTGCGGTCGCCACCGTAGCAGGGCCTTAAGGGCCAGGTGCGGGCCGGGCGGAGGCAGTGGGCCCTCGACGCTCAGGCTACCAGGACTAAAACAAGCCCAAAACAGTATCAAAGACCCTCGGGGCAAATACAGGGGCACTCCACCCTCCCGGCCCTCGTTGTCAGCATCCATTGACGGCAACCGCCTCCCCCCTGCCGGGCCCCCTCCCAAAATGAGGTAGCTCACCCCGTTACCCCTGTCCATCCAGAAGGTCTTCCACCGACTTCGGTGTGATCACCGGTGTATGGGCGCTATCAGTCACTGAGTCCTCGGAGTCCGATGGTGCCCCTTCGTCACCCGGGTCCGCTTCTTCTTCAATGGCATCGTCCCGTGCGCCAGACAACTCAGATAACACCTCCAGCACTCCCCTCCGCTCCGTCGACGTCTCTGCAGTTGAGGGCCCCCCTGAGCGGCCGCGGCGATTCCTAATCCTCCTGGATCGCCGTCTCTGTTCCGGCTCCTCCGCCTGTTGGGATGAGGAGCCGAAGCCATCTTTCCCTGCTCTGTAAAGCTCGAGCCAGGCACAGACATCCTCCGGGGTGTCGAAGAATTGAGTCTTGTCATCGACAATGATGCGGAGCCTAGCAGGATAGAGTAGCGAGTACTGGATGCCCTCGCTCCTGAGCTCGCGCTTGACCGCCAGGAAGGAGAACCGCCTGCGTTGAGTTTCGTAGGTGTAATCCGGGAAGATGTTCACCTGACTGTTCGCCACTTTGAATGGAACATTATGTCTGGCGGCATTGAGGATTAAGTCTCTGTCCCGAAAGTGCAATAACCGCGCCACTACTGGTCTCGGGGCACGTCCCTGCTGCGGTGGCCGCGCCGGGACTCTGTGGGCGCGCTCCATGGTGTAGAAGGAGGATAGCCCCTCCGGGGCCACCGTGTCACGGAGTCAGGCCTCCAAGTATGCCACCATGTCGCCATCCTCGATCTTTTCCGGAAGGCCCACCACACGGATGTTGTTCCTCCTGTTGCGGCCTTCCGCATCTTCCGCTCTCTGCTCTAGGGTCGCAATCCGGGATAAGGCATCCTTCATGGTCGCAGCCAAGGTTCGCTGCGCCGGCTCCAAGGTTTTCACCGAGCTCTCCACTTCCTTGACCCGGTCCGAAAGTTTGCCGTGGTCCGCTCTAAGGAGACCAAGGCTCGTCGCCACCTGGGCAATGTCCTGTTGGAGGGCCGATCGCGTGGTCGCTATCGCCTCCAGGACGCGGTCGAACTGCTGTTGCATCGATGCACCACCAGAACTCTTTGGGTCCCCATGTTCCTCCTTGTCCTGGGTCTCCGAGTCTGAGGCGGTTGGGGTAGTCCCCTTGGCTCCTCTAGGTTTCCCCATGTCGCCGGGGGCACTCCGTGATGGTCCAGGAGCAGGCGTCTCCGGGTGCAGATGCTGACCACGACCCTCCCGGTTACTGGACCTCAAGTCGAGTATCGGAGACCTCCTTCTCCAGGGCCTGTGGGAACTTCTCCGCTTCGGCTCGCGCCACCACCACGGCGTCCGAGGGCACCGATAAGGGGGCGGAGACAACCGCCGCCAGGTCGGGCAGGCCCGCACAGCCGCTAAAGTCCCGGGGTGAGGGTCACCAACTCCACCGGACGATTTGCGGCGCCAGAGTGTCGCGCCTCCCATGGAAGTGGACTGGCCAGGAAAATGTAGCTAGGTGCGGTGTCGTGAGTGGGGCCACCGCCTGGTTCACCAGACGTCCGCTCACGGGATCCACTATAACGTGGGCATCCGCCCAGTCACCCAACCGAGTGCATTCTCGTTGTAAAAAGTCCGATCTGACCGATATCTAGTGCACAAATCAGCAGGGGATGGCAAAGCCGGGGGCGAGACGCTGCTGGCGACGCTCCTCCAGTTCAATGGATCCGGCTAGGGGGACAATGAAGTCCGGGCGCCATGTTGGGTCGCACTCTGCAACTCCGCAAACTTCGGTTTTACGCCGGATCACCACTCGTCCGAGCCACATCAGGGGCCCTGGCAGGTCTTCGTCGGTCCGTTCAGCAGAATGCGGGGTCCGGGGTGCCCCGCAGCCTCCGATTTACAGGATAATCACGGGCTCAGTCCCGGAGCCGAGCTCTCAGGCGACCATCGCCATCGGCGCCCAAGCCACGCCCCTCAACACATATGTCTCATGAGGTCTTTTTACAATGCCTCAGATCAAATGAAAGACAATTCCCACTCTTACGCTCCCATTGTCCCTCTACTCCTCCACATTTGACCTTTCCCACCTCACAACTCCATTCAATTATTTTTTAGATTTTACCTATTCTTCTTCTATGCACTGTGACTACTCTTTTACTTCCCTCGGTGGCACAGGTGGCAACCTACACAATGGACTGCGTGAGAGATGGTATGTCTGGGACTTTCACGGGTGACCCACCTTAACTTCTCCTTGTACATCTTCAACTTACACGTTATAGCCATGAATATTTAGCACTTACTTCCTACACAGTCCATCCAGAATAATTCTCTCAGGCATGTACAGTGGACACCAAACAAATGTACAGAAATGTATTATGAATTCCATGCTTCTTGCTTTCTTCATTTTTAGGTCGAGCCTAGAGCAGCGCGCATGCGCTGCCTGGGAGAGGGTCTCTTGGAAGCACTCCAGACTTCCCCAAAACATCTCTGTGTGGGTCGGACTCCTCCCATACAATCCATTGGCCTTTGTGTGTGGCTTTCGAAAATGAAAGTACGCAAATGCCCAAGGCGGGGGTATGTCCCATCTTTTCTGTGAACGTTCACTCCCATGGCCTATGGGTCTAGGGAGTGAGTGGAGCGAGCAGCTGGCACGCAGTGTGCCAGCTGCATTCCTTTAATTCCTTGCAGCATGCGTGCACCACTCACAGGCTTGTTTTATTTTGGCAAAGCCAAAGGGGATGATGGACGGAGTGTTGAACATTGCAAGCACTCAACCCCAGTCAACTGATCTGGGTTTAATCCATCATCATTCTTTAGCTCACTCCGCCACCCCGGTTCAGACATGGCCATATGCAAATCAGTCTGACCCTGTGCCTCATGGGAACAGTCCATCCCGAACTGCTAATCCATGTCTTCCCTGGACCGGAAACAAGCATCCTGGGACTGGTTTCTGGCTAATCAGCCGTCATCAGCCAGGCTAGCTGGAATCCAGTGGCAAAGTGAGCAAGGGACCCACGTCTGGGCATACCCTGCCAACTAGCCGCCCCCCGGATGCTTGTTTCCGGTCCAGGGTAGACATGGCTTGGCAGTTCAGACTGGACTGTTCCCATGAGGCACAAGGTCAAGACTGATTTGCATATCGCTGTGTCTGAACTGGGGTGGCAAAGTGAGCTAAAGAATTATGATGGACCATGATCTGTGAGGGGGTGAGTGTTTGAAAAGTTTCAGCACGCCATGTGTTTGGTTTGGTTTATTTTGGCGGTGTACCACGTGGTAACAATAGCGGCCGTCTGTCTTTATTTTCCGTGAGGCTTGCTCCTTTTAATCTGTATATGTATTTACATTTTACAAGCACAGCAGCATCCCTTGCACATTTCCCATCCTGTTTTATTAGAATACATCAAATCTAATTTCGAATGGTAATGTAATGCTTCGCTGTGAATGCAAATAGTGTATGTGCATGTCAGTTACTACATGCCATGCTTTAGGGTGGTCCTGACCTAGCAGTCTCCCCCTCACCACCCCGAACTGTAAAGGTAGAGTCTGGATTTAACCTAGCATGCGCCCAGCAACAAAGTAAGGGCCATCCCTGGGGCATATGGGGCATGAGAAGTTCAGAGCACCGTTTTCAACATGTAAAAGCATGTTCTGCCTGTAAGTGCGTCAAGTCGTGATGAAACGGACTGTCAAGCTCTGGTAAGTCACTGCCACGTGCGCACACATTGTGCTGAATCACTCGGGGGTAAACATGCAGAGTCACTGTCGCCGTCTTTTCCTCAAGCTAACTGTGGCCCGCACCTTTCAGAGGTAAACTCCACGCTGTTTGGGGCAGGGGAAAGGGTCATTCCAGGCCGGGGTGAGTCACAGCATGGCTGCTGGTCACCCGCAGAAACACTACATGTTTACAGGTATGGCATGCTGTAGTGTGAGCTCTGCTTTCCCCTCCCTACTAACCACACTGGTTTTATCTTTCCGCGGTGTGGCCCCCGAGCCTCAGAGCTGCCAATAAACGATGAGCGCAGCTTTCACGGCCTACATAAACTGTTACCAGTACTCCTAACTCCAACCATTGCTTCAAGCCAGACCTATTCACTAAATCATAACTACAGTCTCTCACCTTCCTCCTACCAGTAATGCCAGCAAAAGTTTTGTAGCACCATGGACCTATTTGTTTCTTTTTCTCAACTAATTTCGTAATGTGTTTTGGTTTTCGTTGCTGTAACCTAACATTATTTTTCGGATGAGCCTAGCGTAGTAGAACATCGCCATATCTTATACCATAACCAGCAGCATTAAAGAACAGTAAATGTTAAGCACGCAGGATAATGTGCTGCATGGCTAACTCATTAAAAGGTCCCAAAGGCAAGACCTATTGGTTATGCCAATGCTTGTTTTCTTTCTTATGGTGGATTGTACTTTTTCTGTATGAGAATTAGAACATTGCTTAGGTATAGCCATGTTTTTGGGGGGGGGGGGCGGGGCTCAATCTGTGGTACCCAGGAACCTGCATTTCTGCCTATTTCATTCTTACAGCATGCAGAGTGATTAAATGTTATATCGTGATGTAGAATTTGGTTATTAACTTTTTTTTCTTTCTTCATGTTCAAATATGCACCACCTGTTGAGAGAATAAACTATGCATATATTTATGTATCAATGTGGAATTATCACTGACGATGGCTACTTGTAATGCTCTGAAATATTTTGGTTATTTGTACATAAAATTAAAAATAAATAAAACAAAATAAATGAAGTGGTGCGTCAGGCTTCGAGAAACTGTGTCAATGTGCCACGTATTGCTTTCCGCATAGGAGGATTAGATATCTGCTAAATCTATTGGCTGCTCTGTTTCAAGTGAGCATTATCACACATGAACTGACTGAAAAGTCATGTGCAATGAACCATATCACACCTCTGCCTCTACACTCAAACTGTTCAACATGGGCTGTTAGGCTGCCTTGAGTCCTTCTGGTCAGTTTTGTGATACAGGTCAGCACTGGTAGAAACTGTTCAACACTATGGCCCACATGCATCAAGGGTTTTTGGAGTCGCAAACGGTGCGATTCCTTAAAATCGGCCGTTTGCGATTCCAAAATCCATTTTTGGAATGCATCATACATTTTCAGAAATCGCAAAATTTTTGCGATTTCTAAAAATGCGATTGCTTTCAAGAAATCGCAAATTTGCGATTTCTTAAAAGCAATGCATGATTAGTTTTAAAATTGCTAATTCGCAATTAGGGTGTCAAATTTACCGAGTGGTTGAACCACTCGGTAAATTTGCAAAAAGTGTTAAAAACGCAGCAAATGCATTTTTTAAACATTCATGTTACGGACACACATTGTGCAACATGATGCGAAAACAACATTTCATGGGTGCAGGGGGGGTCATTTGAACCCCCCTCACCACCCTTGAAATGCAATCAGGATTTGCGATTTTCAAAGTGCGAATTCACAATTCCCATTGATCCCTATGGGCCTTTTGGCCCATAGGATCAATGTGAATTGCAAATTCGCACTTTGAAAATCGCATAATATTTGCGACTTGGTAGAAATTGCGATTACTACCGAATCGCAAATAATTCGCGAAAATATTCATGCATCCCGTTTTGCGAATTCTAAAATGCGAATCGCTATTTTTCGCACTTTAGAATCCCGGGATGATGCATGTGGGCCTCTGTGAAATAGAGAAAAATATAAAATTGCAAAGTACTCTAACACAGTTTAGCACTCCGGTACTATATTAAGAATCACTGTTGATTTGGACTAGTAGCAGGTAATATGCTATTACTCCATAATTATCATCCACGTGTCATGATAGACCTAATTAGTTCATAATGGACTACGTATTGTTGCTTTGCATTGCACTAAGCAATAATGGACTTTGCAGTGTCATTTGGAAAAGCACAGTGTTTTACTTTGATGAATGCATCTAGTTAGCAACCCGGGAGCTCTGGACCTGACCTCAATTTCCATTGCACTCACAACCAGGTGCTATGGAGCTTGAAGTAAACTCCTAGCAGCCACCACCAGAGCAGCAGCTGTTGTGTACATCACCCCCGTTACCCAGCGGGAGACTCTCTAATAATGGCCCAGGGCACACGATGGTCCTTCAAATGACACCCCTTGCATTTGCAACACTGGTAACCAGGAAACAGTTTTTTGGATTCTCTGAAAGCATGGAGGGGCTGAAAACAACCCTATTCTATGCACTTGCAGGGAACTGTGCCTAAACAGAGGTAATGTTGGAAAGTTGAGAAACTCCACTTTTCAGCTTTACCTCTATTATAGTGAAAAGTGCCAGGTGATCACAATGATTGCCTGGTGCTTCCACTTGACACCAGGGATTTTGTAGGGCGGGGCTGTCCCCTGGACCTAGGACTTGATCTCGCCTAACCTCCCTAACAGTTTCATTCTTTCTCCTTTGGAGGTGGATGAGGTTGCTTATCCCATATTTGCCTCCGCCTGGGGAGACGAAAAGCCCATTAGAGACAAGGGAAATTTTAAAATGAGGCCCAAACTGGTGTGCGAGGCCCACCATGTACAGGGGCATGCCCCACCCCAAAAAGGCATTACGGTTATTCTCTCTTTTAGGGGGCATATTGAAAACTTTTCCTTATCTGTCCTCCTCCCCCTGTGGGGCAGAAAACCCACTAGCCACCAAATATTTAAAAATGGAGCAAATGTTAAACAAGCGTGACAGTGGGAATTGCTAAGGACTTCCATTGTTTCTAGTTGAATTTGTTTCTGTTTCAGGTACTAGGCCCAGTGACACAAGTGGAGTAGTGTTTTAATGACACAAGTGGGATAACTCTGAGTATCAGGAATGTTGTGGTTCTTTAAATCATAGAAATGCAAGGAAAATGGGTCTGTGGTTTGCAGGGCTTTGTAGTCAAGAGAGCATTATGGGATACATACCAGGCACACCACCCTGAACTCTCCCAGTTATCTAGTTTTCAGAAATGTTTGGGTTTGGTACGTTTTCCCAGGTTGCTGCTGAGCCTGGGCCCAAATGCTGCAGCTACCACATTGCCAAATCAGGTAATTAATTGACAGGAAATGTTTATGTCTACATTTTGTTTTAGGGCCTTCCATCTAACGGGCTCTAGGCCCACCCAAAACAAGTGATGTACCAATTTTGTAGTAAGACGTATGGTAATGCTGGGAGGTAAGAAATGTGTGGATCTCTCAGATTCTAGAAATGTCCCTAACAGAAATGTGAGAAAATTGATGTTTTTCTGCTAATGTCTGAGGTTTGCAAAACCTCGTGATATCCATGCAAGTCATAGCACCCACCTCCCTGGACTACCCTGGGTGTCTAGTTATCAGACATGTTTGAGTTTGGAATGTTTCACTGGAACTCATCTGAGCTAGGTCCCACATTCTGCAGCCACTCACACTGCAAAAATGGTTGGCTTTCAGTGGAAACTTTGAATCTGTCCATGTTGTGTTTTAGGCCCTTTCCTGTCACAGGGGCTGGACCCAGCCACACAAGTGGGACACCATTTTTAGCAGGATTTGTGTTTAAATACTAGGCGATAAAAAATTTGTAGATACCTGCAGATTCTGGAACCTTTCCCACACAAAAATGAGAAGGAAAATGTGTGTTTTTAGGTAAAGTTTAACATTTGCAAGTGATTCTGGTTAAAATAAAACCTTGTAAGATCCCTGCAAGTCACACCACCCTAAGTTCCACCTGAGTATTTCATTTTCAGATATGCCTGATTTCCCAGGGTGGAGGATGAGCTAGGGCTGAGAGCTGAATGAACTGTGATATCTTCAGGTTGTGTTTTGGGCATTCTGTGTCACAAACACAAGTGGACTATACATTTTAACAGGGTACAGAACATTTGTAACTACCGAATCGATTTCTCTGCTTTTGTGATTTCCAATGTAAAACAGTGTACAAGAAAGAAAGCATTTTGAAAAATGCTCTTTAAATCACATGATAGTACTAGTAACCACAAGTTTAGAAGTGTACAAATAAAAATAAATCACAATAACATTTCAGAAATACACCGGTTAACTTCACATCCATTTTTCTAACCTTATATTTAAAAATAGACTACCTCTTCGAATAATGCAAAAACTATGATAATTTATTTTTTGATACAGACTGTCTCCATGTGGTTCAGCATAGCTTGCCTGTCTAACTGCACGCTGACAATGCTGTTCTCATGGCTAAGACAGCAAAGGGAATCTTTGTCGAATTCCTTTATTTACTCATGGAGGAACTGGATTTGTTGGTCAATAACCAGTGCTTTAAAAGGGCTCATACTGAGAACCTGCACTTTTTTTTATCTTGAAAGGGAGAGTACCCGCACTTCTCAAGAGAGACGTAATACTTTTAATTGGAGAGTACGGGCACCTCTCAGAAACAATCAAGTACTCTGCTACAGAGTACCTACAACTCTATTTTTCCATTTCAAGCACTGTCAATAACAGTAAATTATTTGTAATGCAAGTGGGTCTCACCTATTTAAATCCTATACATTTATGGTAGAGTCAATGTCGGTCCCTAAGAATGACTTTTTTTCATACTTGGGGGTAGTGTTTGATGCTGCCCTGAATTGGTGTCCTCTAATAAGCAGAAAGAAAGAGGATTTCATCAGGGCTAATGCCACTATTTTTAACTTTGCCTCTAGTCTGGGTAGTACACCCATCCGGTCCCTTTTGCAGCTTTATAAGGCGAAATGCCTTTCTAAGGTAATTTATGGCTGTGAGATCTGGGGCTATATGTAGCATGATATGTTGCAAATTGTTGAAAACACTTTCCTGAGATGGACACTTTGCCTACCGCAGGGCACTTCCTCTTTCGTATCCCAAGAAGAGTTTTCGTTTTTTTTAGTTTTTTTTTAGTTTAGTTTAGTTTATTGTACAGTTAATAAAAACTCACAATTTAAAACGTACAAATAAATGAAAAAATGACCATTGTTGCATTTAAAAAATAAAAGGAGCGGGTAGGCTTGCATGTTAAGATAATTAGAGTCACAATTGAATTTGGTGAAGACCATAAGGATTAGGGAGACAAGGTTCTTGCAGATTTGGAAGACAGGTCTCTGGGGAGGTTAGGGCGGCTTCGGGTTGGCAAGTACTTCGGGTACACCCTGTAGCCGTTTCGATAGGGTGCTTGCCACTGTATCAAAAATATTTGTTAATTTGCAGTTTAGCTGGATTTCTTCTGAGTTAAAGCATAGCATCACTGCCTGCCTGCAGGTTGTTATGCCCTTCTGGTTCCATAAGGCCCAACGTAGGGAACGCCTTATGTCCAAGAGGTTTGTGCAGATACAGATGATGTGTAAAAGGTCCTCTTTTCCAGATGTACAGAGTCGGCAACAATTTACTGAGCTCCCCCTTTTCCAGGGTGCCAAGTGGAGTGTTAAGGGTATGTTGCCGAGACGCATGTTAAGAAACTTGTTTTTTGTTTTCCGTGAGAGGCCCGTTGTTAGGTACTCTTGTGGTTTAAGAGAGTTGTAGTTTGCCAACACCACCCATCCGTGGGCTCTCTTAGCCAAGATGTCTTTGTCCTCAATGGTTGAAATCATCTTGGTGACTTTTGATACCACTTTTTTGAAGGTGCCGAGGTCAGTCGAGGTCTCCCAAAGGTTTGTCAATCCTAAGGTCTCTAGTGATTCCATTAAGTAATTCCTTGCAGGTGAATTTTCTCTAGTGGACAGTTCGGTCCAAAGTTAGGCGTTTAAAGATCCGTGGTCGGCGTCTCTGATTTTCCGCCAGCTGTTTATATATGCGTCTCTTCTCTCGACCATTTGCTTCTGTAGTCCGAATTCGAGACAGATTTGAGCGGGCGATGAGTAGGCGGGTAGATGGAATATTGCCCTGTATACTCGACTGATGGTGTTGTCTAGTGTTGTTGCGTCTTTACCTTGCATGGATTAACTGCCATAAGCGATCATGGGCTGTAAGCGCGCTTTGATCACCTGCAGGAGAGGACCCAATGACCCGTCTGGGAGGACTTTCTGCAATGGCTTTATAGACAGATGGAATGTTGTGCCCTTCAGACGGATGGCCTCCAGTTGGTATTTAAAAGAGCTACTGCCGTCTATTAGAACGCTTAGGTATTTGTAAGAGGCTACCTGGTCTAACCTCTGTCCGTCCAGAAGCCATGAAAATTTCAGTTTTTTGTGGTAGTTAAGTGACATGACTTTTGTTTTGCTTAAGTTAATTGTTAATGAGTTGGTTGTGGAGAATGCGTTGGTGTTGTCCAGAAGATGTTGGAGGCCGATGGGAGACCGGCTGATGAGGACAAGGTCATCTGCATATAGGAGATTTGAGAGTGTGATGTTGCCCAACCGCGGGCGTGGGATTTGGCTTTCTCAAGGTCGCCAGGGAGATCTGCGAGGAAGAGGTTGAACAGCATGGGGGCTAGGACGCAACCTTGTTTCAATCCTTTGCTGGTACTGATTTGTCCTGAAAGGTGCGTACCGGATCCCAGTTTGTCCACTATTTCTAGGTATGTGTTTTTCTCTCTGTTTATGGTTGGATCTGATCTTGTTGTTAGTTAGGATGAGGTTGGGTTATAGAGTTGGGTTTGTTTCCTCACGTGGACCTGGATCTCTTTGTTGTTAGGTGCGCTGGTGTTATCTGAACACTGATACGATCCGTTTGACCAGTCTCCCCCTCTGGACTTGTGCGCATTTAGGTTGTCTGAGTTGAAGTGAGCTGATAGGTAGTTGGCCCAGTCAGATTCTGATATGTTGGAGTTTATGCCTTTGTGTCCTGGGTTTTGGAGGCTGTGGATTAGTTTCCAGAAACTGGAGCTATTCTTCTGTTTTGAATTATAAACAATTTTTATCCATAGATCTTCGTTCAGTTGCCTTTTCCTTTCCCAGGTCTTCTTTTTTAGCTGTGCTTTTAAGCTGCGGAGCTCCTGTAGGGGGACTTCATTGTTTGGGTTTTTTCAGAGCAGCTTAAGAGACTGGTATATTTCTCGTTTTATGATTTTTGTCTCTGGTGTTGTTGCTTTTCCATATGTGAACCGTAATGTGTTCCCTTTTTGGATTGTTTGTTCTGTGGCATGTTTAGCGCCAACTTCTGTTGCGAAATCTACCCAGGTGCCTAGCGGTTTTGTGTTTGAGCTGGATAGCTGGTGCATGATTGTTTTTGCGCTGTTCGATAGTTCCTCAGCTTCAGTAGTCTTGCACCTTATATGTCTATAATTGGTGGTGTGCTCTGTGCCAATGTAACTTTTTTCCACTACTTCGTTCTTACAGGACAGACCTAGTTTAACTTCTAGTGGCAGATGGTCGCTTTGGGCACTGTCTCCTACCTTGAACGAGCTGATTTTATCAAACAATGGTAGAGTCGCAAGAATGTAGTCGAGATGTGAGGAGGTGCTTGAGGAGAAGTATGTTGGTACTGGTGGAGTGTCCTCTGCAAATCGTCCGTTGAGTACTCTCAAGTTTAGCTGCTCGAGGTCTTTCAATACTTGGATTGAGGTTTTGTATTTTTGTTTAGAGATGGATTAGATTGGTTTGGGATTTCCCAGATGGTGTTCATTTCGTTTGTCATATCGTCGGTTGGTTTTTCTACAAAGAGGTGGAGGTTTAAGTCTCCTGCCGCGAGTATATTCTCCATGTCCGTTTCCTCCATGAGTCTTGCCAGTTCTTTGACGAGTTCCCTTGAACCCAATTGTCTGTGCTTCGGATGAATGTATATGTTTATAATGTATAACTGTTGGGTAGCCTGTTTATTTACGGTTGTTAATGCTAATGCCTGTATTGCGTTCGGTAGAGTGATACTTGCTCTTAGATCTTCCATTGCTCCAATGGTTGATATTGAAGCGAAGGACGCCAGGCCGCCTGAGCTGTGGCCATACAGGGAGCCTCTGATTGCCGGGTAGATTTGGGTTGTGTAGCCTTGTAGTGGTATATTGTTTGCTTCCCACGTTTCTTGAAGTAAGATCAGGTCAAAAGTCTTTAAATCATTTGATATTTTGGGGTCCTCCAGTTTGTCTGTGAGGCCGTTGATGTTCCAGGTGCATAGTTTGATTTTAAGGGGGGGACAGCGTGGGTGGAGGTTGAGGCTGGTGCTCTTTGTCAGTTGGTATTACCTACAGGTATAGTACATGTTGTTATTGCTCTGGGTGGTACTGGTAGATAGGTTGTTAGGTGTTGCAGATGTGATGGATGTTTGTCCGGTCCTGGGCAGTAGCTACGTGCTCCTTTTAGTATTGATTTAGCTGTTGGCAAATGTTCTTGTTTCCTTTCTTCAAGGAGCAGGGTGGGGTAGGCTGGCCTTGTTCCTGCTTTTAGCTTTATTCTCCACTGAGAGAATCTCATTGATTCCTCCAAAATTGTGTTTGCTACATCGTTTGTGATCCGTGTGGTCTTAGTTGTTTTGTTGCCTTGTGGATGAGGAGCTGGAAGAAATTCAATAGTAAGCAAATCTGCTGTGTTAATGTTTTTTAATTTGTTGATTGAGTTGATTAGCTTTAGGATGTTGCCCCTATTTAGGGTGTCCACTCTTCCTCTAGATTTAAATTCGGGAATGAAGAGGATAATGTCCGATTCTGTTTTCTCAGGGGACAGTGTTTGCTGTTGTGTATGTTGGTCGTTTTGGTTGGCCCCGTGTGGGGGTTGAACTTTAGTTGTTATAGCACTGCAATTGGAACTCGCTTCTTGAGGTTGCTCCTTTGTCTGCCCACTAACTGCTTTGATGGTACTTAGTATCAAGGGGTTCCTCTTTGGTTCGCAGGTATTGGTCTGGTAGCAGGTACATTTTTCCAGAAGGTCGATAGTTGTAACCTCTGTGTTGGCTATGGTGGGCTCCCCTAGGGCCTGCTTTGCGTCTTCCGGTACTGACTGCGCTGTTGCTGCTTGGCGGTCGTCTTGACCTTTGTTTACCTGTTCAGGTGGGTTTCTAGGTGATGGGTTATTTGTTTGGCTGAGGTGGTTTAGCTCAATCTGGTTGCTGGTAATCTCGTTGTTTCTGCTGCGGTTAATATATTTGCGTCTGGTGTGTTTTTTTGTGGAGAAAAAGAAGTTATGTGTTCCGTAAAGTGCTTGGCTTCTCCTAGCAGCTCCTTGCCCCCCGGTGTGTTTGGTTGAAGATTCTCGTCCGTGCAGTTTGCTTCTGCCGGCTTTCTGTTCGTACCATTTCTTTTTTGTTTGTGACGTGCACGCACATTCGTTGGGCTTCCCAGTGGAACAACCCTTTCCTTGATTAAGGTGTTCTGAGGAGACTCTTCTAGTGAGGTTTTGGGATTTGGTGGCTGGTGCCCCTGCATGATATCTTTTTGAATGTCGTTGCAGTTTCCTAGTGGCCTTTTGTTGGGGGTTAGTCTGCCGGGCCCGGCCTCTGTTTGGTAATGATAATAATTTGTCGATAATTGGTGAGCAGATGCAGTTTGTTCTTTCAATTTGAGTTAGTTTAATTGACTCTTGATCTCTTTTTACGAGGCCGTTGAGGTCTGCAAGTTTTCTGTCTATTCCCATAGTGGCCTCTGCTAACCTTTGCAGGACAGACAACTGAAGGTCTAGTTTGTCCGATTGGTACTGAAGTGCTGTCGATGACAGCTGAATTGGGTTGAGTAGAGTTGCCCAAAAGGTATTGATGGGATCCGGAATCCCCTCAGTGAGCTGATGGGAGCTCTCTTCGGTGATGCTATATGTAGGTTGCTTGACGTTGTATGATGCCACTAGGTCGTTCCATTCTTGTGAAGCCAAGAAAGTCATGTCCCTGTCTAGAGAGTTTGAATCCCCCTGTGCCATGTTTGGAGAGGAGGTTAGGGGTCAGTACTTATTTCCTGTGTGACATGAGCCTTGGTTTCACCTTGGATTTTTGATTCTGCATGTAAAAGAGCTTTGTGCGCGTGAGGTGACACATTTTCTTGTTCCTTTTTGACCTCTGCCTGATGGCTGAATAAGGAGGGGTGATTTGGAGATGAATGGTCACTTATAATATAGTTAATATAGTTAATGTGGTGCCCCGGGAACACTTCCGGCTCTGGGGCGTATTTTCTTGATGTACCCATCTCGGGCAGTGTGCCGGTTGAGTTTGTTTCCTGGTTGCCTCCCCCTGTTGGTGGGGTAGCTTGGCTGGGACCGCCTTCTGTTGACGCTGGACTATTGGCTTCTTGTGCTCGTTGTTCTCCAGCCCATGCTGTGCCTCTGGTATTGTCCGAGTTCGCCATTGGAGTCGGTGACATATGTATTTCTGCGACTGTGTACTTTGGTATTTGGGGCAACAAGCTGTGTGCGCCAGCAGGATGCAGTGGGGATTGTAGGCCTGTAATAGAATCATTTGATGAGTAGATGACATTTCATGGGTTTTTTAAAAAGGTAAATTGTGTATAGATTTTCGGTTGATAGTTATTTTTTGTTTTCACTGGCTGACCTACTAGGTTGATTAGTTTGTGGGTGTTTTTCCATTAGTTGCCTCTACCTAGCTCAGGTGTTGGAGGTGAGCTGTGACCTGTGCCTATTTGCAGGCCTCCATTTAAGCAGATGTTGGACCAGTTAGGGTTGCTTTCCAGTAAGAGGGAATTGCTGCTGACCCTAGAGCTGTTGAATGTTTGGTTATTTTTGTCCGGTGTCACTGACAACGTATCTGTGTTGTTTCTTTTCCGTTTGGTCGGTTGCCTTGTTAGGGGTCTTCTTTCTCTTCCCGATCTCATGATGGTCGCACTAGATTCCTATCAATGTCTCTCCCTATGTTTAGTGATCTTCTGATTTCCTATCACCAACTAGCGCCGAATGCTAGTGGAAGTGGACGGGCTGGGTGGAGGCTTTTCTAGAGGGAGCAGGGCTCTCGATTGGGCAGGGCAGGGCGGGGGTCCCCAAGCGCGGGCTCCCAGGTTCGCAGGGTACACAGGACGCACAGTCTAGCACAGTCGAGCAAGCGTCTGCTCAGATCACTCCGCTTGATTTACCGCCCGCCCTCCTCACCTCGCCTTACCTCACCTGTGCCTACTGTACTTCGGGGGTGGGTGGCGGTTGAGGTCGATTCTGGGCTGCTTCCTGCTCACGGCGTGTTTGGTGTGTGATCAGGGTGCTTCTCCAGCCTCACCAGTCGCCAGTCTTACCAAGCTCTTGCAGCGAGGTCTGCCACCTTCCACTTCCGCTAGCGAGTGAGATTTGCCTGGCAAGTGGCAAGATGTGGCAAGATGTAGCAAGGGAACGCGGGGCAGAGCCCCTCTTTTCCAAGTCGTGTGCCTGTGCCTGCGTGTGCCTGCGCTTGCTCTGCCATGTGACCCCTCTGCTGCTCGCTGGCTCGCAGGCTCCGGGCTGGTCCTGCTGGTCCTGCGGCTCCTGCCGCCACTAGGGAGGTCTCTCCGTGGGTCTGCCTGCCTGCTGGTGCTGGTGCTGCCGCTGCCGGGCTGCCGGGATAATCCCGCGGCTCCTGCAGGGAGTCTCGCTGTGGCTCCCGCCGCTACCGGGCTGTTCCCGCGTTTGTTCCCGTGTTTGCCCGCCGCTGCAGAGGTCTCTTAGCTGCTAGGGTGGCTAGGGCGGCTGCGGGCTGTGCCGCTACTGGGGAGCACTCGTGGCCGCAGTGGCTTCTGGTGCCCTGCGACCCCGCCCCCACCCACGCCACGCTCCACACTCCGAGGGCAGCAGGGAACAGGGAACAGGCAAGGGACCAGCCAGAAGCAGCTCGCTCCAATCGCAGATGGGAAGCTGGTCGAAGTCAAAGCCGCGGTAGATCAGCAGGCTTCCAGCGCGTCCTCTCACTCGCGCCTCTCTCAGCACTCTGTTCCAACGCCTGTGGCAAAACCACGCGCCAAGGAGGATCCCTGCAGATGGCAGAAGCTGCTGCTGAATCCTCTGGGCAGAGTCGCCCTATTTAAATTGATGATCCTCCCAGATCCCTTTACATCCTCCAGAACACTCCCTTCTTCTTTCTGCAGAGCTGTTCAGAAACCTTGACAGCCTTGCCACTAAATTCCTCTGGAGCAACCGCCGACCCTGCATAGCATTGGCCCACTGCCGGATTCCGCCCTATCACGGGGGCATGGGAATGAACAACCCATACTTTTACTATATGGCAACCTCGTTACTTGTTTTACATGACTGGATTAATAGGGGGTGGTCGGACCTGGCCTACAGACTTGAGATGTTCAAATTCAGACCATGATGTATGGGGGGGGACCATAACTAGAACATTACCTGGGGTGACACAATCGGTCCTCCTGGCTTGGCGAGCTTCGGTGCCCCACACCCAATGGACAAACAAATAGACACAACACACTCCGCTCTGGAACGGCACATGGCTGCAGGAGGTTAGAACTCTTGGGGGCTTTCGGTCCTGGGACATGATTGGGATCTCCCAGCTTGTGGATGTATGGTCCACTGACCACATGCGCTCCTTCCAATATTTGCAGACCAGGCACTCCCTGCACCCATCTCAATTTTATAAATGCCTGCAGCTGTGCCACGCCCTTGGCACACACATTCTGGGTGGCGGTACAATACCCAAGTACAGCACACTGGAAGTGCAAATCATGATGGGAGACTTGGGGAAGGGGGGTAACTCCCGCATTTACCGTTCACTAACCAACACTTAGAAAGAGATGTTCAGCACACCCATATATTTACTGAAACGGCCAATGGAGTGGCCTTAGGTTTATAGAATAAATATTTCATGTATTCATTTCTGTGACACGAATAGAATGATCCAAAGAAGTAAGTTCTACTTAAAAAACAGAATCCACATCAAAAAATATCTTCAAACGATTTAATTCTTTTAATGTTAAATCCAGACAAAACTGCCTACACGTGTTTCGTCTTCCCATAGACTTTGTCAAGGCATACGACAAAATGATAGTGGACCAAATCAAGTACGCAAATGCTAAACAAATCAAAATCCTGATAGCTTTTTGCCTTACCACCTTAATATAACATGTGTTGAGGCGGGTTATTCGTTCACTGATGCTACAGTCAATTGGAGTTTTCCTTAGAACCTATGTATGATAAACTCCACTAAGTATTGAGACAGACGAGACATGGAACCTTGATAATTCCCGAACAGAAAACCAGAGGAGACCTGCATTCCCCTGTCTCACAACGCGTCCTGCCCTTGCTGAGTCCAAAACCTTTTGATGTGCGATTCCATCTCTGTAAAAGAGAACACTACTACCTTCATTTTGATAATACCCCAACAACACTTGAGCGGCTTTGAAGCCAGTTGGAGGGCTGGGTGGGTCCCTTGGAGGAGGAGGATTGGAGGGACGCCTTGATGGCACCCAAGATGATTACTGCGTCCGCCAGACTCTCTCTAATCCAACTGTACTACTTGCATGCAGCCTACCTCACCCCCACTCATCTCCACAGAGCTGGCCTTTACCCAACTGCCTCTTGCACATGCTGCGGCCAACTTCTTCCACATGGTTTGGGCATGTCCCCTCCTAGAGCAGTACTGGGGGAGTATCAAGCAAGAACTTACAGAGGTCCTGGGCTGGGAGGTCCCACATGATCCACTGCATGCCCTTCTGGGGATCACGGATGGGTTGGACGGGTCCCGAAATGAAAAACTGTTCTTCAACACAGCAATGATTGTTGCAAAGCGTGACATAGCCGCCAGCTGGAAATGTCCCACCCCACCTTGCTTTTGGAGGTGGCATAGGGGAGTCGATTGGTGCGCCACGAAGGATAAAGCAGTATATATAGCATGGGCTGCCTGAAGAAATGCCACAAGGTTTGGGGCAAATGGTTGGGTCTGATAACTATCTTACCCGTTTACTACATGCTTCACCTAAGACCTCCAGGGGTCCTTAAGTGTTATGACGTATCTCTATATCAATTGTGGGACTTGATTAACCAAGTGCTGTATCTTCTGCTGTTGTGTTACTTTCTTTTCTTCTAAAATCCAATAAAATGGTTAATAAAAAAAATGAAAAAAGCTGTTGATGATGATACAATCAACTTATTGCTGCAATTTTTATCAAAACAAATATGCTTTCTTGCCAAGCATGTTTGCCCCATTTTCCAGACAAAAAACAAAATGTAGCCAATTTTGCCTTGGTTCCCACCTGGCGAATATATAAACCCAATAGATTCCCCACAATGTCGGGTAAAAAGTATGCAAATTTGGCAGGGATACCTATTGTGCAAATAAGTTATGATCGTTTAAGTGTGAACGACCACAAACTATTACAAAAAGGCAAATTTTTGTTCCCACAGCTTTGTCCTGCAATGACCCTTCCTTTTGATTCACAGATAAGAATGTTCACAATTTTGACAGGAAACACCTGGTTTTCATGCTACGAATAACCGTTTTGATCATTTTCTTGCTTCATAAATGAAAGCCAATGGTAAAATTAACTTCAGAAATAACTTCTGTAAATCTCCATCTTCTCTGTTCCTAAATGCTTGCTCAGATATGCAAATTGTTTTTCGCTGCTTGCCCTTAGGTAACTATTACCAAATAATGTATTTACATGTTCATGTAATATAGAGGTGCTTGTGTCTGTACATAGATGAAGACTCCAAAAGAGAGCATACAGTTTAAAAGCCTGGCTCCTCTTTGCTGAAATCTCACGTATCTCTGCTTCTAAAATACAAGGGCTGTTACTATGACAACACAATTCTGCATGCTCTGGTTTGGCTTGGCCTTCTATTTTGTTCTTCATGGAGGTGAGGTTGCAAAACTACCATTCATAATTGCAGATAATTATGGGAATTAGGCACCTGAATGAACGTGGGTGCATATCACAGACAGCAGAGCTTAATTTGTGGTGGTGTTCACCGGGGCTTCGCACCGGCACTTATATGTAAACAGGGCCCTTATTTCGGACAGTCTACCACATGGTGGCACTGCCTGTCTATTTTTGAGCAGAGCTCCTCAACAGAATGATCAAAATACTAAAAGAAAAGCAAAAAAACACAAAAGCAGCATTGTGTCATGGCTAGAATTTGTCTCTTCTGTCAGAGTCCGTGTGTAGTGTTAACCATGGTGGCCTGCGGAGGAAAATGTTGGCCCTGGCACGTACATTATTACAAATTAGGCAGACAAGAATTCTGGGAAACAAAGTTTCCAGAATTCCATACAGCCTGTGAGACCTCAAACCTCTACTCAGCTGCTCACTTTTGTATACATGGCACCGTATACACTTCGAGTCCAGACAGCATGCCATTAAAGACTAAACAGAAAAAGAAATTGTGACTGACTCAGCGTCTGAATACTTTCCCCCCTGTTGGAACATATGGAAACAGGTATCAAGTAGAACCTTGGGGCTGGGGGCACTAGGAGGCCAGGAAGAATAATCCAGGAAGGATGTAGCTTGTCACAGACCCATTCAGATGCTCCTCGACCCCATGACACAAAGTGCTGATCTTTTAAATAGACTGCAAAGTGGCTACAAGAAGCAAAGCCTGATGTGAAGTGGACCTAGCTACTAATGCTCTCCTCCACTCTCCACGCATCTTTTGACATTACCTAGGCAGTTCATCACTAAATTAAACCAGCTAATTCAGCACAAGGTTTTCATGAGATCTCTCTATTTTACTATTGTAAATTAGTAAATAACTAGGTTTTCAGCCTTTTTCTAGATTTCAGAAAGGTAGGCCTATATCGCTACCCAAAGTAATATTATTCCAGACCAGTCAGCCTCAGGGTGGTCTGCTCCCAAACTTTCTGCCTTTGTTTCACCATTTTTTCTGATCTCACATTTGTTAGCCTTAGGACTCTGAGCACTTTCACACTTCTATCCAGTTAAAAAGTGCTGATACTCTCTCCCTTAAACATGGTAAAATTGGTTTACACCCAATCAGCACATTTAATTTACTAAAAACTGCCTAGTTAAGTGGGACTGCATATTTATAGGTCCTGTAAATGAAATGTTACCGGTAGGCCAGCCTAATTGTGCCAAGCACTTAAGTAGCTCTTTAGACAAGGCTCAGGCATGCCATGGCAGCCTGAGTCTGCAGATTAAACTGCCATTACAACCGGGCATAATAAACCTTCTTCCAGGCCTAATCCTTCCTTTTTAATACATTGGAGTCACTGCTAATGTAGTCCCTAAACAGCCTAAAAGGAGCTATGTAGTTAGAAAGTTGGACAAGTACTTTAACAATTTTAATTTCCTGATTTGTTTTTCACTACTGCAAGGCCTTCCTCTCCTATAAGATAACAATGGGGTTTCTTACTGCATTTAATGACTGGTAAATTTAAATTGGGAGCATAAAGACAGTTCAAAATTAGTGTCTAAAGAATTGTAATTAAAAGCCCTCTTTAACAGTATTGTAGAATTTTTCCAGCACAATTCTAAAAATGCCACATGTAGAAAGTTGCCATTTTTTTTGATCTGATCATTTGGTGCCTGCAGCCTGTCCCTGGGTTACATGATTAGGTGTAGATGGGAGTTGGTCCTTGTGTATTGCTCCCATAGTGGGACAAAGGGAAAATAGGTGTTGGCAGGAGGGGCTACTCAAAGCTGTCACCAGCACCCTTTTACATCGCAAAGGCTCTGTCTGAATATTCTTACAAAGGTTTTTACACTAGACTTTCATGAACCCAGACAAGCTGGTTCCAGGTTAGGGAGGCAGGACATTTCAAGCACCTCGGAGGGGGTGGAAACCTACAGAACCTACTCCCAATTCCAAGTGAGCATCAGGTTCAAATAATGGTGCCTCAGGCTCAAATCTTCAGTGCACATCTGTAACTGTGATAGACTCAGAAGAAAGACTACTGTGCTGCTATGCTGCAAGAAGGAGTGTCATTCTGCTGGGCTGTTGTGCTGCCCAGCTGTCCTCCTGCCTGTGTAAGAAAGACTGGACCAGCATCTCGAACCCAAGAATACCAGAGTAACTCCAAAGGCTAATTGACTGGTCTAACTATCAGAGCCTCAGGGACATAACAACCTTCCACACCCTTGACCGCAGCACCTGCCAGCTGTGAGCCCTACACTCCCAAATGATGCCAGCACAGTCCTGGTGCCTTTGAAGTGGGCCTGAAGGTGCTCTGCATAACCCAGATGTGTTCCCAGCAGAACTGACGAACCAAGATGCATTGCCTCCCAAAACTCCTCATTGGAACCTTATTGTGACACAACACCTCCCCAAACTCCGTACCGGAACCACTGTGCGACACATCCCCGACACAGGACTTCATATCACAGCTTACAGTCTGCTCGGAACCGCCACTGCGTGAAGCATCCTCGATGCAGATCTTCACATTGCAAGCTCTACAACTTTTCCGGAACCAGCCGGTGCATGCCACTTCTTCAATGCAGGACCTTGGATCGCACCCTTGCAGGTTCCTAGAACGATCGCTACATGCCGCATACCACAAGGACTTAACATCACGTCGGCTGCACAACAAATCCTTGACGTGGGATCTTACAATGCTCCACATCCAGGATTTAAGGTAGTCTTGTTCAGCGGGCCGGACTTGGTCCTTGATTCCAGCCTTAGCTCCATCGCAAAAATACTGCTTTTGTGACTTTGGCCCGGCCTTGCCCGACCTGATAACCATATGCTGTGCTTTGTGCTTGTAGGCATTATTTTCTCTTAAGTCATTAAAACTGCATATCCCTGGTTCTACTGATTGATTTTTTTTTCATGTTGGTCTCAAATAATGTATTAAATTACACTCTTCTTCTAAAGTGGGCTGGGTTTTTCGCTTGTGTTGTGTTTTTACTGTATTTCTGTTTGCAGTGCTGCATAAATACTTTACATTTTGCACCTAGGCTGAGTCTGACTGCTTTGTGCCAAGCTATCTGAGGGTTATTTACAGGTTAATTTGGGGCTTGTTTTTGTTTCACCATGACAGAGACTGTGGCTGCTGATTGAGTAGGGTTTCACCATCCTCAACCGGTAACCCAATTTCCAACACTACCAGAGGGGAGAAACCACCATTTTGGACTGAGAAGGATAGTAATGGACAACGAATAGAGTCATTTTATAATGGAATAAACAGATCACTTCCCGGATACTTTGCAGACCTTGCTGGCTGTTGCGGTGGGCTCTCTTAGCCGTTTTTCTCCATGTACAACTTGCGGTACCCACTCCGCGGGTCCCGCTGCGCTGTTACTGCCTTAAGGGATCCTTGGACTGTGTCAAAGGCTGAACTGTGCGCTGCAGGGCTGCGAGCAACCGGGACCGGACTTCGGGTCCCAGAAGCCTCGGAAACCCGTGCCTCCAGTCACCTGGCCGCTCTCCCTGCTAGCCACGCCCGGCTTCCACATTCAAAAGCTTCGCCATTGCTGGACACCGCGGGATACTTTGCAGACCTTGCTGGCTGTTGCGGTGGGCTCTCTTCGCCGTTTTTCTCCATCTACAACTTGCGGTACCTGCTCCACGGGTCCCGCTGCGCTGTTACTGCCTTAAGGGATCCTTGGACTGTGTCAGAGGCTGAACTGTGCGCTGCAGGGCTGCGAGCAACCGGGACCGGACTTCGGGTCCCAGAAGCCTCGGAAACCCGTGCCTCCAGTCACCTGGCCACTCTCCCTGCTAGCCACGCCCGGCTTCCGCATTCAAAAGCTTCGCCATTGCTGGACACCGCGGGATACTTTGCAGACCTTGCTGGCTGTTGCGGTGGGCTCTCTTAGCCGTTTTTCTCCATCTACAACTTGTGGTACCCGCTCCGCGGGTCCCGCTGCGCTGTTACTGCCTTAAGGGATCCTTGGACTGTGTCAGAGGCTGAACTGTGCGCTGCAGGGCTGCGAGCAACCGGGACCGGACTTCGGGTCCCAGAAGCCTCGGAAACCCGTGCCTCCAGTCACCTGGCCGCTCTCCCTGCTAGCCACGCCCAGCTTCCACTCCTACACCCCACGTATTTAAGTCAAGTGAATAACCCGCGGCAGCGGCCGGGAGCGACCGGGAGAAGCCCGGGACAAGGGCGGGACCGTCTGTGGCCGTCAGGGGCCGGTAAGGGTCGGGTCGGGCTACCCCCCTTTCATTGCGATTCCCACATTATCTGTTATGCATACGTATTTGTTTATTTAGTGTTATTTTTGGACATTGGTGCTGCCACATTGCTGGTATAATCTTGTATTTAACTTGGGTTGTAGCACCTACTGCATTGTATTCTGTGAGTCGCTATAGAATACTTGGTGTCCGGTATCAATATGCCTCTACGCTCAGGTAGAGAAAGGCAGGTCCAGGTTTCTACCTCCAATGGCACCTTTACAGGTACCATTGATCAGTTCTTTAAACGTACCACTTGTATATTGGAGAAAGAAATAGCTCTTGCTGAAAAACGCCTATCACTTGACTTGATCACGGGCAAGCGTTCTTCACTGGGGAAAATTAATGAGGCAGTCTCCCCTGTTCCACTAACCCAATTGTGTAATGTTAATACTAACGTAAACATGGACTTAGTGGTAGCAACTGCACCTATTAGTCAAACTCTGGATTTAGAGGGGGTTGTTACAGATACTGCTCATGATATTGCTCACGACACCTTAGCGGATAGTAGTACTATCTACCATGACTTATCCCGCAATGAAACTGGTCTTTCAGAGTCCCCTAACCTTACTCAAAGCACGGAGCGAGTACATTTATCTTCTACTTCCGAGTGCTCGCCCACGCAAAATCCTGGCAAACGGAAAAGGGTAGACTCGACCGACAAGGGGGGACATAACAAGGGGCAGAGAGCTAATTACGTATCCCCCACACAGACGACCACTTCCACTGTAGTTGTCGCTCCTGAGGAACATAATGCTACTATAAACATTGTAGAAAGTATACTCTTGGCCAAAATAGAATTACTGATCAAATCTTTACTCCTACCGTTATTTGAACGGACTAGACTATTAAATACTAAGATGGATTCTTTGGACATACTAGTGAAAGAGAACATAGCTGCAACAAAAAGAATCCATATACCCTCAGCTCCCAAGGGTACAGATTTGACACCTTCCCAGAACAACCCAGTGAACACCAGGGACAGGGAAAATAGAGCCAAAACAGGTCCATCTTCTTCAAAGGTTTCTCAGCTTCCCGTTATTAAAATAAAACAGATGACCGAGAGTACATCTCTGCAAAAGGTTGCCACTGTTTCTAACCCATAGCCCCCACTTAGAAATTCACCTAAACCCACTAGCCATTTTGACCAAAGTATACGGCCTAGGATTAAACCTGTACCCAGGAAACAATGTGTGAACCTCCCCCCTGAGTCACTTCCATATACCATCATTTTAACTGGAGTGGCCCCATTAGGAGAAGGTAAGAGGGAAACACACAAAGATCTGTACAACAATGTAACATTTTGGTTAAATAAAAACCGCCCACTTCCTCCAACGTCTAAAACAGAGATTCTTAACATTAGGAGGGTGGACTGGGTAGGGTATAGCAAAAAAGATCTTGAGGGGGATTGTGTGGTAATTAGCTTTAGGGAGTCTTGGGTAGCTGACTATATCAGCAGGGAACCTAGATATGGAAGACTGGGGGATGTACAAACTTTGTCTCTACATTATTTTTACCCTACACTAAACTCTATCAGAGCCCAAACACCGCTTCCCCACTCTCAAAGGTACAGACCTAGAGATAGACATTATCATGAAACACCAATCTATCCAATGTTTCAGCCCCATATTTCTAACCGGTTTGCCCCCCTTTTGGGATTAGATGGTGTGGATTGACTTAACAATGGGCCCCCGTCCCAAGACTGCCTGGAGCTACAGAAAACCGTTCATTAACTGATACTGCAAATATAGTGGATACGTTAGAGTCCGAGTTCGGAAAAGTCCCCCATGGAAAGAAAGGGATGGAGGAAACTTTAAGACATATTCTCACACTTGAGACTAGTGGGGGGAATGCTAGTTCTGTTGATATACCGCTTAAGACATCTGTACCTACCCTTAAGATATTATCCTGGAATATTGCCGGGCTGAAGGGGAAATTGGTGGAAGCAGACTGGGGGTCCTTTGTGGAACAACATGATATAATTATATTACAAGAAAGTTGGTCTGTGGATGCTATTTATCGGGTTGGTTATTTGAATTTTTTTAAATCAGCCTGCAAAGGTCTAAAAGGTCGTCCTCCTAGGGGTCTTATTATCTGGATTAGACAATCTCTAGGCTTTAAGATTTCTGAATTACCCACATTTCGTAATAATATCCTAGCATTAAAAATGAGTAGCTAAACTAGCCAAGATCTCTTCTTGCTTAACATATATGCCAGGGGGCGACCAGGAGGGAAGTCATCTAAAACGGCTGATGGTCTAGATCCCCTGCTGAATACCATTGGTAGAGACAAATGCGTATTGGTGGCTGGGGATTTTAATTGTACATTCGAACCTGTCCCAAATCTGGATAACGGGTGCTATGGTGAAGCTGATCAGATATGGAATATTCCCCACCTGACCATCCCACCTGTTAAAAAAGTAACAGAGGCCGCTATGCAGTGGCTAGGTCTTTGCCTAGAATGGGATTTACGAGCAGCGAATGGGAGGACAAAATCTGACCTGATGGGAAATGTCACTTTTGACAATTCCCATAATTCGAGCCGTATAGATTACTTTTTAATCAAGATGGAGTTCTGGAGTGTACTAGAGGATATGGAAATAGTTGTAAGGTCAGAAAGTGATCATAATCCCTTAGTAATAAACTTATCAATAAGTGGCGACCTACAGAGAATCAGTGCAACTAATTTAATTACTGCTGAGGCTGTCCTTACGAACGATTGCAGAAGGGTACGCTGGGCCAGGTTTCTGGAAGATCCTGCTATTATTGATAAGGTTTCAAAAGAAGTATCTGCATCAACTAAGCTGATGGTGCCTATACTAGATGATGCGAGTTCACTGGAACAAATTGGGGTGATTCACGAGTCCCTTTTTAACAAAATTAAATCTTTTTTTATCAAACCAGCTAAAGGAAGGAAAATTGTCTCGGTTCAAACAGGAGCTAAATGGTACGACAAGACCTGTCGTCTTGCCCATAGCTCCTTCATAGCTGCTATTAAAACTAGAGTAGCTACAGAGATTAAGAAAGAAAGGGCAAATTATAAGAAGGTGCTTAAGCAGGCAAAGATAAATTGGGACGAACGACGTTGGTTAGATTTATATAAGGCCAGCCTATCCACTAACCAGCAAAAATTTGGGAAGTAGTGAAATGGGGAGGGACAGGGGACCCGCAAACCCCAGCTAACTATGTTCCAGCTGAGATATGGGTTAAGCATTTCTCGGCGCAGTTCATTAACACAGATTTGATCTCCAATAACTTAGGAGAGGCTATCTGTGCTCCGACTGTAGTCCCTTCTCATGACCATATAGTCTTCATGGAACTGGAGGCTGTAAATGCTCTAAAACTAGTTCAGAATGGGAAAGCACCAGGAATGGACTGTGTCCCAGCGGACCTTTTTAAGTTTGATCAAGTAAATTGGGTCCCCTACATAACCAAATTAGCCAATGCCATAGCTAGAGGTGTCAGAATTCCTGATTCTTGGAAAGGGGCGGAGCTGTGTATAAAAAAGGAGATAAGACGGTTGCGGGAAATTATCGCCCCATCAGTCTTATCGATGCCCTGCAGAAGGTAATTGCCAGAATGCTGCTGGGTAGAATCCAGTCTTGGATGACAGAAGGAAACATCCTGTCTCCATTGCAGGCTGGCTTCAGGGCCAACATAAGCACAGTAGACCAAGTACTTAGATTCGTCATGATTTATTGGAAGACTGTGTTCTTAAGAGGAGGTACAATATACGCAGCGTTTGTGGATCTCAAATCTGCGTTTGATTTGGTCCCCAGAGGAAAGATGTGGGCAGCATTGAGGAGAATGGGTATACCACCTGCCCTACTTGAGTTTACAATTAGGCTGCAAGAGGAAAACTTTGCCAGAGTAAGGTGGGGTCGCCAGGGACAGGTGACCAATTCTTTCCCTGTGACCCGTGGAGTGAGGCAGGGCTGTGTTCTGGCCCCTACCCTATTCTTACTTTTTATTAATCAGGTTGTCCAGTTCCTCTCAGCAACTCCAACAGATGCGCCAACTCTGGGTGGGACCAAATTTCCCCTTTTAATTTTTGCTGATGACACCCTAATTTTGGCAAAAACACAGATGGGCCTCCAGTTAGCTATAAACAGGTTTGTGGACTTTTGTAGCCAAAATGACCTCGAAATTAATGTTTCTAAGACTAAGTTTATGGTCCTGACAAAGAATAAACCCCTGAGGGGGCATGTAACGATGAATGGGACTAGCTTGGAACAAGTAGAGGTTATGACATACTTAGGAGTTGTTATTGACTACAGGTTACGCTGGAAAGAACAAATTGAGGCACTCAGTCTAAAACTTGCATGATTATCGGGGTGTCTTGTGAAGGAACAACGTTGTTCCCTGACCAAAAGAGTCTTACCGGCGCTTAAAATCTACAGCGCCAAAATTAGTACCGCTATACTTTATGGGGCTGACCTATGGGGGAACGTAGATCTGGCTGCCCTGGATAAAATCCAGAACACATTTTTTCGTAGTCTAGTGAGTCTCCCTCCTTCGACACCATCACTCCCACTTATGCTAGATATGGGCTTTCATTCTATTAAACATCATGCCCAATATAGGATGGTTGCGGTATGGAGACGTATCGGGTCTACTCCGGAATTAACCATGTTTGCTAAAGAGATACAGGATGTGAGAGCGCTACAAGGGGCAGAGGAAATACCCTGGTTTAAATCTATTAAGCACTCCCTATTTAGAATGGGTCTCCATCTGCTATGTGACGTAAATAATTAATTTACTCTCTTAATTTCTATGCAGGTAAGTACTTAATCAATGATAACTCAATCAGAAGGAAAGAAAACAGAGTCCGTGGTGTTAGAGTTTCTAAGGGTTTTATTCCTCATAAAGGAATCAGGATATCATGTTCTGACCACCACAGGGGTGTCAGAAGGGATAGATGAGCGCGCTGTCGTTTATTGACAATACATAGCTTATATACTTGATTTACATCATAAGGTTCAATGTAAGAGGCGTAGCAGCTGAGAGAAGACAAGATAACAGTATACACGTGGTACCAATACATCATCAAGAGGCGTAAACTAGGCGTGAACTAGAGGTGTGTGCTAGAAACGTCACTGATAGGTGACGCAAGTGGGTGGCACCAAGGGGTGGTGCTAACAGAATGTTGCAATGTCAGCAGAAATCGGAAGCTTGGATGCGCGCGCAGCTGCATGACGTGTGATTTGACGGGGTGCAGGGGTCTTGACATTTACACTGACGGAAAGAGACAGAAGTCTGGCATGTCAGATCAACTTGTACTTCTATCATATCTGATGTTTGGGAACTATACTATCTGGGCGGAAAGGTCTCTAGGGTAGAGGCTGTTCTATGCTAACTGTGGATGCGTGTATGAGCGCCTGAATGTCTATATGTGAAGCGTGGGGGCACGGGGCCTTCCATGGAAGCATGGCAACAGAGGCTATGAATTACTTGCATTAAGACAGGTCGGCCCTTTTGGCTCTGCAGCTGGAGAGGATGTTTACAGGATCTAGTAGGCAGGAATGTATTCTCGGGGAGCGGAACAGATAACTCGAAGGTTATAGTCAGTCTTGGCAGAAAGCAGGCTTGAGCTGAGCGCGGGGGCCGCGCTGAATGTAGGACAGAGTTCACGAGTACAGAGGTAGCTTGGGCAGAGTCAGGAGCCACATAAGAGGTTCAGATGGCAGGAATACAGGGCCTACTCTGGCTAGAGCAGGAAAAAGTGAAAAGTGTACTACAAAAAGACGTTGGCATAGCATACTTAGGAACGGACTATATAATCCATTCATGGTGCTTCTGAAAGAGGACAAGTTGACGGTGGACGCAAATGTATTTGCGTCTTCATAGCTGGCATAGGAGGGAAGTTACATGCACTTTAAGCTGGTACATGGAGTCGGTGGGGTACGCGCTAGGGAACACATCATGACCAAAATTTAACTTTCCTCATTCCCTCCTTGTTCCCTACGGACCCTTCATGAAATATCGATCCTCATGAATCGATCAGTCTGTTCTTGTAACATCATTTGTTCTTCTTTCTTTCGGTTACGTTTTGAGTGGAAACTGAAATGTTCAATACAAGAGGTGGCACATAGTCCACAAATCGCTGGCCCACACTGCAGGCACAGGCAGCAACTGAATACTAGGACTAGGCCAATGCCTAGGAAGGATAGGATCTTCCATCCCCAAGCTGTTAACGTTGTCCAGAACCAACCGGACCAAGTCCAGGTGCCTGGATTCTGATGTATCTGATTTGCAATTTTATGAAGACGGGTGATAGCTTGATATACAGATGGTGCATTCTGTGGAATGAAAACACAGCAGCTTGACCCGATGACCTTACAGGCTCCACCTCTATCTGCCAAGATGACGTCAATTACAAGACGATTCTGAAGGACAACAACCCGCATAGCGGACTGCTCTTCTGTTAAGTTACCTAAGGCGGAGGTAGTTTCATTTACTACGGCTTCAAGTGTTCTAGTTAATCTGCGTATTAATTTACTATTCTGGACAGGGCCTAAGAAGAAAAAGAATCCTTTATTAAAATCAGTGTACTGTTCCCATGCCGTTTCTGTGTAGTCGACAAGGGGGGCATCTCTTCTGGGTCTATTCTTTACTAGATTGCTATTTCTATGGTAATCAGAAGGAGCTAGAAAAACGGGTGGCAGAAGGAATGCAATGTAACAGGTACCATCCCAATCTGGAGGTAGACGAATGTATGCGGTATGACCACAAACAAAGTAAGAATGACTGATAGCTTTGAAAGATGATTTCCCGTCATCACTGAATTCGACCACAGTAGTGCATTTACTATGACCTAAGTGTACTGAACCTTTCTTCTTGATACATAATTCACCAGTGACTGGCAGTACTGACATAATAGGTAGAACTGGTGCGGCTTCGGATTCGACAGTAAGAATCATAAGGCTAATTGTATAATTACCTAATCCATACACTTCATTTTCTAGATCAGTTCCTATTCTAGTGGGAAGTCCCTCCTTATCTGGGTAACAGACGTCTAGTAGGACCAAGTTCAGGTTTCCCCAAACCCAACCCCCATCGAAAACAGCAATGTCGGGATCTAAAGAATTAATTATCTTAAACCATGCTCCGCAGGAGCCATTGTGAGTGAACGGATACGGAAAGAGAGGCAACGCTCCCTTGTAATTCTGGTAGGGAGGGAGTCGGCCACATATCCAGCAATTTGTAGCATTGTTAGTTTGATGAGAATGATGTAACATACTAATGAATGTATTGTTGCGCAGCGCAAGTCTGTAGGAAAGCTCATGAGGAGGTAACTCACTAAAAGTGTGTTCAGCAGAGACATTGTAAGCAGATTGTTCACGCTTGAAAATAGGATAGTATACAGGTAACAAGATGCTAGCGACAATTATTAATATACTTAGAATAAACATAATTATTAGTGTCACTATGCAGTGACTACGAAGTGATTTGCAATATGTTCTTTTCTTTTCTTCTCTCTCTCTAACTCGATCTAGGGGATACATGTCAGAAACTATTTAACCGATTCACCTAGGGGAGGACTTAAACAATTAAACTGTCTGACTGGCTAGATCGTAACTTCATACGATATTGTTCTTGAGGAGTTTTTTCTCGTTTGGTTTCGGAAAAGTCTTTGGGATCACAGTCTTTGGTGGGGGTGGGTGTGTCTTGTTCCGGTTTCAGTCCTGGGAATGTTTTGATATGGCTTAGGTGGACCCACCCCTTTCTGCCTTCCAACTTGACTGCGGTCCTTGTCGTAAGTAGAACGGTCTTCGGAGACTTCCAGCGGGGCTCCAACGGACTTTTCCTGTCGAAGTTTCGGACTAGCACAACATCTCCGGGGCGGACGTCATGCTCCTTCACATCGGTGTTGTCAGGGAAGGCTGCGGCAACCTGTGAACGACATGATTGGAGTGCAGACATCAAGGAGGCAAGGTAATCTGTCAACATATTAGAATCAACATCGGTTATCTTTTTAGGAATGGGCGTCCCCCACATATTCGGTGGTCTGCCAAAGACCACTTCGTACGGAGATAGCCCTGATCTCGAATGGGCGACCATTCTCATATAGAATAGTGCCACCGGCAGGGCGACTATCCAGTCGACCCCTTTGTCCTGACATATTTTGGCAAGGCGAATCTTTAATGTCTGATTATGCCTTTCAACAAGGCCTGCGGCTTCTGGATGTCGGACACAATGGAACTTCCACTGGTATCCCAATAACAAGGAAACTTCTTTCATTAGGGCAGACGAGAATGGCTGACCGTTATCTGAGTACACGACACGAGGCAAGCCGTACCGTGGGAAAAATTCACGAACCAACTGTTTGGCAGTGGTCGGAGCAGTGTAATCTGAGACTGGGTATGCTTCGGTCCAGCGGGACAGAGCACAGACAACTACGAGAACATATTTAAATCCTCGACAACGGTCCATCTGGATATAATCCATCTGGAGGACTTCAAAAGGGTGATCGGGAGGATGAAATCCACCTTGCTCTACAGGGACGCTTTTACCTGGATTGAACTGACAACAGATCATGCAAGTACGTACTTTCTGTTTTGCGGCTGCTCGTAAGTGTTTATTGTACCAGAGATTTTGCAAACTGTCTAGCATGGCTTTCTCTCCCAGGTGGGCAGGACTATGTGCTGTATTTATCATGACTTGAACCATAGAGTCAGGGAGAAACCATGTAGATTTTCCCTTCGTCATCCAACCTTGATCTGTCTGGATCCCTCCTAGTTCGGTCCATTTCTTTATTTCGTCTGCAGTAGCATGTGTCTGAATGTCAATAACATCTAGTGTGGGATCTCTGACGGTCATGCAGTTTGTCGGATCTGTTGTCTTTATCGTATCAGTTGTCTGAGTGTGAGTCAGTGCTGTATGTTTTGCAGTTTGATCTGCCAGGTCATTACCCTGGGAAACAGAATCTGTGGCTTTAGTATGTGCTTTACACTTCATGACTGATATGGCTGAAGGCAGATGTATGGCTTCTAGCAGTGCTTGAATGAGGGGACCATGCTGTATCTTTGTACCATGAGAGGTCAGAAAACCTCGTTCCTGCCAGAGCATACCAAAGTCGTGTACGACTCCGAACGCATAACGGGAATCTGTGTATATGTTAACATTTCTGTTCTTCGCTAGAATACAGGCTTGGGTCAGAGCGATGAGCTCTGCTGCTTGGGCAGACAATGTATTAATACGATGTGTTTCTTTAACTTCAGTTTCAGTGGTCACGGCATACGCGGCCACTAACTCTCCTGTACTTGTTCTCATGCATGAACCATCCACATAAAGTGTCAGGTCTGGATTTGTCAATGGAACATCTGTTAAATCTCGTCTGGGCTTTGTTACTGCATTAATAATTTCTATACAATCATGTGGAGCTGGATCTGTCATAACTGTAGGTAACAATGTTGCTGGATTCAAGATACTGCAGCGTCTGATTTCTATGTGTGGCTGGAATAATGTCAATTCGTAACCTGTCAGTCGTGCTATAGTTAAGTGTTGAGTCTGAGTTCTGTTTAACAGAACCTCTACAGAATGTGGAACTTGTACCGTTAACTGATGACCTAAAACAATTGAGTCGCTTTGTCTGATTGCTAACGCTGTTGCTGCTACTGACTTTAAGCATGCAGGGAGTGCCTGTGCTACTGAATCCAATGTGCTTGAAAAATAAGCGCAAGGCTTATGTGATCCTGCTTGATCTTGAGTGAGGACAGACAACGCTGTACCATCACGTTCTGTAACAAAAAGTGTAAACGGTTTATTGTAACATGGTGTCGCTAAAACTGGTGCTTGGCATAAAGCTTTCTTTAATTCCTCAAAGGCTTGTGTGTGTTCCTGGGTCCAAGGGAGGACAGTCGAAGTCGCTGCCTCCTGTGTCGTTAACTGGATGAGTGGTTTAGCCAGAAATGCATATTGAGGAATCCATTGTCTGCAGTACGAGGTGAGGCCTATGAAGGCCCGCACTTCTTTTTGTGTCTGGGGTCGTGGCATGTTTACAATTAACTGAATGCGATCGGGAGTGAGCTGTCTCCCCACTTTGGACAGCAAGTGGCCCAAGTACACAACTTGCTGAACACAGAATTGTAGCTTCGAAGGAGACACCTTGTGTCCCTTGTCGGCCAGAAAATGCAAAACTATCAGAGATGCTTGTTCACATTCGGGCTCACTTCGTGCGGTGATCAGTAGATCATCGACGTACTGTAGTAAAGCGGTATTAACTGGCATTTGGATACAATCTAGTTGTCTTTTCAGTGCTTGACTATAGATGCTGGGGCTTTCTGTAAATCCTTGAGGTGCGCGGGAAAATTTGAAACTTCGTCCATTTAAACTGAATCCGAAGAGATATTGGCTCTCCGGGTCAATAGGTACACTGAAGAAAGCGTTCTTGAGATCGATTACAGTAAAGAACGTTGCTTCTGAATCAATGGCGGTTAACAGGGAGGAGATATCGGGGACCACAGGATACTGTGGTACAATGCATTTGTTCAGTTCTCGAAGATCAATCACCAGCCGATATACTGGCGGTGCATTGCGGTCTGTACGTTTAAGAATTGGAATGATAGGCGAATTACAGATATTGGAGTCGGTCTCTACGACCACTCCTTGGGCAATAAGCTCTTCAATGATTTTCAGTAAAGCCACTACAGCATCGGATGGTAACTTGTATTGTCTGATTCTGGGTAGAACAACTCCTGTCTTGAGTGTAACACGGTATGGTGTGATATGCATACAACCTACATCTGCTGGGCCTTTTGCCCATAAGTGATCTGGTACATTTTTCAGTCTGACATCAAAGTCACGTAGAACATAATGACCCTTGAAATCCCGTAGAAAGAGTCTGACTCCCTCCGGGGAACAGCAAATTATAGCTCCTAGAGCCTTCAGTGTTTTAATTCCTAACAGATTTTCGGGACATGATTTCGTAAGTAACAAATCTGTAACTCGAGATAATGGACCCACAGCTAGTGGTACTGGTTCCGATACTTCATTTACAATAGGCTGTCCTGAAAAACCAAGGGAAACATTCTGTGAGCCTGAGAGGGGTGCCCCTGGAACTTCATTATGACTTATAGTAGTGCGACTTGCCCCTGTGTCAATTAAAAACTTTCTGTCTTTTCCTAATACGTGACTATGTACATAAGGACCTTCTTGATCTACAGGAATTTCAATAAGAGGCAAATCACTTTCCCTCCCTAGGCTGTTTCATGTATAACGCTGATAATCTGGATATGCTGACTGGGCATACTGGTACATCTGTTGTGATACTTGTCGTGTTGCGGCAGCGGGCTGTGTCTGAGCATGCTGTGGCTGCGGTACTGCTACTGTCTGTACTGTATGGGACTGATCATGCATAGGCTGTGTATTCTGCATTGGCTGTTCGTTCTGTGAGGTCTGTTGTTGACCCTGTTCATGTCTAGGCGGACGCGGTCTTTCTTTAGTTTTACCTGTCTCGATGTTATGTTTCAGGACTGGACATTCATGGACGTAGTGACCTGGCTGCTTGCAATAATTACATGTCCCTTTAACGGGAGCGGCAGAATGATTTGTCTGGGCCCCACCTTTTCTATGACCCTCGGCTGGAATTGTCTGGGCTACTAACATTTTCATTTTCGTGTCTTTCATACGTTTCTGTTCCTGGTCCTGTTCTTCCCTAATTCTATTCTGGTGATATTGTAACATTTGTAACATCTGTGATGGCGTATTTGCCTGCCAAGTACTTTCAACCTTGTACACTCTATTCTTAACTAGTGGTAGGGCGTTCTCTACTAATTTTGTTACAAAAAGGTGTGGATATGACTCGCTACTAGTTTTTAGGCCACTATTGATAATGAAACATTTCTCGAATCTTGAATAAAAGTCACTAGTATCTTCATCTTGTTTCTGTTTGCAGGACGAGATTGCGTCCCAATCTTCCTTTCTAGTTGTCAATAATCTTGGCAGAACCTGTACTATTAAACCTGGTAATGCTTTAGTCAGATCCCCAAGGCCTAACCCTGGGACTCGTTTCTTTTCTTCGTCTTCTATCTCCGCCCATGCTATCTTTGACTCTCCCACTTCCCAATCCTTCTCCTTTAATTTCTCGTAAATGCCCGTGGGCAACAGTACCTTTAGCATTTTCATAATATCATCATACGTGTAATCTCCCATCAGTAACATGTCTTTAAGCTCTCTGTGAAAACCCGCAGGGTCTTTATCATGGCACGGAACTAATTTCTTCATTTCTAACAGTTCTAACTTAGTCAGTGGTGTGTGAACATACACACGTTTCAGAGTACGATCCTCACCCATAACTGGATGTACTTCTCGTAAGGGATTCTGACTTTCAATGCCGCCACCGCATTGCATGTGGTACATTTTTCTTTCTGGAGGCGGGGCGGGAACATATTCAGAGCTCAGGAAGGTGTTATACTTGCGCCGTTGTTCTAGAATTATTTGTATTAATTTGGTACTAAAACCTCTCCATCTATCCATGATTAGTGCTTCTAATGTTTCATGTAAGGGACTTGGATCAGAATGATGGTTTCTGAACTTGATGAGGAGGTGCTGAATCATGTATACACCTGCTATTTTCTGCTCTTCCGGGGAAAGGTTCAAGAATGTCTGCACTAACGTGTCATCATTATATATGTCTGCGTTTTCGGCCCACAACACGGCGGACCGGGCTAGTTCCTGTTCATCCATAGAATTGAGTATATGGTACCCTACTCGATCTCGAAGCCTTTTATCAGTTTCCTGAAACTGATGTTCTGAAGAATTCGGATTTGTTAAAGCGGAGAAAAGAACTCTCTTGCTCTCCGGACGGATGCCTTTCCTAAGGTAATTTCCCTTACCTACATACGCTATTGTATCTGTAGACTTTTCTGATGTTTCATCTTCATCTTCCTCCTCGGCGGAAGTTTCATCATTTCCTTCCTGATGTGCAGTTAATACTGCTTTTCTAATTTTCTGGGACATAGTGGCTATGCAAGTCCCCTTGTCATGTTTCGCGTCTGCTATATTTTGGCCCCACTTGTTTAATGCGTCTAACTCACTTTGATCTGTCCCGGGCCTGTCTCGTTCTCTTATCACACAATTAATGAAGAATCGTAATATCTGTTTTTGAATGTCAACTTTCTGTTTATACATGGCAGCTTTAACACTGTCGGGGTCTTTCCCTGTCTGTATGAATTTGTATAGTCTGTCGAGAGCTTCCTGCATTCCTACACAGCATAGCAAGTTATCGGTGGCAGATCTTAAGCGCAGTGATGCTAATACCATTAGATCGTCTTTTCCGGGTACGGGATCATATCTGCAAAATGACATCCTATTTTTGAATGCCTCAAGCCGGGGTGAGTAGGGAGACTGGAAAGGATTCTGTGTGTCCTTTAAATGCAATCTGTGTGTCGGTGGCGGGGTCTGTAGACCCGCTGTCGCACCTCCTGAGGCGGATGCTTGGGCATTATCTCTCCGCGGAGTCTGTATCTGGACTTGAATCTGTCTTTTAGTAAGATCGGGTAATACTGGTTTCGGTAGATCCGTCTTGAGTGGAGGAAGTGGCGGAGGTGGCGGAACAGGGGAGGTCTGCCGCGGTACCGGTGGAACATTATCTGGGGGCGCAGTGCCACCCCCATCCCTGTCAGTAGGCAGGGCACGAACAGGCAGATTGGTGTAAGCTGGTGCTACATCCTCTAGATACGAATTCAGGAATATATCTTTAGTAGTTTTATGCATTACTTTAGTTGGAACTAATGGTGTCGGTAAGTTTTTCGGTATCTCTGATTCCGTTTCGGATGGGCCATCTGCTACGAGATACATACCGTTTACAAGATTATTTCGGGCACGGTCTATTTGTTCTGTTTTTACTCGGATCCCTTCAGTGACTAATTCGTTTTCTCGTTCTTTATCTGATTCTTTAAGTCTGTCTTCTCTACGGAGTGCTTTGTCAGCACGCTTACGTGATTCCTTACGCCAAAACTCTATGGCGTCCTTCTGAGATTGTCTAGCTTTCTTTTTCCATAATGCTTCTTCTACCCTCATGATGCACTCGGCATCCCACGTTCCGGTAACAGGCCATCTGTGTCTCTCGTCTAGGTGCTTGGTGTAATCGGCCCATAAATCTAGATATAATATGGCATCTATGCCGTGCTTTTGATACATAAAATTGCCTGGAGTGTCCTAGGGGGGATAGGAATTTCTTCCTCTAGTAACCCTTTCCTAGTTCCGATCTGTTTTAACTTGCTGAGGAACGGCATCCTGCTTACTTATTACTTGAACGCTAAGTCTTTTATTCCTTGATACGAGTTGCTAGTTGATACAAGAAATACAATAATACACGTTTAAACAGTCGCATTCATACCACAACATTAATCACAAAAAAAAAACATTAAAGACATAGCTAACTAAATGTACTGCTCAACAGTACGGATACACTGCTGTAACACTGCAGAAATTCGGAAGACTCGATATACTGCTAAACAGTACAGATACACTGCCTAAAAACAGTGCAGACCGGACTTGCGTACCCAAACCCGTCTAGATACGACCCAGCAATGGTACTCACCGGGAAGCACGGAAACAGAAGGCCTCGGAAAACTCGACTGGACTCGACTCGGAACTTCGGAAAACCTCGGAGAACTTTCGGAAAACTTCGGAAAACTTCGGAAAACTGGTGGGCCTCTTCACACCTCGGACCTTGCTTCTTTCGGCTGGGCTCTGGTCGGGATCCTCCGCACTCCTCACCGCCTCGTCTGGGCACTGATCGCAGTCTTCGTCACCTCCGTGGGTCAGAGGGGGATGCAGGAAATCCTGCCAGTACACGTGTAGTCCGTCTAACTGATGGCAGGGGACACGGATTGCAACGCACCTTCCGGCGCGTGAGGTGGGGGAGGGGTCCCTATTCGGGCGCCAAAATGACGTAAATAATTAATTTACTCTCTTAATTTCTATGCAGGTAAGTACTTAATCAATGATAACTCAATCAGAAGGAAAGAAAACAGAGTCCGTGGTGTTAGAGTTTCTAAGGGTTTTATTCCTCATAAAGGAATCAGGATATCATGTTCTGACCACCACAGGGGTGTCAGAAGGGATAGATGAGCGCGCTGTCGTTTATTGACAATACATAGCTTATATACTTGATTTACATCATAAGGTTCAATGTAAGAGGCGTAGCAGCTGAGAGAAGACAAGATAACAGTATACACGTGGTACCAATACATCATCAAGAGGCGTAAACTAGGCGTGAACTAGAGGTGTGTGCTAGAAACGTCACTGATAGGTGACGCAAGTGGGTGGCACCAAGGGGTGGTGCTAACAGAATGTTGCAATGTCAGCAGAAATCGGAAGCTTGGATGCGCGCGCAGCTGCATGACGTGTGATTTGACGGGGTGCAGGGGTCTTGACATTTACACTGACGGAAAGAGACAGAAGTCTGGCATGTCAGATCAACTTGTACTTCTATCATATCTGATGTTTGGGAACTATACTATCTGGGCGGAAAGGTCTCTAGGGTAGAGGCTGTTCTATGCTAACTGTGGATGCGTGTATGAGCGCCTGAATGTCTATATGTGAAGCGTGGGGGCACGGGGCCTTCCATGGAAGCATGGCAACAGAGGCTATGAATTACTTGCATTAAGACAGGTCGGCCCTTTTGGCTCTGCAGCTGGAGAGGATGTTTACAGGATCTAGTAGGCAGGAATGTATTCTCGGGGAGCGGAACAGATAACTCGAAGGTTATAGTCAGTCTTGGCAGAAAGCAGGCTTGAGCTGAGCGCGGGGGCCGCGCTGAATGTAGGACAGAGTTCACGAGTACAGAGGTAGCTTGGGCAGAGTCAGGAGCCACATAAGAGGTTCAGATGGCAGGAATACAGGGCCTACTCTGGCTAGAGCAGGAAAAAGTGAAAAGTGTACTACAAAAAGACGTTGGCATAGCATACTTAGGAACGGACTATATAATCCATTCATGGTGCTTCTGAAAGAGGACAAGTTGACGGTGGACGCAAATGTATTTGCGTCTTCATAGCTGGCATAGGAGGGAAGTTACATGCACTTTAAGCTGGTACATGGAGTCGGTGGGGTACGCGCTAGGGAACACATCATGACCAAAATTTAACTTTCCTCATATGGACAGAGCCGGGAAACCACATTTTCCCGTCAAAAAAAGACTTTAAACTTCTCTTCTGGTCCGTAGTTAAAGAAGAACAGGTTGCGCTTTCTGAGAAATCTAACCTGACAAGCATGTTTTTGATTTATAAAGTAGTTCCACATACAGAGACTTATTGGGACACCATCCTTAAAAGTTCCGATAGGAAACTATATCATCAGTTTCGCGTAGGGACGCTGCCATTAAGAGAATTCACTAATAAGTGGCAAAACCAACGGTCCTTGTTCTGCCCCTGGTGTCATGAGCGAAATGAATCTCTAGGGCACTTCCTGTTTGCATGCCCAGCTTACTGTGAACCACGCCATATATGGCTAAAACCAATATGTAAAAGATTAAACACCCGGGTGAGCAGCGAAGCAATGTCAATCCTAAGATATAATACAGCTGAATGGCTGTCTATAAGGGTGGCAAAATATCTTGGGTGGGCCTGGATTATCAGAGCAAGGTGTATACGAGGAGCCAATAGCTGAATGTTAAATATGATGTACTTAGCCTATACCCTTTGGGTAGCATCTCTGAATTGTCTTTTTATATTTGTATTAACTTTGATAAAAACGTCTTTCTATGCTATTTAATTGACCTTTTAAACAAGATCCATGATAATTTTAATTGTTTGTATAAACTTATGCATATCTGTTGTGTGTTTTGTGTACATATTTTATTTGCTTGTCTTTTATGAAGAAAAACTTCGAAATAAAGACGTTAAAAAACTGAAACTGTAACTTTTTGCAGAACTGCAGATGGGTACATGTAGTAGCGATAAAACCATCTTGTTTTTCAGGAGGCAGACAATGGAAAATGTTATATTATGGCATAAAAATACATGTAGTTTGTTTAAAAAAATGACATACTTTGCACCAGTATTTCAGTAGTAAAATATATTGCATTTTGCTTTATTAGATAAATATATTAATGTTTACCATATACTTGCCCTTAATGAAAAGATTTGGTGCATAAAAAACACACATATCATATATATATATATATATATATATATATATATATATATATATATATATATGAGAGCACAGGATTCCCTCTCTCCAGCTCTGCGTACGCGGTCACAGCCTCCACGCCAACCACAGGAAGGAAAAGACGAACCACCAATCTGGCAGGCAAATAGTGTTTATTTATTGCAGTTCACACAGCCATTTGTCAGCGACGCGTTTCGAGCACGGATGCCCTTGCTCACGCTGCGATGCAATATATATATATATGCCTCAATAATTAAAATAATTTGGCTAAGGTAGCAAGCTATGTAGGTCTCTGAGTTGCAGGAGGCAGAAAAGCAATAGAAGGAGGAGAGGTTGCTGTGTAGACAAGATAGTGAGGAGCAGGCCATGCTTGGAGTCGGTAGGCCACAGGAAATGACTATCGTGAGTTTTCAGCTCAGTGGGAGGCAGAGCTAGATGTCCATATGATGTGCTAGGAAAGGAAGTTCTGTGGCATAGTGGGAGACTGAGATGAGAAAGCTTGATGTCACATGGCACTCTGTAAAATAACCTACTGCGATGGACCTGAATTATTATTGTATAACAATCACTTATATATGTAAAATTGGAGTTTCATAGTGTACTCCTTTCAATGTTCTCGCAATTACTTTGAAAAGTATACACATACATATATTTGAAGAGTATTTTCATATCGATTTTTATTAACTTTCCTGTGTCTTACTTCCTCACAGTAGTTCGTCTTTTGATGTTATTATTTTCGTTTGTAAAGTAGCCAATTTGGGTATAACATTTTCCCTGTTCAGGACGTCTTGTGCTTTGTTATTGAACTACCCCTCTAAACGTATTACACGTTCCAGGAACATTTTAAGTTTAATAATCAAGGGCCGGTTCTTTATTGTGTGATGCCAGAAAATAAAACTCTTACCAGGCGCGTCCCCAGTATAGACATTTGTCATTATAAATGAGTCAAGTGAAGACGACTAAATTAATCTCACATTGAAAGCCAGTCTTCTCTCCCTGCAAGAGAAGGGCATAGCTCAATGTCTGATGCCTAACAAAACTGTGACCACAGCATAGTATAAAGGCATCTAATGGTAGCATAAAATAACTTTATGAATCCTAAAATAATTGTGCTAATCAATAAGCCATGCAATTATGCATTTATTTATATTTTCAGTTGTGGCAGAAATATTTACTTTCTGTGGGTCAACAATATACTATCTTTATTGCTTTGGATTTTGTTTGCAATTGTGTATTGTGATATTGGCGTTCAACAGCAAACCACCAAGTGCTGAATCAATATTATTACCCCTTCAATTTTATTGAAATCAAAAGTATGCTGCTACGTGGTCCGCACACGGACTAAGAGAATCAATTCCTGGGAGTGTGAATTTTATTCCTGAAAGAAATAAGTGATTCAGGTGTTCACGCAGCTCAACAACAGAAGGGCCTCAACGTGTGCTTAAGACATGCTTTTCCATTTGCAGCATCTGCAAATACAGATGCCCGCTCCTTGCCGGGGCCCTTTCACTGTAAGTGAACAGAAAGTGTCTCTCCATTTTCTGCATAGCACCTAATCTTTGTGGGCTCTCAGCTAAATGCTTGTAGCTGACCTTTGCTTTGTTTGAAAACAACAGGAGGCTGGAAAGTAAAAACACAGCTTCTGGGATGTAAAACCACTTCCTGGAGGCTACTCTGAACATCTCAGGAGCCAGATGAATAGGGGATTAGGAACACAGCCCTTGGAACCGAAAACGAACAAAAACATTGGTGGCAGAGACTCTTAGCCACCTGCGTACCAGCCCGCAGTTTGTTCCTAATTTGTCATGAACAGAAATGCTGGCTGCTGGCATCTGCTGCTCTTAAACTCCAAACACTCAATGGAAAACTGTTGAATAGGGGCACACTTTCAAGTGTAAATGCACATTTAATCTTCATTGTTCATTGCATCCGACCCCTGCCTGTTCTTACTAAGGGGTATCTTAAAGCAGATGTTTTATGCGCCGAATTCTTACATTGAGTGCAAGTTTAATATCTTTATTTATCTGATAAAGCAAAATGCATTCATTTTATACCATGACTTAAAGTTTTCCATTTTCTGCTTCCCGACAAACAAGATGTTACTGTGAGTTCCATTCGACAGCTCCCTCTGCATTTACCTTCAGACAGGATAATCCTTCAGTCGGAATACATAACATTTCATCTATAAAGTCACCCTACTGTGTGAGCAGATAAGCAGTGCATGCTATACAAGCTGCTTGACCATGTACAACTTTAGTTCCAGAAGGTGCAAACCTGTACTATCAACTTTTCTTGAGGGATAGCTCTGCTGTTGAAAGCATCTGCTGGTGGCGCATCCTTGGAACCCCAGGGAAGGCTTGGCTGTCTAAGGTGCCAGTCAGTACCATGTGCGGGAGAGGTAGCTCGACTGCCTAGGATGACAGCCTGATTCCCCAAGGAGCAGTGCCAGTCAATGATGGAACTTTTAACACCTGTGTATCGTGGAGGTCACTGGTTGAAATGAGAGCAAGGTCACTGTTCACACATAGTTTGTCTGGTTAACTGCCTCGCTGAGTGAGAAAGAGCTTTGCACATGATGTGCGGAGCGTCGAGGGAAAAGAAATGGACGCTTCCAAGAGAGGAATCCAGTAAGATTCTGGCACTCCAGTACAGGCACCGGCTGGTCCATGTAATGGTGCCTTCGTACTACCTTGCATAACTGCATGTCTTATTTGCAATATTTATAGTAGTGGCCCGTCTTGTTAATTAAGTTCCAGAGAGTATTTGATAAAATATATTACTAGGACTTACTACATTATTAGAGACGTATGCTCAAACGGATGTATATTCAGTCATTCTGCACTTGTGTGATTCATGAATTGACTTACTTTTATTGTATAATGCTTCTGGATACGATCTCTGCATGTGATAACATTTTAAATTAGATCTTAACAACAGACAAAGCAATGAAGACATGAAATAGAGTAGGGGAGGAGGAAACGGCCACAACTATGTACAACCATAAACAAATCTTGCCAAAGGAGTGCTATCCGCTTGAAAGTGTAAAAATATTTAACTAATCCTTGACTTCACAGGACTCGACATAACGTTCATCAAACGTGCTGATAAAAACGTCACATATGACCTCACATATTGCTGTTACCTATGAGATAATCTATGCCATGATCGTTTGCACAAGAGAGCACCAGAAGTCACTACCACTTCCTGGGTGACGCATATCCGTACCAAAAGACATCATTTGGACACAGACACACGTACATTCCAAAACAAACAATGGCACAGCAAATAGGTCTGGCGTTGGATGATTTTCTTTTGGTTTATTCAATGCAAATATTAACTCGTCATGAACTTTCCATTCATTTCAATGGAAAATGAATGTAAAATATTAAGGTGCCATAGCAGCGAAGTGGTTAAAAAACACACATTGCACGAAGAGTGTTAAGTATTGTTTAAAAGTGAATTGCACATACACATGTAAATACACCCCCATACACACACACATATACACATATATATATATATACATATACACATATATATATATATATATATATATATATATATATATATATATATATATCCGCCCGAAACGCGTCGCTGGTTCTGTTTAAAATAAATACCATCTTGCTGACTTTTGCTGGTCCGGTCCTCTTTTCTTGCTGGCGTGGAGGCGGTGTCTGCGAGCGCAGAGCGAGTTGCCGAGGAATCCCTGCTCTTATATATATATATATATATATATATATATATATATATATATATATATATATATATATATATATATATATATATATATATATATATCCTGCTCCTAAGACGCTCTCTCCGAGCCGGGAAGAAAAGCAGCAGCATTCGAGGGATATAGTTCCAAATCAGTTTTATTCTCTTGCGCTTCACAAACGCGTTTTGGGGTTTCCCTTCGTCAGTGTGTTTATAATCTGTAAACCGAGGCACCATTTTTGAACACCAGAGTTACAGGTTATGCGAGCGATGAAGGACAACAACGCCACATAGATTTTCGGTGCCATCTTGGAGTGTGCAAAGTCCGCATTTTGGCATAAAAACAGTATTTACAATTAAATATGTACAGGTTCATGTACAATTCATCAACACAAGTAATGCAAATTTGTATATTCAATATTTACAATGGAAATATTTACTCCAACCTACATGATCTTGTGTGTTGTCATATTCATAATTCATATGTCATTATGGTCTAAAACACCTTGTTTTCACAAATCTTGCCATGGATCGGCTATTGGCGGTTCTTGTGTATGGCACCGCCCTGTGCTAAATAATGCTTGTTCATTTTAGCTGTATATCGGCTTAATGACACCCACCTATCTCAGTTAGTTCAGGAAATTTCAGAGTTTTACAGTTTCATTTTTATGGGATTAGGTTGGTTTTCATCACCTTCCTAGGTCCCTAGGTGTACAGTCAACTCCTCACCACTGTTCAGTCCATTTGGAGTTTTGGTCTGTAAATCAAGTCTAAATCTTGATTCCAATCTTCTAAATTTGAGCACTCTATCCCCACCTCTAATATGGAGTGGTACATGGTCTAACACAAAATATTGGAGTAGATCGCTGTTACTGTTGTGTTTAATTGCAAAGTGCCTCACCACTGGATATCTCATGTCCTTATTAGTAATTGCATGCATGTGCTCCAAGAGCCTCCCTTTTACACTATGTATAGTGCTACCAATGTATTTTAACTCACAAGGACATACTAGACAATAAACTACATGTGTTGTCTGACATGTCACAAATTTACTTATCATTTTGCAATTTCTCATCCCTGTTCTCTCATAATTTAGAATCCTTTTGCTAAATACACAAGCTTTGCATTTAGCGCAAGGGTAAAAGCCTTTCATATCAGTTAATGTGCCTTGTTTGGGTGTAGGATTATCTAGGTGGCTGTGGACCAATTTGTCTCTGAGTGACCTTGCTTTCTTAAATGTTACTTGTGGACCCGGCAGGATATCTAATATATTTAGTGAGACACTATAAATTAGTCAAGTAAACAGTCAATCATACTGCTACTAAATCTTCCCTCAAGATAGGTATATATTCACTGATTCTTAAATGCAGATTGCTATATATCTATACTACTATAATAAAGTAAGAACTTTCAGGCTTTGAGGCGAGTAAACTCGGGAACCACAGCACCAATCTACACACCCGATACACCATTGAAATTGTCAGGGTGTGTAGATGGTTATAGGCTATATAAATTTAAAAAATAAACGCTATTTACAATATTTATATATTTTTTAAAAGTAGTCCCTCCAAAGTAGCGCCGGCCGCGATGTGCGTGCTCACGTGTCGCGGAGGAGGAGCGGTGACGTGAGGAGCAGTGGACAGGCCAGCGGCGGTGCAAGCAGCGGAGAGGTGGACATGGCACGGGGGAGGAGCAGCAGACAGGCAGTGAGGAGCAGAGCGGCGAGGACCGGTGAACTGAGGAGCGGCGGCTGAGGTAAGGCTCCGGGGACAATGTCGGGGCAGGCGGGTGTCAGGCCAGGCGGGGGACGGGGAGTATCCCTGCAGTCTCGAACTGAGGAGTAAGTCTCGAACTGAGGAGTAAAACGTATTAGAAAGGAGAGGCAGACTGGAGGTATGTTTGAAGGGCTGGTGGCGGACCAAAGGTGCACTGGAGTTAGACTGGAAGCAGGAGGTGGCTGAAGGTGGGCTACAGGCTGCTGTGGACAAGGCTATTCGCCAGTGAACGCTGTCGGACACGCAGAAGTAAGCGCACTTGAGGAGAAAGACGATTCCTCTCTTCAGCATGGTAACGAGGCAGGTCACGCTGAGGGGAAATAAACGGGCCCAAACCAGCGGGCAACTTTACTAAAGCTGGAAAGGTATTTCAAAGTAGGTGCTGCGCAGAAAGGAATGACCTCCGGGGGACAATGTTGGGGCAGGCGGGGGACAGGGCGGCCGGGGGCCTGGGCTTCTGGGCAATATCGGGGCAGGCGGGGGTCGGGGAAGCCTGATTGCTTCCGGAAAAGGTCGGGACGGGCTGCTAGTATATATATAATATATATTTAAATAACAAACCAAACCACATTCACTGGATGATGTCATCAGTGATGTCACTGATCATGTCATGAATGATGTAATATGTGACATCATCACCAGTGGATTGAGGGCGCAAGATTTACAGTTAGTACAACTAACTATAACGGAGGAATTTCAATGGTTTTGAATGAGTGAAATGTCCAACTAACTATGACACCTCTGAAACCTATGGATCTTTCAATATATTTTTACAGGATAATTCTTAACTATAACCTGCTTGACAATTCCTAATTATAATATTGACCACTTCCCCATATTTTCATTAAGAAACCAAATCTGCGGCGGCAATGTGGGGCAGTCCAAGATGGCGGAGTGAGGACGCTGGTGGGTGGTAGCTTAGTTGGAGGCTCCACTCCTTTCACTGACTGGCATGTTGTGTACTAAGACGCATTTGGAGAAAATGAAATAATGAAATAAACAAAAACTAGAGGAAAAAAAGAAGCTTGCCAGAGAGGTTGTGGTTGTTTTTTCTGTAGCGGAGGTGAACACTGGAGATCCCGGCAGATGCTGTGGCTGTTCCTGAGCACCTTCTGGACTGCTTGCAGCACGGTTGCAGGACGGTTCAGCGGATCGGCGTTCGGCTGGTCAGGACTGAGGCGGCAATTCTCAGCCACTTCGACCTCCTTCACAGGCACGCAATCAAACATCCGAGGGATGGCACCAAAGATTGTGCTGCGGAGTGCTGCGGAGTGCTCGGGTAACGAAGAACACGCTGGTTTCTCCCTCCGCACCTGCTGCAGTTTCAGCGGTGTCAGTGTCAATATCTTCATCGGCGCCGGCTCCTGCGGCTCTTTCTGTGCCGACCGAGATTGCGAGTGAACTTATCAGCGCGGCAGGTGTGCCGGCTTCTGTTTTATCAGCTGCCATATCTGAAGGAACCGACCCACTGCCCACGGGTAAGCCGGTGCTTCGCCCCCCCGACCATAATGATTACGAGTGGCATAGCTAACCCAAAAGAAAATAATATTGGTGTCACAGCTGCAACTGCAACTGCTATTTCAGGGAACAGAGAGGAGCTGAAACCACAGAAGAACCTGAATACTAAGAGTGACAGTACAGCTGTTGAGGGCGGGCCGGTGTCAGTTACAGAATCTGCTCCCGTAGAATTATTAAATCCTGGCAATTCAGTAGCTGGCGATTTGACAATAAGGGTTGAGGGTGACGCACCTATTGTTTCTATAATGGCTGAGGAAGGCTTCCTTGAGATCGGGGGGGGAGGAGGAGGAAGAGGGCTCTAATGGAGAATACGAAGAGGATGCTGAAGCTGACGAAGAGTTCACTAACTCCGCCTCAGGCACGGCTAAATTCTTGACAGACAGAAGGAATGAGGTCAAATCTAAGCCTAAATCCAAGGGTAAAAACAAAAGAGGGAAAGCTTTTGCACCAGCTACTGTTATTACAACGGCAATAATTAACCCCTCTACCTCTACCACGAGGAAGATACGTATTGAAAAAAGCCCTCTTAGGAAGTGTATCCAGGCAAAGGGTCTTGTGAAGAATATGACATTACGTTCATCAGGCCCAAGCCCTACTGACTCTGAGTGTATGAACAACTGTCCTGATTTAATGGTGGATCCCTCCGACAACCTCACCCTCGACACCCCTCTGCTGCCTTCCGCTAATGCTAACATTACTTTGTCACCATCACTCCCCGTGTCTTCTCTATGTGTCGGCACTGAAGTAGGTGAAGCCACAGCGAGTAACACCAATAATACTCCTACATTGTAAACTCCTATTTCCTCTGTCTCAAATCTACCTGAACAACTACCTGAGCAATCATCGGTGTTTACTCCTATGTTATCTGACATGTCTGATGCAACTATAAATAGGATGCATGCACAATAAGCTAATATCTCTGCAGTAGATATTATCTTGCATACTTTAACAAATCATTGTTTAGAAGCTCAAGAACACTTTTTGCAGTTGCAAGAAGACAACAGCAAACTGCAGAACTCTTTGCAAGAAATGACACTAAAGTTAGGGGGGGTGTCACAAGATATAGAGGAATTACAACAACGTGTGGTAAATATAGAAGAATGGTCAACCCGCACTGAATTTGTGGTGAACCAACATGATGCTCAGATTATCTTTTTACAACTGAAGGTTGAGGTTTTATAAAACCGACAAAGAAGGTTGAATCTACGACTTTTTGGGGTCCCTGAAGGCTCTGAAGGGTCAGATCCTAGATCTTATCTGGCTAAATTGTTTTTAAAGGCTTTCCCAGACCTCTCTGATTGGGATTGGGATTCCCAACTTCAAAGAGTCCACCGTTTACCACTAGTTCAGAGGAACAAGGAAAGTACATTTCCACGCCCCTTTGTTATTTGCTTTGGTAATTTTTTACTAAGGCAAGAAGTATCATTGAAAAGCACACCCTAACTCCCTTGTTAATTTTGTGAAACATTCCCTTTTTGTTCGTTCTGACCTTAATACCGCCACAATGGACAGACAGTGGAAGTTGCGCAAATATATTGACCCATTTAAATCTAAGGGGGGGCAAGTGCCTCAAGGTAATTAAAGGCGGCCAAACATATTTTTTCACTGATGAAAAAGAAGCTGAGTTAGCACTTGCTAAATTTGCTTAATTTTCTTTTTTTTCTGAGTGGGTAGATAAGTCTTGATAAGCTTTGTTAAAATCACATGTGTGACTAAGGGGGAAGGAATCTAAAAAAAAATGTCTTCCTTTCTTTCTGCTAAGAAGAATGTTTTTCCGTCAGTGGAGTGGAGCGGTTGCTCCTCGGCTACCAACCCTTGTAGCTGCCCATCCAGCAGCAGCAGAGGGTGGAGGGGTGTCCCCCGTGGAGGTTGAGGGTATGGGGGGGAGGGTTCTTCAGGTTCTCTGTCGGGTGGTGTTGGGTTAGGGGTAAAAAGGTTTTGGAAAAAGACAACTTAAGAGAGAGACATGTTGGAATGGTTGAAAAAAAGATTTATTTACCTGTATTTGCGCAGAAGTATTAAAATGATCATTTTTTTTGTTTTGAATGTATAAGTTAAGATGTCTGGCATGGAATGTCGCCGGGTTAAATAGCAAAAATAAAAGACACCTAATATCAGAAGAGCTAAGACTGTATAACCCACATTTTGTGTTCTTATCTGAAACTCACATGACCCACAATGACTAAAAGTTATTAGGTCAACTTGGCTATGATGTCATAGTTTGTTCTGCCTTGGGTGCTTCAATAAGAGGGGTCCCGATTCTTAAAGACAGACGATGTAGAACAGAAGTTCTCAAAACTGCTCATGATAAAGATGCAAGATGGGCTGTTGTGCAATTAATTATTGAAGAACATAAATATGTGTTCTGTGTGGTATATGGACCGAATTTGGATGAATCTTCTGTTTTTGATCGTTTAAATGTAGAACTTTTGAATTGGGAGGGGGACCTTATCATAACGGGTGATTTCAATTGTATTTTGGATTATCAAAATGATATAACAAAACAAGGGGCTTCGCAATGTATGGGTAAATTAAGGGCTTCAATATTAGAAATTTGCCGTATCCATAATATTTGGGACATTTGGTGCAGAATCTATCCTAACATTGCGGTTTACACATATTACTCTGCACCTTACAAATTATGTTCCCTTATTGATATGGCTATGGCTTCTGATAATGTACTCAAAACAAGCTCTATTGAGTTATGCCCCGCGTCTCCTCCGATCACAATCCTATTTTACTTACATTTACCACCCAACAAATTCATTCTGGGCCAAGGCTATTCTCTTTTCCTAAATATCTATTGTCTGATTTTACATTTGTCACACAACTCAAAGCTCATCTTACAGAATTTATCAGATACAATCTTGACTCTACTTCTTGTATAATGGTATGGAATGCCTGTAAGGCCAGTATCAGGGGGTTTACCCAGGAATTCGTACACAGACAAAATTCAGAACATCGCAAAATGAATAAACTTCTGACTTCTAATATTATACTACAAGAAGTATTGATGGCTGATGCACTGTGTTCAAATTCTCAGGGTACTGTTGAAATTGCTTTGAAACTGGGACAGCTAAAGGCAACTTTAAAAGCAATACTGTTCTAAAAAAGCAGTGCTAAATTACACAAATATAACATCACTCAATACGAGAGTGGAGACAAGATTGGAAAAATTCTAGCCTACAAAGTTGCTGAAGATAGAGCTAACACACTGATTAAGAGTATTCGCGGCTCTGATAATATTCTACATCATCAACCAGATGAAATATTAGAACAGTTTGTAGATTATTATAGCACTTTATGTACTCCGGAGACCTGTCCCAGCTCTGCCATGATACAGGATTACATAGAAGAGAATATTACAAATAATAGAAATACCTTGGAAATAGATCAACTATCAGGGAATGTTACCTTACTGGAGTTTAGACATGCCATTACATCCTTACCTTCTGGTAAAGCAGCGGGAGAAGCCTCCATTCCAGTAGAAGTATATAAAATATGCATTGAGGAATTATCACCTTTATTGCTTCAGGTTATCGAATTTATTGGGAGAAATGGGAAAGCCCCTAATTCTTAGAATATGGCCAAAATATTTTTTTTTCTCAAAAAGGGCAAACCTTCTGAAGATCGTGGTTCATACAGACCAATTTCTCTCATTAATACTGATGCTAAAGTGTTTGCCAAAATTTTAGCTACCCGTTTGGCCCCACTCATGCCCCAAATAGTTAACCTGTAGCAACATGGGTTTGTGACGGGTAGAGACACCACAGCCCACATTAATATGGTCATAACAGCATTTGATATAGCACAGACAACATCCACCCCACTCGGTATGCTTTTATTAGATGCCGAGAAGGCTTTTGACCGAGTGGGGTGGGGCTATCTTTGGTCTGTCATGACAAATTTGGGGTTTAGTGGACAATTTCTCACATGGATATGGGTTTTGTATGACAACCCTACAGCTAGTATTAGTTATGCAGGGTTGACTTCCTCCACCTTTACTATTTTTCGAGGGACCCGTCAGGGGTGCCCTTTATCACCATTGTTATTTGCTCTTTTGATGGAGAATTTTTTATATGCTTTACAGACTCAATCCCGAATTATTCCTTTTAGTTTTGGACCTCAATCGGTAAAAATCATGGCTTATGCCGACGACATTTCGATCTATTCGCCCAATGTCGCGGAGGCATTGCAAGGGATAATGCTCAAAGCCCGTAGATTTGGATTGGTATCTGGGTTCAAATTAAATATAAATAAAACAAAAATTGGCGCTAACTACAAACCAAATACATTGGTTTCTGGGATATGTAAAGTTGCTATTTATTTAGGTGTTAAAATTACTTCTAATATACATGATATAATCGCTATCAATTATGATGCTTTAATAAGAACAACTATTCAATCTCTAAAAGAATTGCATAAACTTCCACTGAATACAATTGGTAGAATTAATTTGATCAAAATGAAAGTTCTCCCCAAATTCCTTTATTTATTTCAATCTATTCCTTTAACACTTAGTAATTCTTTTTTCAAGAAACTAGATGTCATATTTAGCAGTTTTATTTGGGGATATAAGAAAGCACGCAGGTCTATGTTATTACTCAAAAATTCTTCAGAAAGTGGGGGGCTTAATTTTCCTGATTTTAAACTATATTTTTGGGGTATTTTCTTAGGGCGTCTTCGATCACTGCTCAATGCGGATTATCCATTGTACTTTCATTTAATTATGTTAATCTTTGATTCCAAAATGTTCCTGTTAAGACTCAACGACCCTAATTACTTCAAGAGGGTGAAATTCAAGACCGCTAGACACACTGCCAAGATATGGTTTAATATTATGGCATTTTGTAAAACTTTGTTTTTGCACCCTAAACTACGGTTTGGGGGAAATCCGAGCCTCCCTGGAATTTTTAATGATGCTATGGCTCATTTATGGTTTGATAAAGGTATTAATTCACTGGGGGATTTATATGGTACCCATGGTCTTTTAGATTTTGAGACACTTAAAATTTTATATAATTTGACCGTCAATGAGATTTAAGTATATCCAGATACATGACTTCTTAATATGTAAGATTAAACTATGCAAAATCTCTGATTCTGAAATTTGGAATTGTTTATATTCTTCTAAGAATAAATCTTTAATCAGCGAGGGCTATGGGTGCCGTAGTACTTATAAAACGAATGATTGCTTAAAGTTAGCGGAGAAATGGAGTACTAAGATGCGCTCGAATATAACTTCAAATCAGATAGCCACTTCCTTTAGTAATATCAACAGACTTGTTCAGTCTTCCAGTCTAAAACTACAACAACTTAAAACTACATGTATGCTATATCATACACCTGAAAATATCTTTAAATGGGCCTCTGATATATCTTTCAGCGATCACACCAAATGTCCTAAGTGTGACTTAGTAGCAGCAGATCTTGAACACCTGCTGTTTTCCTGTCCGGCTTTGAGCGAGTTCTGGTCTGCATTAGATAAGGTAATGAAAATTAATGGATCAACTCACTTCCCCTTACGGCCTTAAAAGTATTGTTAGATATACATCCCTTTACATTACCTCAGCAATCTTTAGTCACAATATTATTATCTTGTGCAAAACTAACCATAGCAAGAGCATGGATCTCTCCCAAACCCCCACATATCATGGAATGGTGGTCATTAGTAAATGAAATATATATCATGGAGTCAGCCCTTGCCAAAATTAGAGGTATATGATCATTAATGAAATTTAAAAGAATATGGGGTAGCTTTATCGGAATACACTGCAACATTCCGTTTTGTGTAATATTATTTTCTGATGTGTTTTTCGCAAATTCAAATTTGTGCTACGAATTGTTTGTATGCTTATTCTGTCATATTGTCTACATGAACTGTTGTATTATTTTGTCCTTCTACTTTTGTGCCCTCATGAGTTGTCAATAAAAAAATGTAAAAAAAAACAAAAAAAACAAATCTGCAATGCTACCTAAAAAACAGGCAATAGTTCCACTTACCACTAATTAACATCAAAATGTAACTAGTGTAAGGATGTCGACTATGTACTGCGTGAATTACATCCAACTCACACCCATATTTAAAGAGCAATATGTGATAGACGTACTAAATATACACTTACGACACCCAACAAAATCAACACCCAGCACCACTACCATTACAACCACCTCTCCTAACCCCCCCCCCCCCCCCTAGTACCTCAGAGGCAGCGCACAACAGGACAACGGACCTTCCCAAAATAATATATCCCCTCAACGGCACACTAGCTCAATGTTCAGAGATGTGACAACTAACTATGTATAAGGGAAGAACTCGCATATCAACAATAATTTACACAATGCCAAGTGAAATGCTATACACAACTCACTATAGAACCAAAAACATTTCCGTGTGTAGATATACTATTGATACATGTAGTGTACTGCATAGTGGATGCAATCATATTTTCTGAGACACTGGGGAATATTTCGGTCATGTAGCTGTGTCCCCCCCCTTGAAGCAGAAGCGAAGTGGGCTGGTCCAACATACGCAACATCAGCGTAAGACTAGAAATAATTAGGCTACGCCTTGGGCGTGGTTCACTTCTACAAAGGGAAGAGACTCATCCACAGCGAAGGTCCTCACCCTGCCACGTGGCTGCCACCATGACCACGTGCCACCTCGATACAGGCCGATTGCGAACTCAGTGCCACAGCAACGCAGACTTATGTTTGCATCGACTACTGCCTTTGCTCTACAGTGCGGACAGCAGGGTTCACAAGTTAAATTCAGCTTTGGATCTATGCTAGGGACAGCATTGAAGTTAGCCTTGATTTATGCAAGGCAGAGACAATTGTACTCTATGTCCTCAGACTTTGTTAAAAGAAGTGACAAAAATTCTTCGTCAATATCGTTTCTGACTACTGCCTTCGATCTACAGTGCGGTCAGTAGAGTTTACAACTTGATTCCAGTTGCGGATATGCCCTACAGACAACATTGAATTTATTGTCGATTTATTTAAGGCAGAGACAATTGTACTATGTCGTCTGATTTTGTTAAAGTATGTGACAAAAAAGCATTCCTCAATATCTGTGTCAACTACTGCCTTCGATCTAGACTGCGGACAGCAGGGTTCACAACTTGAATTCAGCTTTCCATGTACACTACGTACAGCATTGACATTAGCCTTGATTTATGTAAGGCAGAGACAATTTGGTTAAATGATGCAACAAAACATTCCTCAATGTCTGTACTGCCTTCAAATGGTCAGCGATCAACAGAGTTCACTAATTGATACCAGAAGCGCTTCAGCTCTACAGACAATATTAAATTAATTCTAGATTTATTTAAGGCAGACACAATTGTACTGTGTCCTTAGATTTTGTTAACTGTGACAAAAAAGCATTTATCAATGTTTTTTGTCGACTACTGACTTCGATATACACTGGGGATAGCAGGGTTCACAACTTGAATTCAACTCTGCATCTACACTAGGGACAGTAGGGAATTCACCCTTTATTTATTTAATGCAGAGACAATTGTACTGGATGTGTTCAGCTTTTGTTAAAGTAAGAGACAAAAATAATTTGTCCATATCTGTGCTCAGTACTGCCTTCGATCTACAGTGTGGACAGCAGGGTTCACAACTTCTATTCAGCTTTGAATCTATACTACGGACAGCATGAAATTTGGCCTTGATTTATTTAAGGTAGTGTGCCTACCTTTGTACAGCCAGTCATAAACCGTTTACGATTGAGTATCTATATGTAATATCATAATTATTATTCTACTTGTTACCAACAGCAACATAATAAAATGGAGTCAAGCACACATGCCCGTATGCACTACAACTATCTATCAGTGTCTGTGTATTTATTATGTTTGTAAAATCTTGCTCCTGCGCCCTACCACATTATATTGTGCTATCAGTAGCGTACACAACTATCTTACCTCTGACAGTAAGTGTTGGCTATTCCTCCTTTTTTGTTTTTTTTTAGCATATTTATATAGTACAAAGTCAACCCAAAATAATATCATTAATTTACATGAGCACCGTATTTACAGTACATTTTCAGGCACGCATAGATTACGTCATTACTCTACAATAACAGGATTTGAGCGCAACTTTGAGCCTCGAGCATTGATTTTCAGCACCAAGTTCAACAGTATACCTGAATGACCACATATGTATATATATTATCTGCCTTTCATGTGCCAAAAACTGCAACTTAAACCTTTCACAGCCATGTATTACTACAGCTACAACACTCCACTGAATGTACAACAAACAATCATATTCGCAGAAAAACATCATGTCCACCATCTTTTATGTGTGCAACTATGAATTAATATAGGGTTAGGGATACCCTGTACCTTCCATGTTAGGCATATTGTGGGACTTTATAGACATAAGGACACATTTGCATGTAAGACCCGGTTGACGGCAGCACCACAACACGGACACCCGAATCAGTTGATTTCTCATATAGTTCATGAGGGAACCACACCCATAGCTCTGGAGTCATCGTTCACAGCCTCGCGGAGCACTGGCATATGTCAGGCCAGTCCACTCTGCTTACGCTACCAGAAAAACACAACAATGGTACGTACATGGCCCAGATTTTCATTGTAGTGGTTTCTTACTTCCAGGTCTAGTTGTCACAACGGCACACACACACTCCCTCGTGGATGGTATACAATCACACCACACCCATCCAGCACATATATCACTACACACGTGACCCTACCAATAAAAAAGACGGGGCGCACGTGCTCTACGCCATTTTTAGAGTTGCTCCCATCACAAACGCTATGATGGTCCGTCCTAGTGGTTCGGACGCCTCATGTAGGTCCGAACTACCAAACAACGGGCCCACCACCAGGTGCCTGGCCTCATTGGTCACTGAGTTAGTGGTACCACAAAGACGGACCGGGTGAGGAACCTGCGATGAAGATGGGTGCTCAAGTATGTACTTAGCGCAATATCAGGACTCAGCACCATATGTGAGAATTCTTGGTGGCAGAGTGGAACAGCATGACGTAGAAGGTGCCCTGTCCATGAAAAGGTGAGCAGTGAGGACTGGGTGCGCAGCAGAGGGAGTACATGGGGTGCAGCAGACTGGATACATAAAGGCGACGCAGTGATTTAGGCGTACGCAGTCCTATATACCGTATCTTATTACATTTGTATTTTTTTTCCAATAGCAGGATAGTTTTTATAATCGGTCAAATGTCCGACGCTCGTGATGATCGAAACCACATGCATCACTGGTCACCACTTGCTTTCACAACCGGACAAAAACATTACTACTATAGTAATTTTTCAAAAATTAAAGCCCATTAAACAATTTGGAACTGTACAAATAGTTGTTTTTTAAATGCGGGAGGGAAGGTGTGTAAAATGTGATGTAATTCTGCTCCACATTAAGATAGTAACAATTACCAATCATATCATCTTTCTTTTACTATGTTTTAGATGTAGATCTTCAGGGTACATTATGTTCCGGCACGTGCTGAAAGACACACCGGTGACAGAAGGTGAGCTGCGAATATTCTTTTCAGTCACTCTCTCACTTCCTCTCTCCTTTGATAAGGAAATGATACACAATGTTAACTTCCTTTTTATCTTCCAGGTTGTGTTTCACAAATTGGCATCCCCCCAACACCTCCAAAGCTCAACCTTTGAGGATTCTGCGATGATGCGTGGCCATCGTAAAAACGTCTAAGAAGGCTGCTTCGACACGTGGTGCACCCTCTTTGAATCACTCCAATGGCACAAGATAAGCAAAGAAGCTTGTTTCAGAAAAAGTTACCTGTGGGCAGAGAGAGTGGGTACTGTGCAGCAGCTTGACTGCGTAGGAATGTACAATTACCTCCGGGCAGTGAGAATAGATAGGTTGCAACAATCTGAGGTGTAGATTTACAAGTCCCTTGCGCCACTTTTGCGTCACTTTTAACATTGGAAAAGTGATGCAAAAATGGCGCAAGGAGCTTGTAAATCTGCCCCTCAGTGCGCAAGAAAAAGCACTCACCTCCAGACTATGGGAGTCAATGGGGTGCAACAATCTGGGTACGCAGTAATGAGAGCTCAGCGCTATCCAGTGGGAGTGCATGGAGTATGGTAGTCTTGAAGAAAAAGAGCACACAGACACCTCCTTGCAGTGGGAGTTGATGAAATACAGTTTCCTGAGTGTACAAACACTTAAAGAAAAAATATACGTGTGCAGTTGTATGTACTCTGCTATTACTAACTCTATATTATCTTTCAGATCACTAAACTAGAGGGTGCACTATAAACCGGCACGTGCTTGGACACACAACAAAGGCAAAAAGGTGAGCTACGAAGATTTTCTCCAGTATTAACTGCTCCATCTATAACTTTCTCTCTCTCACTGTTTTAATGTTGTTTTTTCTCTCTTTCTCTCTCTCACATTGTTTTTCTTTCTCTTTTAAAGTTATGGACGCTGCTGTCCACTCAGCCGATAAATAAAATCAAGGCTGAATTTAATACAGTCTGCAGTGTACAACCAAAGCTGAGTTGAAGTTGTGAACTCTGTTTGCCACAGTGTTTAAACAAGGTAAGCAGAGCGGCCTACATGCACAATGCCTACGAATAAATGCGCTCCAAATAAAGAATATTGTTCTGCATAATGACATGATCTATCACCTAATTGTGTCTCATCTCTGAATCATTTTAAAGTGCTCTTGGTCCATACTGTAAATCTGATGCAGTAGGCACTTCCGTACAGACACCTCTTAAATGCGGGCCTATAAGAGAGGTGGAATGTATCAGGCACACTACAGGCGTGAAAATTAACTAATATTGCCAAGTATTACCTTAATTTGGTATCGTTGACCTAATTCAGTCACATCGATCTAATTTTAAACACTTATTTTCATTTTTGTTCTGCAGGTTACCTACCCTCCTTGCATTGAAGTCCATCGAACATTTTATTTATTATATTGTTATGTTAAAGTTATGTTTCTGGTTATTATATTGTTATTTTAAAGTTACGTTTCTAGTTATTTATTGTTGTTTTAATAAAAGTTAATTTAAAAAACTATATACGTCTTATTTTTCTGACATTTCACTATTATTTAGTGTGATAATCATATGCTTACAAAACATTAAACAATTAAAATAGAAATGATGTTTATAACTAGAAGTATAATAGCGCGTCTAACTCTTTACCAGTTCTTTACCAGAGTCTGCACCTGGGATTAACAGTTCCTATGGAAAATTTTAAAAACTCTAGCACAGTAACTATTTTGATTAGCAAAATTGTGTGGTGAACTTGTAACCTGTGTGCTCACTGAAGTGTTCCATGAACTGTTACTATGGTAACAGGCAGTAAGCAGTTTGTGGGTAGGGTTGAAAGGTACTGGCTGTACAGAAACCATCATATTTACCCAGGATCCTCCACATGACAGAAAGGAAAGCAAACTAAGACAGAACATTGTCGAGCAGATTTACAAGCCCCTTGGACCATTTTCGCATCACTTTTCACATGGTAAAAGTGATGCAATAGTGATGCAAGGAACTTGTAAATCTGCCACATCGCATATTAAACATGCTTAAGTCTACTTCACAACAGATGTTAGGATCTGAGTTTTCCTATAGGTCCTCAATTCCAGGGCCACCTTGTAAATACAACGCTGTTGTCATACCTCCCTCTTCCTTTTTATATTCTCATAGAAACGCCTACCTTGCAACTGCAACTCATTGGCGATACGAGGCGAGCCCTTAGCAGACCGGCTGCTAACATGCCCAAGCACACATTTCTGCCTGCTACTTTGCCACTCCATGCCACCTCACCTGTTTGTTTTTCTGCAGCCACAGTCTGAGTGTGTATCACACAGGGCTGAACTACAAGCCCCAGGGGGCTCAGCAACACTGCAGCAGGACCCGCGCACCACAACAGCGCCTCCCAGCGCATGAATCACTGGCAGGGCTCCCCCAGCGCGGGCTGCTCGTGGGCAAAGCCCGGGCCAAAGGTGGGCCCGTCTAAGCCAGGAGGAGACTGGACTGGGCCACCATATTGATAAGGTAATCCGCGTAAGCAAGTCCCACTGCTGCTGGTATTTTTTGTCTGTACTTACATTTGTTTTATACGTTAGTTGGTTATATAGCTTGGGGCAATGAGTAAACACAAGCCAAGGAGAGGAGGGCGGGCCTGGAGTAGTATTGACAAGAGACTGGCCTCTATGGAGCGCCACCTACTTAGTGCACCCACTTCTCCTAGCAGACTAGGACAAGGACAAGTGGGACGGGCAGAGTTCAGACAGGAGAGGACTGCCGATGTTGGATCTTCTACAACTGCAGCGACTACAACTCCTCCTTTGACGAAAGGGTGTCCAGGACCGACATCACAGTACCTCCAATATCTAACATCAGTATAAACCATGGAGGGGGTTTAGAAGATCCTCAGGCTCCAATGTATCCACTGGGGGTGGTTGGAAATGCTTGCATATCCCTGAACCTTCCCCATGAAGCAACACCCTATACAGTTATATTGGCAAATGTACCACCGCTTCCACCGAACACACAGGAGCACTGGTCATCGCTCAAGATCAAGGCCCTACACCTTCTAATCACAAAACTAGGGGTTGGGAATGCACTATTTCGTGAATTGAAAATGGTGCGAAGGGTTCCTTGGGTCGGTCAATCTCCAAAGGCACCTATGGGATATTGTGTGGTTTTAAGTTTCAGGTCTCCCAGACTGGTCCAGGACAGGAAATTTTAGATTGGGCTGGGACTGGTCGCCTATCAATATACTCCCCTTGGGTTTCTTCTATCACCCGTATGGTAATCTTGATAGAGGTAGGGGAGCCCAGAGGGATGTTCTTTGTGTAAAAAAGGTCCCTATAATTATGTGGTTCCTACATGAAATAGGTTTGAAGTATTTGCAATGTTAGAGGATATTGATTGACTCGGATGCAAACCCAATGCCACCAGTTACCGAGTGTGTACATTCACCCGAACCTTAGTATCACCCAATCATTGTGCATCACCACCAATGCCTGTTTGTGAAAATAGACTGGATAGATCACTAGGCAATAGCATGGTGTGTGAAGAAGGGGGCAGTAGTTTGTCACACCGGAGTATCATGGTAGGAGAGAGGGTTGCTCAGATCGTTCATGTACACGAACAAGGGTCTCGTTGTGCAGAGAAAATAAGTCTCACAGTGGTTCAGTTTTGAAACTTTGAAATTAGTTTCTTGGAATGTAGCAGGGCTATGTTCTAAGTTAACTACAGAAGAATGGGTTACTCTTGTTGAAGGACATGATCGAATGACCTTCCAGGAAACCTGGGCCACAGAAAAAAAAAATTCCACAGGGTTTCATAAGCTTCTCCAAACTGGCACAAGGAGGGCAGAGGGGAAGACCTGTGGGGGGCTTAACAACATGGGTAAGACAGTCCGATCTTTATAAGGTGGATGAACTGCCCATCGATAGCAGGGACATCCTAATAATAAGATTTGAGATGGCTGATGTCCCTGATTTGTTGCTCATCAATGCTTATGCTAGGGGTATGCAAGGTGGGAAAGCCGGCCCCACAGTGGCTCTCTTAGATATGTTTTTTAATAACCACAAGGGTGTAAGCAATATGCTAATAGCCAGTGATTTTATTTGCTCATTTGAGCCACTCGATGATAACGATGTTAACCTCAGGAGGATGCATTATAGAATATACCACATTTGGTAATTCCTCCCATAAAAAAATGAACAGGGGCAGCAGTACAGTTAAAAGTGTTCTGCTTAGAAAAAGGGGTAAGGGCAGCAAATGGAAGATCTCTTTCTGATAGACAGGGCTCTCATACCCTTAATAATGGGTTGCGCAGTAGTTGCATTGATTTTATCTTCCTCAAAAGGAATTTTGGCCCACCCTATTAGATATGGAAGTTCGGGAACGGGCCGAGAGCGACCATAACCAATTAGTGCTCTCTTTGCAGCTTAAAGGCATACCTATTCTCGATAAGCAGGTACAGCCAACTGCTTATGTAGAAGTCCATACAACAAATGATGCTAGGAGGGTTAAATAGTCAAAGGTTATTAACAACACAGAGCACTTACAACAGATGAGGGAGCTAGTGATATGTGCATTGGGTACTCTACAGGCCTGTCTTACACAAGAGGAGGTGAATTTAAAGGTGGCACGGGTCTACAATGACTTGTTTATGAAGCTTAAAGGATTTTTTATCAGTTTGGGAAAAACTCTAAAGATCCGATCTGGTGCCAAGTCAACCAGTTGGTATGGTAAATCATGCGGAAGCAGCTTATAGACTTTTAGCTAGGGCAATTGGATCTAAAAACAGGGAGGACATAAGAAAGTCAAGGGAAGGATATAAGTCGGTCCAATTGAAATCAAAAAGGGAATGGGAAGAACAATATTGGGAAAAGTTGCTCAAGGCTTGCACAGGGAGGAGCATGACTGCCTTTTGGCATCTCGTTAAATGGAGTAGAGGAGATTTGAACCGGGTGCCAGAAAACCATGTACCTCCAGCGCTTTAGGTATGACATTTCGAGACCCAGTTTTCAAATACAAACCCCTCCCAGGAAATATTTGATTTGCCTCCACCCGAAACCTTTCTGTATTTTACCAAACAAGAGGTGGAACTAGCACTTAAATCAGTCCCAAGAGGCAGGGCACCCGGGTTAGACAATATTCTGGTGGATCTGTTTCTCCACGATATAGATATCTGGGCTCCTTATATCCAGCTCCTTGCAAATGCTATCGCTAGTGGGGCAACTATGCCCGATACTTGGTCAGTAGGAGAAATCCTCCTTTTAAAAAGGGGGATCGTTCTAACCCGGGTAACTACAGGCCTATTAGCCTTATTGACTGTATTCAGAAAGTTAGAGCAAGAATGGTTTTGTGCAGAATCCAAGCCTGGATGGAGGAATTTGATATCTTGTCACCACTCCAGGTGGGTTTCCGCTCATGTACCAGCACCATCGACCAGGTTTTTTGGTTTATTATGGTCTACTGGCGTGTAGTAATTTTAGGTGGGGGTACAATTTATGCTGCATTTGCCGACCTTAAGTCAGCTTTTGATCTTGTTCCCCGTGCCAAAATGTGGAGAACCTTTTTGGAACTAGCTATGCCACTAGAAATGTTGGCTTCTTTAGTTACTCTGCACAGAACAAACTACACACAGTTACGTTGGGACTCTCAAGGTAGGGTTACACAAAGGTTTCCTACAGCAAAAGGGGTTCGGCAACGGTGTGTTCTTGCACCAACCCTTTTTTCATTGTACATCAACAGGGTAGTCCAGTACTTCCAGAATTTCCCCACTGATGATCCCATGTTATCAGGCCTAAAAAATCCCACTGCTTATGTTTGCAGACAACACCCTCATGCTTTCCAAAACTCAAAAGGGTTTACAGTTAGCTCTTGGAAGATTTGAGGAGTTCTGTCGGGATCATGATCTCCTAGTGAACATGGAGAAAACAAAATGTATGGTCCTACATAGGCATAAGGTGATTATCGGCAGGGTAGAAATGAAGGAAGGTACTCTGGAGCAGACCCAGTCTTTCACTTACTTGTGGGTAACAATTGGCAATAAACTTTGTTGGAAGTCTCAAATCAATCTTTTAACTCTTAGGCATGCTCAGCTGTCAGGTGCCCTGTTGAAAGAGCAGCGGTTTTCATACACTAAACCTTAAAAATATATAATACTTAAATTAGTGCTTCGGTCTTGTACGGGGCCAAACTATGGGGTTTCGAGAATCTTGCCCTCATAACAACTCAAAATACATTTTTGCGGTTATTGACTGGTCTCCCTCAATCAACCCCTTTATTGCCTCTGTTCTTAGACCTTGGCTGCTATTCTGTTGAAGATACGGCACACCTTAGACCAGGAGCTTACTGGAGAAGACTCTGGGTTACTCCGGGACTTTCCCAGTATGCACAAGCGATGTTGGAGATCCAGGACACTGATAGCATGCACACAATTCCATGGCTGAGACATGTAAGAATTACCCTATCTGGGATGGGATTGAGTAGCCTGTGGCTTAATCCCATGAAGATCTCTTTTCCTTCTAAAAATGAATACAAGGCAGCCTATTGGAACATGATCAAAATGATACTCTTCTCAGCCATAACAAATTCATCTCTATCCCATGTTTTTTTAGAACATAAACTCGAAGTTAAGTATTTGCATGTCCTGCTTATAAAGTCTCAAGGCATAGATGGATAAAGCCTGTCTGTGTGAACCTGGCTACTAGGTTAGGCAGCGAAGCCTTTAGGATTCTTAAAACATCTATGAACGAACCAATTGTGATTGCTGTCGCCAAATTTCTAAGCAGGGCCTGGGTTATTCGTGCCAAAGAGAAGAGGTATTTTTAAACCACTTTTATCTCTGTATGTGTGGGGATGGATAAATCAAAGTATAGTGTCCCACTGACCCTAGCGTATTCATGTGGTAGCTTTTTTTTCTTTATAAAGATATTAAGTGTACACTACTATCTATTGTTTTAACAACATTTTAACTGTGAACCGGTTATCTTCTGTTCACCCCCTCTCAATGAATATTTCTCTTTTCTTGTTACACACCCCTGATTATGGAAATGTTATAAGAACCGCTAATGTAATACTCAGATGTATTTTGTATTGCATTTTTAACGATATCATGGGTTTGTATGAGACTGTCTTTTATGATACTCTGTGGATACCTTGTGGCTTGAATCTCTGGCAGTAGCTTTCCAGCAGCAGCTGAATCTGTTCCTCTCTTCACCCCACCTTCATCCAGCAACTCGCCGTACCCGCTTTGCGGGTCCCGCGTCGCGTGGGCACTTTCCTCCAAACAATTTGCCAGTAGAGGGGATATTTGTCAACTGAACCTGCAGGGCTGCGAGCGAGCGGAGGCGCAGGACTACCAGTCCCGGGAGCGCCCGCCCGCATCGCACACACCTGGGCAGCTCTCCCTGCAGGCTCCTCCCCTTTTCTCAGTTTCTATAAACATATTGGAATCGTCCCGCTGCGCAGGAGCGTCCCGGGAGAAGCCCGGGACAAGGGCGGGACCGTCTGTGGCAGTCAGGGGCCGAAGGGGGCTGGGCTGGGCCAGGTCACTGACATTTATAATTTATTGTCTATTAATCTTATGTTATTGCTGCTGTGCCCGCTTGGATTAATAACCTGTGTTTTGTGTTTAGTTAGTGACACCCAGACCAGTCGTTGATATGAATAGCTCCCTCCCTTCTGGAGTGGGTGTTTCTTTCCTTGGGCCGCTCGATAAATATTTTAAGAAAGCTAACAAGGAGGTTGATAAGGAACTCCTCCTTGCTGAGAGACGCGCTGAGCGTCGCCGCTCAATTGGGCTTCTAAAGAAATTACCACTGTTCACACAACTAGATCAATCTAACATGCAGAAAATGGCTGTTCAAGGGAAGACTGCTATTGAAGCAGATTTGTCTGATATAGACCAAATCCCCAGTATATTTAGGTTTCCTAACATTTCCCCAGCTCGTTCTAGTACCAATAGTGAGGGTCATACAAATAGCCCTTCTCCAGACTTTACTAGCCTTATTGATCTTAACACCCCTGTCGTTCAGACTATGGCACCTAATCTACATTCAACACTGACTAATCGGTCTATAGACTGTGCTGATCCATGTGGGAATATTTTGTTATCTAACACTAGTGACGCTGGATCTAAGCCTACCACGGCCAATAAGGTTGTGTGTTCCCCTCCTAGGAAAAAAAGGAGAAAGGGTGGGGTCAAAAGAAAAGGTTCCAGTCAACAATTTCCTTTTCCCTCTACAGCTAACCCCATTACCGAGCCTTTGGCACTGCCTGTGGATGAGGCACCTATAGTTACCCCACAAAATCCAACCCCTTCTGAGGTTGTAGTTACTGGGTTTAATAAGGAGAATTATGACATCTTTGAGAAACTTATAAAATCATACATGCTGCCATTGTTGGAGCGTGTTACGATATTGGGTGAAAAAATGGATCGCCTATTGGCGTCTGTCGTTTTACCCCATCCTTCAAGTTCGGATAGGGAGCCTGGCTTACCTTCCAATCCCTGTGCTACAAACATTGTGCTTAGTGCTACAAATACTGCCCCTAGTCACCAATCTAATAATAAAAATATTGAAGGCACCACAAAAGTTAAGGCCCCGGTTTTGGCAGCCAAACCCCCCCGAGCTGCTAATTCTGTCAAAGCGAATCCTTTGGTGGGCTCTAATAAACCATCTACTGAGGGATTATTGCCACCAGTAAAGAATGGGGCGGTTAAACCTGACAACCCCAAACATAGACAACCTTTACTTCATTGGAATAATGTGGATCTGCCCCCCGACTCAGCCAACTTCGTGATCATTCTGACAGGTGTGCCTCCAATTCCTAATGGGAATCGGGAAAATAATGAAAATTTAAAAAACAAAGTAATCTTCTGGCTGAAAACTAATAGACCCCTTCCTGCTCATCTCAATGGGGACATTATTTCTGTCAGAAGATGCAAGTGGGTGGGTGTATGCCCCAAGGATATAGAGGGGGATATAGTGATTATTAATTTTAGGGACCATAGAGTCGTTTCCCATCTCACGGATTGGTATGTGGGAAGCAATGAGGGAGGGATTTCCACGCGGAATCTTAGTTATTTTTATCCTGAGACTCTGCTCAAACCACCTGGCCAACATCGCTCCAAAAGTGATCAACAATCCCTTAAATGGACTAATTTTACTCCCAGCTTTTATGGTCCTCAATTTAACCCAGAGGCTCTGTTTCGCTCTTACACACAATCAAGCTATAATAGCTCTTCACACACTCCGAGCTGGGTTAATTTCAAGCCCCAGCCCTTTGGTCCTCCAGCCACACCAGTCTTCCCATTCTTTAACAAGCCCCTGTTTCCTGTCCCCCCCCCTATTCCAGTTTTTCCGCACTTTAAACATCCCCAAAGTCTCTATCCCGTCCGCAATCAACAAAGTAAATACATTCAGCCCAATGAGTACTGGAATATCCCGTTGAGGAACCTCTATGACCCTCTATCAGGGCTGGCGTCTAATGATTGACCAGCCATTCCATCTTGGGTTACAGAGGGTAGTTCAGATTGTATGGGTACTGTGGATGCTCTAGTTAACACACTTTGTCATGTTAAAACTTCTAAGGACCAAGCAGACCAACGTGTTAAAGGGGGCCTTGTTTATTTGTGTATGTCCGATGTCACGGATATGGTACCTGAAACAGTGTTATCTGTGGATCATATTGCTGAGTATGTTAAAACGGTGCCAGGTACACAGGGTGGGTCCCCCTGTACCTACACTGACGATATGAATGGAGTTGCCCCTGTGCAAGAAGAAGTCGCTCCTTTGATCAACGAATCCCACTCCTCTGTTATAGTTACATCTAGCGACCGAGTACTTAGAAATGGTACCATCCTAGGTTGTTGGAATATAGCGGGTATTGAGTCACGTATTTGTATTCCTGATTGGATCAATTTTATACGCCAAGGTGACGTTTGGTCCTTTCAGGAAACCTGGGCACTCTTACCAGTGTTCATCTCTGGTTACCTGAACTTTAGTAAACCAGCCATCAGAGGTCACAGAGGTCGAGCTATGGGTGGCCTGTCAGTTTGGGTTCGTCAATATGAGGGCGTGTCAGCTAAGGAAGTTTTCATTGACTGCCCAGACATATTGATAGTTAGTATTAAATCTACAAGTGGGATGAATATATTGCTGACTAATATATATGCTAGGGGCATCCAGGGTGGTAGGGTTTCATCTACCCTCCTACGTCTGGACGAATTTTTAAGTGATACCCCGGAAGTTGGTCATGTGGTTGTAATGGGTGATTTAAACACCTGCTTCGAACCATTGAGTTCGGATGATGGCCTTCTAACAGAGGCAGAGGATCTGGCTTGGGGGATTCCTCAACTTGACTTAGCCCCGATTAAAAAATGGTCTCAAGTGGCTATTTTCATTAAAGGGCTGTGCCTGGATCGGGGATTACGTACCCTTAATGGACGAGTATGCTCTGATAGGTTGGGCAAACACACCTTTAGTAATGGCAGACATAGCAGTCGTATCGACTACATATTATTGGATGTAAAGTTGTGGCCTGTGGTAACGGACACGGAAGTAAAGTCACGTCCGGAAAGCGATCATGATCCTTTGGTGGCGGAGTTAAAGGATTTTAGCTTTTCAGGGCAGGTTGAATGCCTGCCCAACTTAGTTCAGGAGGCTGTTGTACTCACTAATGATATGAGGAGGGTTCGTTGGCCAAAGATCTCTGTAGATGTTGAAGCACGCAAAATGATTAGATCCCTGGTCTCCAACTCTCTGGCTGAAATTTCTAAATGTGATACTCAGGAGGTGATCAACACAATTATTACTGACATACATTCCAGTTTGTTTATGTCCCTAAAAAAACTGTTCATTAAGTCTGTTTCCAAAAAGGGTATTAGGAAGTCTAAGAAATCCTCCAACTGGTTCAATGATGAGTGCCGACGGACGCATGTGGATCTGTTCAAAGCTCTTAAACTCAAGAACCCTGCCTTAATCAAATCATGTAGGAAGGCTTTTAATGTTGCTAAACGTTCTGCTAAGGCCATTTGGGATGAAGAACGGTGGTCATCTCTAACCGATGCTTGTGGCTCTAGGAACTTATAACAGTTTTGGCACCTACTCAAATGGGGTTTGTCCCAGGATGATCGCCCGAGCCCAGCCTCTGTTGACCAACAACAATGGGTGCGTTACTTTGAGGAACAATTTAGATGCCTCAGTGATGCGCAGGATACCATCTGCTGGCCACTGTCGATAGACCCCCTAGTGTTCTCGGTTAGAGAAGTTGAATTAGTTCTGAAATCTATTCCAAGGGGAAAGGCACCTGGTCCTGACTGCATTCCTGCAGATTTATTCCAACAGGACCATGATCTTTGGGTACCATATTTAGTGCAGCTGGCAAATGCCCTGGCCACAGGTGCTAGGGTACCTGAATCCTGGGCAGGAGCAGAAATGTTGCCTATTTATAAGAAAGGTGATCGGTCGGTTCCATCCAACTACAGGCCGATCAGTCTCATCGACGCGGTGCAAAAAATCATAACCCGTCTTGTTCTTTCCAGGATCCAGGAATGGATAGAAGAGTATAATATTCTTACCCCTCTTCAAGCTGGTTTTAGATCTCATGTGAGCACTCTAGATCAGGCTTTCCGCTTCATGCTTCTTTATTGGAAGACGGTTTCTCTGGGCAAAGGCAACCTATACGCAGCCTTTGTGGACTTGAGGTCAGCATCTGACCTTGTCCCGAGGGCTGGGTTGTGGAAATGCCTATTAGATCTGGGCATGCCTCCCCCCCTGGTTCGCCTCTTGGTGAATTTACATGCACATACCTATGCTTAAGTGCGCTGGGGCAAACCTGGGGAGGTGACGGAGAGATTTCCTGTGGCCAAAGGTGTCAGGCAAGGGTGTGTGTTGGCCCCCACCCTTTTTTCTTTATACATAAACCGAGTTACCAAGTATTTCGAAAACCATCCTACGGACGCTCCAAGTTTGGCTGGAATGAAAATTCCCTTGCTCATGTTCGCTGAGGACACTCTTTTGATCTCTAAAACCAGACAGGGTCTTCAGAAAGCCCTGTCGAGGTTTGAGTGCTTCTGCAGCGAACATGAGCTCGCAGTGAATGTGTCTAAAACCAAATTTATGGTTTTAAGAGGGCACAATCACATCAATGCAAGGGTTACTATGGGGGGTACCCCTTTGGAACAAACCAAGTATTTTACTTACCTGGGTGTTACCTTTAGTGAGACCCTTAGTTGGTCCCATCAGGTCGAGCTTATGGCCTTAAAGCACCTGCAGATAGGTGGTGCATTGATCAAAGAGCACAAAGGCTCCTTTACCCGGCCAATTTCTCAGCTAATTAAGATATATGGCTCAAAGGTACTACCCTCAGTTTTATACGGGGCGGAACTATGGGGCGCTAGTAAACTGGACCCCTTGAAACTTGCCCAAAATAAATTCCTAAGAATGGCAACGGGTCTGCCCCAGTCAACTCCGCGGATCCCGCTTTTATATGATCTTGGGTGCCAACCGGTGGAGGATCAAGCGAGATTTCGTCCAATGGCATTCTGGCGACGTCTATGGACAACGCCGGAACCCCATCTTTATGCTAAGGCCTGCTTGGAGGTTAAAGATTGTTCTGGTTCCTCAAACATAGGCTGGTTCAGGGATTTAAGTTCTACCCTTTCAGCCCTGGGGTATGGTGGCCTGTGGTCTAGTCCCGAAACTGCAACCTTTCCATCCAAAAAAGACCTAACATTGCACTATTGGGACTGGGTGGTTCATAATAGACATTTGAGAATGTGCTCTAGCAGTCTTACAGGTCTATTTATCGTTTTTAAAGACACATCCAAGCTCGAAAAATATTGGGACACTATAACTAAGCCTCTGGATCGTAAACTATTCCACCAGTTTAGATGTGGCTCGCTGCCTCTAGGGGATTTTACTAAAAAGTGGGGAGCTGGTGGAACTGGGCATTGTCCTAAGTGCCCTGGTCAAGGTGAAAGCTTAAACCACTTTTTGTATGTGTGTCCATTATACACTGCCCCAAGAGCCAAATGGTTAAGCCCGGTCTGTAGAAGCATAGGCACCAGCTCGGCTGTTGAAGCAAGTAGAATCTTAAAAACTAACCTGACACCTATAATTGTTGTGGGGGTAGCTAAATTTTTGGGGTGGGCTTGGTTGCTTAGAATCAGGTTCATCAAAAGTAATCAGTTAGGGGTTTAATGATGTTGGTTGCTATCTGGTAATGTCCAGTCTACTGTACTTGATGTTTGTAGGTAATTTCTGTGTTACTGTTAATTTTGTACACATTCAATAAGAAGCCTGATCTAGTGATTTATTACTGGTTTTAGATGTTTTTAATTATATATATATTGTATTTTATGTCTTTTATGATGAATTAATCGAATAAAGACTTCTTGAATTGAATTGATAGTTTATCGAAATTAAGACTTACTGAACTGAACTGCATCTTAGTGTCACCTAGTAAATAGGGTGATATAATTTTCACAACATTTTTGGCTTTTTTACAAAAATTGCAGCAAATTGGCACTTGTTAATATACCCTCAAGTTTGCTATGACACAACGGGAACCTCGACTTGCCATAGCAAACAGCAGTGTCCCGGGGGTAGATACCCCGAGACTCAGCAGGAGCTACTCTGGGGGGGGGGGGTGTTCCCCAAGGCTTTATACTGTTCCAGAATCAAGACCACGTGGCCCCCCACCCAAAATATAAAAAACACCAGAAGGTGATAATCCCCAGGGCTTAGACGGACCTCTGAGCTCCCTCACCCATTTATTTTGTAGCACTGAAGAATGGCGGTCCCCAGGCTACAGGGGCCCTCTGGACCTCCATCAAATGTAATATTTTAGACCCCGGGATTTGACCCGACCAGGTAACTAATGCTTAAACAAGTACAGGAGCCCCCGCTTCGTTTTTTTTAAGCTACTTGACAGCCAATCAGCATTCTGCGCGTGATCGGGACGGTACGCTTATAATACGCACATCCACCGAGGCCAAAGAAATATATGTACTTTTTATTGTAATTTTCTCAAGAACTACTGAACAGATTTACACCATTTAAGCATAAGGCACGACTCTGAACCAAGGTCTACCTTTCTGCCAAATTTGGTGTAATTCCTTTCAGTACAACTAAAAATAATGGAGGAATTTCAATGGTTTTGTACGAGTGAAATGTCCAGCTAACTATAACACCCCTAAAACCTATGTTTTTTCAGTGAATATATTTTAGGGAAAGTTATAGTTAGTTGGACATTTCCCTCATACAAAACCAGAGAAATTCCCCTGTTATAGTTAGTTCAGCTAACTATAACTCGTGCCCCCGCAATGCACTGCTGAGGATGTCACATATTACATCACTCATGACATGGTCAGTGACATCACTGATGACATCATCCAGTGACTGTGTGTTTCTGTAAAGTTTAAATATGTTTAATATATATAGGGAAAGGTGAATTGAAGAATGAGTGGGTGTATAAGTGTCTGAATGGATGATTTATTAGGTGCGTGCATTAATCTATAAGTGAGTGATTAAGCAAATCTTACTGAATGCATGGGTTAGTGACTAAACTGTGTGAATGTGAGTATCCGTCTGTCTGTTGGTGTGTAAGCGGCTACATGGGTTTGTGAATAGCTACAGGAGTGTCTATATGGGTTATTGATTGGTTGTCTGAGTATCTGAATGGGTGCCTGAGTGTTTATGTGGGTGGGGTGTGTGTGACTCTGTGCATAGATCTGTGAGTGGGTGATTCACTGGGTTCATGGTTTCAAGAGTGCATCTGTGATGGTCTGTATGGGTGGGTGAGTGTGTGTATGGGTGTGTTAGTGAGTGAATGTATATCTCAGTGGTACATGTGTGAGTAACTACATATGTGCATATGTGAAAGGCAGTATAGATGTGTGTTGTAGACTATAAACGACTATAAGTGAGAGTGTGTGATTGTGAGAGTGGCTGTATGGATGAGTGTGTGCTGTACTGAGTGACCATAAGTATGAGTGACTGTACGGGTAAATGAGTGGATGTCTGTGTAAACCTAAGAATCAGTGAGTGTGTATGTAGTTATTGCCGTTGGAGTGTCTATGGTTTTGAGAGTGGCAGTATGTAATTTAGGGTGGGTGTATCAAAGGTTATATTAGGCTGTGAGAAGATGCATCAAATTTTCACAAGGATGATGTCATCAGTGATGTCACGGACCATGTCATGAGTGATGTAATATGTTACGTCATCAGCAGTGCATTGCGGAGGCGCAAGTTATAGTTAGCTGAACTAACTATAACTGGGGAATTTCTCTGTTTTTGTAGAGTAAAATGTCCAATTAACTATAAATTTCCCAAAAACCTATGGTTTTTTCAGTGAATTTCTAAGGTCTTTTAAATGCTAATTTCCAACTATAACTTGCCTGAAACCTATGGTTTTTTCAGTGAATTTCAAAGGTTTTTTAAATACTAATGTCTAACTATAACATGCCTGAAACCTGTGTTTTTTTCAGTGAATTTCAAAGGTTTTTCAAATGCTAGTTTCTAACTATGCCTACAGAGGTAGGACATGTGAAGAAAGAAGAAAAAAGCACAGAAAGAAGCAAAAGAAATGCAGAAAGAAGCAACGGAAGTCCACAAATATGAAGAAAAGTGCTGGAAGAAGAAAGACATGTATAGAAAGAACCAACAGAGAAGCAGAAAGAGGCCTTATTCCAAAATCATCCTGTGCCCACAACTTTTTCAGACGGGTACTGGTGGTAACTGACTCTGACTAGCCAGGCCTAGAGCCAGTGCTATGCTAAAAGACACTTAGAATACAGTGAAAACACCTACATACACTAGGGAACACTATGTGTTGGGGTATCCCTGTGATTAGCATGACCTCGTCGATAAGGAACTAGTACATAATAGGGCAGGGAGATTAAAACTACCTCTTAAAACGTGCTACGGGCGCGTTTGCACAGTGGTGAAGTGAGGGGGGCCTGAGGTGACATGTGTGCAAACGCTCCCTTTGACCATTTTAGGGTGGGAGATTAAGTCCCCTTGAATCCTGATGGTCCCTGGGGTCCAACTAGCCAACCAGGTACCTCCAGTAAGTGCCACAGAACTGCATTGCTGAGAGGTGTAAAAAAGGGTGTGGCCTGGCCCACCTCTCTGCAATGCAGCACAGTGGCGCTCACTGGAAGTACCTGGTGGTGTTGTTGGCCCGCGGGACCCTCAGGATTGAAGAGGAATTAATTTCCCAACTTAAAACGCACTGAGGGGCGTGTTTGCACACATGCCATCTCAGGCCCCGCCCCCTCCCTTCACTACTGGGCAAACGCACCCCGTGGCGCATTTTAACTTGAGGGATAAAGTTCCCTTCAATCCTGAGGGCCCATGGGGGCCAACTAGCCTACCAGGTACCTCCAGTAAGCGCTACAAAGCTATGCTGCAGAGAGGTGTAAAAAGGGGCGTGGCCTGGACCACCCCTCTGCAACGCAGCTCCCTGGTGCATACTGGAGGTACCTGGTGGGCTAGTCGGCCCCCAGGGACCCTCAGTACTCAAGAGGAATTAATTCCCCAACTTACAACGCGCTAGGGGGTGCGTTTGCACAGTGGTGAAGGGAGGGGCCGGGGCATGAGGTGACATGGGTGCAAACATGTCTTGTGGCGCGTTTTACATTGGGAAATGAATTCTTCTTCAATCCGGAGGGTCCCTGGGTGCCAACTAGGCCACCAGGTACCTCCAGTAAGCCCACTGCGCTGAGTTGCAGAGAGGAGGCCCAAGCCACGCCCCTTTTTACACCACTCTGCAACACAGCTCTGTGGCGCTTACTGGTCGCACATGGTGGACTAGTTGGGCACCAGGAACCCTCAGGATTGAAAAGGTATTAATTCCCAAACCTAATACGCGCCACAGGGCATGTTTGCTTACATGTCACCGCAGGCCCACCCTGTCCCTTCACCACTGTGCAAACACACCCGTGGTGCATTTTAAGTTGGGGGATTTAGCCCCCTTGAATCCTGAGGGGCCTTGGGGTCCAACAAGCCCACCAGGTACCTCCAGTAAGAGCTGTTTTGCAGAGAGGTCTAAAAAGGGCCGTGGAAACGCAGCCCTGTAGTGCTGACTGGAGGTACCTGCTGGGCTTGGCCAGCTCTCCACCTCCTGCGGGAGCCGGCATTGCTTTTCCACATGGGGGGCTGATAAGATGCAGCTCCCCGTGTGGAAAATCAATCTGGTTTGAATTTTGGAAGAGAGAGCAGGAAACCTGCCCTCTTTCCCAAAATCCAATCCATAGTGTGCTCCCGCCCTGCCATAGCAAACTGCAGTGTCCCGGAATGGGCACACCGGGACACTGCAGGAGCTGGCCCTGGGGGTTGGCAGTCCCCAGGGCCATCACAGGCTCCAGTAGGGCGGCCGTGTGGTCCCCTCCCAACATCTGAACAGCCCTGGGGAGGTGGTGGTCCCTGGGGATCGGGGTCCGTTACAGACCCCCAAATTTAAATATTAGTGCCCTGGGGAGGTGGCAGTCACTGGGGCATATGGGGGGGCTTGAGCCCCCCACACAGGTATATATATATATTTTTTAAAAGCCCCGGGGGTGGTGGGTCCCAGGAGTGCAGGGGGGGGGTAGTGTGCTCTGTGATTATAATTAATGAGAGTCCCGGGGGGCTGGCGGTCCCGGGGTTTGGGGTGGCCTTAGAGGTCCCCCAAACTTTAAAAGAACAAGTCACGGGGGTGACGGTCCCCGGGGCTGCAGGGGGCCGTCTGCCCCGCAAATATTTATGCAAATCCCCGGTGGTGGCGGTCTCTATGGCAGTGTGGGGGGATTGGGGCCCCCCACACATTGTTTTTTTTACTGCCCCGGGACCTGGCTCACCCGGGGGCTTCAATTAAATGAAGCGTGGGAGCCCGCACTTCGTTTCCTTTTATTTTCTCAGCCGGATTTGTGCACCTAGCGCGAATTCAGCAAATGTTTTTTTTTTTTAATGATTTTTGAGTCCTTGTGGGACCCCCTGAGCAGGCCTAGGGGGTCAGGGTGTTTCTACCCTGCCCTCTTTTCTTATTTTGCGCGTTTCTTTTTCTCTTTTCTTGTTCCTCGGTTCTGGCACAAGAGAACTGTGATACTGACTAAAAAGGAGAGTTTAAAAATGAGTCAAGGAAATCTAGAATTTTATAGGCAATTTGTAGTAACCCTTGTTGTAAGTATCTGGTTACTTACTCCCTAGCTGCTCAGCCAGTGTGAATGTGAAGCATGGAATTTTGGTGTGAGAGTCTTGAATGAAATGTATGGGTGCCTGGCTGCTTGAGTGTGCCAGTTGGAGGATGGGTTGAGCAGCAGGAAGACTGCTCCTGGTGGGGTTGTAACTCTACAATCATCTACTTGTCGGCTAGGGCAGTCAACCTCGAAACGGGGAAACTGGGTTCGAATCTCGGCAATGACCCTGAATATCCTGTGATTCTTGGCAAATCACTTAATCTTTCCATGACCAACAAAAAAAAAAATGAATGTGTCTTCATGTAATGCAACTGGTGCTATGTAAAGCGCTCTGATACCCAAATCGGGTCAAGTTCGCGCTATATAAAACTCTGTTAAAAAAAACAACAAAAAAAAAACAACCTGAAATACATCGCGACTAGTGGCTCGCGGTTGCAAAATGCTGCAAAGCGTTGCCCAACAGCTTTTCATGGCGCACAGACGGAGAGATGATACAGAGGTGCCATGAGGATATCCGGGTGACGTTGACCAGCAGCTCTTCATGTTGCAAAGACGGAGAGACGACACAGAGGTGCCATGAGGATATCTGCGTGACTCAATGGGAAGAGTGAACGTGCAATAGTAAACTCATGCCACCTTTTGAAAAATGCCCAGCAGTGGTTAAACTGTCATAAGTCCTGGGGTCGCACAAGATATGATGTACGCACACCACAAAAGACCGAAACATGGTGCTGGTAACTAGTCATATTTCACATTGATCATCAAAGATTTGAAGTAGATGTTAAAGAAAAAGATCTCACCACAGAGCACTTGATTCTGATGCCGGTTCAGAGGCCATGTTCCAACGAAACACTGTGCATTCCAAAACAATGGAAACACATGTTGAGAAGGCAACACAGAGCATGCTCAAATCCAACACTGACAAATTGAATTCCAAAAGGCTCAAAGACAGTGTACAGCATTCCCCTTTCCAGCGCACACATGCTGCTTATAAACGCCAAAGTTGTAAAGCATGTATGCCAGGACTATTTGCGATGACCCCCACCTGCTGCTGGCACCAAGACCAATCTACAAAAGTATAGTACACATACCATAAGTGGTGAACCACGCTGAAACATGCAAGTAAAACGTTGTGGTGTCTTGTAACATGGCACGAATGAAAGACAGTGTGCATAGATGTTCATTCCACAGCACACAGATAGAAGATAATGAAACAAGTTGAATCCATCAAACAATAATGCTTCTCCATTAAAAATCCAACAGTCCTAAGCGCATCATCACAGCAACATTCCACTGGCTGAGTAGATGGTGAAAATGGTATAACATTACCATGAACAGGATACCAGGACACTACATATCCCCCTTTTGTGAGATTTTGTGAGAGGTTACTTACTCCCTAGCTGCTCAGCCAGTGTGAATGTGAATCCTGAAATGTTTGTTGTGAGAGTTTTGAATGGAATGTATGGGTGCCTGTATGCTTGAGTGTATCAATTGGAGTATGGGCTGAGCAGCAGGAAGACTGCTCCTGGTGGGGTTTTACCTCTACAACTGATCTACTTGTAACTTTCACAGTAAAAGTATCTGAAATACATCACAGCTACCTGGAGAAACTTACTACACACTTCACAGTCATATTACCATAACCAGGAAACATTTACGATTGTTTTTACCAGACACTGGGGACGAATCATTGGTAGATGCTTGCATCAAGGATGGGCCTGCTAGGATTATTTTGTCAGGTGTGCTGACTACTGACCTAAGAACAGCATTATCATTGTGATAGCTGGTTTTTTTATACCAGCCCTTAAAGAAAGAGAAAATACTATATTTAACTTTTTTATTTGTTAAGGGAAGCTAAGTATCCTGCAAATGATACCGGCACTGTGAATTACAGGACATAATGTACAGTTAGATCATATTTCTGTGAATTACGAGCTTTCAAACCAATGGCAGACATTTAATAAGAATACACACACAAAAACATTTAGCACTTCTGGAGGTGATTTTAAGTTTTAAAGTCTAAGTCATTCCATTTTTCTATTACAAAATCTACGTTATTCATCCTGAGGCATATAAATCAAATCAGTGTCCATTTTCATAGTTAATTGCAATATTTGTAATTCTTAATTTCGGTTGCAGCATCGCTTAAGTAAAAGCACCATGGACTACAGCTGTTCATGGTTAGTTTTTTCCATGGATGGGGTGCAACTACATGAAGTGGCATAATTTCTGGATTTTTTAAGCAATAAGCATGTAACACAATTAGCTAAATTACGTGTAATTCATATTTCACCCAGATAATGCTATTATTTATGTAAAAAAAACACACAAAAAAACTCACTGGAAAAAAAAATGGATAAAATGATTTTATAGTTAGGTGCTGGAATCGGACACACGAGAATGTTAAAAAAATAAAATAAAAACACAGAAATTGGCAGTTATGGTTTAGTAAACCAACTATAATGTATGCCCCACCCAATTATGCACTGCTTATGACACACATATTATATAGTTCATGACATGATTAGGGTGCAAGTTATAGGTAGTTGATTAAACTATAAGCAGTGCATTTCAGTGTTTTTTTTTTTTACATTAGCATGTGTCTCGTTCCAACACTGAACTAAAGCATCACTTTAACCTTTGGTTTCTAAGGTGAATCTCTTCTTTTTTTTTAAAAAAAAATCAATTATGGTCTTAGAACTTACCTTAACTATAAGGTCACTTTAACCCATGTTTTTTTCCAATTATTTGTTTCCATCATATTCTAAATTAGACCAACATCCAACACCTAGAAAGCAGCCTCAGGCTTTGTACAGCGAAGGTTGGCCACAGGGCCTGGCCATCACCAGGCCCTGTGCCAACTTTTTTGAGCCATTAAGAAAATGGGGTACACCCAAAACTGGTCAGAGGACCTGGGTATTGAATGATATAGAAAAAAATGGTCCTAGATACAATTCATTAAACAACAATGAATGCACAACTCATATTAAATCTGAGTTAATCCATGGGACTTTATCCTGCAAAAAGGAAAAAAGCAACAGAAAAGCCAAATGCGTATGTAGTCTTAATAATGATACCCAAAATAATGATCGTGAACCCCAATGTTTACAAAGCAGCAAATAAGTCTGCCAATTTATTTCACAATCATATATACAAAATATTTAAAAAGCCCAAGAGTTGGGAGGAAAAACTGCCAGGTGCATTAAAGCCTGCCTGCTCTGTGCTACAGCTACCAAAGGATAAGCTTATGTTTAAATTATTGAGGCCTAACTGGATCTAGTGTAGAATATTACACGAATGGGAGTAACATCCACTTCAACTAAAAAGCCAAATTACAGAATTTATTTTGTGAATATTACACTTTGAGGTATTATGTACAGTTGAGTAGTACTCCTAACAAAGATCTGGAAAATAGCGACATCAAAATATTGGACATTAGCGTGACAAAAAAAAGGCGTTTCAATGTACGAAATGAAAGTCTTTAAGGATTTATTGCAGCCTTGTAATAAATTGGGTTACTGGTTTGGGGTGAAACCCTACTCCAGCAGGAACCACAAAACGTAGAGGCAATTTAGAAAGTACTTGGGCATCACTGCAAATTAGTAACACAGAAAACATGCCACAAAAAGGATCCCTCATCAGATTAGTAAAAAAAGTGTAATCTTTTTAAATACATCACACACAAATCCAATCAGTAGAACATGAGATATGCAGGTTTAAAGAGGTCAGTGAAAATAGTGCCAAAAAGCACAAAGCACCAAATGTGCATACATGGTTGCAGTAGACCGGGGCAAAGTGACAAGCTCAGGCCAACCGCAATGGAACATGGGCCAGCTACAGGTCCGCTGAACAAGAGCACCTTAAATGCTGGTCGCAGAGCATTGCAGGATCCAGTGCCGAGGATGAGCTGCGCAGCCCAGGCGATGCATCATTCCAAAGAGGTGTGGAGCTGCGATGCGAGGTTCTGCATCATCGTCGAGGATCCCGTCAATAAGGAGCTTGCGATGCAAAGTCATGTGTTGAGGATTTATTATGCAGCCAAGGCATTGTGTTGGTTCCAAGGTGCTGCAAGGCTGCAGAGCGAGACCCTTAATTATTGTCCAGGCTACCATTGATGCGAGATATGTGATGTGAGGGCCTGAGTCTGCGAAGCTTTGCACAGTGGCAGTTTCGACATGGGATGCAAAGTCAATGCGGAGTCCTTGCACAGGTAACATCCTCATAGAGGTGAACAGTCAGTTCTGATCAGGTTACACTGCACAGCAGAAGCCATTGTTGTTTCTGCTGGAATCACAGATGGGCTGGCAGAATACTTTCAGGCCCCCTTCCAAGGGTCTAGGACTGGGGTGTCACCACTTCCCAGGGTAGAACTCACACATGGCACAGTCTTGGTGCTCAGTTCAAGGTCATTGCAGTCTTGAGGCTCTAGTCAGGAGGTCAACCAACTTACTCTTGAAGGCACTCTTGGGTCTTGGGTTCAATAGATTCAGGTCCAGTTCTTCTCACCCAGGCAAGAGGTGAGCATAGCAATCCTTCAAAGCAGCAGCCCAACAGAGTGACAGTCTTTTCAGCAGCACAGCAGTCCTTCTTCCTAGCTGTCACTCCATTGGTCCAGAAGTGTACTGAAGAGTTGGTTTTTGAGATCCAACAATTATACATGGGCCTTCCTTTGAAGTGGTAGAAGCTTCTGGAGGTTTTCCTTTGAATTGCACAGGTGTCCAGCACTCCCTGCTCTGACTCCAGACTAACTACAGAGGGTATGCATCACTTTGTGTGGAGTTAGGACACATCCTATTCAAGTGTAAGTAGGGTTGTTCCCAGCTGTGCCCTCCCATTCTGCCAGTGAAGGCCCATCCAGGCACACCTAAGCTCTCTATTGTGTTTGGCTGTCTAGGAGGAATATACAAATCCCACCTGTCAACTATACTCAGTCATTTGACCCAGAAACAGGTTCAAGGCACTAAATGGCTAAGACAGGAACATGCCAAATTTCTAAAAGTGGAATTTTCAAGATTGTACTTTAAAATCCAACTTCACCATAAAATAGGATTTTTCATTACAATTCCAAAGACACCAAACATGAACTGTTTACCTGTTCCCATGTGGAAGTTACAGCTTCCTAAATGTAATACAGTAACTCCAGTGTTATCCTATGGGAGAGGTAGGCCTTACCGTAGTGAAAAATAAATGTAAGAATGTTTCACTACCAGGACTTGTAAAACTTAAAAGTACATGTAAAATGTTTTAAATACACTACACCATGCCCTCAGGGCTGTGCAGAGTCTACCCTAGGGGTGCCTTACATATATTAAAACAGAGGTTTTGTATATAGATGAGGAAACACAAGTAATTTGGTAATAAGCTCCTACCCACTGCAAGGGTCATATACTTGACCAGGTTTGGACGGCCAACCTCGATCTTTCGCCTCCACTGATCACCCCTTGCACCTGGTCAGACCACTACTTTGTCTCCTTTTCTGTTGACCTTCCTAGTTTTCATCGCCCTCCGCGCCCTGCTAGCATCACAGCCCGCAATTGGAAGAATGCCAATGTGACAACACTTCATTCTCTTTTGGCAGCCTCAGTTCCACCAGCTTCAGAATCTGTCTCTCACCAAGCCTCTATTCTCGAGCAATGGTTGAAGGCCGCTGCTGACACTAAAGGTCATTAAAGTCTCACGCCCCCATGACGCTCAGCGATGGTTTACTGACCAGCTGAAACTAGATAAACTAGCTCTTCGCCAGGCCGAACGTCGCTGGCGTCACAAGTATGATCCCGTACTTAAGACTGAATTTACGAGCTTACTCAGCAAATATAAATCTTCCATCCTAGAGGCAAAGACTTCTTACTTTTCATGTAAAATCCTGGAGTCGACATCAAAAGCCAAAGACATCTTTTTGATTGTCAATGAGCTTTCCCTTCCCGATCGCATTACTCTCCCACCCGTTCCCACCCAGGCCTTGTGTGATGAGCTCAATGCTTTCTTTCAAGACAAGATCTCCACAATTAAAAACAATATCTCTCTACCTCCCCCTTCCAAATCATTTCCCCTTCCCTCGGAAAACCCCCAGAAATTCCATACTTTCCCTCCCATTTCCATCACCGAATTCCACAGTCTCCTCCACAAAGTCAGCTCCGGGTCCCTAAGGACTGCTGTCCCCCACATATTTTCAAAGAAATCTTTACGCACTGCCCTGATCCTGCTCTAGCCCTTCTCAACTCCTCCTTAACATCTGGTGTTGTCCCAGAAGCTTTTAAGCAGGCTGTAGTGTTACCCATCCTGAAAAAGCCCAGCGCAGACCCTCTTGTGCTGAGCAATTATAGACCTATTTCCCTCCTCCCTTTTCTGGGAAAGATCTTAGAGACTCACGTTACTAAGTGTCTGAGCACCTTCATGGAGACTTCCTCTTTCCTCGACCCCCAGCAGGCGGGTTTTCGCCCCCTGCACTCCACAGAGATGGTGATTGCAGCTGTAATGGACACACTTAGAACTGGGGCTGATAACAACATCCCTCAAGCCCTTGTACTGTTAGACCTGTCGGCGGCTTTTGACACGGTCGATCATAGCCATCTTGATCGACCGTGTCAGCAACGCCGGCATTCGGGGCATTGCCCTTGACTGGGTTCGATCCTTCTTGCAAGGTCGCTCCCAGGCAGTCCACCTTTCTACCTTCTCTGCCCCTTTTCTTCCCCTCACTTGCGGAGTTCCCCAGGGTTCTGCTCTCTCCCCCCTTCTCTTCAATCTCTATATGCAACCACTCATGGCTTCCCTTCGTCACTCCCCTGCTACAATATACAACTATGCCGATGACTTGCAATTGATTTTCCCTCTGGACACCACACCTTCCTCTTGCCTCAACTTCCAAACCACTATGCTACTCATCTCGGACTGGATGGCTCACAGCCAGCTCAAGTTGAATCCGTCTAAAACGGAACTGGTCCTAGTGGGTGGTCCTACCAATCCTTGGGATGATAACTACTGGCCCCCTTCTCTGGGTCCCCCCCCTCGTCCGGTCAGCTCTGTGAAAAGCCTAGGAGTGATCATCTCTGAGGATCTATCTATGAAATCTCAGATCTCAGCAGTAACATCATCCTGCTTTTTCCAGCTGCGCAGGATTCGCAAGATCTGTAGATTTCTAACCAGAGAGGCACTCATACTAGTAATATTGGCTTTGGTCATCTCCAGGGTCGACTTTGCTAACATCTTGTATGTGGGGATTCCTGTCTACCAGCTTCAAAAACTTCAGTTGATCCAGAACCAGGCCGCTCGTCTGGTGTTCTACCAACCCAAACACCAGCACATTTCCCCCCTTCTGAGGAGCCTTCATTGGCTCCCAGTGGCTAAACGGTGCTCCTTTAAGCTCGGTTGCACCTTATTGAAATCCCTCCATAACCACGCCCCTGAGTTCATTTCCTCCAAGCTCAAGTGATACCTTCCAACCTGCAATTTACGATCTTCTGCCGACAATCTTCTATGCACCCCATCAATCCGCCGTAAAAAACACGGTGGTCTACGCTTCTCTTTTTTAGGCCCTACTTTCTGGAATTCTCTCCCTTCCTCCTTCCGCCATTGTCCCTCGTATGAGATGTTCCGAAAAACTCTGAAAACCCACCTTTTCAAGGCGGCCTTTGAGTAACACCTCTGCCCTGGCTAGCTAGGTTTGTTATGAGCGCCAAGAAACCGTCTCGGTGTACGTGCGCGGTATAAATTTTTTTTAACATAACATAACACAAATGGAGAGCAAGCATGTAAGTTTTCCCTGATGTAAGTCCCAAACAACTGTCCCAACACTCACAGTTCCAAAATAGAGCCATAATCAAGTCACAGCTGTGACATCCACCACAACAACATATCCAAGCAACATCACACACCTTCCCCCATACAATAATAAAATAACAAAGGCTACATAAAAAAAACTAAACATACAGTCACTGTATATCCTTCAAGGAGGATATATCGCAGACGTAATACAGCCTAAACAATCATTTGCATTGTCGGACAATACAACAACACTGCGTATAAATAACAAATAAAAAGTATAACAAGTGTAACCATTATGAGCATTGTAATACATTACTACAGCATTGTGTATACATAAAAAATAATAAGTATAACAAGTGTAACCATTACCCTGCCACAAAATACTTGCTTGCTTGAAGTGCAACAACTTTTCCTGAAAGTGTCATTTTTGCACCTTAGAAAGATTTTTCCAGAGTTACACTGAGAGAGGAACCTTGTACCCATTTACCCACACCACTAGTAGATGTATGTGCATCTAAGGGTGGAATTATATTCCCCACACTCAAGGACGATATAGATGGAGTTGGTGGAGTACTATTTTGCATAACCGGTGGACAACTGCTGGGTGGACAACCATTGTTGGATACTTCATAGACCTCCTATTCCCATAAGCATTGTTTGGAACTTTTTGAACCACCACAATTCCATTTCAAAATTCTGTTACATTTTGAGAGTTTGCTATCATGCCAAAATGGCATATTGCTTAACTTAGCCAAACAAGAATACACCTTAATCACTTTGAGTGGCTCAGAAAAGGGACTGCAAACAAAACAGGTGATGGACAGAATGTGGATCAATGTCACACATTTACCCCAGTCCAAAGATCTGGGCCCAAATCCATCGTTTTTTTGCACTCCACACCACCCTGGGTTAGACAATGGCGATATGCAATTCAGCTCTGACCCTGTGCCCCATGGGAACAGTCCAGTCCGAACTACAAAAGCCATGTCCTTCCCAGAACGGAATCAAGCATCCGAGGACCGGACCGGTTTCGAGGTAACACCTCTCATCAGCCCGGCTAGCTTGACTCCAGTGGTGTGGAGTGCCTGGGACCCACGTCTGAGCATCCCCAGCGCACTTATGGCGGTAATTGCAAACAAAACAGGTGATGGACAGAATGTGGATCAATGTCACACATTCACCCCAGTCCAAAGATCTGGGCCCAAATCCATCGTTTTTTTGCACTCCACACCACCCTGGGTTAGACAATGGCGATATGCAAATCAGCTCTGACCCTGTGCCCCATGGGAACAGTCCAGTCCGAACTACAAAAGCCATGTCCTTCCCAGAACGGAATCAAGCATCCGAGGACCGGACCGGTTTCGAGGTAACACCTCTCATCAGCCCGGCTAGCTTGACTCCAGTGGTGTGGAGTGCCTGGGACCCACGTCTGAGCATCCCCAGCGCACTTATGGCGGTAATTGCAAACAAAACAGGTGATGGACAGAATGTGGATCAATGTCACATATTCACCTCAGTCCAAAGATCTGGGCCCAAATCCATCGTTTTTTTGCACTACACACCACCCTGGGTTAGACAATGGCAAAATGCAAATCAGCTCTGACCCTGTGCCCCATGGGAACAGTCCAGTCCGAACTACAAAAGCCATGTCCTTCCCAGAACGGAATCAAGCATCCGAGGACCGGACCGGTTTCGAGGTAACACCTCTCATCAGCCCTTAGAACGGACATGGCTTTTGTAGTTCGGACTGGACTGTTCCCGTGGGGCACAGGGTCAGTGCTGATTTGCATATTGCCATTGTCTAACCCAGGGTGGTGTGGAGTGCAAAAAAACGATGGATTTGGGCCCAGATCTTTGGACTGGGGTGAATGTGTGACATTGATCCACATTCTGTCCATCACCTGTTTTGTTTGCAATTACCGCCATAAGTGCGCTGGGGATACTCAGACGTGGGTCCCAGGCACTCCACACCACTGGAGTCAAGCTAGCCGGGCTGATGAGAGGTGTTACCTCGAAACCGGTCCGGTCCTCGGATGCTTGATTCCGTTCTGGGAAGGACATGGCTTTTGTAGTTCGGACTGGACTGTTCCCATGGGGCACAGGGTCAGAGCTGATTTGCATATTGCCATTGTCTAACCCAGGGTGGTGTGTAGTGCAAAAGAACGATGGATTTGGGCCCAGATCTTTGGACTGGGGTGAATGTGTGACATTGATCCACATTCTGTCCATCACCTGTTTTGTTTGCAATTACCGCCATAAGTGCGCTGGGGATGCTCAGACGTGGGTCCCAGGCACTCCACACCACTGGAGTCAAGCTAGCCGGGCTGATGAGAGGTGTTACCTCGAAACCGGTCCGGTCCTCGGATGCTTGATTCCGTTCTGGGAAGGACATGGCTTTTGTAGTTCGGACTGGACTGTTCCCATGGGGCACAGGGTCAGAGCTGATTTGCATATCGCCATTGTCTAACCCAGGGTGGTGTGGAGTGCAAACAAACAATGGATTTGGGCCCAGATCTTTGGACTGGGGTGAATGTGTGACATTGATCCACATTCTGTCCATCACCTGTTTTCTTTGCAATTACCGTCAGAAAAGGGACTGTCACCCTTCTTTACTTCTTTGTCCAGCTTTACACCTAACCAATCACCTTTCTTTAGATACACTCCTTTGACACTCTTATTCTTATAGTATTACCTTTTTTATAGGTTTGACTTGCCTCCTCTAAGTTGGCTCTGGCAACATCAGGGGATGAAGTGCTCTGACATTCATGAGACATCTATATTGAGTTATCTTTTGTGAATGGTTCACATCCTTTTAAGATCTTAAAGAGGCTACAGCCAATTACTGTGGAAGTTATTCTGTACGCCCATACAAGCTTGTCAAGCTCTTGTTCTCAATGTATACCAGCATTGATGGCAGCCTGAATGCTACCCAATGATTCCTCTGTTTAATCTTTCCATGGCACCATTACCAGCAGGATGATACACATGTGTCTTCTTTACTTTAAAGACCATTCCTCACAAGGACATTTGTACATTTCTCAGCTGTAAAGTGTGGGCTATTATCACTCAAAAGTGACTTGGGAAGCTCTTCCCTAAAAAAAAATTTCTTAAGGAATGAAACTATGCATGCCACATCCACTCTTTCACATACCTCCAACTCAGGTCATTTGGAGGCAGCATCAAATAGTAAAATTATGTTCCTATTAATTTTCTTTCCATCCAAAATTGGACCTAAAATATCAATGGTTTATACCTCCCATGGATTCAATGGAATTTCACTAAGGCCTAGAGGTGGTTTGAAAACGGCACGGGTTTTATCTGCATTTGTGCAGTGTGCACAATTCCTTACAAAGTTGACCATTTCGGAATCAATTCCAAGCCAACAATAGGAAAAGGCTTCCCCCCGGTTTGGTCTTAACAATTTCTAAATGCCCTTCATGTACTCTACCATGAAGTTTTGGATGGAGCATTGGTGATGGAACTACTCTATTCCCTCTGTAAAGGAATCCTGAGTCGAGATAGACACTCCTCATTGAGATTCCAAAATTTCTTACATTCTTCAACACATACCTGGCCAACCCTGTAAAACATATTCTATCACATTTTCCAAAACCATGCCCTGTTCATAACCAGTTGCCCTTTCCCAAATGGTATTGGTACCACAGTCGACACTGTAACCATTCCATTCACTGGTTTTCTCTGCTTTCCTTTATATAGGTGTCCTGGTCAAATAGTCCGCTATCTTGTTTTTCCTACCTGCTAAATGCTCCACTTCATACACCTACTGAAGAAGTCAAACAGACATCCTGGCTATGTGAGGAGTGTTTTAGCTGAACCATCCTTGGTCAAAAATTTAGCGAACTGTTCATGGTCCATGTGCAATGTGTATTTAGTGCCACATCTGAATTGACTAAACATTATCAGTTTGCCGTTCAAAACCTAGCATCTTCTCTCAATTACAGAGTATCCTTTATTCAGGTGATGTTCAGGAATGAGAAGCGAAGGAAAAATGACTCTTAATACCCTTACTGGAAATTTTGGCAATTGCCTATCCCTTTCCCACTAGCATCACTGTTCATGACTGCACAAGCTTTGGGGTCAAAACCTTGTGGCAGAATGGCTATACAATCGCATCTTTAATTCTTGTGAATTCCATTTGCAAATCTTCATTCCACACAAAGTACTGCTGAGCCTTCAAAAATTGCCTATGATTGTACGCATTTACTACAAAATTCTTTCCAAATTTAGAGTATAACTCTGAAAGTCCTAATAAATACCTTACTTTCTCTTCACATGTGGAGGCAGAGCATCCCTGATGGATTCAATGATCTCCCTCTTTGGAAAATTCTCCTTGCTTGCCGCATGTCCTAAATATGTCTGATTGCAGAATTTACATTTTTCTAATGCAGCAGCCAATCCATATGCCTTCAGTTCCTCTAGGACCTTTTACAAACTACAGTAATGCTCGTTCTTGCTCTTTCCCATTTTAAAAATGTCATCTTGGAAATAAGCTCCCTTGGGAATGTTCTTCAATAAGTGGTGCATCAGCCTCTGAAAGACTGCAGTGGTCAATAGGAAATCAAAGGGCATGCGGACAAATTTATAACACTCCATATGCTTAATGAAGGCAGTCGCCTCCCTACATTCTGGATGCAACTTCACCTGGTGGTAGGCTGAGATCAGGTCAATTGTAGAAAACCACATGACTTCCTTGGTGAATACAAGCAATTTACTGATCTTCAGCATGGAAAATGCGTCCAATATGTTTTTATTCAGATCTCCACGTTCTATGCACAACTTTATTTTCCCATTTGCTTTCCTGGTGACCACCGGGGGTTTAAGTTACTCTGTGCTGTCTATAAGTTCCATGATTCTCTTCTTTGGCAAAGTTTTTAATTCACAGGGAATTTCATCCATGACACTCAATGATATGTTTCTAACCTTGTGGCAAACCGGTACAGGGCCATCCTTTAGCAGTATTTTATGTACAAAGTTCTTCACTTTGCCATCCTTGCCTGAAAATACCTCAGGAAATCCTTCTTCAACTTTCCTCCAAGTGTTTGTTCAGACTCTTCCAATAAAAGTACTTGGTCTACACTATTCAGGTTCAACAAGATGTTTAAGGCTCTTTGATCCACCCATCTCAAAATGGAAGGTCATACATCAGCAACATGCAACTTGCGGATTGTGTTCCTGCCTTTAAACTTGAAGGGTAAAAAACAGCATGGTAATTCTGTCTCCAGTGAACGTTAATGGATGTATGTCTGTATGCCTCGAGTGGTCACTTAATGCCTCAGCAAATCTTTCATTTCATACTTTCTAGTTAATATTCTTGTAGGGTGAGCCTGAAGCAGCTACAATTGCAATCCTGACTCCCCAATGATCATATTACACACAGGTGTGCTTTTGGGTACCATGTCTAATTTTAACGCAGGACACTTAACCAACAGCACACCTTCGGCTCATTCCCATTGTCCTCATCTGAGTGTTAGGAGTACGATTTCTCTAATATTAACCTTATGCTCTGTGACCTCTTGTTCTTCCTGAATACGTTAGCAATTTGTCCCACAAAACAAACATTTGACTTTCAGGTCAAGACAATTCCTTTCCCTAGCAATGTGATCCGTACTAACCCCCCTGAAACTGCTAAAATTATCATCCCGTGTAGTCCCTTTTGTCTTCTGTTTACCCCTTTCACTTTCCTTGCCTTTATTTATGCACACATTAGATATTTTGTAAACCAATGTATGGAGAGTGTGTCAGCTTCTAAAATATCTAATGTGAGCATAAATAAAGGGAAGGAAAGTGAGTTCTCTGTAGAGTCAGATGCCATGGTAGTCGTAGTGGAAGCCTTGCCACACCTCCTAGGTAGCTCACTCTTTTTGACAATAGCAATGATATCATTTAGAGATGAATCCCCATTTACTGAAAGCCTTTCTTGTAATGTGAATTATTAATCTGCATGATACCCTAGTCACGGATGAATTCATCATGTAAAGTGCCAAACCTCCAAGAAATTTCTATTTTTTCTTAGTTCAGACACGTAGTCCTTAGTGGGATCGGATTTGTCCTGTTCTCTCTGAAATAAATTAAAACCATCTATTGCTGCACATACAGTTGGCTGGTTATAGTTGTCTGGGTCCTCAAGCACATTTAAAAACTACATACTAGCCCTCACCTGTCCTGTTTTTCTTCTCTGTTTGGTTAAACACTAACTTTGGGCATAGTGGGCATAGCAGGGCTACTCGGAGGTCCACGGAACTCTGCTCCGCTACGCAACCCGCCTCCACCCCCCCTTATTACCAAGTAATTCAACATTAATTAAAAGTCAAATTAAAATTGCTTACCTTTGTACTGTGGCGTCCCCAGGCTGCCCTCCTCTTCCTCGCCATCTCGGTATTCCTTACTCATTTCTTGCTGCAGACATTTCCAAAGGTCAGAAGGACCCGCACAGGAGGTAAATCTTTTTCCTGTATAGCCCCTCTATTCTGGAATAGATTACCTTTGCATCTGGACGGATCATCTCCAATTAAGAAAATTACTGAAGACAGTGCTCTTTTAATGCAGTAGTCTCTTGCCTAGTTTGTGTTTCTGGCGAGGGGTGATTTCCTAACCATTTAAATTATATTAACATAACACTGTACACGAGTGTGCGTGTCACCACAAAATCCACACATGGCGCAATCGGTGTGCATGTCATCTCTAGTTCCAACTTAACACAGCCAAGACATGTGAGATGCTACAATAGGTGTGCATATCACCGGTGTTTACCAAGGTACAATTAAAGGTGTATGTATCAATGTATCAGTGTTAATTAACTTTGTTAAGTTTTAAGTGTGCAGATCACCAGAATTTACCAGTGTTCAGTATCTCCTATCGATACGTGTGATGTGCATATCACCATTAATTAGCTGTGTTGTACAATGAGGCACATTTGCTAATGCTGCAAAGGGGTGTGCATGTGACCACAGACTGCACCACTAACCTTTAATAAATGGCGGTGGACACGTAGACTGTACCGCTAACCTTTAACCAACAGTACTTGCTATTCTGAGGGGAGTGAAAGACACACCACACTTGTCGGGAACAGCTTTTAAAATGTCCGCCTCACCTAACGTGCTTGGGTAAACTTTTCCAGGACTTCACATAAAAATGGCCCGACAGTGAAGTACCATGTAACATGTCACTCATCCCCTCGTGACCGGCAGTAATGTAGGGAGTGCTTGCGCCGAACTCCAGTAACACAAAGAAGTCACCCCTAGGTAGCAAGACCCAAAATTGTCAGTTGCCCTGCTTACACTCCCCCCTTCACCTCACCAGCATGGAATCACACAATGAAGGTGCAGACAGCCCACAGTATCAGCAGTCACACCGGTCCACAAACACTGCACACCTGTAGTTTGAATAACAACCCCTACACTTCAAATTTTCATCAGACGCAATGATTCTTCCGGCCAGGACGCAGGTAGGTTCTCTGGTCCACAGTTTGTTGTCAAATGTTAGCAAGCATACACGTCTTCCCTGATGCAAGTTCCAAACAACTGTCACCACCCTCATAGTTCTAGGTTAGGACCATAACCATGTCACAACTGCGACATCTACCTCAAGAACATAACCTAGCAACCCCACAGCTTGGGCCTGGCAAAAGGTTTCTGTTACCAGGTTGGAATAACAGTTTCATAACTGCACACACAGGCTGCAATGGCAGCCCTGAGATATGTTTAGACTGCTACTTAAGTGGGAGGCACAGTCAGTGCTGCAGGCCCACTAGTAGCAGTTAATTAAGAGGCCCTGGACACATGTAGTACGACTTTATTAGGGACCGAAAACTAAAAATGCTAATTGGGGAAAATCCAGTGTTACAATGTTTTATTGAGAGAGCACAAGCACGTTAGCACTGGTTAGCAGCAGTAAAGTGTGCAGAGTCCTAAAGCCAGCAAAACCAAGATGAGCAAAAATAAGAGGTGTGAAGGCAAAAGGTTTGAGAGAAGACCACCCTAAGGCTGACTGGTCTAAAAACTCTATTGGAAAGTTAGCCCAATGGTCATCCGTTAGTCCAGAAAGCAACCTTTTTGTAAATTGGTGTAAAACATTCAGTGGTTTTTGAAATATTAAAGGAATTCCAAATTTGTATATATACGGATACAGAAGATTCATGATCCCTTCCGATCTTGTGCTGAGATTTGATTAGCTGCCAACATTTCAAACCAGCAAGTGTTAGCAGTTATCTTGGGATTTGGCTTGAACTGAGTCCCAGAAAAACATTTTAAAAATAGGAAAGGGGGCAGGTTAGTAATACCCTATGCCTCAATGGGGGAGGAGGGGTCACAGAGAAAACTTGCAGGACTAAAATAGCCTTTTGTTAATTTTCAGCTGGATCTGCATATCCAGCAGTAAATGTAAAAAAAAAAAACAAAGCACGGGCGCCCATGCTTTTTTAATTATTGGCTCCCATGTAAGCAAAATTCTAGAGGCATTTTTTTCAACAAAGAAGGGGTGCATGGGCCCCGCTCCAGGGGTATAATATTGTCACAGGGACCACCACTTCCCCAGGGCTTCTTTACAAATCCATTTGGAGGTGGACCGTATGGCCTCTCCTGCTTATTTATTTATAAATGGGGTCTCTTGGACCGGCTCTGCCCGGGGGACCGCCACTTCCCAGGGGGCTTTTTCTGAAAACAATATGGGGGCCACGTGTACCCCCCCACAGATCCAGGGTCTGCCACCTTCCTGGAGCTTTTATAAAATTGAATACCCAGGGCAAAATTTACAAACGAAGTTGGGCCCCTCCCTCGGGCCAATAATGGCTCTAGGGACCCCGACACAGGATTGGCTCACTGCTATGTCCCACGGTACCAACCTCTGGAACAAGGGTGCTTGCTATTTCTTGATAGGAGCTTTACTGCACCCGCCACGCCATAGCACACTGTACTCCGCTTACAACAAGCAAGAGAATAAAAATGCTCTCACTTGCTGGAAGGGGAGCAAAATCGCTTTGACAGAGTTGCATGTTGTATGGATGTTTGAATGTGTATGCTAGTAGTTGTGTGGGTGTGTGAGTGCTTGTATGGGTGTGTGAGTGGCTGAGTGAAGAGGCTATGTGGGTTAGTGACTATTTGTATGTGTAGCTCTAGGGGTGAGTGAATGGTTGTGTGAGTGGTTGTACGAGTGAGTGGATGTGTGAGTACTACTACGGGTCTATGTAAGTGGTTGTGAGGTTGTGGGCATATGAGAGGTTGTATGAGGATGTGAGTGGATGTGTGAGTAGGTCTGTGGATGATGTCATGAGTGATGTCATTTGAGTTGTCATCAGTGATGTCTTCATTGATGTTACTAACCATGTCATTAGTGACGTAACATGTGAAGTCATAAGTAGTGCATTGCAGGGGTATAAGATATAGTTAGCTCAGAGAACAAGAGCTGCTGAATTTCACTGGTTTTGTATGAGTGAAACTGTATCCGGACTATAACGTCCCTGTAACCTTTAATATGTCTCAGTGAATAACTGAATATATATTATATATTTATAATACTCCTCCGAATACTCTGACACTCCTATTCTGGTGAAACAGACTTACAGAGAAAGCTTCCCTAATGGGTATTGGCTGTATCCTTGATCACCCATGAGGAAAAATATTATTTTAAAACTTTGTATGTGGTGTAGGAGCGTGCAAAAAGTTTTAACTACACCCTTTGCGATGGTAAATATAGCATCCTAACTTTGACTAAGCAAAGTTTCCTTTTTCATTGCTGTGTCTGGAGCCGCAGTGGCCTAATACATCCGCATTAGAAATTTGTGTTTACTCTCACTCATGCTTACACGTTTGAATGCCCGAAGTCCAACCCGCCTTGAATTCTTTTGTGGTTGATAAAATGAGTACGGTTCAGTTGGGTAACAATAAATACCTGTTATTTAGGGACAAGCTGTCCCAAGTAGACTGCGTGCGCTTCACTAGGGCACGTGGTATGTTGATTGCTTATGGCTCAATATCTAACCTAATAATACAAAATGTCAGACTGTAGGAAATTGGAAAACCTGCTTCCCCTACTCTTACCCCCACATGCATCATTGTTTCCTTTTGCACTTCCTAATTTGCGATTTTTAGGGAATCGCAAATTAGGAAATGCAAAATGGGATGCATGTACATTTGTGCAAAATATTTGAGAATCGGTAAAAATCGCAATTTTTACCGATTCTCAAATATTATGCGAATTCCAAAGTGCGAATTCGCACTTCCCATTGTTTCCTATGGGCCAAAAGGCCCATAGGGATCAATGGGAAGGCTTTAACAAATTGCGATTTTCATTTTGAAAATCGCAATTTGTTAATGCATTTCATGGGTGCAGGGGGGGGTCCAAAGAACCCCCCCCCTGCACCTCTGAAATGTATTTTTCGCATCATGTTACACAAGTCAAGTCATAACATTTATATAGCGCACTACATACCCGGAGGGTTTCAAGGCGCTTAGGAAGGGGAGAAGTATTATTTGTCAAATATCCACGTTTTAAGCTGCTTTCTGAACGCTAGGTGATTTTGGGTGAGGCGAAGGTAAGCGGGGAGTGAGTTCCATGTCTTGGCAGCCAGGTAAGAGAAGGATCTGCCTCCCATGGTGGTCTTGTTGATGCGAGGTACAGTGGCGAAGGCTTGGCTGGAAGAGCGAAGTTGGCGATAGGGGGTGTAAAAGGACAGTCGAGAGTTGAGGCACTCTGGTCCGATGTCGTAGAGTGATTTGTGTGCGTGGGTAAGCAGTCGGAAAGCAATCCTCTTATTGACGGGTAGCCAGTGGAGGTCTTTAAGGTGACCAGAGATGTGTTCGTTGCGTGGGATGTCTAATATGAGCCTGGCTGAGGCGTTTTGGATTCGTTGTAGTTTCTTCTGGAGTTTTGCGGTAGTACCTGCGTAGAGGGTGTTTCCATAGTCCAGTCGGCTCGTGACCAGAGCGTGGGTGACTGTTTTCCTTGTTTCGGAGGGGATCCAGCGAAATGTTTTTCTGAGCATGCGAAGAATGTTAAAGCATGAAGAGGATACGGCGCTGACTTGTCTGTTCATTGAGAGTGAAGAGTCCAGGATGACGCCTAGGTTCCGTGCGTGGTCTGTCGGGGTGGGTGCTTTTCCGAGGGCTTCCGGCCACCAAGAGTCGTCCCATGCAGAGGGGGATTTACCTAGGATGAGGACTTCTGTTTTGTCTGAGTTCAGTTTCAGACGGCTTTGTTTCATCCATTCGGCGACTTCTTTCATTCCCTCGTGTAGGTTCGTTTTGGCGGTGCTGGGGTCCTTGGTGAGAGATAGGATCAGTTGAGTGTCATCCGCGTAAGAGATGATGTTGAGGTTGTGTTGGCGGGCGATGGCCGCGAGGGGGCTCATGTATACGTTGAAGAGGGTGGGGCTGAGTGAGGATCCTTGTGGTACGCCGCAGATGATTTCTGAGGCCTCGGACTTGAATGGTGGGAGGCGGACTCTCTGCGTTCTTCCGGTGAGGAACGAGGTGATCCATTCCAGTGCCTTTCCTTGGATTCCGATGTTTCTGAGGCGTTGTAAAAGGGTGCAGTGGCAGACTGTGTCGAAGGCTGCAGAGAGGTCGAGGAGGATGAGGGCGACTGTGTCTCCATTGTCCAGTAGAGTTCGAATGTCGTCTGTTGCTGCGATGAGGGCGGTCTCAGTGCTGTGTTTGGCTCGGAAGCCGGACTGTGAGGAGTCGAGTGATTTGTTGGCTTCGAGGAAGGCGGCGAGCTGGTTGTTGACAGCTTTCTCGATGACTTTGGCCGGGAATGGAAGAAGCGAGATGGGGCGGTAGTTTTTGAGTTCGGTGGGGTCTGCTGTTGGTTTTTTCAGAAGGGCGGTGAGTTCAGCGTGTGGACATGTGTGTCCGTAACATGACTGCTTAAAAAAAGAATTTTTAAGCATTTTTACACCTTTTTCCAAATTTACCGAGTGGTTCAACTACTCGGTAAATTTAACCCCCTAATTGCGAATTCGCAATTTGACAAATATTCATGCATTGCTTTTAAGAAATCGCATATTTGCGATTTCTTAAAAGCAAATGCAATTTTAGAAATCGCAAAAATGATGCAAATTCTAAAATTGAATGATGCATTCCAAAAAGCTATTTTGGATTCGCAAACGGCCGATTTTAAGGAATCGCACCGTTTGCGATTCCAAAATACTTTGATGCATGTGGGGGTTAGAGCCGCAGATGGGGCAGCTAGAAGCATCGAGTGGCAGTGCACACTTTTTGTAGCTGGCATGTAGAGCTCTTTTTAAAACCCTCACCAGTCCTGCACTCCGAAAACCAGGCTAAATTTAGAATCTTTTCAGTTAAATTTAGGCGCATTAAACCTTTACTAATGGCAAAGATGCTCAAATAAATACCCAAAATGTCCTCCATCATGTCAGGGAAGGATCGATGATGCTAAGGAGGCCAAATAAATGCTGAAAATAGCAATCACTATTAAAATGTTACAAACAGAAAAACAGGCACAGTTTTATATTTGTTTACATATGCTGCAAGGGTCTGAAACTATTTGTTGCGGTATACTGCTGCACAACTTTAGACCATCTGTTATATGTATGTGTCAGAATCCTCGCTAAGAGGCCACTGCAGCTTGCTACTGACAGCCCAGCCATTGACAGCACGAACACAACAACTAACAATCGCACTTCTACAAGTGTGACATTTCAGACTATTCCAGGCACCCAAAACTGAAGAATGACTTCGGCCACCCGTCAGCTCGGAATTTCTGCCCGGTATCATTCAATTCTACATCATAATTGGTGAGCCACCGCTGCTAACTCAATAGGTTTTTAATTTTCACACACAAGTATTCTTTGAATGATATAAATCTCTTAGTTGATTTGAGTTTGACAATTACATTTCAAGCTCTATCTGAATTGTGCACGTGCACTGTACAGGGTTTTCAAATAAAGTGCTCAACAGCTAATCTGAAACTAATCACATAACCTCTGAAACTGGACTACTGTAGTGATTTACAATATCTGTATGTTTCACTTACCTTGTATAGGAGCGCTCAGGTCACATGGCAGCTCCTCTTTTTGTTCCGTTTTTGACAGCATCTGCCCATCACTACCCTCTTTGTCAATGCTTTGAACTGGTGGGGTGTTGGTTGAGGCAATTCGCAAGGTTTCCACATGTCTTTGAACTTCTCCAAAAAGAACTGCTTGTATCGCCTCAGCAACCTAATAGGAGGAAGATATGTGCTTATCACGAGGGTACAGATTTTTGTTCACATAAAGCTTGCACATTTTTTTTGTAAAAACAGTAAGCAAAATTGTTTTGTATTAAGGCAAAATAAGGAATCACAAAATTTTGCGATTTTCTTAAATGCAATGTAAGAAGCACCAAAAAAGTGCAATTTGGCCTTACGGAATCTTTGAAAAATTCACTTTTTTTGCATTTTTCAAAGTGCAATGTGAAGCACATACATGCCCACATGTATGTGCACCATATGTGCACCCCTGCTTATTTCAGGGGTGCATCAGGGTGTCCTTTTGACACCCCTGCACCCTTGAAATTATTTTAAATTTGCGATTCTCAAATTGCGAATCGCAAATTGAGAATAACTTCTCATTCATTCCTATGGGCCTCCTGGCCCCATAGAAATGAATGGGAAAGTATTCCTTAATTGCGATTCTCAATTTGCTAATCCCAATAAAGGAATATTAAGAAATCACAAAAAAATAGCGATTATTTACATACATCCCTATTTGCAACTCTCAAATAGCGATTTCTAAAAAATCGCTATTTGAGGATCGCAAATCAGGATGTTGATACATATGGCCCTAAATGTTAAGCATTTTATGAATATTAAGTTTGTCTACGTTTGACACATATGAGTATTTAAACACCGTCTCCTACACCAATACTGTGCTCATCACACCCAACACAGGAGGCCTTGGCATGGTAAACATATGCCCTGCTGAGTATGATATCCTTTGTGAAAAGAAAATGAGGAACACTAAGTATATTTTTAAGAAAATGGGTTATTGGCTGTGGAGGATACGAGTCCTTCCTAAGTAGTACCCCTGCTTAATATTAACAATCTCTCTCTCTCTCACACTCCCTCTCTCTCTATATATATATATATATAGGTGATCAAGGAAGCTTGACTCCCGAAACGCGTTGATGTAACTCTTAAACAAATGAAGAAGCCTGAAACAACGATACCCTTGTTCGAGTGCCGGATGATTTCCTTGTGTTGTGAAATGGATATCCTATTCTGAATATATATATATATATATATATATATATATATATATATATATATATATATATATATATATATATATATATATATATATCTCAAACAGGATCCCAACCGCTCTGGATGCGGTTCAAGCGGGCGCAGACCTCCAAAGCCTCAACTCGAAATCATCAGCCAGCACAGAAGTTCAATGTCAGCAGTGCATTTTATTATGCAGAAAGTGCAAGAGCAAGTGCCCTCCCTGACGCGTTTCGCTCCGCGGACGGAGCTTGGTCACAGGACCGCAAACATCCATCAGCTTCCTTGCAAAACCGGTTTCGGGGGTCTTTCCCTTCATCAATGGCTACTGTTATGCAATTGCCAGTTCCTTCAATCCAGCACTAATTAATTCATATTCAGAGTCCGCCCTCGTGGGTGTGGCTGCATGCACAGCCTGCTGGGCCCTGTAGTGCTCAGAGTCTTACTCCAGTGAGTCTGTCGCAATGTGCAGAATTAAAAGTAAAGTTCAACACCCCAGTGGGTTAGGTGCTTCGTCTTGCCGCTTGCCTCCGATGTCTTTCCCAACAGCTTTACTGGAAACGAACCTCCCCAAACCGTAACGGCACCGGCAAGGAACATATATATATATATATATATATATATATATATATATATATATATATATATATAAACTCCACAACTTCCCTGTGCTTTGGAGCACTTAAACAGGAACACAGACTCAGCTGTACGCCAAAATCAGATTTATTTCTTTATTTTTTCATTTTTTTCATAAATGCGTGGAACGGTGCATGCCTTCAAGACGCGTTTCGGACACGAGGCTGTGTCCTTGTTCACTTGACAAACGGGAGGCTAAAACAGTGTAATTTAAATACCCATTGGCGCCAAACGCTACAGTATGGTAATAGAAAGTGGACTGAATGTCAGATTACAAATACACATTATCAGGCATCGCCATCTTATCATATTGCCTCTGTCAGTCTTTCGTCTTAAAATCGTGCCGTAATGGTGTACAGTACTGAATATATTATCCTTATTTTCACAGTAATGAGCATGCGTACCCTTCCTATCGATTATAATGTATGTCCTGAACAAAGTTCATCTATAGTTTAAAATCTTACTCCAGAATTCCAAACAGAAACTTAAATTATATGTTCAATACATTTGGTACAAACTTCCAATTTGGTTGAAGTAAAAAAATATTCCTGACTCAAATTCATATATTTACACATTCCTAAGGACCATATGTATCAACTCAGAAAGATGGTTCCCACACTTTTAAAATAGTGCAAACATGATGTGCTGTAAAATAGGTCAGGTTCTTCAGTCACGTGCTAGAGCACAGGATTAGACTGGCACCTTAATACTACCCCCTCAGAATATTTCTGGACCTTGGAAGACCCCCCACCTGAAGAAGGCACCCCTCTGAAATAGAGACAATTTCCAACATCTGCAGGAAGACGAGGATGCAAAAACTCTTGATTCCTGTTGGTATGCAAAGACTACAATTGTTCTCCGAAGGATTAGTGGTTAGCACGTTGTTTGCCTACTCCAGAAACACAAAAAGCAGAAGGAATCCTGACTCCAAGAGGGCCCAATGACCGCAGAGGTCATGACACTACAGGAGCCCAGGCTGGAGAGGCATCTGGTGCCTGGAAGCCTGCCAATACCATCTGGGGCTGTAAGATCGAGCATTAGGATTTTCTTCCATCAGATGGAGACAAGTGGTAATAAGTCTTTCTGTTCCATCTCCAGAAGACTGGTACAAGTTGCTGAGGCTTTGTGTTAGCCAAGAAAACCAAATTTGTCCAACTGTGAGATTTTTGCTGCACTGGAACAAGTTCAGCAGGATCTTGTCGTTCAGGTATCCAGCTTCGAGGAACCCTGCCCATCTGCAGCTTCTAGCCTTGCACCACAGGAGGACACTTCGAACCAATAAAGTACTTGAGGGCCAAATGTACACGTGCGTTTTCGCGCCGCAAACCCAGTGATTTGCTAAATTAGTGTTTGGACAAGAAAATTTTGTTTTCAAATGTGCCTAAACCATCTAGTGATTCAGTACCACGTTACAGAATCACTAAATTGGTTAGGGAATCTGCTAGTAAATGCTATTTGGAAGGGAAGTGTTTAGGGCATCCCTTACAAATAGCTATTCCTTATGGCACATATAAATGTTTTGCGCCTGGATGCAAAATATGACTATTTCACTGACTAATGAATGATAATCCTAACCCATTTTCAAACAGGAGGGGGTCCCTAAGAGACTCTTTCCCATTTGTGAATGATCAAAAAACAGCATTTGGAGTAGGCAGCAGTCCATGAGGCCACTGCCTACTATTTTAAAAAAACTTTTAGAGACTTTTTTTTTTTTTTAATTCATTCTGTTTTCCTTAAAGGAAAATTACCTTAATTTAAAGCCAGTAAAAATGCACGCTAAATAAGATTGCTTTATAGAAAAGTAATCACCGACATGATGACCCCGGCAGGCCACCATCCCTGTGATGACAGCGAATTGTAGTGGGTCGCAATTTGCAATCTACATCATTATTATTCATGAAGTAGGTCAAAGTGCAAACCACTGCAATTTAGTATTTTGTGAACTGACCTATTAGTACACAGGTGAACTCGTAAAATACCATAGAATTTACAACATTTTGGTGCGCAAATTGCTACCACTTTTTGTGAATCCTATCTTAATATATCTGGCCCCAAAACCTAAGAACAAACCTTGGATTAGTGCAAGACAGCAAATCTATCCAGTTTGCAAAGAGATCTCATCTGCCAAAAAAATCTCGTTTTTCACGCTCTGAACTTTTGGCATCAAAACCAATGGCTTCAGCATGTGGAGAAGTGTGGCTCTGGGGTTAGAGGCGGCAGACCTGGAGCTTGAGTTCGGTCCGGGACCAGGGTTCAATTCCCCGCCTCGGCGGGTCTTGGGCTCAAAATTCCACGGACTCGTTAATTCTCGCTCCGGTGCCTTCTCAACTCATGTGATCACACTCTGCGACTCTGGGCAATAGCTTGCTTAATCTCCACAACGTCCCCTCGCGGTGGGATGCCTGGCTTTCACCTTGTGGATACCCTGCCAGGGTTATCTCACAGGGGAATACCAGGACGGGTTCCCTAAGCAAGCGCTGAGATGCCCCAGGGTAAGTCGTGCGCTATATAAGTTTCATTTCATTTCATTCATTTCAGCAAGAGCTCGAAAATGAGTGCAACTTAGAGGTACCCTCAGCAATGCTAGCCTTAGGCTCTGCCCAGTGGAATGATTTTTGACATACATATGAGAGGCTACGTTAGAAGATAAGAACATCCACCTAGATGAAGAGCTTGGTGTATCAGGCCCTTGCTTCAATGCTGTAAGTCTGAACTACTGTTTTTAATGTCTTACTTATGGTGCTTTTTGCCTTAAAACTTTGAAAATCAACATCTCCCCTTCCCATAATCCAATTTTATTGATTTTGGTGTTTTGTTGTTCTCATTATTTTTTTCTGTTTTCTTTCTATTTCAAATTGGCGGGATATTGTATTGTTATTTTCCTTACTGGATAACTGTTGGCACTGCTTGAGCTTTACCCATGTTTCTTAGGGACACCTGCTGATATTTCCGTAGCTGCCAGGGTTTGAAAAAGATATTCTAGAAGAATTTTATTTCGTAGAGCTCAACCTCTCCCACAATATTAAACCAATTTCTGTTAGCAACACATTAATGACCTGTAAAATACACTTCACAAATACTAAAAGGGCAAAAGCAACAACCATATTAACGTGCAATTTCATTCGTCTTTTTAAATGAACACTCTAAAAAATGCACACTGTCATTGTGCCATCACTCTTCATAACTGTATTATTACAACAGACAACATTTCTTCCTACCTGTACTGGTTGTTCTCTCCAACAAGAAAAAAGTTTCACCAGAGACACAGTTTCAAAATCGTTAAATATGCATCCATTTTTATCTAAAAAAAAATAAAAAAAAAATTAACAGTATTTAATTGGAAAGCACACATTACTCAAATAGGACTGGTTCTGGTAATTGAAGCTTAAAAAGACATTATCTATTTCCCTCAAACAATTGGGCTTGTTGAGAGATGGGCATGATAGTGGATGGAAGGTCGTCTTGCCATGCCTGCTGTTCGCCGACAAGAAGGTGCCATTGAAGGGGGTTGGATTTAGCTCGTTTGACCTCCTCTATGGACACGCTGTAAGAGAACCTCTTTGCCTTGGGGTACAGGTGTAGAAGCAGGCTCCCAGGAAACCTCCTGAGTATGTAGTCAGCTACATTCTGGCTTTCAATAACCAGATGCAGTGCTTCTGGAAGAAGACAAAAGACAATCGTGAGGCAGTTAAGAGGTGATAAAGCTCTGGTATGACCAGAAAGTCACTTTGGTGGAGATGTAGCCTAGCCAGATGGTGTTGATCATGGAGCCTGTAGAGCACAGACCTCTCCCAGACCGTTGGACAGGCCCATAAGTGGTGAAGGAGAGCAACGGGGATGCCCGTACGCCATCGCCATTGGCCCAAACTGGTGTCTTTCACCTGGTCTCTCACACCCAGATAGCCATGAATGACGCTTTCTGCATTTAGGTGCTTACTTGATAGAAATCTTTAAAATTGCATATCTCCAGTTCTACTAATTGGATTTTTGTTGGTTTCATCTTAAATACTTTGTTACATTTTACTCAATTTTAGTTTTATTGATATGGGATTTTTCTTGTGTTTTTCACTTTGTTACTGTTTGAAGTGCTGCGTAAACTCTTTACCCATTGCCTGTAAGTGAAGCCTGACTGCTTTTGTGCCAAGCTACCAGAGGGTTAAGCACAGGTTAGTTTAGGTTTCGCTTGTATTTCAACCAAACAAGAATTGTGCTTGCTGCTTGAATAAATATGTAAAAGCAGACAAGCATGAACACCTCAGATGAAAATACCAATAAATAATTTTTTCAATTGGCTCAGTCAACAACCAGCGACTAGTCTGCAAATATCAGAGCACAGGTGCACCTCGTTCCTAAGCAGGCCTACAGAACTACACCTCTGTGCAGGCCATTATATATAGATCCTTAAAATAAACTCCAACTACATCTCTCATCCACAGCAGGTAATCTGATTAGAGAAGTAAATGAGATGCTTTTTTAAAAGTGCTAAGTAATTCAGTGTGATTTGGTTACAACAGCACAAAGAAAAATAATTTTCTAAGAAGAAAAATAAGCTTTTGTCTTATGACAGGTGTAAAATAGTGTAAAAAACAATTGATGGGCAGAATGCAGAACAATGTCATACATTTACCCCAGTACAGAGTTCTGGGCCTAAAACCATCGTTTTGTTTGCTCACCGTGCCATTCCAGTTAGAACCAAACCATATGCAAATCAGTCTTGACCCTGCGCCCAATGGTAACAGTCCAGCCCGAACTGCCAGGCCAGGTCCTCCCTGGACTGGAACAACTAAGAGCGGTTTTGGGCTTTCAGCCCTCATCAGCCAGGACAGCTTGACTCCAGTGGCATGGAGTGCACAGGACCCACGTCTGGGCATACTCGTCCCACTCGGGGTGACAAATGCAAAAAGAATAATGGAAGGACAGAATGCTGAACAATGTAATACATTCACTCCAGTACAGAGATCTGGGCCTAAAACCATCGTTATTTTTTGCTCACCATGCCATTCCAGTTCGGACTCACCATGTCCAAATCAGTCTTGACCCTGCGCCCATTGGGAACAGTCCAGCCCGAACTGCCAGGCCAGATCCGCCCTGGACTGGAAACAAGCATCCTAGGACCGGTTTTGGGCTTTCAGCCCTCATCAGCCAGGACAGCTTGACTCCAGTGGCATGGAGAGCACGGGACCCACGTCTGGGCATACCCATCCACTCGGGGTGACAAATGCAAAAAGAACAATTGATGGACACCTCCACCCCTTAACCAGTAACCCAGCTTCCAACAATTAGAGAATTTATCTGTAATGCACAAAAATGTATTAGCGATGGGTTTCTTTACTGTGGAAAATATTAATGTTTTGTGATATAACGTTTATGAGCTTACTTGTATTTTGTTCTTAAAAGTGTTAATATTCTGGTTGCAAAAGTCATAGGTCTCTATTATACGATTCATTCCAGACATTGTACCATTTTATTCACACATGTTATAATACAATTGTAGCAAGTTCTCTGAATGATTACTTGGGATATGCAGATTTGACAAAAGCTCCTTAGCGCTTGATATCTGGCCATGACAATTCTTAACCATCACTAAAATTAATGAATAAATATGTCAAAGCGGACAAGCATGAAGACCTCAGATAAAAATACCAATAAACCATTTTTTTTCAATTGGCTCATTCAACAACCAGTGACTAGTCTGAAAATATCAGAGCACAGGTGCACCTTCTTCCTAAGCAGACCTACAGAAGTACACCTCTGTGCAGGCCATTATATATAGATCCTTAAAATACACTCCAACTACATCTCTCATGCACAGCAGGTAATCCGATTAGAGTAGTAAATGAGATGCTTGTTTAAAAGTGCTTAGTAATTCAGTGTGATTTGTTTACAACAGAACAGAGAAATATAATATTCTAAGACGAAATCTAAGCTTTTGTCTTATGACAGGTATAAAATAATGACATTATTTGGAGCAGAAGCAGTAATTTTGATTGGGCAATAGAACACGTTGATATTTCCCAGTATTGATTGGAATTTGAATGTCATAACAGGTGGAAGCTAACCACGGAGGGGAAATAGGAACATCATGTCTACAAGAACTGGAAAAGTAGGTCAATTATCAACAGAGACATTGATACATGAATCAAAAGCGTGTGTAATATTCAGGGAACGCTTTATATTAAATCGGATATGCACTCTAGTATGTTCCACAAAGGAGGAGGGGCTTCATTAAAGAAGTGTTTCTACCACAGTAGCAAAACATTATGGAGGGCGGTGAATCCCTTAAGTAAAGGCATTACACAAAGTAATCCCTTTCACAAGGGTAGTTGGGACAAACTGGCAAATGGAACATTATCCCCCCCCCGCTAAATATTAACGTCCATTAACATATTCTACCTGCACTGATCCTCTAACAACATGCTTTATTATTCAATTATTGACTGGATATATTCGGAACGTAACTTATACAATTAACTATTCATATCTAATAAATACAACATTTAGAATGTTCATCTTTCAATTATCATCATGATAGTATGGCTCAGTACTCACCAATCGGTATTTCTCCAGTAGGAAAAGAGGTGTTGAAAGTCTCTAGATTTTTCCATTTGCTTCGTATAGATTCCAGTTTCTGTTGGCTGAAAACACGGAGCAATAAAAATGCTAACCTTCAAAGAGAGAAGCATCAAAATCTTGGAGTGCCGCTGGCCCATCACATGAGTACCATAAGAAATATCCTAGTCAGTGATTGATTTAGACTTGATACTAGAACTTACCTACAGTCTATCTATTATTATTTTTGTAAAAAAGCAGGTAGCATATTATTTAACTTTCTTCAAAGCACATAACATAATTATGTAATGTTCCATTGTTTCCTGGTAAAGAAAGTATATGTATGTAAATACATACTGGCATGTTAACTGAGACAAGGATGTTGGAAAAGAGGTACTAGGCTTGATCAGATGATAATCTCTTATGTGAAGCCTTTTAAAGCAGTAACACATGCTACAATTTCTACATGGGTAAAAGGCGCTATAAATGAGGCAGGTGTGTATGTGTGAAAGTTTACAGCTCATTCAATCAGTTTGTATGCAGGGTGGTCATTGGGAGGACATTTTGAAGACAGCTGATTGGTTATCTGCAGATACATTTAAGAAGTTTTATTTTACGGCTGTAGATCATGTTTCTAAATGTGTTTTGAAAGACTTTGAACATGCATAATGCTAGCCTCCTATCTTGACATAAAATGAAGATTCTTATAGGTTAACTGAAATAAAGAATCAATATTTTATTAAACACAAGGAGGCTAGCATTATTCCACCCACCCTTCCCTTGAAAAGGGGTTAAGGGTTAAGGAGTATTATGTTCATATAATGGTGATGTTCTCTGATTGTAAGTTGGATTGGATTTCTCTAACGCTGTTGTTAAGAGTATAGGGATTGGTTTCCTATTCTGGTTTTGTTTTCAAGATAATTAAACGGGGATAGGTTTGATGTGAAGATTATAGGAGTGGTAAAGAGAAAGAACAAATAAAACAGGAGAAAGATGAAGGTCAAGCAGTATATATATGGGACTGAGCAATCTATTATTCATTGTGATTTTTTAAGTTCTATGTGGAAGATTCTAATGGTTTACTGCTCGGAAGGAGTGAATAAAAGGTACAAGCATATTGCAAGCCTCCTTGTCTTTAATAAAATCTCAATTGTTTATTTAGTGAAACTTTAGGAATCTGCATTGTAATTGAGCACTATGGGGAAAGGGGAGTTGAAGAATAAGCAGGACCTGACATTAGGAGGAAGAGGAACTGGAAGAGCACTGTAGAGAGACTAGAACATAAACAAGTGAGGCCTTGGGTGCATTTGAAGGCAACTGTAAGAAATCAAAACATCAGCTGTGAAGGATGCCAAGGAAGAGACACACAATGAGCATAAGTGGGGACAGTAAGATGAATCAAACCAAAGTGTTGGAAAAGATTAATAATAGTACAAAAATAAGAGGAGAAATAGGGAGACACATAGAGGGAAGGAAATCTCAGTATTCAAAGGATTTACATTATGGGATGTAGATGACTTCAGTACTAGACCATCGACAGACCTTTAGAAAAAGGAAACGTAAGAGTAGAATCGTAAGAGTCAAATCAAAGAAAATATGATAATTATGAACAAATTGATAAGAGAAAACAGAGGAGTAGACTACATTGAAAAACAAAAGAGGAACCATGACAGGGACTTGCGGAACTACAAGGCAGACAAAGAAAGATTAGGAGTACCGACTACTCCAGGAGGCTGTAAAGTGAGCCATAGAGGAGAACCTAGAATTTAGAGAGCTTGATATACAAAGGCAGGAAAAGTGCAAAGAAAAAATGCAGCTGTCTTGTGTACTTAATATAACAGAAAACTCAGTAGAATAAGAAAAAAGAATAGTTTAATATGATGGGATGTGCTTAATAGGATATCAACATGAAGGAGCTGATTTTCAATGGCATGCATACAGAGGAATGCAGAATGAAGGGACAAAAGGGGAAATCGAACAAAACAAATACAGAATTTGTTAAAGAGAACCTTTTCAAATAGTATAGAAAGAAATAGTAGAAGAGAAATATGGCATACATAGGAATTAACAGGAGACCCAAGAGAAGGTTTCTTTAAGGCAAAATGATAACATGCTTGGTTGAAATAGGTTACATTCCAGAGGCTAAAAAAGGCTATGAATAGTGGGGGGAACGAAGCAGCACAGGTAAAGCCACACACAGACATGGAGCAAGATTTGTCCCAGAGATTGTAAGAAAAAGGAAAATGAAGGAGATGAAAGAGATGAACGAGGAAGTTGGGGGTCGTTACATCATGAAAGAGCATCCACAAGTTACTCAATTTCATGTCTTATACAACTGAAGTAATTCATGCAAATGTGGTACTATTTTATTTTCAAGTAGCATTAATTTATGACCAGGTATTTTCTCTAAAAGCAAAACTAATTTGGAAGTTTCTACTTGATTTTAGAACTCTGGATTCTTGGCCTCTGATTTTTGACATCCATCAATGAGGTATGAGCTTAGTGAGAAACACAAGCTTTTTTCATGTTAGTGTAGTTTCTACTATGTCAGACCTGTCATGGCAATATTTGGGCACTAACTGAGTAGAAATATATAATATTAGGAATAATCCCATCACCTTGTCAGTCAGTAGCTTTAATGCAGTATAGCTTTCTACTGTTGTTGTGGAAGGTCATAAAAACAGTGGTCCATATTAACTCATCACCAAATATTCTCTGTTTCAGTCAGCGTGTATTTAGTACTGAAAATGAACCAGATTTGTCCCCAGAAAAATCTTTTTTTTTTTTTTTACAAATTACTGCTTCAAATTACTACTTCATTTTCAAACTTCCACCTTGACGACCTCAACAAGCACAACACCGCCAACCTCCTTGATATCATGAACATCGGACTCACCCAACTTGACAACAAGCACATTCATATGGTTGGATACATGGTGGACTCCATCTTCACTTCCAGAACCGGATCAAGTATAGCCACTTCACCATACTCACCTGGAGCGACCGCTCCATCATACATCAACATCTCCAGCCCTTGTCCTGCCAACCCTACACTGCCCAGTGCCCCTCACTGCAGATAGTGTAAAGTGTCAGAGACTCAGTGGACTGATCTCCTCAACACATCCTACCCAGGCACTGGCACAAACGTGGACCAGGGTGTCAAGAACTTCAACACCTGGATCAAAAAATGTGCAAACAGCTTTGCCCCCATCAAGACCAACAGACATAGGAGATCCATCAAACAGGCCAGATGATACACGGTAGAACTGAGAGCAGAAAAACATGACTGCGAGCAGCTGGAAAGAAGATGGCAAAAAAGCAGGGACACTTCCGACAGGACCCCTTCAAGACCACCCTCAACCTCTACCATCAGCTGCTGATGGAGAAAAAAAAGCACGCTTTAGCACCTAATATTGAATCCAGCTCAAACCACAGCAGAGAACTCTTCAACATCGTCAGAGAGTTCACCAACCCCGCAGCCACAGAGAACAACATCACTCCCTCACAAGAATTCTGCTACAAACTCGCCAACATCTTACACCACAAGATCAAAACCATCCACAAAAACTTTGACCCCCAAGCCTACAGACTTCCTCAACCTACACTCCTTCACTGCAACCAGCAATGACCGCCAGCTGACCACATGGAACCAGCTCACCCCCATGGACACCACGAACATCATGAACTCTACTCAGTAGCTCCCACGGACTCTTGCCATTATGACATCTTCAACCTCGGAAGCCACAGGATCAGCCACAAACTCACCACCCTGTTTAACACCTCATTAACTACAGCCAATCTTTCCAAAGAATAGAAACAAACCGAGGTCAAACCACTAGTCAAGAAGCATTCTGTGAACCCAGCAAAAAAACTACTGCTCCATCTTCCTGCTCACCCAACCAGCCAAGATCCTTGAGAAGACCATCTACAAGCAGCTCTCAAAATATCTGGAGCAGAACTTTCTTCTTGACACCAAATGCCTGAAGCTCAACGCTGACAAAATGGAAGTACTTTGTCAAAAACATTTCCTGGAATGACTCATGGTGGCCCGCGTAACAGGACCATCACACACGATGTCCACCACATCAGAAACCTCTGCATCAGCCTGGACAGAAAGCTGACCATGAAGTCCCAGATCAATCCAGTCTCCTTTGACTACTTCCTCACATTGCGTATGATATGACAGATCTTCAAATGACCACAGTACGCACTATCACACAGTCCCTAATCACCAGCTGACTGGACTATGGCAATGCTTTCTAAGCAGGATCACCACACACCACCCACAGAGACTTTAGACCATACAGAACGCCGCAGCCAGACTCATCCTCGTCAAACCCATATCACCCCTCACCTCAGAAAGCTCCGCTGGCTCTCTATACAGAAGAGATGTCAATTCAAGCAGATGATCCATGCGTACAAGGTACTACACAACCAAAACTCGCCTAAACCGACCACCTCCCGAGCTTCAACCAAACATCCAGACAGCTACGCACTGCGTCCTCACCCCGTATCCATCGAGCTGAAACAGAGGACTCTCCTTCTACCTCGTCAAAGACATGGAATGACCTCCCCCTGCAGCTATGGATCTCTGCCTCTTCTGGAATGCAATTGAACCAATCGGTCCCCGCAGGTGCCTGGATACTCTCCCAAGAGTAAGAATGAGCCAATATCTTTAACAAAACATCGATTACCATTTCCAGCGTATGGTAACGCTGTGTATATGCAACCATCTTAAACCCCGTGAGAGTTATTGAACCTTTATAAAATGTGTGCATTGTTATCAATGTGTAAAATATGGATCGACACTCAAATTTGCACATGTACACTTATCTAATGCAAAAATGCCACATTAAAATGCATGCGTTTAGAATGCATGCCCTAACACGCGGTCATTACAATGACTGCATTGTTAAATTGCATGCCATTAAAATGGAAGTCATTACAACGACTTGCTGTAGGGGAGGCCCTGGATGTTGGTATAGTATAATTAACTATTCCAACTCCAGTCTGTGAAACTGTAGAGAAGGTGTTGGGTGTAAAATCCAATTCCTTATGTCCCCTACAGCAAGCGGTTGTAACGGCTTGTGTTGTAATGGTAGAACAATTATCCACCACAGAGCTGCTTAAGTCAGTGGCTGATAGTGACAGCGAAGAGAGACTATCTAGGGAAGATCTCCTACGTTTTTTCCATGCTCTACTATAGCGGCTACTGGCATGAGCTTTTTTCCGTAGGTGAACCTCTCTACCTGCGAGTGAGAAAATAATTAGAGAGTGCTCGGTCCAGCAGAGTGGCAAGACTTTGCCTACCGTTTCTAACCCAGCAGCAAAGAAAATCAGATCAAGAGTATGACCCCCATCATGCGAAGTGCTGTGCACTAGTTGTTCCAATCCCAGGGCTTCACAGGGACCCAGCAGATCCCTCAATGCAGGGGAAGGATCTTTGTCTACCGAAAAATTAAAGTCCCCAAATAAAATGAATTTGGAGTGAATGAGCATCATATTGTCTAGCAGCTACAACAGTGTTGGCAAATACTGGGTCAAAGAGCCTAGTGAATGGTAACATAAGTTATTTGTACAAAGACATCCTTCTCTATCTTTTAGGGCAAAACCCAGGAGATCAGGTTTTGTCAGTTCCACCAGTTTGAGTAGGCAAATATCCCACTTTTCTTTAAATATGATACCCATACTACCCCTTTTCTCTCACTCCACAGTTTGTAAAATAACTTGTAGCCAGGGGGAACGCCAAAACTAACTCAACAAAAGAGTCAGGGCATGTCCATGTGTAGGAAAGTAGGATCTGCTTTTATGGTTCCTGCTAATCAGGACCCCAGTTTCTGTATTTTCTCCCCTAAATTGGTATGGTAAGTACTTAGGTACAGCACAGATTGGACACTAGAGTAACCTTGTTAGTCCCTAGTATATGGTTCTTAGGTACCCAGGGCATAGGTACACCAGGGCTCCAGACAGACACCGACCCCTCAACTCTCGACATGGGACAGCTAGTAAATGGCTCCTGGTCTTCCATAGCATGACCTGGTCCTCACAGCTGCAGTTCCAAGGCCACAGTCAACTCTCTTCCAACACCTGACTTCAGTGGGTATTTGTCTTCCAGGTCGCCTGGTCACTTCCAAGTGGCATAGACTCTGTCCCTCTTCTTGCAGGTACTTATCGACTTGAATCCACCTTTGGGTTCCACCGGACACTTTTACCATCTCTAGCAGTGGCATCTTCCTGAAGCCCTCCATTGAGTTGGATGGCAGTCTCCAATGAAACTTCACACCTATGGTTCACGCCCATTCATCCGGCTTACCTGGTGCAGGTATCCTGGTTCCTAAGGTATCCACAGGTGGGGTGGCTCTCCAACATTCTGTCTTCCACTGGGTTTCTTCAGGGTCCACTGGGAAGGGTCCTTCTTTAAAATTGCAACCAAGACTTACCCATTGAATTACATTGAACTCGCGGTCGTGTTCCCACTCTGCACACAGCCTCCGTGGGGCTCCTGGTTACTTACCTCGTGTGGTTCCATGAGTCCCTGGCACTTGTACTTCTTCTGGGTATAGTCTCGACTTGAGTCGTGGTTCGCATACCACTATTCCAGTATATGGTTTGGAGTCCTCCTGGTGACCACTGTGTATTTTGTGCTACTTATCTGTTTCTATTGAAAAGTATTGTGTGCATTGTGTTTAGCTGTGTGGCTCCTTTTCATTTAATTTATTCCTATAAGATTATATTCTCGTAGAACAAGCTGCTTTACACTCCTTCTGGACTAATCCTGAAGGCTGCTCTCCACAGCTAACACATAGCGAGCTTACTAAGGTTGTCTAAGACCACTAAAATTACCATAAGAGTTTTCTGGATTGGTACAAGGGGCCCACTTAAATAAGTGTACACCATGTACCAAGTCAGCTTCTCACACCATGTTTCTAGAGTGCTTAATAGCAAGTTAATTTCCATTGCATGCTTTATTGAGCATTGTGCATTTAACAACCCACAATTGAAGACTGATGCTTGAGAGGTTGTGTTGGTGAGCGGCATATTGGGTTGTATAGAATGCCTTGTATAAAAGGGGTAAAATATCAATAAAAAAATTAAAAAGAGTTAGCGGTTAGCCATTGCCTGTTAAATGAATCAGTTAGGCATCATTCTTTTACTTTGAGGAGGTGCCTTGATTATACCCAGTCCATGGACTGAGAGTTTTCTGGGCCTCAATATAATATCAATGTCTCTACTTCAGTCCTGCAGTCCCATAGAGTGGGTTGCAACTTGGATATGCCTATGGTGCTAACACATTTAGGGTGGATTTGGTTGTCAACTTGTTGGGATGGTCTCAAATCCATTGCAATTTCCATACTGTCCTCGAGGAACTGTCGTAGTTATCTGGATCCTGACATTCTTTTCGTAATGTCATTAACTGTTATACTCATGGTCACGAGGTCCAACAGTCCATATCTGAAGTGGGAGAGGGGTGGTGCAGCAACCAGAGCGGCTGACTCCGGAGCACGGGGATCATGGTTTTGATCCTAGGCACCAGTGTCACTCAGCATCATGTGACTCTGGGTAATAGCTCACTTAATCTCACGACGGGCCCCAGTGCCTTGAAACCTTAAGGGTTGATATGTTTGCGCTTTACAAATAGGAAAATATAGCTAATATCCTTTAAGCTGTGGACATATGACCATGAATTTATTCCAGATTATGTTTGTATTTTAAGAGAAGTCTGCCTATTGTGGCCATAGGGATGGTGGTTCTGAAATGTCTGGAGTATTTGGCAAGCATGTTTGTGTCCTAGCAGGCAGGCTATGACTGGGCGGGGAGTGCTGTGGTTGCAATTTTGTATTTGGCCCATCCTGTGTGCTGCCTGAAACTCCAGTAGGAATCTGAAGCCTATTGTTAGTAATTTCAGGAGCCAAAGGGTTAGAAAATTGATCATATCAGGCTTTCGTCAATTTTGGGTGCTGTGGAAAATCATATATGGCCAATTCTCGATAGTGAGAAATCCAGTTGTTGGTTGAGTGGGGTGTAAACTCTTATCCAGCAAAAGCAACAATTCCATGTCAGAGTGAACCACAAAAGTCACCAAATTAACTTGTTCTTAACCTTCCGGTAGGTTAGCACAAAACAGTAAAGCTTAACTGAGAGGTAATGTGTAAAGTATACATTCGGCACACAAACAGTAATAAAGTACAAATACAACACAAGAAAAATCTCGCACAAATTTTGAAAAATAGATTACATTTTATAGAATAATTTTACATGGAAATGACAAAAGGGCAATCAGTAGAATCAGAGTTATGAATTTTTAAATGTTAATGATGAAAACGAGTGCCTAAGAATTTAAAGCACCAACTCTGGACATGTAGTCACGCGAAACCGGGGCAAAGTAAAAAAATATGGCCGACCATGATGGAGAGCAAGTCGGATACAAATAGTTGATCGGGCCAGGTCGGCGCTTACCTTCAGACTTAGGAGAAATTTGAAGGATACATTTCTCAGAAGGTAGAAGTTCAGAGAGGTAAGGCTGCTACCTATGTCTACAGTGAAGAAATTATTGTTGGGGAGCCAATGGATAAAGTCGTAATGAAGATTTCTACGTTCAAACTTCGTCTCTTTTTTCAAAGATGAAAATCTCCAGTGGGACAAAAATGGAGGCGGTAGCCGATAGGAGTTCCACGAGGCCAGATACCCCTTTGGCAAAGGACTGCTGAATAGGATTTGAAGCAGTGGAAAAGAATGTAGTGGGAGTTGCCATGACGTCAGGCCGACTGGAAATGCACCCTGGGAGGATAGATAGGCAGTTCTCATGGCAATTTTTGTAAAATATTTTTTTAATGTCCCTAGTTTTCGGTTATCTGGGAGCCTTAATTACTAACATCAAGGAGCAAGGACTGGAAGGGCATCTCTTGCAAATGTTAGGACTCACTCTGTCTGGGCCCAGGTGTAGATTCAAGATGGTGGGAGCCTTTTCTGGGTGCAAGAAATGGGATAGGGGTCAAACAGCACGGCAGGCCTCTGAAGATTCAAGGGAGGCTTCAGGCAGCAAAGCAGTCCATTCAGGTGCAGCAAAGCAATCTTCTGACGCACACAGCAGGCCACAGCAGCAGGCAGTCCTCAGAATCCTTGTGCATGCCCCGAAAGTGAACTGACCTTGATCGGAGGGTCTTTTTTTAACATGGTACCTTCTTTGAAGTAGGAAAAGTTTTTAGAGAATTGTCTTTGAAGTGCTTGAATTTCTGCTTCCCCTGTCCTGGCTCCAAGCTGACTGCATGAACAATACAGCAGTGACAGGCAATGTTCCCTCTAATTGTTTTCCATTATGTGCGGCAGAGTAAGCTCTCTGTGTGCTGCAGCCAAAGCTATGTGCGCCAAGACCCGACTGCGTATATAGACCAGGGCTTTAAGTGGAATGAAAAAACTAGGGGGTCTCTCAAAGGGGGCGTGGCTGATGCAATTAAGGGTGTGGCTTAAAAGCAATCAAGCTAAAAATCTGTGCTTCACATAGTATGCCACCCGACTGATATTTTGCTTCTTCGATCATTGTATCCAGATATATAATACAAGTAACATAAACACCTACAAAAAGCCAGGACTATTGGTTTTGCCAATGGATGTTTGTTGCATAAAGTTGTATATAATATTGAAAATGCTCCAGCGCTTGTGGTAGAGGTTGTGGCTTAATGCTCCAGCTGCCGACTTAGGAGATGGGTTTTGAGTCTCGGTCAGATTAACATCCTGTGATTCTCTGCAAATCAATTAACCTCTCCATGCATACAAATGAATAAATAAATCATGTAAATTGCACCAGTACTTTTGGATTGAGTTCGCACTATATAAAACTTGCTGCATTTCTTTTCTAAATGCAGGGCTAATGGTTTACCTTTTAAAATAATTTATGGTAAATGCAGCCCATGACACTGATCAGGAGAGCAACTAGGCCCAAACTTGGGGACGGGGCTAACACTCCCAGCCAGGGCTGGCCCTAGCACTGGTTGCACACTGTGCAACAGTCTTTTCAGTGCCCCCTACTCCATTTCCTCCTCCTCCATGAATTCCCTCACTACCACTCACCAACAATGCACCTCATCTCTCTATAGCACCTTTCTGACAAACAATTCCTTTTCTAATAGCGCTTCTACTAGTTTACTCACACTCTGTTCTGTGATCTGCATGGTACACATTCTTTGTGGCAGGCACTTTAATTCTCTGCACTGTGTGGGTGGCAGGAGTGCCCATGTGAGTGCACTGTGAGCGATGCAACAGTGTGTGAGAGTAGGGTAAGAGGAGTGACTGGAGGGTGAGTGAGGTGACCATATGACTTTGGGTGCAGATGTAAGTGCAGAGTGGGATGAATGAATGAATGGTTAGTGATGGGCTTGTGACCTGCTCGCAGGACACCCCCGTGCCGCACGGCCATCAGCTGTGTGTGTGCCCCGCCTCGCTGCTACCTGAAGCCTCGTTGTGCCTGCCTCGCCCCTCCACCGTAATGCGTGTCTTTGTGTGACTGTTATCGTTTTTTCCTCTTTGTTTAATTGCCCTGTACTGTTGTCCCTGGTGCCCCCCTGCACGTTGCTGTGTTAGGCTTTGTCACTCAGCCCCCCTGTGCCTGCCCGCCCCGCTCCCCGCTTCCCGCCGCCGTGCAAGCAGACACGCCCCCTCTTTGTTTTGTGCCTTCCCCGCTCCCGCCTCCCAGCTGCTCCTCCCTCCCTCCCACTTCGCCATAAATGGCGACCACGCGTACCTGCAGCGGTCACCTGCAGCGGCTGTGCCGATTGTGCGCGAAGGCGTGCCAAAAGCAAGCCCGTCTGCGCCCGTCCGCACCTGGACCGCGCCCAGTGCCTGGACCCCTGGCCCCCACCGACACAAGACAACCCGACAGACCTATGACGCCGCCGCCCTCAACGCACTCAATGCCGGCCGGAACCCCGCCTGCTGCCGGGCTGCCCCGAAACGCTTCCACGGACCCTTCACCTGCACAACCTGCACATTTACCTGCCTCCGAACATGCACCGCGCACGCCAAGCCAAACCCCAGCAGCGACCTCAAGTGCATCCTACTCGACAACAGCTCCGTCCACAGACACGCCTTCGAACTCTGGAACCTCCTCGACACAACATCACCAGACGTCGCCTTCCTCACTGAAACATGGATGAACGCCTCCTCAGCCCCCGATATCGCCATCGTCATCCCGGATGGATACAAGATTGTCAGGAAGGACCGCGTCAACCAGACCGGAGGAGGCATCGCCATCGCCCACAAGAACACCATCCGCATCACGACCGACTCCACCGACACATTCGCCGCCGCCGAGCACCTCCACTTCCAGATTCACACTGACCCAAAGACGACCCTCAGAGGCACCCTCATCTACAGACCCCTGGGACCACGCACCCAATTCAGCGAAGACATCACGGACTTCATCAGCCCACACGCCCTCCCCTCCGCCGACTACATCCTCCTAGGGAACCTCAACTTCCACCTGGAGAACAACAAGGACCGCAACACCGTCACCCTGCTGGACAACCTCGGACTCGAGCAACTGTTCAACACCCCCACCCACTACGCCGGCCACACGCTCGACCCATCTTCTCATCCAGCAAGCACATCGCCTTCAGCCACTCCACCGGACTTCACTGAACCAACCACAGCTGCGTCCACTTCAGCTTCAAAAAAACCACCACCCGCAACAGGTTCCTCACAGGAGCTGGAGCAAGATAACCGCCGACCAGCTCACCGCCTCCCTCAGCTAGAACCCACCTGCCAGCACACCGGACCCCAACGAAGCGCCTGCGCCGACAACCTCGCACCACTGAAGAACCCCCCCAGCAAACCCAGAAGCAAGAAGGCCCCCTGGTTCACCGACAAACTCAAGGACTCCAAGAAGACCTGCCGCACCCTCGAGAAAGCCTGGCTCCTCCACCGGACCACTGACAACATGACCGCCCTCAAACACGCGACCCGCAAGCACCACCAGCTCATCCGCACCACCAAGAAGAAATCACTGAAGGATCGACAGCACAACAACGCCCACGACAGCAAAGAACTCTTCAGCATCGTCAAGGAGTTCTCCAACCCCAGCACCGGCAACAACGACATCACCCCTTCACAAGATCTCTGCGACTCCCTCGCCTCGTTCTACAACCACAAGATTGCCGACAACCTCAATAACTTTGACACACCATCCTCGCACTCAACCGTCGAACCAACGCACCCCACTGCCACCATCCGCACCTGGACCGCAGTGACCACCGAAGACACAACCCGCACGATGAACACCATCCACTCCGGATCTCGGACTGACCCCTGCCCCCACCACGTCTTCAACAAGCCCAACTCCACCATCGTACCCCAACTCCGAGACGTCATCAACACCTACTTCGACACCACCACCTCTCCGGAGAGCTGGAAGCATGCCGAGCTCAGCGCCCTACTGAAGAAACCAACAGCGGACCCCACCGACCTCAAGAACTTCCGCCCTATCTCGCTCCTCCCTTTTCCTGCCAAAGTCATCGAGAAGATCGCCAACAGACAGCTTGCTACCTTCCTCGAGACGAATGGATCCCTCGACCCCTCGCAGTCCGGTTTCAGAGCCAACCACAGCACCGAGACCGCCCTCATCGCAGCCACCGATGACATCCGAGCCCTTCTCGACAACGGGGAAACAGCGGCACTCATCCTCCTGGACCTCTCCGCCGCGTTCGACACTGTCTGCCACCACACCCTAGTCCAACGCCTCAGCAACACCGGCATCCAAGAGAAGGCACTATAGTGGATCATCTCGTTCCTAGCTGGAAGAACACAGAGAGTCCGCCTCCCCCCGTTTCGTTCCAAGGCCACCGAAATCATCTGCGGCGTCCCGCAAGGATCATCACTCAGCCCCACCTTCTTCAACGTCTACATGAGACCTCTCGCAGCCATCAAACGCTAACACAACCTCAACATCATCTCTTACGCTGACGACACCCAGCTGATCCTCTCCCTTACTAGAGACCCCGACACCGCCAGAACCAGCCTCCACGAAGGGATGAAAGACATCGCCGAGTGGATGAAGAAAAGCCGCTTGAAACTGAACTCAGACAAGACGGAAGTCCTCATCCTTGGACCATCAACCTCTGCCTGGGATGACTCCTGGTGGCCCCCTGCCCTGGGCACCGCCCCCAAGCCGACAGACCACGCACGCAACCAGGGCTTCATCCTGGACTCCTCCCTCTCCATGACCAGACAAGTCAACGCCGTCTCCTCTTCATGCTTTCACACCCTCCGCATGATCCGCAAGATCTTCCGATGGATCCCGATCGAAACCAGGAAGACGGTCACCCAGGCCCTCGTCACCAGCCGGCTGGACTACGGAAACACCCTCTATGCCGGAACCACAGCCAAGCTACAGAAAAGACTACAACGCATCCAGAACGCCTCCGCCCGACTCATCCTAGACATCCCTCGACGCAGCCACATCTCCGGCCACCTGAGGAACCTGCACTGGCTCCCCGTCAACTAGAGGATCACGTTCAGGCTCCTCACCCACGCACACAAGTCTCTCCACAACCTGTGCCCCAAGTACCTCAACGACCGCCTGACCTTCCACACGCCCACCCGCCAGCTACGATCCGCTAGCCTCGCCCTCGCCGCCGTACCACGCATCCGAAGAGCCACCGCCGGAGGCAGATCCTTCGGTATGCACCTGTTACAACGCAATTTTTACTCCGCACTACCACTACAACGCAGGCATTACAACGCATACCGTTACAACGCATTGCGCTGGGGGGGGGGCTCTAGGATAAGAGGTAAGTTTAATTTACTATCCAACACCTTCCCTAGGGTCCACGGGGACTGGAGTTAGAATAGTAAATTATACTTACCACTATCCAGCACCCCAAAGCGCTATGCGTCATAGCGGTATGCGTTGTAAATACCGCGTTGTAATGGTATGCGGAGTAAAAGTATGCGTTGTAACAACATACATCCAGATCCTTCTCCTACCTGGCGGCCAAGACATGGAACTCACTCCCCATCCACCTTTGGCTGACCCAGGACCACCTCGCCTTCAGGAGACAACTCAAGACCTGGCTGTTCGAGCAGTAGCGCCCCCCTTCCCCCAAGCACCTTGAGACCCTTCCAGGTGAGTAGCGCGCTATACAAGTAATATGATTGATTGATTGATTGATTGTTTGAGTGAGTTTGCAAATTGAGCAATGAGGGGGACATGTGAGTGAATTATCACATGAGTGCATGGTGAGTAGTGTGCTTGTGTGACTGCAGGGTGAGCTACAGGGTGAACAGCACAAGTGTGAGTACAGAGTGATAACTGAGTGCAGGGTGTATGGGTGAATGGTGTGAGTGCATGGTGATCAGTGTGAGTGCATTGTGATCACTGTGAATGAAGTATGAAGGGAAAAGTGATGGTCGAGAATAAAGAGTGAGATGTCTCAATGTAGGCCGCATTCCCAGACACTTGAAGTAATTCAGCACGGCGGAGTAGGGTTTCTGATATGAGTTAAACTATTGCTATTATTGCATTATTCAGGGCTCAAGGGTGGAGGAAATAAAATATGTGCTCATCCTGCAACAAACTTCCAGTCTTATGGTTAGGGTTGCCAGCTCGTTATTTTGATGTAGCAGACAGTCTAATAATAAGCAGTCCCTAAAGCCGTATTTTCAGCACTTATCTGTGCATACTTGGAACAGCAAATATATATAGCAAGCACTTTTAATTGTGTTCTAGGGCTGCCTGAATGCTCCATGACTGATAATTAAAGGGAACAAAGACAGAAAAGTTACATTACAAATGAATACATACTTTTTTATTTGTAACCCAATATAGTGTCTTTTCAGGCTCTTTAGAGAACGCATGGTTGGCATTTTTCTTTGGGCAACCCTACTTTATATTCCTTCTCATGAAATACATTCTCACACTAGCGCAGAAAATGTAAAATACAAATGTAAGGAAATGCCAGAGTAGGGGCCCAGCGGGTACTAGAACCAGAAAAAAGAACTAAGGGCCAGATGCACCAAAGTAAGAAATTGCGATTCCTAAATTGCGATTTTTAAGAATTCCCAATTTAGGAATCACAATTACATATACATGTAGGAATCGAAAGAAAATGTGATTCCTACACTTTCCTTAATTTTCAACTCGCAAATTGCGAATTGTAATTAAGGAATAGCTTCTCATTCATTCCTATAGGCCTACAGGCGAATTTGCATTTGGGTTGATGCATCCCAAATGCAAGAATATCTTTAGCCCCTTTGCGACTGGTATTTTGAATGATGCATGTGTTCCTAAGCCTCTGTAACCAGTTCACAACAGTATATAAATATGCAAATGGTCTTTAAAGTCCTGTGAAAAACTTGGGCGTGCCGGACTAAAGACACCAGATATTGCCCATCCGAGTCCACTGTTGAGTTTTTACGGGGTTATGCCCAAGTAAAAACTACCCGGCCTGGGTCAATAGTACAGTACGTTTATATAAGTGGTCGGAGTAGCTCAAAAAACATTCAAAAATGCATCAAAGTGTGAACAGAATACATAAGAACAGATCACCAAAGGTAAAAGAAACTGTTCAAAAGCAAGAATTTAATTTAAACTCCAGCCGCATTGTATGCAATTGTCATTCAAAGCATTAGATGGGTCAATGTACATTCCTTAGTTGGTAGTGCTCATAGGTGTAGGGAGTGGAAAAGAGAGGAGTGGGGCAGTGGTAGTGAGGGACAGGGTAAAGGCGTTTGTGACATAAATACAATACACACTATATACAAGTAAGCCTTTCCAGCCTGTAAAGGTCAGTTAGTTTCAATATACATTGCTCATAAGTACATCTTCAATTAGTACATTTTAGGCCTATGAGCATGTGAAGGTTTTCAAAAGACGGTCTACGTTTCAACCCCAACGGAGAAGAGGGTTACTAGTGGCCTCACAACGGGGTCTTCTTCAGGACAGATGAGCAGCTGTGGGTAATGAATATATTTCAGTTCCTATTACTAGTAAACATGTGGGTGGTGAAATGTCTCAGGTAGGAAAGAATGACTATGACCTACTTGTCTGTAGGATGGACTGGAAAACTTCAATCCTAGGCGGGCTTTCAAGAAGCTCCTGGTTCACTATAAAACAGACATGCTGAGTGAGTATACATGTCAGGGCAAAATTACATGGGAAACTACGAGTGGTCACGTACTCACATGAATCAAGGGTCAGAATGGGCATGGGGAATTCATTTCCTAATGCAGGCACTGAATCCGAAATAAGAGTCTGAAAAGGAAAGGGATTGCATCAGGTATTGAATAGATACGCCCAAGGGTGCATCAGGTTTTGATGAAAGCAAAAGGAGAATGTCCTACTGATGGCCACTTGCGTCAAAACTGATCATAGTGCAGTTGTCCGAGTAGTCAGGAGACTGCCCGAATTAATGTTCTGATGACATAGTAAAGTTAGCTGCTCCCCACAAATGTACGAGGAAGCTTCACCGCAATAGCGGTTGAGAAAACAAGTTCAAGCTGCAGCTACCCGGGTTATGACACACAATGGGGGCTGAAGTCCTTTTAAGCGCTACGGGTGTTGCGCACCTGCCTTTATGCATCTAAATTTTACATGTCATTTTAGTAAAATCAAAAAGGCTCATTGCCCCATACTGTATTTTATAGTGGTTGGAAGCAAAATGCGAATTTTAGTAAAACCAAAATGCTTGGCGAGTGTTAGACCTAATTAAAGAAACAAATAAACAGCACTATCAGGCCAATAACTTAAAAAACATTCAGGAGCCCAGTTTCCTAAACTGATGTTAATTAGAAACTGTGATCGTAAGTCTCTAAAAGTGAATGTGGTGGAGTGAGGAAGCTGGTTTAAATAATTTGTTAGTTTAGTTTTCGACATTTTAACTGCAACAAGCTGAACTGCAGGGCGTACAGTTGTCATTTTGGGGTCCTTTTGTGAGCCCCCAGTTTTTTTATTTGTACAGCTCTAGCCTGGTTGGTCTGCATTTCTGAACAGCACTTTGATTGCTCCTTGCATGTCTGGAGTTTTAAGGTGAAAATGAGCACCCGCCCCCCTTCGTCTGTGTTGAGAATTGGGGCTAAGTAGCTCCCTCTTTATTCCTCACGACCCATCCCCGAATGAGAGTAAGAGGCAGCCAGTCTTGGACCCTTGTTGCGGGCCTCAGAGTGATGGTCAGGGCGTTGGGGTGGGAGCAAGGTGCAGTTTCATTGTCAAACCCCCTTCAGCCCCATGAGTTTACCTCCCAAGAGGAGAGACGTGGAGAGGGATTGGGGAATCTGTGATGATTTGCCATCCTTTCGCTACCACCAGTCCCTCTTCCCCATGTCTCTCCCAAGCTTCACCTTGCCAGGTATGTAAATATGCAAATGGTCTTTAAAAACCTGTGAAAAACTAGGTTGTGCCGGAGTAAAGACTTCAGACACTGCCAAGCCGATCCCACAGCAGCTCGAGCTGAGGCACACAACAGGGGGGTGTGGGGGTGGGGATGGGTGTTTTGGCTAATGAGCGTTTAGCCCTATGGGCGTGCAGTAAGTTTAAAAGCACAATGTGTGCTTCCAGGATCATCTGAAAGCACACCTTGTGCTTTCAAACTTGCTGCATTCATTCTCTTAATGAAGCAAGGCTGATCGGGTGTTTGTGGGCCTTTTGAAAGTATTTTTTATTAATCACAAGACACATCAAGGGCTGCATTTAACATAAATACTTTCAATCGTCCACACAGCCACGCTCTATTCAGAAAAGAAATGCAGCACTTTCAAAAGCATGAACGTGTGCTTTCAGATGATTCTAAAAGCATACCTCGTGTTTGTAGACTTGCTGCATTTCTTTTCTAAAAAAAGCGTGGCTGTGGGGTTGATTGTTTGCCTTTTGAAAGTATTTATGTTAAATGCAGCCCTTGATGGGAGCTGTGATTAACAAATACTTTCAAAAGGCCCACAATCAGCTCCACAACTGCGCTCTAATTTCAAAAGAAAGGCAGGAAGTGCATGAGCATTTTCTGCCTTTCGGTGCAGGAACGCTCTGACGGGATGTGCAGTGTGTATATTTCAACAGGAGATTCCCTATATAACCCTATAGGCATCTGGGTATAACCATAATACAACAAAACACAATAATGCCTCGGGAGAAATTAAATAAAACTAGGACAAACAGGTTTTTTAATTACCTTTCCCAACTCATTAATGATATTGAAATTAATCTTCTGGTTTTAGTCACTCACCAAATGTTGCCTCGAAAATAAACCTTTACTCAAACACATTTCTTTACTTATTCACAAGTGTATCTTTTATTATCACTTTGCTTTTTCTATTTATATCAGACTATTATGTAAAATGCATACGAGAATGACATTTACATACAAACATTTACAATCATGTACAACCATTTATCATTTCATCATAACTCAAGGCAGAAACAAAAAGTTATAACTACACTTATTGTTTCTCGTAGCCCATATTAATCGAACCGGATGCTCTTCACACACAGCACTGCACGCTTGGGAGAATAAAGTTGTGCACATGCACACCTTACAGGGAACAGTAGTGACAAGACCTTTTTGTGAAGGCAGAGCACAGCCTATTCAGTTGAAAGTGGGGCTGAGCACAGCTCCGCCCTCCTATCCTGCAAGTGATTACCCGTCCAGGCACAGATAATCCCTTTATTATGTGGCTGCCTGAGGGGGGAATAAAAAAGTCAAACTGCCAACTAAGCCCAGTTATGTGAATGAATGAAATCAGTCTTATATTGCGCTACCTAGCCCAAAAGGCGTCAAGGCGCCTAACCCCAAAAAATATCCACATAGCAAGCTTATTGATAAGCCTTAATGAAGCACCACGTTTTAATGCTTTTCTGAAGAGAGACAACGAAGGTTGCGTCTTTATGTCGGAGGGGAGGGCATTCCACAGGCGGGGGACCACGGTGGCAAAGGCCCTGCCTCCCCATCTGACTTTCTTACTACGCGGGATGCACAGAAGATTCATGTTGGAGGAACGAAGGCTCCTGCTAGGGGAGTAGGAAATTAGCAGAGAGCCTAAGGCATCTGAGGGTCCTGCCAGAAGCGCTCCAAAAACCAGACATAGGATTTTAAACACAATTTTTTGCTGGATCGGGAGCCAATGGAGCTTCCTGGCTAGAGTGGCAGAGAAAGACTTGGGGGCGTCCAACACAAATCTCGCCGCAGCGTTCTGCACTCTCTGAAGGCGTTGAATATCGCCCTTATTGATGTCTGCATACAGAGCGTTGCAGTAATCTAGTTGGGAAGACACCAACGCGACTACAGTCTGTTTACGTGCCTGAGGGGAGAGATAGTGGACGATTCTCCTCAGAGTCCTGATGACTCCCCAACAGGTAGCCACAGTTCGGTTTACCTGAAGGTTCATAGTCAAGGAGGTGTCAAAGATGACACCAAGATTCCTGGCAGAAGGCGATGGTGTAGGACAAGCTCCCAAAGTGGGAGGCCACCACTCATTGGACCAGACATCCTGGTCCTTACCAAAGATCGGCACCTCAGTTTTGTCGCCATTCAGCTTCAGGGTATTTCGAATCATCCATTCTGCAACTACTTGCATGCAGTTCCTGAAACTGGATGCAGTGGTGCTGACCGAATGGGTCAGGGACACCATGATCTTTGTATCATCTGCGTATGATACAACCTCCATCCCCTGCGATTTAACTAACCTAGCAAGTGGGGCCACATAGATATTAAACAGGGTCGGACTTAACGCCGACCCTTGAGGAACCCCACATTGCAACAGTTTAGCAGGGGAGAGGAACTCTCTAAGCTTCACCCTCTGCTCCCTGAGTTCTAAAAAGGAAGATAGCAAACTCAGCGCTGGGCCCTGCAACCCTACTTCCCTCAGATGAGTTGTTAAAGTCGAGGAAGACAGGGTATCAAATGCTGCCGTCAGATCTAAAAGGAATAGCAAGGTGGACTGTCCTTGATCAACCTTAGTTCGGATATTATTCATCACCACAGTTAGTGCTGATTCTGTACTGTGTTATTTCCTGAACCCATGTTGGGACTGGTCCAGGTAGCCAGAGGAATCAAGAAAAGTGGTGAGATGAGAATTAAGGTGAGATTCCAGCATCTTAGCAGGGGCAGTGAGCAGGGAGATAGGCCTAAAATTTTTAAGGCTTTCTGGGTCCAGGGTAGGCTTTTTAAGAAGTGCTTTAACAATCGCCTTTTTCCAAGCTGCCGGAAAGGTACCCTGAAGGATAGCGCCATTCATCACCTCCAGTAATGGTGATAACAAGGTATCCTTACAGTCCCTCAGAATCTTTAAAGGGCAGGAATCCAGAGGAGAGCCCGACTTCGTTTTGTTCAGCAAGGAGTCAAGGTCTTCCAAGGTAAGGAGGTGAAAGACCATAAGGGTCTTATCAGATTCTCTAGACCAGGGCTCTATACTATCTTGGATAGGACTAGAATTATCATCAAGAGTCTTTCTCTGTGCTTCTAACATAATGTAAATATCCACAATTTTCGAGTGGAAGAAGTCAGAGATCCTGTCGCAGAGATCTTGCGAACCTACGACAGGGTCAGATTCCTGTAAGGAGCACAGGGAATCGACAATCGTAAAGAGCTCCCTAGGTGAGGAAAGGGACATAGTGCGTTTTGAGATAAACTCCTGTTTTTCCTTTATGATCGTGGCCTATTACTCTCCCAGTAACCGCTTGTGGCAATCTCTATCAGTCGATTACCAGGATTTCCGCCATTTCCTCTCCTGCCTCCTACACTTCTGCCTCAGGAGTCTCAATGACTCTGTGAACCAGGGGGCAGAGGGTTTAGCCCTTGCTGATTAGCGAAGGGAGGCTGGGGCTAGAACATCAACAGCTCTCGCGATGGAAGTGTTGAGCTCCTGTGCAGCAGCACCAGCGTCTCTGGAAGCCAGATCGGTCACGGATCCTATAAGGGGGGCAAGTGCCTCATTAGTAATATTCCTAAGGCATCTCTTGGGGATTCTGTTGACAGAAACCTGGGAAGTCAGGGGTCCTAGAGAGAGAATCCGCTCCAAGGGCACGGCCAAATGATCAGACCAGACCAGTGGTACGGGGGGCCAGAGGAAAGCCTGTGGTCGTTGGAAAACACCCCGTCCAGGATGTGCCCTGCCAGATGGGTAGGGCTGGTCACCAGCTGAAGAAGACCACATGCCCGTCAAAGAGAGAGTGTCTTTAGAACTCAGGTCGTCAAGATGGAAATTTAAATCCCCTAGAATAGTAAAGTGAGGTTTACCGAAGAAAGGTTTCATAATTCTGAACAAATCATGACAGAAATTGGTTCTAGGACCCGGGGGTCTACAAATAAGAAGACCCGTAAAGGATGTCGAAGGGGAGGAAGAAATGCAAAAGTACATGGCCTGAAAGGAATCAGAGGGCACAGAGAGTATTTTTATGCGACATACAAGAGAGGATTTATAGAGAATCGCCAGTCCCCCCCCCCCTCTACGTTTTACTCTGTCAAATCTATGTAGCTCATAACCTTCCGGGACAGCATTCAGAAGGTCAGGACCCGATGAATTTACGTTATAAAAACCAAGGCAGGATTCCTGGCCGAGACAAAATCGTGGAAAGCAATATTCGTTTTTAATGAGCGAACGAGCATTAATTTAAAAAACCCTTTCCGAGTAGAGGGGGACCCCGTCGATGGAGGGGACTTGTACACTTCCAGAAGCATAGATGGGAAGGGGGTCACTGTAACAGGTAGGGCAGAAAAAAGAGCTTACCAGGTTCTCAGGGGTAGATTGATGGTGACAGGGTGGTGACCCAGGAACATGCTGTAGCACCAAATAGGGCAGGAAAATGTAAACTTTCTAAAAGTGGCATTTTCAAAATTGTAGCTCAAAATTCGATTTTAGTATTGAAGAGGGTTTAGATTACAATTACTCAGACACAAAACAGGAAATGTTTACATGTTACCAATCAAAAGTTAGTACTTATTAAATGCACCCCAGCAACCTAACATTATCCTATGGGAGAGGTAGAACTCACAGTAGTAAAAAATGAATTTAGGAGTTTTACACTACCAGGACATGTAAAACATAAAAGTACATGTCCAGCCTCTTAATTACAATGCACCCTGCCCTATGGGCTGCTTAGGAAAGCCTAATATGCAATAAAAGAGGAGTTTAATCCTTGGCGGAGTTGTACTGCCAAGTTGAATTGGCAGTGAACACACTTCTGTTTCGTTATTGTATGTGGTTATTATTAAAACCTTTACAATGTGTGCATTGAAAAAGCATCCATATTGAGCAATAAAAATCTTTTGAATTTAAAAACAGATTATAAATGAATTAATACAAAAAAAATACAAGTAATGTTGTGGTGCCTTCAGCTGCAGGCAGCTTTGTATTACTGTAAAAAAAGTGTTGGAGATGAAGTGATTATCACATTAGGGCCTCCAAGTAGGCTGTCTATGTTATAATTTAACTAGATATGGTAAAATTAACAGTAATACGTTTATGTAAACTATTCCTTGAAATGAAAATACAGAGCTTAAGATTTAGCAGGTAGTTATTTAAGGAGCTGAACTTCCTGAGTGTCCTTTTAGGAGACTGAACCTGCTGTATGCAAGATTATTAAAATTAGTCAAACTGATATTTAGGGCCATGTTTTATAGATTCAATGCAGTTATACGGCTATGCTGGCAGGTCCAGACTCCCAATTTATTCCACTTGGTCATCATTTTTGATCTGCGCAAGTCCATCATTGCTGGGAAGATGCATAAGACATGCTCCAAAGACTCATCTGATGAGCCACAACTCCTGCATTTCATTTCCTCAGACAGACACCACCAGTGAGCTTATTGTTTCAAAAAGTGCCACTCACCAAGCCTAAGTGCCAGAAATCTCAAATAAATCTTAGTATTACATGCAAAGAATATGTGCAAACAAGATATGAAAATGGGGATACCGGCTGATTAGAGGTAGTTACTCCCCATGCATGCTTTCGTTTGGCTAGAATTGCTCTGTCTGGAGAAAAGTTTGGTTCTTTTCTTGACGCTAGATTTAAACGCCTTTTTACTTGGATTTAGGTCCCACAGTTCATTAAAAAAATGGCAGTGTGACCTATCTGGTCTACTGGAACTGATGTCCGACCATAATAGGGACTTCAAAGAACCAACTCCGGTCTGTCCCAGCTTACGGCATTGAGGAAAGTCCTGGCACTTAGCATTTGATGGTTAAAAAGGCCGAGCTCCAATCGGATTAGGTTTTTGGCAAATGCAGTACAGTTTTATAGATCTTAGTTGCATTGTGGTTCTGCGCAGTGCTGAAATTGACTAAGAGAATTTCAATCTGTACGACAGGGTAGGAGCTATATCAGCTCCCATGACTTCCAGCTTTTGAGCTAGAATCTGTCCTATCAGCTTTTTTGAAAGTTTGAATAAGCTGAATTGACGAGCCAAAGCTTTTGTGGGGATTTTTCTCTAATGCTTGACAAAGGCACCCTTAGCATCATTGTGGACTACCAGGTGCTTATATATCTTTTCTACTGAGATCTGGAGATTGTTGTATGATCAGCCGCCACCTCAATACCTTTTGTTGCCTAATGTAAGCCCAATTGTGTCTTCTTTAAAATACCCACCAAGTTATTCATATTTGTGTAGCCGTATAATTGATTTAACAGCCATTGAAACCCAACTTGTGGGAGGCTAAGTAGAATGAGGTCATCAGCATATAGATGGTTGCTAATTTGTACACCACCAATATTTTGAGGATGACCGTTTAATGCGTTGAAAAGTAGGGGAGCGAGCACACATCCCTGCTTAAGTGAGAGCCAAATTGGCAGTGTAGAAATGCATTCTGGCTGCAATTGAAGGCCTGGCACATGGATAAAGGGGCTCTCTAAGAGGGTGACACAATAAGTGCTGCAGTCCTACTAGTAACATTTAATGTACAGGCCCTGTATGGCATACCACTTAACTAGGGATTTGCAGATAAATGAAATATTCCAATCAGCTGGAAGCCAATTTTACCATGTTTTAGGGAAGGAGTACAAGCACATTAGCACTGGTTAGCAGCGGTAAAGGACACAGAGTCCTAAAGACAACAACAACTATTTAAGCAAAATAGGAGGGTAAAGGCATAATGTTTTGGGGAAACACCACCCTAAGGCTGACAGGTCTGACACTGATGTATCTCCAGCTCAGTTAGTCTTCTTTTTATTTCGCCATAGTTCTTCTCTCCAGTCGAATGTTTCATGACTCTTGGTTTCAACAGCTTCCAACCTGAATTCCGTAAGGTTGAGTTGCACCTTAAACATCACCGGCTCACCATGAAGCATCCTGAGCTATTTATTGGGGTCTGTGGTGGCTTGTTTTTCTGTGGTGAGGGAGGTTGTAACCTCTGTAATTAGAGACTCTAATGTGACTGAAGTCATGCCTGTGGATGAGGAGAAGGCTCACTTTTTTTAATTTCTGACTTTTAAGGCTTTGGAGAAGGGTAGCTGCCTCACACCCTTCATTTTGGACATTGATTGAGGTTTTATTTATGGTAATCAATCACAAAGCAGTTGTCATTCAGAAGGATAAGAAGCTGTATTTTTGGTTTGTCAAAATCTTTGAGGTGCTGTAATATGCCAAAATCTCCAGTAGATGGTGCCACACCCAGGTTGAAGGTGGAAAGATCAAGGTACAGTCCGAGAGAGTGTTTGGATGGTCATCTCCATGGGCCAATGTGACATTGAAGGGCATCTGGCCTAATAGAATATGGTGGCACTCTGATATTTTAGCAGACATGGTGGGTTCGGGAATCCTACTGCTTGAGGCCCCTGTATGACGCCCATTCCTGCGGTGTCTTCCAGCGTTTGCAGCCACTCAAGGGAATGTGGGTTCCAATCCTGCACCTCCGGTGCCGAAGTCCTGTCCATGAAGGCCCTGGACTGTGCCTTACAAGCTGGTTGTGGTGGAGTGGTAGAAGCAGCCTCCAGATGCTGATATCGGAGGAAGAGGAGACCCAGATCCCTGATCTTGGGTTCCATCAGGAGGGGGCCCTCCTAGGTATTACACTGATGTGCGCTCCAGGTCAGAGCTCTACGGTCTCCCCGGAACTTGGTAGATGAGTACATGGACATGGGAGTCTTCTCCTCTGCCCCCAATTTCATGTTGATCATTTGTAATATGTTTGTCTTTGAATGGGGAATAAAGGACAATTAGAGAGTTGTGTATTTGCACTGCTCACACCGACATGTTCATCTTCTCCTAAGACAGGTTCCACCCAGAGAAATGCATGCCAAAGTATATTCTTTTGTAGTTTGTTTTACAAAACAATTTTGCAATTTGAGCTACTGTTTTAGTTGTGTGACTTTATACGTGGGCAAATGCTTGCACCTTGCAACTAGAGTTTGCCTTTTAAACCTTTTTCACACCTCAGCCTGGGGATCCCAGTTTCTTTTCATATCCATTAACAGTCTTACTGAAAAATACCTGTGACCAAACCACAGAGGGAACTCACAATGGCCAGGAAAGCAGAGGAGTTACTCTGAACGCACTATTTAAATATTTATGAAGAAAGAGAACCAGAGGTCCTTGAAGAAGTGATGCCTACAGCTTAGAGCCTACTACCCAAAGTATGATATTTGTTGGAAATGGCCCTTTTTGCAGGGTTATCCCCAAACTTTTTGCTTCTTCCTCCTTTATTTTTCCTGACCCGTAATTGTTGGAAATTGGACTCTGGGCACTTTACCACTGCTCATCAGTGATAACGTGCATATGCTCTCTGTATGAATTGTAAATGTGATTGGTTATCCATGATTGGCATATTTGTGTTACCAGGAAGTCCCTAGTAAAATGCACTAAGTGTGCCAGGGCAGGTGATCCAAATGCTACAAGTGGGCCTGCAGCACTGATTGTGCCACCCACATGAGTAGCCCTAAAATGGTATCTCAGGTCTGTGGACTGCCATGTCAACCTGGCCAGTGTCCCCACTGACCTGGCCTAACCCTTCTATTTCTGTACACATTGGACACCCCTATGGAAGGGTCAAGGTACCCCCTTGGGCAGGGTGCAGTGTATGTGAAAAGTAGAGCATGTACGAGTGCAGGTTACATGCTTTGGTAGTGAATTACAGCCATTTTCGTTTTTCACTATTGTAAGGCTATCTTGCCCATAGGCTATCATGGGGAATGCTGGCTGCAATGGTTACCTGCATATCTTCCCATAGGAGCAAGATAGGACATAAAAGTCTGGTATCCCTGAACTCAGAATTTAATAGCACATCTTTTAGGAAAGGTGTTTTTTAAATCCTGTGTTTGAGAACAGCACTTTTAGAAAGTGGCTGTTCTCTTGTCTGACCTTTCTGTCTGCCTTGGCCTGTTTGTGAGTGACAGGCACTTGGTGGGTCCCAGAGGCTGAGTGGGCCATCCCTGGGCTGAATAGCTGCATCTGCATCTAGAGTGGTGGGAGGGGGTAGCACCTGAGCCTGAATAGGGCTGTGCCTACCTTCCACATTGCTGGGCAGCTGATGACCCTGCCCCTCTCTCTGAAAGGAAAGGAGAGGCCAGGAAAACAAATTGCTCAAGGAACACCCAGAAATGGTTCAGAGCCCGTCTGCACAAAGGGAAGAAAGACTTTTAGAGGTATAAGTATAGGACCGCAGACTACTGAAGATTGAAACATCTTGGAATCATAAGGAACCTCTGCCAAGGTGAAAGCTGGAAGACTGAAGAAGAAGGACTGTCCTGCTGTGTGTTTGTGAACTGACCTGCAGTTGCTTTGCTGCCAAGGAGAGGGGAAGGTCTTTGCTTTGTGCTGTGTGGTTCCTTGCTTGAAGAGATATCCAAGGGCTGGAGTTGATCTTGCTCCCTGTTAAGAAGTCCCAGGAACAAAAAGATGTCACCCTCAGCTTCCCTGAACTCTACTGAAAGAGTTCTGTCCTTCCTAGAGTGCTTGGGCCAGTTGTGGTGCCTCTGGAAGTTGTAACTGTGTTTGGGAAACTGGAAAAGAAGATACTAAAGCCTTTCTCCAACGTTTCATGCATCACTCACTTGCGGAGCGCATCCCGGTCAGTGCGAGAAAATTCCAGCCACTGCTAAGATCCAGATCGTTGCAGCGCCAGTTGTTGCTGCAAGAACCGACGCATCCTTCGCTTGCGGAACGCATCGCTCCGGTGTGGGAAAAGTACCATTGCTGCGAGTATCTCACCCAGAGCCCGTTGCCACTGGGTGAGAATGTCGCACCGCTTGCTTGCAGACTGCATTACTTCACTGTGAGACTCATCACAGAACCATCGCTTCTAGGGGCCGTGGGAGGAGAAGATCGACGCTACGGCGCGCATCGCAGCTGCACCAGAGATCGTCGTTGTCCCGAAGATCATTGCATCGTACCTTTTGTGAGACGCTTCCTACGAAACCTGCGCACTGGAATCCATACAAGGTATCGCCTCCCTCCCCATACAGACCGGATTTGTCGCAACACGCCGTCCAGCGGAGTTGTCGTATAGCCTCCCCAGGGTCCAGGGTCTCGGGAGTGACGCATTGCTTGTTTTTCAACGCTGCAGCTTTCACTTAGAACTTTTGTTGCATCTAAAGGTACTGTTGCCTAAAACGTGACGCAACTGTGGATTATTTTAACGCAACCTTAAGAACTCTTTTTAAACCATATTCTTGAACTGTGTGTCTTGGATTTTTGTTGTTTTGGTCTTATTTAGTCTAAATTAATTACTTCTTTTTTCTAAACTGTTGTGGGGTCCATTTGTAGTGTTTTCACTGTGTTACTGTGAGTGTTGGTACAAATACTTTACACATTGCCTTTGATAAGCCTGACTGCTCGTGCCAAGCTACCAAGGGGGTGAGCAGGGGTTATCTAAAGAGTGTATCCTCCTTACCATGACTAGAAGCAAGGGTCACTATTTGGACAGTGGTACCTACCTCTACCAACTAGAGAACCCCAGATCTAACATTATTCATGAAAATTGTGACAGAATGTGCTTGAATACATTAGAAGTGGAGCTGACTGAATTTATCACAAGTGGGTGAAGTCATTGAAGATGATAGATTTCTTGCCAGTCTTTTAAGCGCCGCTCCTCTTGATATCCCATTGAGCCTTCGATTAACCGATAATCGATAATACCTGTGGCACATTTCGACCTGTTCAGCCTCCAGGATGATAAATAATTCTAGAGAAGGAACAAAAAGTTGAGCCAACTGATAACCAGTATTCAAAGGGAAAAAATCTTTGCAGATAACATCAACGTCTGAAATTTAGGCAGAAAGCAGTGCCAAGCAGAATCAGGAGCATGTGAAATCAAACTGCAGTCCACTGAAATAGCCTTCTCAACTGCTTCTATACTCTACATTATAGGAAACAAACGTATGATCTAATAAGTACTCAGAGTCCATCTTGATTTGGAAAAAGATTATTTGATTTAGACACAAATATCCACTACCCAAAAGAAATGTGAACTGGAAACTAATTTCTAGCAAAATAATAAGTTTAGGATTCAGAATGCCAGTATTCAAACTGAAATAGACATACAACGTGCAGCGGTCTCATGGCAAACCAGAACTCCATGTGGTCAGGGTTATTTTTAGTGGTCTAGTTTTTGACTGTCGGTGTCCCAATGTGCTACTCAGGTCTCCCCAATGTTTAATTGCTGATGAAGAAGAAGGGAATGTGAGACCGCCCACGCTGACACCCACCAGTCTCAGTCAAGGCACATGACTATTGGTTGGCAGCTCCCTGCAGGAGGGCAATGCATTACCTGTTATATTCCAGAGTTAGGCCCAATGTAGTCAAGCAGATTATTTCTTACATTGTCCTCATAAATAATATTTCCAGCTGTAACCTTTTGCACATATTTGCATGCAGGACAATTTTTGATTAGTTTCTCTGAAGCTAAACTTGATTTTACAACTAGCTTCGCACATTATTATCAAAGCCCTGAACATCATGTACAAGGTCTTGTTTTGCAGTACGTACAAATGTCATCGCTATCTTCAGCCACAGAGGCGGCAGGGCTATCTACTTATCCATAAAATCATTAATCTATGTGCACATTGAAAGGCTCCTTTCTATAATAAAAGATGAGTATCCTGATAGATTAGTGTTAGAAATGGGGGTCTCTAGTTGGCAGAGGTAGGTACATTTGTCCAAGTAGGAACTCTTGCTTCTAGTTAGGGTAAGGGACTCACACCCTTAGACAACACCTGCTCACCTCCTTGGTAGCTTGGCATGAACAGAAAGGCTTATCTCTGAAGCAGTGTGTAAAGCATTTGTGCACACATACAGTAATACAGTGAAAACACTACAAATGGACACCACATCAGTTTAGACATATAAATAATCTTTATCTAAACAAAACAAGACCAACACGAGAAAAATCCAACATATAGTTATCAAAATGTGACTTCTAAAGGTAAAAACAGTTCTGTCCTCAGCAAACTATAGATGCAACACTTTAAACAAAATCATAAACAAAAAAAGCTGTGCGGTAAGGTGAGTCGTAGGTTTCTTATAGCAACCCCAGTGTTCTCGTAGACTTGGCGTCCCGGTACGATGCGTGGAGATCGGGTTTGCTTCGCTTCTCAATGCAGTGGTGGCAGCAAAGGAGCTGTATTGGTCTTTCCACTTGCGGGCCCATGATGCATTGGTTATTACAGCAGGGCCTGAATCAGAATCGGGTCACAGATTTCAGCGTGCAGCAATTTCTCCAGCCGCAGGCACACGCTGCATTGTTTTTTTTTAGTGGCATGATGGCGATGCTTGGAAATTCTTCCCGCATGGCGGTGATGGGTTAGAAATGGGTGCAAATGTGTCACACTTCTCTTAGTTGTATCTCTTTTCCAGCTCCCAACAGCATGAACAAACTCCTGAGGCCAAACACAGCAACAGGCACCTCTTGGCAGGTCAGAACTCCCAGCAAGGAGTTCAGGTGAGATGGTAGTGAAGTATTTGTGTCCATGAGACTTCACAACAGGAGACAAGCTCTGCTTCAAGCCCTTAGAGATCTTCCTCAAGCAGGGGACACAGCACACAGCAAAATCCCTATCCTTCCCTTGGTAGAAACTGCCACTGCAGGCCAACCCCTGACAGCACACAGCAAGAGGGCAAAACTTCTCCTTCAGTTTCTCCAGCTCTTCTCCTAGGCAAAGATTCCTCTTGAATTCCAGAAATGATCTAAAGTTCTGTGGTCTGGGACCCATACAGCATTTCTCTTTGTTCTCCTGTGGGAGAGACTCTGAGCTCAGTCAAAACCGGTTCTGTCCTCTCTGGTCCAGCTTCCGGGCAGGAGGTGGAGACAGCATTGTGTGAGGCAGACCAGGCCCATTCAGGTGCAAGGAAATCTCCTCCCCCTACTCTAAATGGAGCCCAGGTCTATTCAGCCCAGCCCTGACTCATCCAGGAAAGGCAGGACACACCTCAGCCCCCCAGTGGCTGCCTACAGTGAATTCACATCCCCAGCCCCTGTCAATCCAAAGCCAGACAGTCAATACACAACCCAACGGAGGCACAAAGGATGTCTAAGCAAGAAAATACCCACTTTCTAAAAGTGGAATTTTCAAACACAAAATATAAAAATCATATTTACTAAAAGGTGCATCTTTATATTCAGACATACTAAACGTCACCTTCCTATCTGGTCCCAATGTGAAGTTATATTTATAAGATTATATAAATAAACGCCCATTTTATCCTATGGGACAGCCTTTCAATAGTGAAAAACAAAATTCACTGTAGTTCACTATCAGGATATGTTACACACATAAGTACATGTTCTACCTTTCACATAAACTGAACCCTGCCCACAGGGGTTCCTTGGGCCTACCTTAGGGGTGACTCACATGTAAGAACGGGGTAGTTTATGGCCTGGCAAGTGGGTGCACTTACCAGGTCATCATGGCAGTAGAGACTGCATGCAGACACTGCAGTGGCAGGTCTGAGGACCCTTTGAAAGGCTGCTTGTGTGGATGGCACAATCAGTGCTGCAAGTCCACTTGCATCATTTGACTTACAGGCCCGGGGCACACACAGTGCACTGTACTAGGGAGTTTGTAGTAAGTCAAATAAACCAATCATGGAAACACCAATCCATATTCGCAATTTACACAGCGAGCACTTGCACTTTGCACTGATCAGCAGTGGCAAAGTGCCCAAAGCATCCAGACCAGCAAAAACAAAATTCAGCACCCAGCAAGAACACAGGAGGTAGAGGCAAAAATATAGGGGAAAACCATGTCAAGTCTAACAATTAGTAGAGGAGACACTTCTGCTTACACTGCGGATCCTCACAAGTGGAGAAATCACCACGCAGTGCTCTGACATTCCAGTCAGTGGTGTCCAGTTCGTGACCAAGACGGGGTCCTTCACTGTATCCGATCAGGTAATCATGTTGGATCGTCCCTTGGGTAGATTCTTGGCTCTACAACTACACACACTCTAGGTATACTTAGAGTAGGGTTCGCATAGTAGGAGTACACTAGATTACTGCCTTCTTTATATGACTATATATATTCATTGTTTAGCACCATGGTAGAACTATATCTACTATTACGCTTTTGGTCTTTGTAATCACGTTTATCTGCTTCGGTCTACTAATCATTGCAGCATACGTATTTCACGCAAGAATAACATTGGTTCAATACATGTCAATGAAAACATCAAACTGTGGATTCTCTGTATATCTTCTCTGAGAATAAGTAAGCATGAGTGATTGCGCAAAAGGTTCTGTACTGTTTCCGTGACACCTGAAGGGTCTGAGTTCTCATGTACAGTGGTTGTCAGAAACCCATTCGCTCCCTGGTCGGTTCCGATGGCATTGTGAGCTAGCTGTTCCATAGGCCAACATAACTTGCGGGGATGTCCGGAATCAGTCTTAACAGCAGGCCCTAAGTTTATGTTGTCCAAACAAATGCGCAGTCCTATGAATTGGTAGGAACTACACAACATGGCCCCGACAAAGTTGGTTAAGATCTTTAAAGGTCAAATCTGAGTAGTTCAGTCATGCTTTCTCAGAGACCCCTACTCACATTTCCAACTTAAACGGAGACTTTGGTAGGGGGAAGGGAAACAAATCCGCCTGCGCTGAGTAGGTATACCCTATATATTGGTTGTAGGTCAAATCAAGCTCAGAGGATTAGGAGTTCCCACATTGTGCAAACCATGGGAGCAGATGTATCAAGATACCATTTTGCACTTCTCAAATAGCGATTGGTAAGGAATCGCTATTTGAGAAGTGCAAAATGGTATGTATGTAGAATTTCGCTATTTATTAGCGATTCCTTAAAATTCCTTAAAATTCCTTAATTGCGATTAGCAAATTGCTAATCGCAATTAAGGAATAATTTCCCATTCATTTCTATGGGCCAGGAGGCCCATAGGAATGAATGTGAAATTATACTCAATTTGCAATTAGCAATTAGCTAATCGCAATTTGAGAATAATTTCAAGGGTGCAACGGTGTCTTAAGGACACCCTGCTGCACCCCAGATTTTGACATGTGTACGCATACGGCACACATACATGCCCTAAGGGCATGTATGAGCGTCATATATCACCTTTAGAATTTTAAAAAAGTGCTTTTTGAAAAGAATTCGCCAATTACTACCAACTACAAGTTGATGGTAATTTGCGAATTCTTAGACAAAAATCGCAACACCGAAATGCTTAATACATTTCAAATAAAAAATCGCAATTTGCCATTTCTTAAAAGCCTCGCAATATTAATGAATCGCAAAATGTGCGATTCCTTAATATTGCGAGGCTTTTTCCATGATACATTCCAAATCCCATTTTTTTTGTCGCAAACGCTGCTATTTTCCGAATCGCAGCGTTTGCGACAAAAAAAACGGATGATACATCTGCCCCCATATCTCTATAAGAATTTAGCTAAATACTACAGCTGTGATAATGACAGAACAAGCTGGGGATGTTGAGGAACAGATAGTTGGACTAAATATTCCGAAAATTGCAGACATGCAGTTATCATTACATTATCACAACATGTCATCCCAGCAACAGGTGGAGTTGTTACCTTCATGGTAGAGGCACACACAGCATTTAGAATGGAGGAATTCTATACTTGGTCTAAGTTCCCTCCTGCAGGCGCACACACAGTTATTTCATGAATACAGTGAAGTTGAACCACCTAATGAGTATTTCCCACACATGGATAAGAAGTCCAGTTAACTTACCAAGTGCATATTAATAGGTTTAAAGGTGCCCTACCCCATACCACAGAACACGTGAGATTTATAGAAATTGTACACAATACGTAATGAGAACATTTACAGTCGAACCTGCAAGGATTGCTCAGGCTACACATCCACACACTGTTGCTACAGGTTTTAGCCCACCAACACTAAATAGTATTATGGGACAGGTTCAGCTGGAAGCAAATCCCATTCTGGATAGCACAAAAAAAAGCACAGCATGAAGCAGTTTTTCCTCATACAGTTTTTTCCCAATTTGCTTGCCAATGGGAATGGCTCTCCCGATTGTGTCACTTGGGGTACAATCTAAATGGCCGTATATACCAGAACACATGGTACCTCTTCGATATCGGTCATACCAGATGTACTAAAGTAAATAGAGAACGAGTACAGGTCAGAGCCTGCCTTAGATCAGAAGATGAAAATGATGGGCAACTTTGCCCAGGTATCAGCTAATATGTTGAGTAACATAAAAGGGGAGGCAGCAGCAGTGGCTATACGTCAACGCCTGAGGGAATTTACTCTTGAACAACAGGAGCAAGCATTGCCAAAGATTATCGTTGATACATATGCCTCACTAGGCAGAGATGATCTGGGTGCCAGACCGGGGAAATCAATAGTTAAAATCAGTTCTGAAAATAATAACTCTAGGCAAGACGAAAAGTTATAATAAACAAAAAAAATAAACAAAAACACAGTCACATGGTGGGTCCTTTCAACAGGAACACACCTAAAAAAAAAATACAATCTGAGAAACCGTGACAATATTAGAAATACTGACAGGTATCAGGATACTGATACAAATTCTTCTTGTTCCTTTCAGAAGACAGCTGAAAGGTGTCCAGAGAGAGAAAGACTGCACTTTACTGCAATCATGTTGGGTGGAATGAGAAGTCACCTCATCATGAAATCCCATTATAATCAATTCCTCAACCACAGAGACAATACCTGATAAGACATGAGGCAAAGACACAAATCAGGGAGATCCTAGATTAACTTGAATACCAGGGTGTGATAGAGAATTGCACCTCACCTATAAATAATCCCTTGTTTCCCGTAATAAAACCTGAGAACTCATATCATCTAGTTTTAGATTATAGACATTTAAACGCATCCACTTGCGCATTTGCCGTACAAAATGCATACAGTTTCACACTAATGAATAACATTGTATGAAACAATTAAAAAAACAATACTGAACATCCTAAATGGACTTTTCTGCCCAAATATAGTGCCTGGAAGCAGAGATTTGACAGCATTCTTGGTGCTAGTCTTTTAAGGCCAATTTTGTTGACTACCCCAAGGATATGATAATAGCCCTGGGTTGTTTTCACCCAGAGTTACTTAAAAATGTAAGGAGGAGGCATTTTCCTACATAGATGACATGTATCTGACAGACCATGAATTAATGGAACACTTGTGTAGAGTGAACCATGTAATTCTTGGAATCACCCACTTGGGATACAAATTTAATTTTGAAAGAAATCAAACATTTCCTACCTCACTGTCTTATTTTTAGGGTATGAATTGTCAAGTGACAGGAAAAGCATGGCGGGACAATTTTTAGGAAAATGTGGACTGCTCCTACCTATATCGACTTGAAAAGACTACAATTCATTTTAGGATTTTAAAATTTTGGCAGGAGATACATTTTGGATTACGCAGAAAGAGTGAAAGGTTTCTAAGACTTAATTAGATCTGGTTTTTCAGTGTATCATTTGGAACAGGAACATACTGATGTCCAAGTTCTGTACAAGCTAGCATGATAGCATCCATACATTTGCACACGTGTGTTGAGACAACTAACCTGGTGATCTGCATACTCGCTGGTCCAACTGGGTACACATATATCATGTTCAATGAAGGTGATACAGTCCCTATTGCATACAATCACATTTGTACACGAATGCTGAAATGCATTTCGCACGAACTGAAAAAATCCAGCAATGAAGGCTGACGTAGTGAGAGAAAGAGCACTAAAGCACGGGGAACGCATAATTGTTAAGTACCCTGTCCCAACCCTAGAGGCCGTTATAAAGGCAAGCATCCTGAATGCTAAAAGCATTACATCCACAATGGATTCAGTGGGCTAACTCTCACTGCAACAAATGTAGAATACAGATTTGACTCTATATTACAAACACAAGCATTTCAAGAATATCCTCTGCTACGTGAAATAATGCCTCTACATCAAGCTGAATTCATAATTTATACCGATGGATCTGCCCAACCGGCCATAGCAATAAAACAACAATATTCTGCAGAAGGAGCAATTGTAAAAGGGCGCATGCAGGAGGGAAAGTTGGCTCCTGAGAAAATATACACTCAGTCTCTTAGAGACTGTACGGCGCAGCTGGCGGAACTAAAAGCCCTGATACTGGGACTACAAAATATAGATCATAAATTCCCCGCACTCAGTACGTGATTAATTTTACTGTGTCCAATCCTATAATGAATATTTACATTATTGGGGCCAGAATAGATTTAGGGATTCCAAAGGTTGCACAGTAAGGCACAAGGGGCCCGACTCACAAAAGTAATCTGAGACAAAATCCTAACTTTATGACTTTCGATATCCACAATAGGTATTTAGTAGTAGTAAAGTTAGGATTCCTAACTTTATTGCTAGTAAACTGAGAAAAATCCTATCTTTACGACTTTCGGTATTTACTAAAAGCATTTAGTAGTAGAAAAGTTAAGAATCCTAACTTTACTAATACTAAATGTCTTTCATGAATACTGAAAGCCATAAAGTTAGGATTTTGTCTCAGATTACTTTTGTGAATTGGGTCCAGCAATGTTATGTTATGTTATGTTATAATTGTTTTGTATAGCGCACGGCTACTCAAAGAGTGTCCCGGCGCTTTGATGCACAGCTGTATCACAACATAACAGAAAGCGAGTACAGAAAAGAGGGGGGAAATCCAGCCTCACCAAGAAAACTAATATCTAAGAGGTAAAAAGCCAGGTTTTAAGGCCCTTCCTGAACGTCAGTAAATTTGAAGTACTGCGCAGAGCCACTGGCAAAGTGTTCCAGAGCTGCGGAGCCAACAGTCTGAAAGATCGGCCTCCTATGCGTGCTCTTTTAATACGAGGGACCGCGGCAAGGCACAAAGACCCGGACCTCAAGGATCTTGTAGGATGGTAGAAAGCTACCCTTTTTTTGTAAATATTTTGCTCCTGAAGCTTAAAGAGCTTTATGAGCCAAGGTCAGGGCTTTGAAAATTATCCGCTTCCGGATGGGGAGCCAGTGAAGTGACTGCAGGTGACCCGAGGTTCTAACACGGCCTGATAATCCAAAAATGGCTCATGCAGCCGAATTCTGGACCACCTGCAGTCGTTGTAGGAGATACTCCGGCAGGCCGAGATACAGAATGTTAGAATAATCCATTCTCGAACCAATAATAGCCTGCACCGTTATCTTCCTGTGATCTTCCGATAGTATGGGAAGAAACTTGCGTAGCATCCGGAGCAAACCGAAGCAGGTGCCAGTAAGACCGATTATCTGGGATCGCAATGTCAAACCATTATCGATCTTAATCCCCAGGTTCTTAGCCACCTGGGACGACCCTGCAGGGGGAAACATATTCTCCGGCCACCATTCCTGCCACTCTGGATCCGAACTGCACCCGAAGAAGAGTACCTCCGATTTATCCGAGTTGCACTTGAGGCTCTTAAGTTGGAACCAATTAAAAACAGCCCCAAGGCAACCCCGGATACTCTCTCCGTCAAAATCCACACCTTTCCCGCACGTAAAGAGGAGCTGGGTGTCATCGGCATAGGAAACGATCTGGGCCCGAAAGATTCCGCCAGTGCCGCCAAAGGGGTCATAAAGATGTTAAAAAGAGTCGGGCTCAGCACAGAGCCCTGAGGGACTCCGACACCCAATGACGGCATCTCGGCGGAACTGGAGGGGGCCCAGACCGTTTGTCGACGGCCCGCCAAGAAAGATCGAAACCAGCTGAGCACCGTCCCCCTCAGACCGATCTCTTGAAGTCTGATGAGGAGACCCTCATGGGGGACGGTGTCAAAGGCCGCCGACAGATCGAGCATCACCAGCATCGCTTTGCCACCTGAATCCAGCACCTCCTTAACCCCTTCAGTGCTGATGACAAAGCCAGCTCGTCATGGGCTTTACCTGCCCTGTGCTTATGACGAGCTGGCTTTGTCATGAAAAGTGGGATTTATGGAATCGCAGCACCCAGGGGGAAAACCAATAGCAGCCAAGGTGTTAATAGCCTCCGAAACTTCCAGAAGCGCTGTTTCGGTGCTTAAGTTGGTGCGGAAGCCAGATTGAGTGGGGTGCAGTAGATCATGTGATTCCAGGTAATCAGAGAGCACCTTATGCACATGCTTCTCGAGGATCTTGGCAAAAGCGGGCAGAAGCGAGATAGGCCTATAATTAGCCAGTACCTCCGAGTCCAGGCCGGGCTTTTTAAGCAGAGGGATAATCATCGCCTGCTTCCAGATCTGGGGGACTACACCCTCCCTGAGGGAGGAGTTCAGAAGGGGGTTTACAATAGGATTGATGACTTCAGCCATTTTAGCCAAAAATTTGGCAGGGCATGCGTGGCGAGGTGAGCAAGCTTTGGGAACAAGTGACAAAGCTGAAATAAGGCCTGCCACAGGATCATATTATTCATACATTGAGTCGTCACCGTGTTGGCGTTCACATGGAAGGGAATTCAATTGCGGAAGAAGCCGCTAAAGCAAATGTATGCCCTGCTGCCGTTGATGCAGTAAATCGCTCCAGTATGAGGATAGACAGAACAACTATGATGTCAATGCCACGTGCAACAGCTCAGGCCTGCTGAAAGGCTTCCCACTCAAGCATTCCTACAAGTTAGATGCACAGAACATTCAGTATGCTCAGATTCCAGGATTGGGGGATAGAGTAATACCAAACATTGGTCGCAGATTGGTATTTATACTAGCTGCACACAAGGCTCTGCGTTCAGCACATGCAGGGATCTCTGCTATAGTTTCACTACTAAAGCAGCATTGTTGGTGGCCAGGTCTTACTAAGCAGACCAAGGACTTTGTCCGAAAATGAGACATCTGCCAGCAGATGAAGGCTTCCACCATAACAAGTCCACCACAAACGCCTATATTGATCTCAGACAAACCTCTTGTGTATGTAGATTTGGGTAACTGCGGCCCCTGCACTCTGATGTATCTTACAAGTAAATATTGGTGGCAGTAGATTCATGCTCTAGATCCCTGTGGGTTCTGCCCCAGCGCTTGGCTGATGCCCGAACTCTTATGAAGGATGTGTGAGTCTTTATTGACACATACGCAATTGGCACACTACATTCTGACAAGGGTCTGGCATTTAGCTCTTGGGCTTCAAACATGTCATGAGAAGTTTGGGTGTCACTTTACAGTACTCCTCCCCCTATAATTCTGAGGGAAATTTGGTAGTCAAGAGGAAAAACGGTGACCTAAAGCACTCCTTAACAGTAAGTGTATTTAGCTCATGTGGCAGTTGGGTCAATCACCTATATGGGGTCAAGAGAGCACTTTCCAACATGCCAAGAAAATCCCTAAGGGGTCGTAAACTTATGAACTCCAGTTTGGGGGGAAGATGTGGGTAATCGACCTCGGTAGTGTGAGCATGGTGGTGACTATAACCCCATTTGACCTCAATGATTGTTGGATGTTGTACAGGATCTTAATGAATACCAAGCTTTACAAAGCAACTTCCAAGTAAAACGCACTGCCACTGGGAAAGTGAAAATGGTCTCGGCAAGACCTGCATGGGACCTGGCAGAGAGAAAATTATGGGCAAGAAAGAATTTGGGCCATTTTACAGAGCACCTGTACTTGTCCAGTCGAAAGTACTAGAACTGTAACTCTTCTGCCCCTTGCTGGCGGCTGGGACAAAAGGTTTGTTTCAACTGATCAGATCAAACTACACTATGTGGCTGAATATTAACAGTAGGCTACATGGGCTCCTGGGTAGCCACTGCACTCCTCTTGCTACCGTACAGGAAGTTCAGATAGAAACTTTAATAAAGGCTGAAGACTCCACTTTCCAAAGAGAAGCTGTGAATGACAATGAAATGAGGCTTCTCCCTCTTGAAACAACTACAACAGAAATTTCAATTTGAAAAATAGACAATATCTATGTAAGCATGTCATAGATCGAGTCATCTATCAGTTCTACAAAAACCTGTGGAGCTGCCAAGAATAGACCGGACAGCGTCTGGCTACTCCATGCATTATCAAGATTGCTCATTCAATCCCAGTGAACCTGAGCTGCTGACATCGCCTCTCCCTTTCAATCTTCAAGTTTGTGCTTTCCATCTTTGGCTAAAAAAGAGCCCGCCTACCATTCGATAGAATATTACTTTGATCCAGGACTTTTGAACACCCGCTAAATTTACGAAAGTGATAACCACCACCATCCCTGCTCAATGGAGTACGAGTAATTCACTTGAGGACCGTCTACTCGGCGTTCTTTTAGATTGAACCGCCATCACAAAATCATTTGGCTTGTTGATCTGCTTCATTTCAAGGAAACCCGCCCATCCCTCCCCTCCTGTCCTGACGAAGACCCGCATTGTAAGGGAAAATACCCTACACGTAATAGGGTCCAAACGTAGACTATCAACCCCCCGTGATACCAGCTTCTACCGCTAGCAAGATTGATACAGCTGTTATTGGAAGCCTGGTTACAGGAATCATTCGACCTGTTTGGCATGTTTATGTGGCCCCTCTGGGAAGCCAATATAGTAATGTATTTATGAATAATGTATATACAATTTATTTATTTTTTGGATTGCACTTAAGTGAATGAACTTTCCTTTTCCAATTTCCACAAATCCCCTCACCGCACCACAACCCCCCCTTCTTTACCCTTTCCTTTTTTGGGCACAACTGTAACTGAAATTGATAAACCTTCTATGCAAAAGTATAACTAATAATAAGTTTGAGTACTTTGTGAATCAAAACACTGTACTCTTGAATTGTTTCTTTGATTCTTCTTACACTTATTCCATTTTTGAGTCTTTGTCTCTCCCAGTCTGGGACCCCTTGTTCTATAAAAACTTTATACCCAGGTGCCAGGGACTTAATTTGGGTTGACCCTGTTGATTATAACCCATGTAGGTAAGCAGCTTATTTCATACATTGTCCTCACAAATAACATTTCCAGCTGTTATCTCTGCATATATTTGCATGCACGATTGTGTTGGACTAGTGTATCCGACACTAAACTTACTTTTACAACTAGCTTTGCACAACATTATCACAATGCCCTAAACATCATGTACAAGGTCTTGTTTTGCACTACGTACAAATGCCATCAATATCTTCATCCACAGGGAGACTGGACTATCTACATATCCATAACATTACTAATATATGCGCACATCGCAAGGCTGCTTTCTATTATAAAAGATGAGCATCCCAATAGCATTAGAAGAGGCACTTCCGCTGACACAGATGGTCCTTACATGCTGATAAATCACCACGTAGCGGTCTGACGTCTCATGAGGGTTGTTCAGTTCATGAACAAGGTTCAATAAATAGCAGTGAAAATGTCCCACTGTGCATTGTCAGTATATTTTCTCTGTGAATAAGTATGCACGAGTGACTGAGCGAAAGGTTCTCTACTGTTTCCACAATCGCAGAAGGGTCAGGATTGTCATGTTCAGTGGTTGCCAGAAAACGATTCGCTCCCTGGTAAGTTATGGGGGTTTATGGTGGCACTGTGAGCTAGCTGGTCTATATGCCAACATATCCTGCAGGGGTGTCCGGAATAAGTCTCGACACCAGGCCTTTAGTTTGTGTTGACCAAACAATGCGCAGGTCCTATGGATTGGTATGAACTATACAACACTGTCTAATTGCAGCAGTTTAGCCAGATAAGGATGTGGTCTTGATGTCCCCAATGTGGCAGTTCCTTTGCTCCAGAGCTGTCCCTAATGAACTTAAAGTTAACTGATTTATTTATACAAAGTACTTTTGCTACAGATCACAGGAAAATGAATCATCTGAAATGAACAGAGTTGTTTTCCTAGGACAATTACACAACGGTTTTAGCATTGTCATGAGGTTAGTAGACCATGTACACAAACACTTCCATTTATATGTTCTTTTGAAATTATGACTTTTAGCACACATTTTGTTTGAACGCCCGCTTGAGATAGTCTAGTAAGAAAAGTTTTATAACATTTATATTTCCTCGTAGGTACATTATCATACCTTAGAACATTCTGTTCAATGACCCACTACCAATCAATCAATCACATCATTTGTAAAGCGCACTACTTACCCATGAGGGTCTCAAGGCGCTCAGAGGCTGGGGGGTGGGGGGGAATGCTGCTACTGCTTGAAAAGCCAGGTGTTGAGGAGTTTTCTGAAGGTCAGCAGGTCTTAGGTCTGCCGTAGCTGGATGGGGAGGGTTTTCCAGGTCTTAGCGGTGAGGTGGGAGAACGATCTGCCACCAGAGGTCGCTCTTCGGAAGCAGGGGACTGTGGCGAGGCTGTGGTTGGCAGAACGGAGCTGGCAGGCGGGGGTGTAGAAGCTGAGTCGTCTGTTGAGGTACATTGGTCCTGTGTTGTGGAGTGCCTTGTGTGCATGGGTGAGGAGATTGAAGGTTAGCCTCTTGTTGACCAGGAGGCAGTGCAGGTCTCTCAGGTGGGGTGTGATGTGGCTGCAGTGAGGGATGTTAAGGATCAGGTGTGCAGAGGCGTTCTGGATGCATTGGAGCAGTCTCAGGAGTTTGGCCAAGGCTCCTGCGTAAAGGGCGTTTCCGTAGTTCAACCTGCTGCTGACGAGGGCCTGGGTGACCATTTTTCTTATTTCAGTGGGGATCCACTTGTAGATCCTGCGGAGCATGCGGAGAGTGTTGAGGCAGGAGGAAGAGACGGCATTGACCTGTTTAGTCAGAAAGAGTGTAGAGTCAAGGATGACCCCTAAGTTGCGTGCGTGGTTAGTGGGTTTTGGGTCGGTTCCCAGTGTGGCGGCCACCAGGAGTCAGCCCAGGTTGAAGGGGTGGATCTGAAGATGAGGACCTCCATCTTGTCTGAGTTCAGCTTCAGTCGGCTGTTCCTCAGCCATTCACTCTGGGTGAGGGTGGTGGTTAGCTGGTCTTCGGTGACTTTGCTCCAGGAGCGGCGAGGCATCTGTTGGGTGCGGTGGTGCGTGGTGAGTTTCTTGAAGGTGAAGTTGATGCAGCAATGGTCGGTCCAGTGGAGTCCGGTGGTGTGGTTGAAGGAGATAAGGGGGCTTGCAGGGAAGATGGGGTCAAGCGTGTGACCGGCAGAGTGAGTGGCTGTTGTGACGAGTTGTCCGAGTCCGAGGTTGGCTAGGTTGTCTATCAGGGTGGTTGAGTTGGTGTTGTTGTTGTTCTCGAGGTGAAAGTTCAGGTCCTCGAGAAGGATGTAGTCGGTGGAGGCGAGGGCGTGTGTGCTGACCAAGCCGGCGATGGAGTCGCTGAACTGTGGTTGAGATCTGGGGGGTCTATAGATGAGGGTTCCTCTGAGGGTGATGTTGGGGTCGGTGCGGATCTGGAAGTGCAGGTGTTCGGCGTGCTAAGGGTGTCGTCAGTGTTGATCGAGACTCTGAGAGTGTTCCCGTGGATGATGGCGATTCCTCCTCCTGCTCCGTTGGTGCGGTCCCTGCGGGTGATCTTTTAGCCTTCCGGGATGGCTATGGCTATGCCGGGTGCCGAGGCGGGGTTCAGCCAGGTCTCCGTCAGGAAGGCGACGTCTTTGGAGGTTTAGTCGAGTAGGTCCCAGAGTTCAACGGCGTGTTTGCGGGCGAAGCATGTGTTGAGAAGGATGCATCTGATGTGGTTGGGTTCTTTCTTGGTCAGCAGCATGGTGGAGCGAATGCTTGTGAAGCTGCAGTTCTGACAGGTAAGGTAAAAGCTCCATGAGTGAACTTCGGCTGGCCAGGAAGCAGGTGTGTGATTGTCCGGTGTTGAGTGCATGAAGGGGTCTGGCATCGTAGCGGTGTCGGGCGTTGTGGCGTTCGCGGGGTCCAGGGTCCTGGTGCTGGGTGCGTTCCAGGCACGGACGGGTGTAGACGGGCTTGCCTTGTACTCTCCTTTGGTGCGCCAGCGGCGCGCCTGCTGCGCGGCCTCCATATGAGGTGTTGTGGGAAGGAGGAGCAGCTGGGAGGTGGGCGGCGAATGGGATTGCAGGGGGGTGGTGCCACAGGGGCGCAGCGGTGGGAAAAATGGGTGGGGCCGCAGGAGAATTGAGCACAGGAAGTAAAAACAAGTTTAGGCAAGAAAACAAGTACAGGCACAGAGGAATGAAAACAAGTCTGGGCAAGAAAGCAAGTACAGGCACCGAGGAATAAAAACAAGTCTGGGCAAGAAAGCAAATATAGGCACAGAGGAATAAAAACAAGTCTGGAAAAGGAAGCAAGTACAGGCACAGAGGAATAAAAACAAGCTGGGGCAAGAAAGCAAGTACAGGCACAGAGGGAGAAAAACAAGTCTGGGCAAGGAAGCAAGTACAGGCACAGAGGAACTACACTGCACACACTGGCCTTGTTTGCAGTTGACTGTTCTGCGACAGCTCTGGGTGGGCTGAATCAACCTGATGGCTGGACTATAACTCAGACTCACCACAAATATGTTCTGTTTTATTATATAAACTGCACCAAGCCACTGTTTAGGCAGAGGAACATTTTGATGGGTTGTCGCAGCTCCCTAAATGCCTTAATTCTGTCTCAGCTGACTTCCATCACTATCCTAAGAGGGAGGTCAGCCTGCTCTACACCAAGACTGGCTACCAGATGACACAAGTATGAAGGTAAATGAGGAATTTGACCACTCTAAGGTATCTTGCAGAATAACATCCATGCTATGCTCTTTAGGCTAGGCAGCGCTAGCTAGCAGTGCAAGTAAATGCATTTATATAATCAATATAAATGCACAATGTTTGAAGTGTTTATCTTTTTCACCATTCTATTCATAATTGCAGCCCACGTATTTCACACAAGATTCCAATTGCTTCAATAAATGTTTTAAATGCCAATTTGTGTATTCCTTGTGTCTCCCTTTAGACATGCCTGAGTCAACAACGAAAGGGAAGATCAGTTTCCACGATTTCCTTGGGGGAATCAGGGTTGTCATTGTCTGAGGTTGCAGACACCACCCGGGACCTTGTAAAGTTTAGAGGCCCAGATGGCATACTGTGAGCTAGCCAGGAACTAGGTAAACATATTCTGATGGTATGAGTGGACTCAGTCCCCCTTAGTGTTGCTAAATGTGCAGTCTTACTGAATTAATAGGAACCAACCAACAGCACCACCAGAAATAGAATGTCAGTTCCACCTCTGATTTCTCACTGCCACTTGAGAACTTATTTGGACAACACCACCTATGGGGAAGAATGTTCAGCCAGGTAAATATTGGAAAGAATTTTTCTTACATATCATTTTCATCAATGGGTCCAGGCCTTTGTTCTACGACATGCTTATAAACATGGTGGGCAAATGTATTTTGACCTGGTTTAAGAGTCCTGCTTTAACAAGTTGAATTCTTCGAGCTAGCAAACGTCCTGTGCCCAGAGTGACATCAGAACCCCAGAGGGGAAAAAACAAAGAAGCTATTATTAAAAACCTAGCTCTGGCCAGCAGCCAGTGTAAATATTATGTTCTGTTGTGTTAGGCAATTTGTAGAGCTCATGGCGGTCCCAGCACAGGGACATCTCAGTGTTAAGATACAGAGGAAGGGTGCATAAGAGGCTCCTGCTACTGGAACAGCCAGGTTTTACTGCCTTTCTGAAAGCCAGGTTGTTGGGGAGGTTCCTAATGGAGAGAGGCAGCGAGTTCCAGTGAGTTGGTGCTTGTACCTTAAATGAATGGTCACCGGTACTCGCTCTATGGAAACACAGCACCTGCAGCAGGTGGTGTCCCGTAGAATTCAGAGCACGGGTAGGAATGTACGGGAGACATAGATCACTGAGAATCGTTGGGCTGACACCGTCCAGTATTTTTGTACCTGACACGGAGTACTTTGAATGTTTTTTTTTGCTCGATAGGCAGCCAATAGAGACAGAGCCGAGCCCTAGAGGCACAGCTGTGCTTCGGTATAGTGAGTAAATTATGACCTGCCGCATTCCTGGTGCGCTGGAGCATACTGGTCACAGATTTATTAGTGCCAAGCAGAAGACTGTTACACTAGTCCAGCCTGGCCAAAATCGTGGCTTGAACAACCAGCTGGAGTGTGTGGTGGTCAAACAAGACTAACATAGGTTTGAGGCCACGCAGAATGCCGAAACAGGTACTTGCCACAGACTTGGCATGCTCCTCAAAAGATAGAGCACTATCCAGTCGAATGCCAAGAGTCTTTACAGCGGTTTTAGGCACAGAAGGGGAACATAACTCCTGAGGACACCACCTGTTTCCCCATAAATGGAAGTCTCTGCATAATAGGAGGGTCTCCGTTTTTGACGCGTTAAGCTGAGACAGTTCACCTCTATCCAGCCTGCTATAGCGTACAGGTCCTCCTCGAATTTGCCTGCATCCTTACTGCACGAAAAAACTATCTGCGTGTTATCCGCATATGATACCAAAGATATGTTGCAGGATTTGGGAAGCAGGGCCAATGGCGGAACATAAATATTGAACAGGGTCGGGCTCAGTGCTGACCCCTGAGGGACCCCGCAGCATGGAGGGTGAATATGCGAGTGGAAAGGAGGAGAAGTAACCTGAAAGGAACTATTCTGTAGGAAGGACACAAACCAATCATATGACAGGACCATAGACTGGCTGAAAATTATTTATCAGATGGTATGTAAAGATTTTATTCGTCAACCCAAATATCTTTTCAGTTACTAGATAAGGAGTGTTAACCCATTTATCATGAGATTCATTAAGAATAATGTTTTAAATAAAGTAAATTATTCTCTCCAATCCCTTCCTCCCACTTTTTATTTTTTTAAATAATGAGAACCCTAAAACAACTGGAATAAAAATGGCAAGCCTGCACCGCTTTCACACAGTGTATGATGGAAATTAAAACATTGCGAAGTTTTCAAACAGCTTTCCCTCCAGCTCAGTAATAACCTTTTCAAGTTTACACATGCAGAACAATATCCACATGCATTATGCTATCGAGAAACGGGTTTAAGGGCTGTTTAAAGCAATCTCAATAATGTTTTCATTTTTTTCAATCAGACAACGAAGAACTTAGATTTAAAAGTATAAGAAATAAATCGTGTTAAAAGCAAAAGAATGTTTGAATTTTTCATTTACGAATGACCAGTAAAATTTATGTGCCAATCCCAGAAATCTGGAAGTGACTAGAAGATAAATATGTGCAACAGAAATCTTATTTGAGCATATCGATATGAGTTGTAAAGTGTGACCACCTGATCAATCCAGTGCTAAGGTACGGCTGAGCATTTTAGGGGTGCATAGGCTAATCTGAAGTACAACAGAGAGTATGGGGAAAAGTGAAACCCTGCAATCCTGCTTGAAAGTGTATGAATCATAGCAAACGATTCAGAAATACCGTTCACAAAAGGCCTAGGCTTGAGTCAGCATGGTGAATTTATAGCTAATTTCGCCCTGAAGTGCTTTTTGAGTTCAGTGAACAACAATGGGGATACCCCTGGAAAAAAAGGTAGATTACGCAACGAGTCATTGGAGAACTATTTTCAGAAGAAGAGTGAGGGCGAAAAGGACTCTATTCTAGCAGAGCGTAGGGCAGAGCGCCGTTGCTCTGTTGAGAGCATGAAGCATAGACCCCTCACGGATAGCTCCTTGCTTGATATGACCCGGGAAGGAGGTTCAGTAGACTTGAGTGAGGACAATGCTAGTCTAGAAGGCGTCCCACTATTGTTCCGTGATTTTGTATCCACACCTTGTCTGCCTGTGGATAATATCACAATAGTTTCTCCTACCCCTAGTCCCAGTCGCATTAGGGCCACACCTAAACCTAGGAAACAGAAACTTAAGCCTCTACCCGCGGCTCAGATTCATCGACCACCACCTAGTAAAAAAAGGAGAAAACTTAGGGAGGCCCCAGGTAAAGCAAAAACCCCGCATACTGAGTTTGGTAAAAGGGCAAAAACCCCCATTTCAATTGAGATTACCCCAGCAGAGGTTCGGGATTCTACACCAGCAGTAGTACCATCATTGATTTGTACTTTACCTGAAGTAGCCATGCAGGTGGTGGCTTCTGACAGTAATATTAGAGATACAGCAGCTGATACTTTACCTCCCCCCACATTGATAGGAAACTTGGAGTTTTTGTTGAGATCTCTCCTTGTACCAATCAATGAGTCTATCAAAAAGGTGGAAATCAGACTTACCATATTGGAAGCAGCTATAACTAGTATGGCCACTCTGTCAAAAACCCAGGGGAGTGGGGGGGTGCATCCTACACCCCCGATAAGGCCCCCCCCTACCTCTGTCCAAAAGAACCCACCTGCCCCAGCTCAGTCGGCCAAGCAAACTATTCAGCCCCAGGGTAGAGCTGACCTTCCCTCCGAAAACCCACTGCCTCCTAAACATGTAAAGACACCAGTAGTTGAATCGGGTGGCGCCTCAAATAAATCTATTCCTAAGGTCCCGGCAAACAACAATCAGGATGTACAAGGGGAAACTAGTAATAATAGAATACCACGCAAAAAGGTGCCACAAGTGGAGATTCCCCCTGAAGCAGTGCCCTTTGTGGTGGTCCTAACAGGGGTCCCTCAGCTAGCAGAAAATAAGAAGGAGGGATATGTTGACCTTAAGAATAAAATTATTCATTGGTTAAGGACGTATAGGCCGATAGCGCCCAACATAGATGGAGATATAGTCCATGTTAGACGGATTAACTGGCTGGGGAGTAGAACTAAAAATATGGAGGGGGATCTAGTGGTGGTCAATTTTAGAGACCCTCGGGCCGTTGATTATATCCTAAATTGGCCACCAGGAAACGGGGGAACTTGCATCATTCCTCGGGCCCCAACATACTTCTATCCTAGGCCAGAGGACACTCCATTTAGATATCCAAATAAACCTCATTTTTATAGACCACCCCTTACTTTGCCCTACAATAACAATTATACCCATTTTGGGCAACACTTTTCCTTGGTACCTGAACAGATCTCTGCCTGGTCTACTGTCCCTTATAGACATACGGTGAACCATGGCACCAGGATGAATCATTTGAGGCCTTTTACCCCACTGGACACTTACAATCGGTTTTCCCAGCTTTCTGGGCTGGAAGATTGCGATTGAAGTTCAGCGCCTGGGGGGGAGGCAAGTGAACTTCTGGGTGGGGGGGCCCCAACAAGACCATGTGGTAGCATAGGTATAGGGGAAGGTAGTTCTTTTCCAGCTCAAACTGTTAGTATTAATAACATTACAGAGGTTCCTTCCTTTGACGGGCCTATGACTAGCATGGTTGGTTGCCTCGTAACACCTATTCACCCGGCACAGGAGGGGGGGAGATGTAAGACCAGGCGGGTAATAAATTTCCTTTCTTGGAACATTGCGGGGCTAAAAAGGAAGTTAGACATTCCAGAGTGGCACACGTTCATTGAGGGGTTTGATGTTTGCCTATTTCAGGAAACTTGGAGCCTATCACCATTACACAAATCAGGGTATACAACCCATTTTCTGTCAGCAGTAAGTAAGGGAAAGGGTAGACCAGCGGGAGGTCTCATGGTCTGGATTAAAGTAGAACTGGATTGGGTGGTCACACGCCACAATTTGGAGTGTAATGATATACTCCATCTCTCCTCCAGAGGAAAGTTAGAGGGTAGTAGGCTTGACATTTTCAATGTCTATGCTAGAGGGACACCTGGTGACTCTACCTCTCTGACTTTAACAGCCCTGGACTCCGCCTTAGCTAATTGCCCTTCAACAGCAAAAATTATTGTGGGGGGTGATTTTAATTGCACGTTTGAACCCCTCCTCGGAGATGACCCCTTGGGCATTGAAGAGGAGGATTCAAAATGGTCCATCCCAAGTTTATCCTTGCCCCCCATTAGGAGGTGGTCGGCTAGGGCTATTCAAATCAATACATTGACCAGGGTTCACAAGTTAAGAGCCCTCAATGGCAGGACTATATCCGACCAGGCAGGGGCATTGACTTTTAATAGGCTTACTGGGCCATCCCGAATTGACTATATCCTAATGGATATTAATTTTTGGGCAGAGCTTATTGACATGGAAGTCCTCCCAAGCCAGGATAGCGATCACAATCCCTTGTGCTGCAAGTTTTATTGGGGCACCCTTAAAGATAGGAGGATGAATGTCACCTTAAAAACATCTAAAGAGATTATCCCCTATAATAACAACCGTAGATTAAAATGGGATAAGGCTAAACTCAAGGAGGAAGATTTAGGGGCGATAAAATTATTGGTTGAGGGCTTGTCTTCTGATCTGGAAGATTGGGTGGGTGAAAATCAGACCAGCAGGGTCCCATACCCCTCCCTTGACTCAGCCTATAAAGCTACAATTGATCATGTTGGCAAATTTTTCATCTCGAAAGGGAAAAGCAATAGGGATACTGTCAATCCCCCCTCTTCTAATAAACCTTGGTATACAGTCCTGTGTAAGGGCAAAAGGAAAAATCTGACAAAAGCCCTGATTTCTGGGGATCCTTTGCTGGTTAGAGCGGCCAGGAAGGAATACCTAAATGTATTATTATTGGCCAAGCGGGAGTGGGAGGAACAGCATTGGCAGGACTTATCCAATGCTGTAAGTTGTAGGAACCCGAACCTTTTCTGGGACCTGATCAATAGAACTAGGCAGAGGAAATCGCAACCATTGGCTGCACATATAACCAGCCAGCAATGGTTTGATCATTTCTCATCCCTTTATGGAGGTAATGAGGAAACAACTAGCCCTGGGGCAGATAGTTTGAGAGATGGAGTTTTCTCTGGGGTGGACGATCCTCCATTTACGACCATGGAAGTAGTGATGGCGATCAGGCACCTAACCCCAAAGAAAGCAGCTGGACAGGACGGGATTCCTGTAGACCTGTTGATAGCGGAGCCGCAGGCTTGGGCTAAATTAATCGCTACTATAATGAATTTGATCACCAGGGGTCACCAGGTGCCAGACTCCTGGAAAGGGGCAGAGGTAGTAACCGTGTTCAAGAAGGGGGTAAGAGACGACCCTGCGAACTACAGACCTATTAGTCTGATAGACATAATTCAGAAAGTGGTCGGCAGGGCCATCATCTCAAGAGTAGGAGATTGGATGGAGGAGGCCAGTATTCTCTCTCACCTACAGGCGGGGTTCAGAAGAAAGGTAGGCACGATGGACCAGGTCTTTCGTTTTTTTGTTATCTATTGGAAGGCAGTTACCGTCAAGAAAGGCAGTTTATATATGGCCTTCATAGATCTCAAGACGGCTTTTGACCTGGTCCCCCGGGCAAAATTATGGGAGATTCTAGGAGAGATGGGTTTCCCAAGTGGTCTCCTGAACCTTATCGTAAAGCTCCACGAGGGGAATTACGCGAAGGTTAGATGGGGACCCCAGGGACAATTGACAGAGAGGATCCCTGTGCGGAGAGGAGTACGTCAGGGATGTGTTATGGCTCCGACCCTCTTCTCCCTATTCGTGAATGGAGTGGTGGACCATCTGAAGGGGGAGGAGACGGATGCTCCATCCCTGGCGGGGGAAAGAATCCCCACTTTACTCTTCGCCGATGACACCATATTAATCTCCAAATCCCCAGTGGGTCTACAAAAACTCTTGAACCGGTTTAGCTCCTTCTGTACCGCCCGAGGCTTAACCATCAATACCTCAAAAACTAAATTGATGGCACTCTCCCCCTCTAAAAGATTCAAAAATAATTTCCTGCCTAATGGTGTCCCTTTGGAGCTGGTTGAGTCTTTTGACTGCCTTGGTGTCCGGATAAACAGCCGAATGACCTGGAAGGATCACTTGGCCAAAATGTTACTCAGTCATCAAAGAGTATCGGGGGTGATTCTGAGGGAAGTCCGTGAATCATGTAGTAAACCTGTCTCCCCGGCCATGGCCATATACGAGGGTCAGATTCTCCCAGCTGCATTATATGGCTCTGAACTTTGGGGGTTCGAAAATGTATCAGATCTATCGACAGCGGAAAATAATTTTCTAAGGAAGGTGGTGGCTCTTCCTGCTTCCACCCCACTAATTCCCCTGAGATAAGCATGGGCGAATTTTGCGAATCTCGCGTTCGCGAATTTTGCGGATTTGCGAACTCGCAATCCGCAAAATCCGCGAATTCTCGCGAATTTGCCGATTTTTTTTTTTGTGTGTTTGCGCGGGTTTCTGCCAGTTCGCGAGGGTTTTGTACAATGTCGCAAATTGCGAACTTACCTGTCGGGTCGCAAGTTTCGCGAACTTGTTGTTTCTACGTGTCCAGCCTGTTTGGGACACTCTTCTTCATCACTGCCACTCTCTGTCACCACTGCCACTCTCTGACTACTCATGCCACCCTCTGGCCCACCCATGCCACCCTCTGTTTCATCACAGCACCCTCTGGTTGTCCAGTCAGTGTACATTATTGTGGCAATGCAAGCACACCTTCCCTGCCTCAAGTGACCTGAATTAATTTGGGGCTGATTAATGTGTCACAGAATATTCTTTTAGCTGGCACCTGCTTCCTTAGTGCTTCCTGATTAGTGATCTTTTGAACTTGCTAAGTGCTTTCATTGTTGCAAAATTAGTTACAACACCTGCCCTGCCCCAACTGACAATAATGAATTAGGGGCTGATTAATGGATTTGAACCTCCAGCCTGGCTCCTGCTTGTCTCCCTTAGCTGTAATTCAGGACCTTTGTGGCTTATGTGTAACTATTCTGAGGTTCAGAGCAGGGTCACATAATAGTTGCAACTGGCAACTGAACTCTGGAGGGGCCCCTCAGGAAGCACTACAGGAAATGGCTACTAATGATGAGCCTGAACTTTTGAACCTGGTAAGTAGTTTCAGTTTTGCTAAGATCGTATTTCTGCAATTTTGCACTTATTCGCGGGGCGCGAAGTTGTACTGGGAAGCCGCGAACTCACGCAAACAGTGAGAGCAAAATCCGCTGCTCGCGGATTTGCGGATTTTGCGGGAGATTCGTGAATCTCGCGGATTGCGAATTTACCGAAAATCCGCAAAATCCGCGAGCGAAACGGATTTTCCGCCCATGCTTACCCTGAGATTAGATCTGGGCAGAAGAGCATTTAAGGACTTGGTAAGGCTACGCCCGTTGCTCTTCTGGACCCGTTTAAGAAGAACGGAAGAGCTTGCAAAATATGCTGAAGGGCTGGACGATCTTCTTTTACTGGACACGGGAAAAAAAATTGGATGGTTGAATAAATTGAAAGACTTGGTTCTTAAGTTAGGGCTAAGAGATGCTTGGGAGTCACAATCGCCGCCACCAAAGGATGTGATCAAAAAGTTATACTGGGACTGGGTTCAGAGTAATGTGTTGAGGGCCACGGATGGGGGCTCACTCATGGACCAATTTTTGTTATTTAAATGTGTGAGGAAATTGGAACCCTTCCTCGACCTGATAAATAAACCCTTTGATCGCGCACTATACCTAAAACTGCGATATGGGACGCTTCCGGTGCATGACTTTATGGTGAGGTGGTCAAACTCTGGTGCCCCCCTGCGTTCATGCCCTGGCTGTGTAGCATCAACAGAGTCTGTGGCCCATCTATTTTTTGCCTGCCCAGCTTATAAAGGGGCGCGGAAATTTTGGCTGAAACCTGTCTGCAGGGAACTGGGGTTGAGGTGCCATAGACAGGCTCTTCGTGTACTCTCCACGGACTCATCATCTTCCTTTATGATTTGTGGGGTAGCAAAGTTCTTGGGAAGTGCATGGATGACGCGATCCCGCTTACTGAAACTGCAGTCGGGGGGCCCAACGGTCTGATGCCATATCTGCTGGTAGCAAATTGGTGATTGTGTTGCACCTTATTCTTTTACTGTATTTTAATATTTTATTGTGTATTGGAAATGTATTTTATATGTATTCTTTTATGGTGATCAAGTTGCCGAATAAAGATTTTCAATAATAATAATAACAATGGGTTATACATTTGAGGCTACTTTGAGTCGACGTTTACAGCATCTTCTTAACCAGGTATGAAAAGAGAGATTATCATAAAAAGATTGCAGTTCTTTTGCAGACTTTAGAAACAGACTACAAGAAAAACTAACCTTCTAGCCTTGTCAGCCATTTTGGAATTCGAATGCATCTTCAGTGTTCTGTTCACCAGCAAGATCCTGCTCAGCATGTAGAAAAGGGTTTGCTGCCCATACTTCGCATTGCCGTTGTTCTCCTCTGGTGCTGCCTTCATTTCCGGTTGTGTTTGGACAGTGCTTAGATATTTGCTAGACATATCAACCACTTTTTGTGAAAATAAGTTATCTGTAGAACGTCCTGCTGTCCCTGGTGAACTGTCCTGCTTCCATCCCGGGAGCATCAGGGATACATGGTTCTCATTCGATACAAGGCCGTAGGAGACCGGATACTGAAGCCGTAGAAGGTCTAGGTACCGAACACTGAGATTGTCCAGTTCACAATCCACGCCCCAGGGGAGGAAGCAGGACAGGAGTATTCTTGCTATATCCGTGATCACGTTGATATCAACATTTCCTTCCGGAGAACACTTGTGTTTTTTTGAGCTTTTCATTTTCTTGTGCCTTTTGATGCCAGCAATGTCATCACCAAGCCGAGCTGAACTATTCTCCTTGACAGAGGCATTCATAGAGGTTTGTTTGGTCTGCCCTTCTGCTTGGTAGAGAGACCCTGCCGTTTTGTTTCTTTTCAAGGTTAGTGTACGTTTTTCCACTGAACTTTTGAAAGGTTTGAGTGTTTCACAGCTATGGAAGGAGTTAACTCCCTTCAATCCGCAGGTTTGTGAGGAAAGTAAGAGTTCCACGATTTTTTCTATATCAAACAAAACCACATGAAAACCAATCTTGTTCCATTTCATATCTATTGGTAAAAACGTGAAAGGGTTATGTACGCTTTTCGTAGCCGCCATCTAAAATAAAACAAACAAATGATCATCAGAAAAAATATTTGTCTTCCAATAAAATATATTTTTTATTGCAATATCTTCACATTTTACCATTAAGTGTACAAGGCCTACAATTTTAAAGTTTATTCATTTTAAAATATATACTTATTGAGAGGATGGAAAGAACTAATTATATACAAATGTCTTGTCATGTCAACCTCTCCCAACACCAAATAAATATTTAATGTTTCATCAAGATAAAAAGTTGTCAAAGTTTCATGTGATGTAATCAGTGAAATGCTAATTTAGAATATATTGCCTTTCATGGCTGTTGATTCCGGAAGACTTGCATCAGGTATCACATACCCTTATAAAAGTGTTCAACACCTAAAGGAAAGCAATAACCCCAAAGCGAGTTTGTAATTCTTAGAAAGTGGAATAGTATTTGCAGAGGACATTGGTCCTCTACAACCAATAACGACACAAACATGTTAGGTTAACCACAAAGTTCACTGAATAAATATGGGCTCAACTCCCTGCAAGCTATAGCCCAGTAGCAAAACAATAAAAACACAAAACACAACAACATTTTAATAGGAACAAATAACAGAATCAATATTGTAATCCATTCAAGCAAGCCACTGTTATAATTTGTAAAAATAGTTAAGTTAAAAAGAGCTAAGAAGCAACATAGCATCTGCCCACGGGTTAGGTGCAAAAGTAGGCTGCACATGATGCACCAGAGGCTGGCTAAGCCTAGTAGGTCCACCTGACGAAAGATTTTTAACTTTGCATTTGATCTATTGTAAGCAGGTATAAATCTTACAGTGGATCAAGATTTTTGGCTGTATCTGACAAAGTACTCTAAAGTTCGGAAATGCATTAGATGAGGTCCCACTGAAACCATTGGTTTTGGCAGGAAAAGCTCAGAATGGGAAAAAAATGTTTTGCTTCTTCCAAAGTCCGCTTATCGACCGATACCTGAAGTGCTTTCGTTTGTTCAACATTTCTACATTTGGGTCTCTTTTTTTGGATCTCAAAACTCTCCAATGGGAAAAGCTGAGAAGCTGCAGCAGGGCAGGATGCACCCTAGCCAGATATCATACCTGTAAGGGTCAGCTGATAGGAATGCCTTGTTCGGATTGCCTTGGTGCGTAATCCTGCTTCTCCGGAGGTTGACAAATGTCATGCCTAACTTGTTCTTCTACCTAGAGGTCACCCCTAAGGCTCCCAGGACCTCAGTGGGAGTCTTGGGAGACCAGAACATCACAGTTCAGTTATGGTCCACTTGCCACAGCCCAACTGGCTACTCCTATTAAAGGTCTATTGCAGCTTGTTATGTCACTGTGACCACACAGGAGGACAGACAACTGACCTGTGGAATCCACTTCTCATTCGTGGGGCAAGTGGGTGAAGGTCCAGCACTTCATTTCTCCACACACATCAGGGGCAGCAGTTTCTTCCTTTTCTGTTTATCCACAGGTCCAAATGTGTTCTGAGAAGCTCTGAGTGAGGTGCTACTTTTGTGCAGTGTACTAACCAGTGGTGGGATGAACTCCTCAACACTCGTTAAATGATGGGTATAATGTTCCCAAGAGCAAACCATTGCCCTTTCTCAGCACATCTTGTTTGCCTTACTGCAAACTACCACCAGTGGACCATTCTCAGACTCAAGAAATTAAGATTCCAGAGGCTTTCCTCCCTGGCAGTAGTAGGTGATCCAACCAAAATTGAGGCCATTGCACTGAGCATTCTCCTCCTCCCTATCCACACCAAATTGGCTCTGGAAACAACTGTCCACCCCTTGTGAGTATAGTCAGGGTGGCTAAAGTGTACCCTAAGATGAAAATGGCATGTCTCATTTTACACTAAATTATGAATGGGCAGGCCTCCAATGTACCCCTATCAAGTTATTGAATTTCATGTACCCTCCTGAACGGTACTTCCTGAGATAAACTGGGAAGCAAACCTCACACCTAGACCATATTGCCAAAAGACTGAAGTCATTGCCTTTGCTCTGTTTTCACCCCTACCCAAGCATGAAGCACTAGGCAAGTAGGACAACTGTAGGAAAACTAATGCTAATACAGGGAGAAAAAGTTAAACTTTTTAAAAGTAACGTTTCTCATGTATTTATCAAAAATCCAACTTTACAAGCAAATTGGAGTGTATGTAAAAGCAGTTGTGTGGACTCTGCTGCTTTTTCGGACTGACAAAACTAGCACTTTAATTGTACTTTATAGCATTTCCTCATAGAAAAAGCAACAGGACATATGCAGTGATAATATATTTTGTGGGATAGTCACTGTAAAAACATGTCAACCTTCAGGGTCAGAGCATATACAGTGGGTGCTGGATACCAGTCCCCAGTGTTCAAATAAAAAAATAAAAAAACAACAGCATCAGTCTACAAAACACTATTGGCAGTGTTATGGTCAGCTCCAGGTCTGTGTTATACTGTAAAGCGAGTTCCCTGTATGGAAATCTACCACCTCAACTGTTTTGGATTTCCCCTCATATCTGCTTTGCAGTATGTGGTTAGCTTGAACCCTAAAGTGAGTCCCACACTAGTAAGGTCTCGATTCTTCAGGGACCAAACCACAGCAAAAAAACTCCTTCTCAATAGCTCTCTAGAAAGAATGCACCTACTGATAAAGGGGACTGGTTGGTCCTGACCCTCATCATTTAGCTATAACAGTGCTGCCCCTAAGCCATGATGAGAATTATCTGTCTGAAAAACAAACTCCTGCTGAATTCATGTGCTTAGAGGAGTGGAGCAGTGCACAAGTCATCCTTCAGGGTGCTAACCAGTAATGGTTCCTCCGCTATAGGAGAGGAGCATCGCATCCCCTCCTCTAAACAGCGGCCTTAAAATTTGACAAATAAAACTATGATAAAATGTGTTTAATATAATTTTAATTTTCCTTTCCTGCTGCATCTCATTGGTGTGGTAATGGTGTTGGGGGCAGTCACAGTAGGCGTCGTGGCACTGCACTCAGTGCACATGATGGTGGCCAGCTGTCTGAGGACAGCCAAACCATCATGTGCACGGACATCTACCGAGCTGCATTGCCAGGTGGAGAGTAAAGCAGTCGTAGGCTCCCAGTCCCTTTTGAAGCAGAAAACAAGCCCACTCAGGCCAATCCCAGTGCTTCTCTCATACAAGGGTAGCCTGGGAGCCTCAGCAGAAAGGAGAAGAGAGGCGATCGACTGGGAGAAGGTACACTTATTTATTTTGTTCTTTATTTTTGATGTCCTTCTATCCCCCAACCTCACACCCCTCCATCATCCGCCACTCTGCCATGATAGCAGCCACTACTGATGCCAAAGGTTTTCTGATACTCCTCTGTTCAGACTACTTTACTGGTCTGCTTCCTGGTTGTGAGTTCTGTCAGAGGGTATAAAATAGTGCTATACTCCTTGACAAACCTCCTGTAATGCCAGTCAGACTCAGGAAGGATATCACCTAAGTCTGAGTCATTGGGGGCCATGATGGTCTGTATCTTGGGCTGAAGAGGCTATAAATATAACCCGCTTCTCCAACTTGGGGGTCCAGGTACACTCCAGAACTCTGCCCTGCCTGGCACTCGCTGGCTATCAAAGTCAGGCCTGTTTGCAACAGGGCCTATTTATTATTTATTTATTTTTTAAGATTTGTAAAGCGCAGCATATGCCCTTGGGCGTCTTGGCGCTAAGACTCACTGATGGCCTCAAAGCTCAATATACAGTTATTGTCATGCAGAAAGTACATGTGGAGAAGGACTTATTGGTCAAAAAGCCACGTTTTCAACAATTTTCGAAATTGTAGCAATGTGGGAGTAGATCTAATTTCCAGAGGAAGGGTATTCCAGAGTCTGGCTGCGGCATTGGTGAAGGATCTGTCTCCCCAAGTAACTGTCTTTGTTCTTGGCACAATAAGACGGAGAGCATTTATTGACCTTAGTTGTCGAGTGGGGCAATATAACATAAGCTTCTGCTTCAGAAACTTCGGCCCTAGCTGATGGATGGCTTTAAAAGTGATGCACAGTGTTTTAAATTTAATCCTATTTTTCACCGTCAACCAGTGATAACTCCTAATAGCTTGTTTAATAGGTTTATATTTGGGGGTACCAGACAGCAGCCTTGCTGCCGCATTCTGGACCAGTTGTAGCTTGGCAACCACCCGAGATTGGGCATTCAAAAATAAACCATTGCAGTAGTCCAAAGCGGACAATACTAGTGAGCTCACCACCGTTTTTCCTCCGTTGTCTGAGAGGAATGGAATTATTTTTCTAAGAAGTTTGAGCTTAAAAATGCTGTGGAGGTTAGCATGGTTGACGAAGTTGAGTCTCTCGTCAAAGATAACTCCTAGATTTCTGACCTTCTGCACCGGAGACGGCAGTGCTCCTAGCAACGGAGGCCACCAAATGGATGACCAGATAGGAGAAAGTTTACCAAAGATGATCACCTCCGTTTTCTCGGAATTCAACCTTAAACAGTTGCAGGCCATCCACTCCTTAATTGCCAGTATACCTTCCTGAAACCTGGCTGCCACCTCTTCTCCATCATTATTTACAGCTACTATAATCATCACATATATTTTCTCTTTTCGGAATCCCCTTTTGAAATTTATGTTAAATGATCTGGAATTGATTAAATAAATGCCATCATTTCCATGTAAGGGTTTCCATTAGATGAAAGGGAGCATGCTTGCTGATCATTTTAAGAATACATATGTATTTAGTGGCCAGTGCCCCTATCTGTGGTTTCATGGAGAGGTTGCTATCCACAAAGATTTCAAGACTGTTAGCAGATGTTCGAGGTACAGGTGCAGTGCTCATTTCTAGGCACTCGCATAATTGGTTCCAGAGATTCACTCTATTATTTAAGATTACTATCTCTGTATCTTTATATTTAATTTCAGTTGGTTAGTAAATACCCAGTCCCAGATAACATTCATAATCTTCTGGAACTATTGTTGTGTGGCACTTATCTCATCTGAACAGAGGAGAAGGTATGAAAAATCTGCATAGTTCTACATTCTACAATCTCTTGGAGCTAACTCCTTTATTAGTGGTCTAGCACACAGCTTGAAGAGGGTTGGAAACAGAGAGGACCCCTGATGGAACCCACATTTTACCTGAACTGCTGTTGCTAGGAAAAAAGGTAGCTGAGTTGCTTCAGCTCACTATTCCAAGAACGAATGTACCCAGTTCAATAGAGATTCCTGAAGCCTAGTGGCCACCACACATCTGATCAAAATATCATGGTCTACCATGTCAAAGGCAGAACACACATATAATAGTACTAATACAGAGGTTACTCCTCAGTTGCCATCCCATCTTAGATCATCCAACACTAAAGTATCAAAGATCTCCTATTGCACGCTGCACAGAAGACCACCTGTAGAGGATCAAGACAATCAGAGTGATTTCAGATTTCATGAGCTACCTTCTGTTGGGCAAGGGAGCCATGATATTGGCCAGTAATATATAAGTACTGTTGGATCATAAACTTGCTTATTTATCAATGGATGTTTTAAAATGTGGGACTGTACACTGTATGAAATACTTATTCAGCAGATCCAACAGGGGACCCTTCCTTGAAGATATGTTTATTTTTAAAATTGCTGAACGGCAGGGATCTAATGGTGAACCAATCATGACTTTATGCATCACATTTTGTAACTGTTCCTCATTTATAAGTTAAAATGAGGGTCATCAGGAATTTATATCAGAGTCAGATTAGAGCCAGTGCTCTCTTCGATTAGTTTATATTCTTTTAAAAAAAAATAAGCAAAGTTTCAGAAATAAAGCAAGTAAAAGGTTAGAACGGCTCTACTGCCAATTGTTTATTTTCACAATGCTGAACAATGTTCAGAGAGAATATATAAACTTGAGCATAGCGTTATGAGATGGGAAGTTCTTACCAGGGATTCAAGACTGAGGGCAAACTGAACCTTCCCTTGCTGAAGGCTACAGGGAAGGCACATCCAGTCTTCGCTCAGCTTATTTGCTGACTTGCAGACACAGATGCAGCTGCAGTTTCTTTGCTGAACATTGATTCTACTGTTTAGAAAAGATATGTGAGGTGAACTATTTATGGAACCCTAAGTAGTCCCCTTCTTGGTGCTAAAGTTAGTTTAGTTATCCAAAAGAATGGAGGGTTTTATGGCCCCTAGTGGTCCCATTTGTCACTCCCCGCACGCGGCGCCAGGAATAATCAATCTTAATACCAGAAATCATGAGGAACCCAACGCGAGATGACCAATCAACTGCGTGCCCCCTTGGTAGAGGAAGCAAAGATGGCTGAAGCATTGAACTTTGACCTTGCTGCCACCCAAAAGCTCACTGGCCACTTGACATAGTTCCAGATTAATTGGAATGATCCCCACTAACAAGGGCTGATTTTTCCACTGCAGGGTGCCCCTTAGGCTACTATGGAGTCATGTGGTGGCAGCCATGGAGGTCCTAGGGTAGCGGCTATGTCCTCTGGACTGGTGGAGACTACACCAGTCCACCTCCAGGGCCTCCCACCCACAATGATTCTTTCTGAGTTGAATGTTCTATTACTGAGCACACCACCTTGGCTGATTGTAATTAATGTCTCTACTATATGTGCACTGTAAGGAATAATATAATTCTTAAGAGGTGTGAACTCTGTGGTTGAACTACCCCCCTGAGTTACTTTTTCGTTGAGTCCCACTTTCTTCTTTTGCTTTCCAAATTGAGCATGTTTTGGACCAGGGTGATAGATGCTTCATGGAGAGAAGTATGGGGTGGGGAAATGTATGAGGCGTGGAGGGTTTGGAGGGTTTGGGAGGAGGGATCTTGATGTTTAGGGAAATGCATTATTTTGTTAGTAATTTTTTCCCCTCAGGTTTTTGGTTTAACAATGTACATCATTGTGTTGACAATGTTTAGACCTTCGGGTTAGGGCCCTGCTATGGGGTAACTCCAACCCCTGAACAATTTCTCCTGTGTGGTACATCAGACCATGCACAACTCCTAGTGAAATTGAACACTCAGTCCACGATGCTGAGGCCCGTGTGGCAATTGAATGTATGGTACATGAGGGTCCCCGAGTGTGCCACCTTCATAGCAGACAAACTGCAAAACTACTTCCAGGCAAATGACGGCCCAGTGTCATCAAAAGTGACACTCTGGCCGTCCTGCAATTCCTTCAAAGGACGACAGCTCAAAAGGTACTTCCGGGAACAAGAAGTAGTGCAGCAACAGGTGACAGACCTAGTAGCTCAAATATGAAACCTAGGATATCTGGCCTAGCAGCCTGACTCAGGGGAGGCACAGCATCTACAAGACATTGCATGCACTGAACTCTGGCAGGTCTCATTTGAGGAGGCAAAGCAGTACTCGAGGGCCTCCACTCAAAGAGGCTACGAGTTGGGGAACAAACCAGGAAAAATACTATTACGGTTGGTGTCTCAAGCCATCTCCTCTAGAGTTGTACCAAATATTCAAGTACAAGCAGGTGGTCTTAGAGAGGAATTAACGACAATGGCCCAAACAGTTGCGCCATACTACCGGGTCCTATATGCAGGTTGCCTGGCACACCCTCTGCAAATGGAGAACCCCATCCTGCATGATAATCAATTACCCTCAAACCCTCACTCTATGGACCTGGACCTCAATCCCCTGGAAGAAGAGGTGGACTCCGCCATATCTAGGTCCCATTCTGGGTGTATCTCTGGGCATGATGGGTATCCCATTGATTAATGTAAGAGATTATACTCCATTATCGCACCCAACCTTTTAAACTTTTACACCAAAGCGACACACCGGGGTTTCTTTTCCACCAACTTGGACTGTACAACAATTGTTGTCCTGCCTTCAGACCAGTGTGCCTCCTACCAGCTAATATCTCTGATAAACATGGACATTAGGATCTTCGCCAAAGTCCTGGTAGCTTGTTTGACATGCACCCCTACCCAACTCATTCATCCAGATCAATGTGGGTTCATGCCGGGTAGTACACGTCATTGCATCCGATGGGCACAAATGGCCCTCTCCCAAACACAGAAGCTAAAGGGTAAACTAGCCCTCCTAGTACACTTCACTATAGCCATCGATACACTCTCCTGGAAATTCTTAGAGGCCGTCCAGAAAACAAGCGAGCCTGGGACCAAAATTTCAGATGAAGTTCTGCCTCCTCTATCACGGTCTCAGAGCCCAGTTCTGAGTGAACAGCATACTATCTTCTCCCTTCCTGATCCAATGGGGAATGCGTCAGGGGTGCCCACTTTCCCCTCTGTTTGCTTTAGCCATCGAGCCATTGGCGCACCTCATACGCTACGATGCACGGGTTGGTGGGTGGGGGATGGGGAACAGGGTTCGAGGACCAGGTGGCACTCCATGATGACAATGTTTTGCTGTTCCTCTGGGACCCTCTGAGTTTGAGTCCTCCCTGCCTGGAGATTATTCATCTCTACGTAGAAGTCTATGGTGTCCATATTAATCCTGATAAGTTTCTACTAGTAGAAGTGAAGGAGGCACAGAGGACCGTTGCAGGTGCCCTACTATTCTACAGCAACATAAAACTTTTAAATACCTTGGGGTCCAAGGATAGCCTGGCTTGGAGACTTATTTTCCAGGGCCTGGCCACTTCTCTTGAAAGAGACTTGCACTGCTGGCAGCGGCTGCCACTTAATCCGATGGGGTGAGTTGCGCTCTTTAAGGTGATGCGCCTTACTCGGTACTCATATATTTTAATGATATTTCCATACCCAGGCAATGGTTCTGCTTCCTGACCTCCAAATTGACCTCCTTTATCTGGGCTGAAAAATGTCACAGGATGGCCTTCTCAACAGCACAGAAGTGAGCCTTTGATTGGGAATTGGAGGTCTCTGATATTTATGTATACTACTTGGGCGCTCACGTAGCTCACTTCAAGGAATAGTTTACGGGTGAATGAGATAACCCAGCATATCGCCTGGAACTTCGTACAAAGGGATTCGATGGTCTACTCAGCAATCTTTATGGAAACCCCATGCCAAAGTAGATACACTAATGCACCAGAGTGGTGATACACTTCTGGAGGGCAGCACTGTGCTTTATTCACTTGAACAGCAAACTAACTGAACTCACCCCCCTGTGGCACCACCAGCTCTCTGCTCTGGGGGTTCCTTCAATGGGACCGTATAGGCATCACATATTTGAGAGACGTTTACAAAGGGGCCACACTGATGTCCTTCCAAGAGCTGCAGGAACAATACACCCTTGAAAATACCGTTTTTTTGCTTTCTCCAGCTGTGACCAGCTCTGGTTATGCATCTCCCCTCCGGTACATAAATCATGGAATATAGCTCATTGGAAGCAAAGATACTGATGGGGTACTTGGGAAAGGGAGCAATAAACCCAAATCTATCGCACATTGATTATTCACTCTCCAAATAATTTTCACCCCCTTCTCCAGAAGTGGGTTAGTTGGATGGGAGACTTAGATGACAATGATTGGCGGGAGACTTGTGTGACCTCTAGGGAACTGGCCATCTCTGCGCATAAGATACAGATAAACTAACTCCATGCAGCCTTCTTATCCTCCTTCTGCATACAACAGATGTACCCTGATGCTTGTCCCTTGTGTACACATTGTCAAAAGCTAACTGCTGACCCATTTCACATAGCGTGGGACCGCCCTGGAATGAAGCCCTTTTGGATTGATGGAGATGGAAATTGCTGCGGTCCTGGTCGCCCCTGCAGTTTAACCCCTAGAGTGGCCTTATTGGAGCTAGTGGATGAGCTGGGGGATCCACGCAATGAATAACTGTTAGAAGGCCTGGCGTGCCTAGTAGCCAAACAAGCTGTAGTGCACCTGTGGTAGCAGCAAACAACACCCTCATTGTCCGTCAGGCATAACGGAATGGACTGGTATGCACAGCAAGAAAAACCTATAGATGAGGCTTGTGGTTTTCCTCCAAAAAGTGTAATGGAAATGGTGGGCTTATCATGGTCTATCTGTGTAAGGGGACTGGTTCCTGCTGAACCAAACAACCACATCCTTCCTTTTTTTCATGAATTATTGTGAATGGACAAAGCTTGCTGTATCTACAAGTATAATAAAATGGGTTATAAAAAATTTCGTGAACTGATAAGTCACCCCATAGTCATCCCACTGATTTTATTGCTAGGCATTTAGCAACTATCCACTGACTCAGGAAGAAATCAATGATGTTAGGGTGAAAAGTTGCACATGGAGGCTCATTTTAAGGATCAAAACAGACGGGGTGAAACTATAAATGAGATAAACCAATTAGACGGTGTATTTTCTCATTAGTAAATGGTTTGGCTGTTTCAGCATCTATGCAAAAGGGTACCTTCTGTTCAATCTGGGCGAGTTGTTTCAGTGAAAATATTTAGCAACTTTAATGTAGTTGTAAATTAGAACAGTAGTGAGTATTTCTGAGATGGAGATTGGGAAGTGTTTAGGGATAGATTTTTAAGGCATATAGCAGAAGCAAAACATTGTGACTGAAATGAATCATCTGTCCTCTAGGACATGAGAAAGGTATAATGAGTATAGTGAACAATTGGACAGGGATATCATTTACAGCAAGTACCTAGGATCCTATACAAGGTCCCAAAATTTGCCTCAGAAAACAGTGCTCTAGCTTCTCTGCACTGCCTCCCAAGTGAGGCAAGGAGGACATTTAAAACACTCTGTCTGGCACATAAAGGGTGGAACACCAAAGAACCCACTATGAAAAGGGTACTCATGATCCCTTACTCCGCCAGTAGGGCTTTAATATACTCTACAGATTGATTCTTGAAGGTACCTAGAACTCACAAAGTCAGATGGGTGGTAGGTTCTTTTCATATCTCATCACTAACTTTGGAACACCTCTGCATAGAATTAAGATACCTAAACAAATCACAGTTCAGGAAAAGGCTTAAAGCAGGGCTATATTCACATTAATAGCCTACCTGCGTTTCAAAAATTGTCCTGAAGCAATGCTATGTCTTACCCAGCATTGGGAAGCCTACAGGTATCCATGTGTTTGGTAGATTTGTAAATCCGCACAGCATGGTATCAATTATAAAACGGTATAACTCCAGGGTAGAATATTTATTTTTTATGAAAATACAGACGTGCTATCAAGGAGAAAAGCAATATATATAGAGATATATTTTTTTTTTTTTATTGGCATTTTCAAAGATATAGTATGCCTAAACATGTAAAACAAATACAGATCATTGCATTACAGCATCCTTCATCCAGTTACAATAGTTATGTCATGCCACCACAGTATGCCTTTACCACAAAAAAAAAATAACAGTTATCATACACAGTTATTCAACCTGGTTCGTGCGCAGATACTCCACCAAATACTTCCAATAATCTCTCGGCTTGGATCCAGCAGGCGGTTCTTCTTCGTAAATTTTCAACACATCTTTACAATAGGTCATATCTTGAAGCCACTGTTTGACATTAGGATTTTCTTTACTACCCCAACACATTGAGACCCTACGCTTGGCGAGGAGCAAAGCAATCATACAGAATTTACGTTTAGTAGTACACACATTTCTGAGTATTCCCAATGAACATGTGCGACTCGTACAGACAATATCAGTACCCACCATGGTACCCAACAGCTGCGTAACCTTCTCCCAAAAATCCTGCACTGTTGGACATGCCCATGCGAGATGCAGGAAATCTGCTGGCTCAGTGCTACATTGTTGGCATTTCGCATCCGTGTGTAGTCCATATCTATAGAGACTAGCTGGAGGGTAATACGTTTGGTGAAGATATTTAAGGTGCAAAAGCTGCATTTTCAAATGGGTGTCAGCATTTCTGTAAGAGAACATGCCACCGACCACTCCTCCTCGGTTAGCAGGACCTTTAACACATCATTCCACTTTGAACGCGCTTTGTGTGTCGTATCCGCAATATCTTCCTGTAATGTAGCGTATAGCCTGGACACTAAATGCTTATTCATGGGAGTTGTGAGTATCAGTTGCAACGCTGCAAGCTGTGGCAGTTCCGCTGGGTAGGTAGGATACAATTTCTTGATTGCGCTTTGTAGCCTGTGGTATGTGAAGCGAAGCAATAGGTAAGATCTTGCTGTGTTTTCAATGTAGCGTTGTGGTATAGGTCCCCCATAGAATCTATGCCCACCTGTTTCACAAATGCCATGCCCACTTCTTCCTGTGTGACTGATATGTCTGGATGATGATGTAACAGTAAAGCAGGAGCATATAGGGGTAATTTGTGTGCTAGTCTACCCATCTTGCACCAGGCAGCATTTGTTGATCAATAGTATTAATATCTTTATTGTGTAAAGGTGGTCTACGATGGGTTATATTGTTGCTGTCAATAGGACTGGGAGTGCATCTCCTTCCTCTATGGCCACGTGTGTGACATTTGGGACCTGATGATACCAATAATGTGCATATTGCGCTTGCGCACATAAAAAATAAAGCAGAAAATCTAGCATTTTAAATTCCCCTCTGGAGTAGGGTAATATCAAAGCTCCCAATTCTATGCAGGTCTGTTTACCCGCCCAGATCAACCGAGTCACTATCAATGGCAATCTGCAAAATACTTCAGTTGGAGGTGTGATGGGTAGATTGTTAAATAAATATAAAAATGTCGGTAATATGACCATTTTTACAATCGCCAATCTATTAGCAAGTGAGAACGGCCATTGAATCCAGCGCCCTATTTTATCTTCCAGCACACTCATCGCTCTGCCATAATTCGTGTGAATTACAACTTCGGGGTCTCGGTGGCACCAAACCCCAACGTATTTCACAGGATCAGATTGCCACTCTAGTGGGAATTCTGTAGCATGAGGTCGTGTGGTGTCCGATCAGGGATTTTGACCAGTTTATCTGGAGTCCAAATTGCCTCCCAAACTTAATATATTCCCGTAACGTAGGGGCTAAGTGCCGTTCCGGGTCCCGTACATATAACATCATATCATTTGAGTATAATGAAATATGTAAAGGTCGCTGCGGAAATTGGAGAGCAGAATAGTGATGTCCCTGTCTAATTTTACAAGCTAACGGCTCAAGTGCTATTGCGAAAAGCAAGGGTGAGAGGGGGCATCCTTGCCTTGTTCCCCGCTCTATCAACACTGCATCTGAAATGTATTTATTGACACGTATACAGGCTGTCGGTTTAGTGTACAATATTTGCACCCACTGCAGAAATATAGGGGGAAAACCCATTCTCCATAGCACTGCAGTTAGATACGGCCATTCTAGAGAATCAAATACTGTGGCTGCATCTAAAATAACTGCAGCCGCCTTGGTGTGTGGGATTAAATTATGTGACAGTGCAAAGAGTGCTCTGGTGGTGTGCGCAGTGGATTACCTGGGAGTGAACCCCGACTGATCAGGAAGTATCAAATTGGTCATGAGGGGTTGTAGTCTGACTGCTAGTAGATTAACTAAAATGTTGGTGTCAACATAAATTAGCGATAGCAGCCTGTATGAATCACAAAATTCCTGGGTTTTGGCAGGCTTGAGAAGGGCAAACAACACACCTTCCCTCAATGTGGGAGGTAACAGCATCTTATATGCGTCACCATACATCGCCACTAGTCTGGGAACGAACTGGTCCACAAATGTCTTATAGAATTCACAAGTGAAGCCATCAGGGCCTGGGGCTTTACCATTGGGGAGCGACTTAACGATCTCTGTCACCTTCTCTGCAGTGATTGGTAGAGATAAGTACTCCCTTTGTGTATCTGCTAGCCAGCTATTGTTACGTCCGCTAACTATTCCATCACTTCGGAGGGAGAAGCAGTGGGCTGTGATTTGTATAACGCACCATAAGTTTTCATGAATTCCTGCAGTATTTGGAAGACAGCATTTGACCAGGTCTACCTCCTTCAACGAAGGATCTGGCAACGGTACGCTTTGCTATATATTTAAGTTTGTCTTCAACGAACGACTGGTATTCCGACACGATGACCCTTATGCCTCATAATACTTTAGCATTTTGTATGAATTCATATTCTCACTCTAAGAGTTTCAACTTATTCTACCATATAGTAAGCTGCCTATGGATATCTATCAATATTCCGCGACTCTTACTTATACAGACTCCAAATTTTTGTAGCTTTAAAAGCTTCCCACAGTAGGCTGGGGTCCTCAGTGGTGGACTCATTCAATTAAAAGTAGTCCGTAATTGCTGTACTTATGTTGTCCACGTATACAGTGTCTAGCAGTGCCTTTGCATTAAATCTCCAACTATATGGGGGCGGTGTATAGTGTGGCAGATTGACAGATAGCAGAACTGGGTTATGATCGGACAATGTTCTGGGTAAGTGCATTAAATCCTTCTTCCACAGTACTATGTCATCGGTCCCTATCCAATAATCTATACGTGACCAGCTATTGTGTGCTGCTGATGTGTGTGTTGCCTCCATTCGTCCCGGATATTTGATTCTCCATATGTCATTAAGTCGTATCTCTGTTAGAATGTCTTTTAATTTAACCATTGCCTTTCTATGTGGTTCCGTAGTTGCGCCCGATCTGTCCATGTGTTCATCCAGTAAAAGGTTAAACCCCACCCCCCACCCAAAATATAATTCTGACAGTTAGTTTGTGCAGCTTTTGCCAGATCTTATGATAAAAATCAGGGTCGTCAATATTTGGGCTATATGTGTTAATGAACGCTTCTCGCTGCCCCCTAAGTGTTCCTGCCGCAATAACGTACCTCCCTTGGTCATCAACAATTGTAGTTTCTACCATGAATTGTGTACCTTTTTTTGATGAGGATCATAATCCCTCTAGAATATAAAGAGTACTTTGAAGTGTGTATTGTCTCCGCCCATTTGCATCCAATGGTATTCTCAGAAAATGGAGCAATATGTGTTTGTTATAAAAGGGCAATATCAGTATGAAGTCTGTCAATGTATGCAAATATTTGTCGAATTTTCTTGGGGTTATTAAGCCCTCTTACGTTCCAGGTGAGTAGGTTCAGGTGTGTTCGTTGCAAGTCTTTAGTGGCCATTAAGTTAGAGAGATACCCTGTGATGCATTGTGCGTGTCGTAGCTAGCACCACCCTAAGGCTGAACGTTTGCGTGGAAAAGTATTGGCAACAGTATACATTACAAATTCAGGCTGGATCTCCGCGATGCATCTTAAACACAATAGTCTGCATAACAGTTTCCAACTCCCTCCCACCCCCCCACCACCCACTTTATCATCCCAATCATGCCAAAGACATACCCAGATAGAAAAATACATCAGAACTAATTGCTTCATGAGGAGCACCCTCGTGGGGTCAACTAAGTGCGCACAACTCCATCCAACAAAGTGGATGTGGTCAGGACTACATCATTAATGCAGGTTGTACATTACCTATATTAGGAAAGTATACCGGATAACAGGTCAAACAACACATAACGTAAATCATTAGAGTTCTCTAAGCAACATTAACCTCCCCTTTTCAATAGCAAAGTGAGTGACCGAGATGGAGCAGCCCACAGTTCATATGAAAAATGTCACATATCACACTCCTGGCTGCATAGGGCTCCCATAGTCTGATTATAGGGATGTGTATATCCCCACTCCAGGAACAGCAATGCATTATTGGGCATTCAAACTCTAGGTATCCACAGTTAGGTGTAAAACATGTTAATGGATATCCGTATCTCAAATACTTTAAAAGCAATGAAAGTCTCACCATTCCCCGGTAGCTTCTCAATGTCTAATCCCACCAGCATCCAATGGTTATAGGACATCGTATACATTACCACCATGCACCCAGCACCTCCAGTCTCTGCCAAATGGGAAAGGTAGTTAGTTCACATGTTGCTCGAGCTATCCTTTTGTGATCTTGTGAGCCCACAGAGCTCAGCCACTCCAAAAATTTTTTTTTGTTTTTGCATCAGCTCCTTTACCGTGGAATCCTATTCCGAGTTGCGGGTTCGCTCATCTCTTTTCTGCTCTTTGTGTTTGTTTACGATTTTCTTGACGAAGTCCTGAGCAGCCTTTGATGTCTAAAGAACCGTGGAATGACCTTCCCATGCCACCTTCAATCTGGCAGAATATAGCATTGCGCATTCTATGCCTAAGTCACGCAGTTTCTTTTTGGCCGGGGCAAAGTCCTTCCGAGCCAATTGTACAGCCATTGTAAAATCGGGGTAAAATGCCAATGTGTTCCCTTGATATGTCACCTGCTGCTTTTCTCGAGCCATCCTCAGCACACTATCCCTATTCCTATAGTGAAGGATTCAAGCAACTATGGGTCTCGGAGGTGCGCCCGGTGGTGGATGTGGGGCTAATGACATGTGTGCACGTTCCACTATAAGGACTGCTGAGAAATGTTCTGCACCAAATAGTGAGATAAGCATCTACTCCACATATGTTTCAATCCGTCCTGTAATTGTGTATTCTGGAACCCCCGCAATTTGTATATTATTACGACGGGATCTCGCTTCCAAGTCTGCTGCATTATTTTTTATAACGTCCAGTAGTTTCTCCATTCTTGTGCATTTACTGGTTGTAGCATGTTCTTCATCCTCTACTGCCGCTATACAGTTCTCAGCTTCATCCAAACGCTCCCCTTGTTTATCTAGCTTTGCTGACATGTTGTCCACTCTCTGAGTGAGGGTATCTAGTTTTCTGTTGATGTCTTGCAGACTTTTTTGAATCGCCTGGAGGACTCCATTCTGTTACCAGTTGTGGAGTCAGTTTCAAGTTCAGTGTCCGAGTGTGCAGTTGCACGCTTCGTTTGCCTCCTCGATTTAAAGGAGAGTTTGGATTGCTGTAAGTAAGTAAGTAAGGAACTAAGCTTATAAAGCGCCTGGTTACACTAGCCAGTGTGTACCCGCGCTGTCTATACGGCTTGCCCATTACGTTGACAGTTGGTACTCCAAAATGCAACAAGGAACTCCTTAGTGCGTCGCAACCCAATATTACCACAATAATGCACGGTCCTCTTGTAATTGGAACGACCACGCTTCAGTTCAGGTGATGGTCAATTGGCAACAAGGGTATCACAGTTGGCATCTAAAGTAGCTCACAACTTCATGGTGCAATTTTACCTCCCGAATCTAGCCGCAGTCTTCATTTGTCATTCACCAGCAGGCTTAGTACGTGTTCACATCCTGTTTTGCAACAAGCATTCAACGAGTAGCAGCTCACTTCGCGTCTTCTATGCATGTTTCGTGTAGTCAATCCAAGCAGCACTATGCAGTAGTACTGCCGTCCATGATCTCCATCGTGGCACCAGGGCAACGGCGCTCCAGTGCGACAATGATCAGAATCCCAGAGTTTGCAGGCGGCAGCAGGTCCGCGTCAGCGTCACTGCCATCTTTAGTAGTTGTAACGCAGAGCCGGCCAGCCACCGTCCCGCAGGTAGATACTCCGGTTATATCACCAGGGCAACAGTGCGGAAACACTCATATTTGCATGCTGTTGTGAATGTGTCCGTGGCAATGATAAAAAGCAGCAACTAATGCGCTCGTCCCACAGCCGCCATTTTATACCTGGTATTCCATCCCTTCACGGTCCATATCGTTGCCGGAGCCACGATCCGTGCACAAAGCACCCACCACTTTCTTCAGCCCAGAGGAGTATCCTGTGTCCCTGCCTTTGGCTTTGCGTTTTCCCGCTATGACCTCAGCAATGTTATGGTTTAGACTCTTGTTAGGGCACCACCATTTTGTGATGAACTTGCATGCCGTATCATCGGAGTCAACTTGAACCGCTGTCTCAAGTATTCCTCACAACAGCTCTTCAGTCCAGCATAGTGAGGTGCACAGTCATGGTAGTTTGCTCACTGCACCGGAGCAATGTTGTCGGTGCCAACTACACTGTCACTTGCTCACCATTCAGGATTTAGTCCGGTGCAAGAGCATTTCACAGCGCCGCGATTTTGCATATGCCTGTCGCGCCTCACCTACGAGTTTGGTACAATATGTTTCCGCTGCTCCCCTATTGTGCCTAAACTCCCTCTCACTTGGGACAACACCCAGGGAATGTCCTCTACACCTGTTTCCTAGCTACTCACAAGTTCCGATACCACAGTGCCCGTTTATTTTCTGCCGCTCAGCATCTGAGCCGCCGCCATGGTACTCGATTACATGCTCTCCGTGCCACAGGTACGATTTCACTGTCTCCACCGTGCTATCCCGGCCTGATAGCCTGCACACTTTATTCACCTCCTCTTCTGATGCTCATAGTTGTCAAGATCTATGAAATCTGCATCTACATCATTATTTTTATAGCAGATTAAGGTAGGCGACCGGCGGAGCTGTCTTAGCAGGCTTAACTCTCGAGAAGAATGGGAACGTGTCATTGGTGGAAAGTAGAGTATTCTTTAGTAGGGATCTCTTACCACAATATGCCTCTGTAATATCCAATCTTTCGTGATCTAGTAGTGTAGAATCTATGAATGCAATAACATTTTCCATGTGACTGGACAAAAGGCAAAGGATAATGCTCTAGCTAGTTTTAGTGTTCATTTGAGAGCCATTGGGGATCTAGCCGCAAATCTTCCTAACTCTAGGGTTTACTAATCGAATAGATGCGGTGTAAATATTCAGGTATTACTTGCGAATTCTGCATAGCTCTATCTTCCTCTGTAGGTTTCAGTCTGTACAGACCCGTGGTGTCAATGAACTTTAGTGTACAGACCCGTGGTGTCAAGGAACTTTGGTGTACGACCAGTATTATTATTATTTTTTTGAAACTGAATTGTCTTTGAATAATTTTTGAATAATGCGTGCCCGGATTCAATGCTAGTCTATCCTTGGGCTGAGGATCTGAGACGCTGTTAGGAAGACATTTTTCAAAATAAACATATACGTTTTTTATGGGGTTGATACACAGGATTTGTAGTACCAATAATATGAAATATGGTGAGTTAAGCGATTCCTGTAACTAGAAAAAAACATGTGCTCTTTATTGAGTCATAAAGCCCCATGTACCAGCTAATAATATCCTCATCGATTTGTGGATGGAGCCCCATGTGGCTAAAACATCAAACGCCATTCATGGTATAATTGGCGATCTCTTTCTAATGTCGATTGACATTTAGTCCATTCCGGCTGGAAAGGGCTACCTGTTCCGTCGATTCGGTGCCTTATCTCTATGTCAATTGACATTGTAGCCCATCCCGGTTGGAAAGGGCTAGTTGTTCCGTCGATTTGCGGTCCTATTTCTATATTCAGCGATATGGTCCGTTGTTGCTGTTTATCGAACGCCACGCCACTTTGTGAAAAAGAGATGGCGCGTAATTTTGTGTATATAAGCTACGCAGCTGTTTCATACCACGTTTCTTGCTGAAGATGACCGGAACTGCACGCGGGATGCTTGGCGCATTATAACTTGAGGTATGTTCGTATCTTAGAAGGCAGGAGTACGGAATGCTCAGTATTGTCCATTCATTAAATGTAAGCCGGCGAAATTTCTTTTCACAGAGGCTGGACATATAAAGAAACTAAAGAGACTGGATATAGCTCTCAGGCCCTGAGATCGTCAGAATAGAGAAAAATGTAAGTATAGTCCTTGCCATCCTATTGAGATGTCCGTAGAGCCCTTAGAGTTTAAGAATAGCGAGCCTAATGGGTACCTTTTGATCTATCTCCGATCCCTTAGTGCTCTACGAGTATCGAAACGTGTGTGGATTTTTAATACTCGCCTGCGACCTTGGCTCTGTACCGCGTGCAATTTGAACCAAAAATTACGGCTTTTAAGTGAGTATAAAATATTGAGCCATATTAACACTACGGGAATAATAAAATGACGTGAAAGTTAATTAGGTGAGAGAGAGACACATAAGTATATTTGTCTTGCAGGTTTCACTCTTTTCAATTGCTCATAAAGAATCAACTATATCTCCTATTCGTATGAGTGATAGCAAGACACGAAAAGGATGTAAGTATTACATCTCTGCACGCGCAAATAAAAGCGGTAACTGTAACAATGAAGTAGACAATTACTGTCTGATTCGCTTTGTCATTTTAGACTCGTATACTCGTATACTTATCCATCTCCGGCTGACAATATATAGTTAGAGGATTAGATTTAAACAAAGTATATACACAGACAGCCTTACCAATCTTTCTGGAATAGGGCTTAAAAATATATATGCTTATGTCCTTTTCATTATGTATTACAGTCACTAAGCTGTGGTCCATGCAGACACCGTCAGCTTTGAGAAATACGATTCTTTTTACGAGGAAGGTGGCGTTACTCCCCTACCTAGAAGGCAGGCTTTCTACAAAGGTTTGTGATCGACATTAGCTACTGTTCGCAAATAGGGAGGGGCTGAATGCATAGGGTATTACCGGCTCCTAAATTGGGACTTCCACAAGATATAAGCTTTGTGTCGCTAATCACTAGCCAGTATAACCATATTGAATCAAAAAGACCAACAGCGTAACATGCCTTTTTGACTTGTACGAAATATAATGAAAGTAAGAAATTGATAATTGGACAAGATCTGTTTACGTAGATGGACAATTTGACTTTTATACTAAACCAGTTGCCATGATTATTACTATAATCTAACTGCTGCAACTAACAAATCCACCTGACCTTATAACGCACAATTAATCAGCGGCAGGTTTACACATCTATGATCATTATGTTCATAGTGATAAATGTGAATAGGATTCATTCTTATGGACCTTGGGTAAAAAGATTTTTGTACATGTATATTTATGTTTCTTTGTATGAATAATGTTGGTGTTAAGTTATATGTTATTCTCTGAATTGTATATTATGATGTGATGTTTTTAATTCTGGAGCAATAGCCATGTGACATTAATTCTGTTCTTTCAGCTGGTTTCAGTTTTATGTACAGGGTTATTATTGGATTATGTCATAGTATGTATAGAATCTAAGGCATATTTTATTTGAATTCCAGAAGTTTTGGGAAGACAGCTAATATTTTCCTGATGAAGGCGGCTATATGTTAACTGTCCGTTGAAACGCGTTGAAACTAAGGGAGAAGTACAATACACATTGATCAAGGAGTATTCTGACTGCTGCTGAATATACCTTATTATGTACCTCCCTCTTTAGCTTTAGGAAATGTATCGGATGAATTCATGTGTATGATTTGTTCCTTTTTTATATTGTCTGTGTTCCCAAGTTTTATATACTTTTTTAATGTGTTTCTTTTTAATTGTTTTTAAATACATAAATAAACTGGGCATACTGAATTTATTTGTTTTTATAGAACTTTGTTACTTACTGCATTGCTCCGAGTGATAGGTCTTTATGTCTGACCAATTGTTGTCTATTTTGTCTGTATTAGTTGGTGTCTTTACATTAAGGTGCCCAAAAGGAATTTCTATTTGACACAAAGTCAGTTGTTGGTACGCTATCCCTTTGGTATTGGGTCCCTCTCTCTTTTATTAGAGGTTAGCAGGCAGCCATCCCGCAGTGCGCCCTCTGGCGCCCCACAAAGAGAAAACCAATATAATATGAAACTTCAATATCGAGTAGTCACACCAATAGAGGTTCAAACAACCATACGAACTATGAGTCTTTGATTCCAGGAAGGAAAATACAAACTGCCACATGAAACGTTGAAAATACTGGTCGCAAAGGGTATTTTGCATTTGAGATGCATCATCCCAAATGCAAAAATCGCAATTTAAGTAATCGCTAATTTGCGATCCCTTAAATTACGATTGCATTTAGGGTATCACAAATTGTGATTCCTTGAATGCAATGCATTAACAAAAAAAATAGTGATTTTGCAATTATGAAACGCAAATTACCATCAATTCCAAGCTGATGGTAATTTACGAGAACTTTGAAAAATGCACAAAAGTGCATTTTTCAAAGTACCGTGTTGCACACATAAATACCCTTGGGGCAGGTGTGTGTGCAACATGTGAAAACAATGCAATTTCAGGGGTGCCTCTAGGCCCATAGGAATGAATGGGAAGCAATTTCTTAATTGCGATTCACAATTTGCTAGTCGCAATTAGGGAATGTGTAGGAATCGCAATTTTTTTTGCCATTCCTACATGCATAAGCATTTGCAATTCCTAAATTGCGATTTCTTAAAGTCGCAATTTAGGAATCACAAATGCAAACTTTGATGTATGTGGCCCAAAATCCCCCCACACTCACAGGTAGGAGTTCCACTGTTCGTGAGTGCTATTATTTTTGCAAGAAACAAACTCCGGCTTTGTTTTAAAAACAAAAATATTTGCAGACTTGATATGAATTATGGCATTGCTTTAGTGCCCTCACATAAATCGCCATATTGGTGGCTCCTCTGATAGCACCTACCTAGTGGGAATCTCTAAATATTGCAGGGAAGAGGAAGCCTTAGCCTCTACCAACCATGTAGTCCTCTGGGCTGCCTCCCATACTTAAAATGATGCTTAATATTTCCATACTAGGTTTAAGAGTCCCTATTTTTGATTTCTATGAAACGGGCTATGTATAAAGCTCACCATTCTGGCATTAATACACACAGTTAATTAGTGTTGTGCTATGTGAAAATACTTCTTAATGACTCAATGGTGGAGGAAAAGTGAGTCACCGCCTGCAATGAGGAGAACATGTGCTAGAGATCAAGCAGGGCTTCAAGGAAAGTGCAAGCTCCGTGACTGAGAGTCAACCATAGCATTCCCTCTAAAATACATACAGTGACATGTAGTTTCTTTACAGAATACTTAACTGGAAGGGCTTAAAGTGTAAGGCGGAGAATGAGGGTGTAAGAAATTGATAACCCATGGCCTGAAAAAGTAAAATTATGTCTTAAAAGTTCAGTCGGTCAGTGAGAGAATGGCTCAGATAAAGAGGCAGAAGGAATCTAAGAAGCCATGAAGAATATGAAGCAACCTAGTTCACCCTATATCAGTCCAGAACAAAACAGTGTCATCTTATGTATATTTATACATGGTGCATATACTCCTTAAACTGCAATGCCATCGATATAATCATTAGGCTCCTGAGGTTAGTTTGGAAATTTCATTTGGGTTTGGTACCCATGTGGATATTTCCACTAAAGGGATATGAAACACCATTCAACCTGGAACCTGAACAAAAAAAGGGCATCCCCGAACAAACTAAATTTTTCTAGAAAGAGTTCAATCATAATTCCTAATAACCAGACTTTGGAGACTGATGTGAGTACACTTTAACAAGCAGCTGGAGAAAGTAGGCAAATGCTGAAATCTGAAACACATATGTTGTCTAACTGTAATAAAACTGAGTAAATAATGTTGTTGTAGAATTACCACAACGTTGGATGATGCCCACATTCTTTGAGCATAGTGCCTAGGTGGGTAGCTGAACTAAGGGTGATAACGACAATAGGCAGCCTTTCGAAACGGTTAGAACCGCCTCAGCGAAACCAGAGTAGTATTGAAAATTGAATCCTCCTGAGCTAACCTCCCTCACCAAAGGGAGGGAAGGGGCCAACTGTCCTGAAATAGATTCCGACACTACAACCTACTGGCTAAATGCACAATGGTTAGGGCAAGAAAATAGAAAAGTGGAATTTTCAGAACTGTTTCTTAAAACCTGGCTTTACCATTAAAGAGGGTTTTAAATTACAATTATTTTGAGTGTAAACATTATTTTCCTATAAAGTCCCAAACTTCAGTTTTCACTCGATGTAAACCCCCATTGCTTTATTGTTTGATTAATTAAATCATTAAAATCCGTATACAATAAAAACTTGAAACGTTATTCAGACATTTTTCCCTAAGCTGCTCCCATCACATTCAATACAATTAAGGCAATAAAATTGCTAGATATTAGTTCTCTTCTAGAGCATGGTAAGCTTGGCTTGTGTGCAAACACGAGGCGGTGTTGTATTAATAAATGCATTTAATAAAAGTCAAAGTCCTTCCTAAAAACGAGTTAGCAACCAAACTGGAATAAGTGCAACATTGCGCAAAAGGGAGTATATGTTCGTGGGCTAGTGAAAAGTCAAAGAGTGTTAAGCAGGTGGAGAGCTTAGGACTGTGTTATGCAACAATTCGACCGTAGATCGATAAATGGATTCGCTAAATCGGATTTAGCTTAATCTGTGTTATGCTGCCACAGAATTAATGTGAAATTCAAAGTTACAGTGGTCAATAGCAAAACGTTAATGTTACAGCTTTTCCTCAGCCACACAACTAAAAGTTTCACAGTCCCTTTGGCTAGATTCCGCTGTTACTGAGGGAACACACAGTTTTAATATAAAGGATTGATTCAAGATCGATTTTCTGAAACTGAGACAAGAGTCACCAGGTTACCGGATCAGAGAACTACTATACAGCTAAAGCTACTTCAAAGATGTACCTTTTGTATCGAAAGAAGTACTGTCATCATAGGTAGACCAGGAGCCAGAGATGTAGTAAGTAGATTTAATGGTTCATGTAAGTTAGTACAGGGTGCCCCACTGGGAGCAGCATCCTGCTGCTCAGCCCCACTCAATCCAACTGGTCACTTATTCAAAGCATGCACACACACCCAACATTCTATGACATCACACTCATGCAGACTGAGCAGCCAGAACTAGGAATCATAGGATATAACAGTACAGTTGTTATGTCCGCCAGTAACTGTTTTCTCCTTTTGACACAGAACCTGAGTTTTCTGCGTGACCAATTGCTGGTTGAACTTACGATATGCAAGATAGATACAGTTTGTAAAGCTGATAATTAGGGCTATGTTTTCCGGATTCAGTGCGGTGATGATGCCCTGGCTACAAAACTGGATTCCCAGTCTGTTCAACTCAGGCCTCAGTTTTTATCTACGCAGGGTCATCAGCGCTGGGCAGAGACATAGAATGTGCTCCAAAGACTCGACCGATTCCCCGCAAGCCCTGCACGCAAACTTGTCTGATGGGCACCGCTAAAGGGGTAGATATTTCAAAAGATGCCACTCACCCAGTCTAAATGCCATGAATCTCTGTTTTTAGGTACAGAGGATATATACAGGCTGGGTATGGTGGAAGAGAGGCTAGCTGGTAAGAATTAATTACTGCCCATGCGTGCTTGTATTTGGCAAGGATAACCTTGTTGGAATAGTAGGAACCCAATTGAGCACGCTCCTTGATAGTTATTATTAAAGCTGTTTTACTTGGGTTAAGGTTCCACAGTTCACTTGCTGATAGTTGTTGCATGCATTCATGAAAAAACGATTATAGATGACCCACCAGGGTTGCTAGAGCTGATATCCAACCATTGAAGGGACTCGAGGGAACCAGCTGTAGCCTGTGGCACAATTTTTAAAAAGCGCCTGCGCTTTGCATTTCGTAGTTCAGGAGGCCAGGCTCTCATCGAATCTGTGCTACTGATGCAGTTTTTGGCAGCTGAAGAACTTTTTTGTAGATCTTAGTCACATGTTGGGTTAGTGTGGAGCTGAGCTTGCCTAAGGAAATTTCAAAGCTGGGCCTATTTTAGCTCTCATAACTTCCAACATTGAAACAAGGCTTGGACCTGTCAGCTTTTTGGAAAGTTTTGAGAGGCTGACTTGAAGAGCCATAGCTTTCATAGCAAGGTCACTCCCATTTTTGATAAAAGTGCACCTAGAGTTGATGTTAATCCCCAGATATTTATATTTTTTTCCTACTGAGAGTTCAGAGTTGTTGTATGACCAGCCACCACCTCTGTTCTGTTTCCTGCCAAATATGACCACTTGGATTTTCTTTAAATTTACCTCCAAGTTGTTCATGGCGGTGTAACTGTATAGTGTGTTTAGCAGTCATTGCAGCAGAACCCTCGTCCGACTGAGGAGGGCAAGGTCATCGGCATACAAAAAATTGCTGAACCAAACACTACCAATCCTAGGGGGATGACTGGTTAGTGCATCTAGCTCTGCTGAAAGGTTGGCTATAAACAAGTTGAAAAGCAGCGGCACTAACACACATCCCTGTTTGACTCCCCTCGAAGTCAGTATTTTTTTAGATAGGTGTGAGCCAGTGCCAAGCTTAGCTCATTAAGTCTAATAAGGTAACCCAATCTCCCTAGGGATAAAAACGAAATTCCCTAGGGATAAAAACGAAATAAGAGAGTGTAGGAACACATATACTCAGGCCCTGAGAGCAAGGAAAACCGCGTTGAATAAGGAGGCATTAGATTCCCTTTGTGAGGCCTCACAATCTAAAGATTCCGCTGCATTTTGGAAAGCAATAAACACCCCTTTCCCTTATGAAACTCACGCAGCGCGAATCGAGATTGCAATAGACGAGGACAAATGGGTAGACCATTTTTCAAACCTTTACAAGGCACAGGAAGACATCCATGGTGGGGGTCTTAACTCTAGCCTGGATGTACAACAGAGTTACAACCTGGTTATAACAATTGATGAAGTGCTTTTAGCCTTGGGATCTACTAAATGCGGTAAGGCTGCCGGACCCGATGGGATTCCGGCAGACCTATTTAAAGCTAATACTTAAATCTGGGGGCCAATGTTAGTACAACTTTTCAATGCAGCTCTTTCACTGGGTCTGAAAGAATCTTGGTTCACCTCAGTCATTGTTCCCATCTACAAGAAGGGGGATAGGAATAGCTGTGCCTGTTACAGACCAATCTCCCTTCTTGATTCCTCAGTAAAAATCTTAGGACGTGTTGTGTTGGCAAGACTCCAAAGCTGGGCAGAGGAAAATGATATCATTAGTGATTTGCAATTTGGCTTTCAAAAAGGGATTGGTACAATTGAGCAAGGGTTAAACCTAATGCTTTTGCAGCATAAATATATAAGGATCAAATCTGAACGCTTGTATTTTACCTTTGTCGACCTTTCTTCAGCGTTCGACTGTGTATCACACTCTAAATTGTGGGACATAATGAAAGGTTTGGGAGTGGATAATAACATCATCTGTTTTTTGAGGGAACTCTACAGTGGAGCCACAGCCTCTGTCCGCTACGGCAGGGGATGAGAATGCTCCAGACAATTTAGTGTAGGCCGTGGAGTGCGGCAAGGTTGCGTATTGGCACCTTTTCTGTTCCTTTTATATATTAATGGGCTCGAGCGTCATCTGCTCCAGGAGTGTAGGGATATGCCCAGGGTGGGGAGGAGGGAAATCCCCGCGCTCATGTATGCGGATGACGCAGTACTCATGGCACGCACTCCACGTGCCCTGCAGAAACTAGTAGTTAGTTTTGAGAAATTTATGTTGAACCTGGACCTACTAGTAAACTGTAGCAAGACCTTCACAATGAATTGTGGCTTAAAACCAGGTAAACTAATGAAGCGCATTTTCTTAAACAATGTGCCACTGGATAACACCCCAACCTTCTCCTATTTGGGCATTTTATTCCATGAGTCAGGTTCCTGGACAAGCGCTATTAAGGCTAGAACTCTTTTATTTATGAAAACGATCATGGCTTTACAGAATTTTGTTAGAAAATTGGGCAGGAAACCGATAAAAAGAAATGTTAACCATCTATAAAGCTACATGCTTGTCCGTGGCTATGTATGGCTCAGGTCTGTGGGGACACGCAAATGTTGACCAAATCCAGCTGGTAGAGAACAAATTTCTGAGGGGAGTTCTAGCAGTTCCACAGTGTGCTGCCACATTTAATTGTCACGCTGAACTTGGCCAACCCTACATAACGGATATTATCAGAGTTCAACCTATCCTGTTGTGGCACAGGGTATGGACTACTAACGAATGCGTTATGAATCGGGCCCTGCTACGTGACACCCTCAGTTTGGACCATGCGGACAGAATGGAATGGCTGGGATATGTTAAGCACTTTTTGACCGAGATTGGTCTACATTCATATTTCTCGGACCCATCCACAATGGACACTATTCCCAGGAAGACACTAAAAACCATCTGCCTAAACCACCTGCTGGATAACAGGAAGAGAGTCGAAATCTTGAAACCTACAGTACACTCTCACCTTCCTACCCTCTGTGAGACTAACACTGTACAGCCATATTTATCCCTGTCCATGACTAACTATGATCGTTTTCTTTTAAGCCGTTTTAGATTTTGTATATATTTTAGATTAGTGTCTTTTCCATCCATGAACTCATGGAACCACATTTTGCCCGCTTGTTTGTGTGACGGCACGTCACAACAATCTGATATTCATATCCTTTTTTTCTGCAAATTTTATACTGCTATACGTAGGAAAATCATAGTCCCTTTTTTAAAAAACATGAATTTAACCAGATGCCGCCCAGCTTTTTTAGAAGTACAGAAAATGGACACGATTTTAACTGTTACTGTGATTTTAAATTATTTAAAAACTGTTTTTAAATTCAGGAAACAAATTCAAACTGAAACATCCTAGACTCCCTATTGACCTACCTCACTGTACTACTAATTATGAGAAGTAATTATTGTAACTGCTGTAATCATTGTATTCTGTTTATATGTTTGTTACTTTTATGGTTACTTGCTTTTTAACCGAATAAAGTTTATTGAACTGAACTGAGGTAACCCAATCTTACCCTATTTGAAGGGTTGACCTTGTAATAGTGAAAAAAAGACTTTAGGATTTTCACTACCAAGACATGTAAAATTAAATCCACATGTCCTACTCTTTAAACAGCGTGCCCTATGAGCCTTTATGGCCTAACCTAGGGGTGGCTTATAACAAAATGTAAGGTTTAAGGCTTGCAAAAGATTCATTGCCAGGTTGAAATGTCAGTTTAAAACTGAACTACAGAATACAGAGGCAAGCCTGAGATATGTGTTATAGTGCACCTTTTGCGGGAGGCGCAATGTATGTTGCAGCCCACTAGTACCATTTAATTTACAGGCCCTGGGTAGATGTTCTACAATGCATTGGGGACTTATAATTAAATTAAATAGACCACTCAGGTGTATACCGATTTCCCCATGTTTCAAAGGAAAAATAAATGCACTTTCCACTGGTTAGCAGGAGTACAGTGCACAGGGTCCTAATGCCAACAAAAAGGGTCAGAAAAACAGGGTAGTGAAGGCAAAAACATTGTATCACCACCTGAAGAGATTCACAATACTTAGGTGCTGTTCTGTGAAAAGGTGGCGGCAGTGTGATGGCAAAGCGAGAATACGATGCTGGTGCCAAACTAATGCAGACATTATACTCAAGTCACATCAGAATGCATCTTTGTAATCCTGTGTGTAGATGTGGGGTTGGGAGTCAGAGTTAGGAAGGACTGTTAACACAATGCCGACTTCTAAGTTGTAAAGAACATGTTTAGTGTTGAGTTTTAAAGTCTGTGAGAACTGCTAAAAAGAATTGATCCATATCTACCGGGTGTGTAAACACTACTGCACCATACAGAAGGAGAAAGCAGACCAATTTTTCCTGGATTGAACATAGGGAATGAGATGTAAAAGACTTACAGAAAGAATGTACCACTTATATTTCTGGATATTATTTAAATCCCACATAAGTTGAAGAATAAGCTGTCTCCTTGTCAGATAGTTACGGCTCTTTCTCTGGTGATGAAGCCTAACTGGTGTTCTCCTATTTCTCTGAAATTTTGGAGTTGACCGCTATCCATAGGAACAGAGGAAAATGGCTGCGTCAAGCTATTAGTAAAACATTTTTAATAGCACTTCATACTACACTTGTGCTATTTTAAGCACTGTGAACAACATGGTAGTATTACCCAATTTATGGTACTCATTTATTCACCATTCAGGACACACAATTGATGGAAGAGTCAGCCTTGCTGCCATTTGAATTTCTGAACAGGCAATTGCAACTTTTTCCAGAATCAAAAGTTTAGCTCTTTGAGCTATTCCTGATGATGTTCGATCCTTGAGGATATTCATACCAATTTCATATTTAATAGAGCTAAGAGATGGGACACTCTGTCCCATCGATTTCTATAGGTCTCCAACTTTTCGATATTGATGGAGGCCATGAAGGCATTGAATTGCTAGAAAGAGGCTGATTACAGCAAGAAGAACTATGTTTATCTATTTCCCTCACCATTGGCAACAAGGGAAGCAGTTGGCACAAAGTATCAAGGGCCGTATAACAGAAGTGCCCCCTTTCTGCCTGCTTTGTGCCCTCCTGGAGCACTTTATTATTACAGAAAGGGCAGCAGACACTTGAGCGGCCCCTTCGGTAATTTAGATAGCATTGGCCCACATATGTAGTGCCAGCGCTATCGAGAGAGGGTGTGTCCTCATTTGCATAGGGGCATGGCAGCATACAAATGAGGGAACAACTTTGCCTCTGCACCCACGCCGTATTACCAACATGGGCATAGAGGCAAACAGGCCCCTAGGAGGTACACTGAAAGTGCACCGCAAAAAGGTGGCGAGCTTTCAGTGCACCAATGAAAGCAGTTCTCTCAATGGATTAAAGGGTGTCCCATGACCCCCCTCAGACATCCCCCTGAAGGCAGGCGCAGACATTCACTGCACCCACCTGCACGGTGATCTCTAATCTCTTTTGAAATTACAGGAGGGCTGCTGCCTTCACAGATATACACAGAGCTGCTTTTAAACAGCGGCTCAGTTTTTCTCATGAATACGCTGCCCGTGGGGCAGTGCAAGTTTGTGGCTGTACAGGCGGTAGCACATTCCTCATAATAGGTAGCACTTTCCCTCTTTGCACCTGGTGCATCTGCTTTAAGGTGGGCCATAACACAGCCAAGAACATTTTGCCCTATCTGTAATAGGGCCCCAGATGCGTGATATATTTGCTGTTCCAAAGTATCACAGCTGAAAGGAGACTGATTAAGAACAAAAGATGTTCTTTCCTATTGAAATGCCAAATCCGAAGAGAAGGCACAAAGGGATCTTTGTTAAAAATTTTCAGAGCCAAGTGGCTTCAGTCATAGTATATTTTCTCTGCAAATGCCTCTACAAGAATTTTGTTATAAATCACTCTTCAGGAACACACACATCATCTTAATGGCAGTTAAGTTTAGGATGACCTAAATGGTAAATTGGTGTAAAATCCTATTGGCAATTCTCATTGAGAGACTTGAATAGGGATACTGGCAGGAATCCGGTGACCTATCTCTATGGAGCGTCAAAGTATTGATGAGTATTGACGGCAGTGTGAACTCTGATTTCTTCTGAGGTTGCTTGTTTTGCCCCAGCTGTAATGGTGTGTTTCTGTCCGAGACTGTATTTACTGAGCAATTATCAGGAAATTGACTTTAGTCATATTAACCATCATGCTGCTAAACATATGCATCTTGTTTGCAAGTATATATGGTTCCCCGAACAGGACCAGTTTAAAAGCCGTCAGAGTTTGTTAGCCAACTGAATGAATTTAAATTCCCTCAGGCCCCTCTGCCTGGTGTTAAACTTGCCGACTTGAGTCTCTAAATGTTTGTCTCACAGGCTTGCACACTGATGGCAAACTAGGATATACTTTTCATACAAATTATCTTTTAAAGGTACACATTAATAAACTAACTACCACCTGTCCCTCATTTGCTTAGGGGCATGGCGGCATACATATGAGGGAATAACTTTGCCTCTGCACCAACGCCGTATTACCGATGTGGGCATAGAGGCAAACATGCCCATAGGAGGTACACTGAAAGCACACAACAAAAAGGTGGCGAGCTTTCAGTGCACCAATGAAGGCAGTCCTCATCAATAAACTAACTACCGCCTGTTTTGTTAGGACGATGTTCCTGAGAAAAAATTATCCTCTCTGTGAGAAGCTTGATGTCTGTTGCAGTACCCCCACCCCCCCTTTCACCCCCAATTTTTGCCTGGTTTTTGATGCAACTTTGACTGAATTGTACTGGATCTCTGCTAACCAGGTTACCTAGTACCGGTGTTCTTTCTTTACAAATGTACCACAATTGGCACCTTGAAGCTACCTCTAAGTCACTACTAAATGGTACCCCTGGTACCTGGGGCATGGGTGCTGAAGAGAGTCCTCAGGGCCTGCACCACTGGCTGTGCTACCCCAAGGACCCTTCACCAAAACTGTACAGTCTGCCATTGCAGGCTGTGTGTCTTGGTGTCAACTTGGCACACAGCCCTCTGTGTCATGCCACCCATACAATACATAAGTTATAGGTAAGTAGTCCCTACTGCAGGGTGCACTATATCCTATGTTAGGGTATATAAGCATGAACAGATATACCCCTACAATGTCCAGTCCATTCTGTGATGTTGTAAGTGAACAAGAAAGTCATAAAGACACATGGGCTGGATACTGGTCAAGATGAGTTTCCTATCTCCATGATGGGATTTCTAAAATGTTTAGTACCAAACATCTTGTTTTTTATAAATCCTCTGTGAAGCCAGTGTTGGAATTAATAATATATTTACATAGGTTCGCATTTATAGAGGGTCCCCTGATAACCTACCAAGCACTGGTGTGCTTCCTGACCTCTTCTAACCAGCCTGCCCCTACCAGACATGTTTCTGACTCATTGGGTGAGAGCCTGCACTCTCAGAGGACAGAAACAAGGTGTGCTCTGGGTGGAGAGGTTTCATATAACCTCCAGGACAGGATTGCCTTACTGGGTGGGAAGCTTCAATGGTAATGCCACCTTTGAGATCCAACCCAGGAACCTACAGATGGTGGAGGAAGACAAACCACCTTTCCTGCTCCACCTTTGGTGGGAGGAAAGGCAGGAAAAAGTGTTTAGAATAGGAGGAGGGCCCCCACCCCACCCCTCGGGCAGGGCATGGCATGGCATGTGAACCTGTTGTACTTAAAGGAAGTCCATGAGCCAGGTATATATTCCATGTAGGTTTAATCAAGCTTAGTTTCATAGTTCAGGTTAAGATGTTAAGTCAAGATGAATATAAATATAACCCCACCAGGAGTGGCCTCCCTGCCACTCAGCCTGCCTGCCATCAACTGCCACTCCACCTAAGCCAGGCACACAGGATTCTACCATTACATCAGACATTCCAAGAGCCACACCAGCTGAGTAGCAGGGAAAACACAAAGCTAAGTATAACAGAACCCCTCTCCTGAAATTCCACCATCTTGGTATGCTGGAAAAACAACCTATCAGGTTAGGGTAGTCCCTCTTCCCACAGGAAGTGGACACTAGAGGGTCTAGACACCCTAGAGGCAAGTAGCTTATTGGCTACTACCAGTCTCTCCTTATAATTCCCCTAAATTTAGTATTCAGGTGGCACCCTGATACCTGAACACTAGATTCAATGGACAAGAGAAAACCAGGACAAAGAAGACCTGCTGCTCCTGAAGTGAAGCCCTGCTGCATAATAAAAAAGTGCCAAACCCTGCCTGCAGATTTAACGACTCGACAATCACCGCTGCTGTGTCATCCTGAAACCTGTGAGGACTCAAAGAACCCTGGAGTCTTCAAGAAATAGCCAAGAAGCTCCCTTGGAGTGAAAGTATCACTTCCCTGCATGCTGCAGGCACCAATCCTGTGAAGTCCAGTTTGTTGACTTAAAACTCCTCAACGACCCTTGAGGCAGCACCAAAGCAAGAAGAGGTACAACAGCTCCCGAGGGTCAGATCTGTGTCCTCACCAAGTTTGGAGACATCAGGACCTACCGGAGCCGTGGCATACCAATAGGCGGGGTACATGATCCATAATGGCAAACACCAAGAAGAAGAGTCCACTCCGGACTTCAAAAGCACCAGAAGCAAACACCCATCGAGGAACATCAAGACACCCAAGACCCACTTCCTGATTGGTCCTGCTGTTCTGAGATCACCTCTCAAAGTGGTCTATTCCTGACTGAGAGGACTGAAATACCATTATGCCCGGCTGACCTGTTCACTCTGCACCCAGCTCCGCCGGACCTAGCTCATCCCTGCACCCCCTCATAAATTATAAACAACAACAAACAGTGCTTAAATTAGCCTGGGATTTACCTTATTATGACTATACCAGGCAAAAGAGGGAGAGAAAACAAGATATGTATTAAAAAAAACATAACTAACAAAACGTACACATCCCTTTAGGAGGTAAATGAATTAGTACCCAATACCCTCCCTGCAAGCTTAAACAAGATACCCAGACACTAGCTAAGTAAGCTTTAAGACAGTGCCCACGTCCAAGACTAATAATTTGTGACCCCATTCTACTTTTATAATGCAGCCTCCGTTTGCCACTTGGCCACTGCCTGCCCAGTTTCCTTTTCTCCAACAAAAAAGTAAGTATGATCGTCGTTAAGAACTTTCAGGCGCGCAGGTTCTTGTAGAAAGGCCGGAGCCTCGAGGGCTTTTATCGGGTCTATAAATTGGCACAGCTTCCAACGTCTGTCCATTGTAGCTTTTCTGAAAATCAGTTTTAACTTTTACCGGAGAATTAGGTCGAGCTTTCAATGCCACTGCCTGTCTCAACAAAATATTTCCAAAATAAATCATAAATGGTTGTGGATATTGCCCCGCCTTGCTCCTTTGGGCTGATGGTAATCTGTGAACCCTCTGCAACTGAGAGTCCCAGTCACAATCGGAGAGTTCAGGGAAGGCCTTCTGAAATAGCTGGACCATGTAAGCCCTCAGATCAGCCCCTTCCGAGCATTCACGGATACCAAAAAGTCTTAGATTTTGGTGGCGCTGGCGATTTTTCATGTCCTCCAATTTGGTCTGTATCGCTGAGATCTGATCATCATGTTTCTTTGTAAGACCATCTGTAAGAGCTGATATTTCTTCCGTATCCGCAACCCTCTGGTGTAACTCTGAAATATCCTGGGTTAGTCCTCCAAGCTCACTCGCCATCTCCTGTAGAGACTGTTGTACTCTATTATTATTTTGACGGACCTGAGTATAGTGCTGTTGAGCTTCCTGCCTTTGCTCATTCAGTGACTGCAATATCCGTCAGAGCGCTGGTGCCATAGCTTCTTGAGTGCCAGTTTTTCCTGTTGCACCATCCCCCATTAAAGCCACCACCTGAGTGCCTTGAGTACCTTCCACAATAAGAGCAGCTCCGAGGCCTGAATGCGTGGATCTCACCCCATTCGGGAGCCTCATCTTTGCGCTATCTATCACCAAGGACACCGAATGAGCTTTTACTGGAATGCCCTCAGTAGGACTACTGCCCGTGATTTGCGACGCCATACTCTTGACGCCCCCCTTTGCTTGTTCCCATTTGCGCAGAGGGCTATTACCTGGGATTGTCTTCCCTGGCAGTGTAATCACACTCTGGCCAGCAGGTGATTTCTTTTTCTTTTTTCTTTTTTGCCTTCTCTCTCCCCTTTTTATCCATAGATGGTTTGACGATGTCTATCGACAACGTAGAGAGCTCTGGTGACTCCTCGATGTCATCAAATGAGTCTGTCTCCTCACCCTCACCATCTCTCTCCTCACCTGCGATACCATCTATAGCATTGCAGACTTTTTTCAATTCGGCAGTCTCATAAGATCTGGGTGTGTTAAGTAATTTGGAGGGGATCTTGTCCGATACCCCAGTTTAATGCACTAACTGATTCGACAAAGCCCCTCCACTCCCTGCTCCTACATTAGTGTCACTATTATCTGGACTTCAAGCAGCAGGTGGGGGCATATCCATAGTAGCATCAGTAATAGCATCTGTAATGGCATCCATGGCATCTGAGGCATCTGAGGCAGTAGCAGTAACAGTAGCAATAGTTGAAACAGAAACAGTGTCAACAGTATCAATTGTTACAAGGTTACCTTCTGAGATGGTTACCAACAAAACCTCGGACATTTGATTGCCGGTTAATGTATCCCTCTCTGGGTTGCCTTCCCAGACCGCAGTAAGCCTGATAGCGGTCTTCCGACAAACGCGCTGGGCTTCTCCACATGAATTCTCTCTACCATGCCCCCACTATCCGAAGAGTTCGTCTCTCCCGCCACTACGTTCTTTCCAGTGCGGGTATTTCTCAGGGTCGTTTTCGGCGGTGCCATCCCTCTGGTTTGCGGTAGTGGAGCCGCCGCCAGAACAACAGCGAAGACCAAGCCCGACAAGTCGACCGCCGACCGGCCAGCCAACTTCCAGGGAAGCAATTGAGGTGCCAAGAACAAACACCCAAGCTTGTTCGCAAGAAGCCACCACATCCGTCCTCTCTCTCCTCTACTTCAGAAAGGGTGCAGCTTTAGGTGCCGATCCAAATATTTTCTGTTTCTAAGCTCCCTTAGCTCTGTAACAGCGCTAAAACATGCATGCACCTCTCAGCTCGGTTTGGGTGCGAGAAACATCACTCGGCTGAGCTCCATGGTGGCTTCAGTCCGCCATCTTGCTCCTCCTCCTGTTCACCAGTTTCCAAGACAATGAGCACCCTGCTCCTGCCCAATACGGGACACTCCCAAACTTCACCAGCTGAAACTTTGGACCTGGTCTCAACATCGACCCAAATTAAAAAGGTGAACTTTGTGAAATATTTGCCTGATTTTCTATACATTGTTCTGTGTTTTAACCAATTATTCCCTATGGTGTATAGTTGTGCATAAAAGTGATATATTTTCGGAACTTCAAAAAATCGTAACTCCAAAAGTACTTACCTAGAATAGTGTGCTTGGTCTTAAAAAGTCTATAAAAAGATCAATATTATTTTTATGAATCGGTCTCTGAATTATTATTGAGTATGTATCTCATTTATTGCCTCTGTGGACTACAACACATTCTTAGCTTTACCCTCCGATAAGCCTAACTGATCGTCTTCAATACCACAAAAAGAGCATTAGAATTACCTGTTTTTACCTCAGTACAACAATTAGGGATTATTGGGCTCTCTGCACAGTGTACTTTTTAGTGTACTAGATAGAGAGCCAGCGTTCAACACTGTCTTACCGAGTTTTTCAAGGAAAATTGTAATCCAGTCCCTCATCATACAAGACTTGATTATTACAACTTTCTTTTTGTTGGACTCTCTAGCCATCTCCTCTCAAGACTGCAATTAATTCAGAACGAAGTTGACCATCTCACCCGGTTACTCTTCAACTGCTACCTGTATGCATACAGTGTCTTTTCAAAGTGCTCTATTATTGTCACAAAGCCATGCGTGGTTCTGTGTGCAGTAGCTACAGAACATCTCTATTTCTCTGTCGACCTTTTAGACCTTTATATTACAGCAAGTTGCATCTGGTAAATATTCCTAAATGCTGTAAGATCTGCACAGGTGGCTGAGCCTTCTCAGTGGTAACTGCTCAGGTATGGAATACACTTATGCTTGCCATTTGAGCAGAGTCTAATCTCTTGACTTTTCGCAGGCTCTCAAAACTCACTTATTCTTGCTTTGAGCAGTATAACTCCTTGTCTCCATTAGTGCTAGGAGATCCTTTTGGGTAATTAGGGCCATATGTATCAACATTCCGTTTTGCGATTCCTAAATAGCGATTTTTAAAGAATCGCTATTTAGAAATCGCAAAATGGTATGGATGTAAAAATTAGCTTCTTTTTAGCGATTTCTTACAATTCCTTAATTGCAATAGCAAATTGCTAATCGCAATTAAAGAATAATTTCCAATTCATTTCTATCGGCCAGGAGGCCCATAGGAATGAAGGGGAAATTTGCGAATCGCAATTTGCTAATCGCAAATTGTGAATATTTTCAAGGGTGCCGGGGTGTCCAAAGGACACCCTGTTCCACCCCTGAAAGCGGCATGGGTGGACATGTGGCGCACATTCATGCCCTATGGGCATGTATGTGTGTCACATGGCACTTAGAAAATAGAAAAAATATGCATTTTGAAAGGAATTCGCAACTTACCACCAACTAGAAGTTGGTGGTAAATTGTGATTCCTTAAGGCCAATTTGCTATTTTTTTGGCTTCTTACATTGCATTTAAGGAATTGCAAAATTTGCGATTCCTTAAATGCAATCGCAAGATAAGGAATCGCATATTTTGTGATTCCTTATTTTGTAGGAAGATTACCTTGATGCATACCAATCGTCTAAATTGCATTCGCAAACGCCGAAATTCGGTGAATTTCGGCGTTTGCGAATTCAATTTGGCTTGATACATATGGCCCTACGTTGCTTTATAAATTCAAAAAACAAATCAAATCGGTCTTCAAAACACGACATTGCGCTTGTGTAAACAGTTTAACTTCTGTGCGTACACATACTTATGCGTCACAGAAAACAATTGTAATCTTCGGTTTGGAAAAAAACTAAATACTGTATGTCTTAATGCTACTAGTTATACACAACGACACCACAATCTATTTTGATTTGTCAGTCTTTACGCTGAACAATGTAAGAAGATCGTATGCATTGTAATGCTATCACAGTACTTTGTACTATGTTTAACTCAATTTGTCTGCACCTTACAAGTGGATCTGTCACCTTCTCATTTTCCAATAGTCCTTGTAACGTTTCTCATGGTCATATTCCAGGCTTAACAAATTAGATCATATCGCCTAATTGTGAGTAATGTCCCTCTTAATTTAATTTAAACGCTTTCTGTTCCAGTGAACTACAAATGACACTATGTTCATTATTGTGTATTCGACAAATCAGCCACAGTAAGATGGCCGAGTCTGAACTTTGCTGAACAGCATGTGAGGCACAGACTTCAAATATATTTCATGTACAGAATGCAGCTTCTCCTCCATTAACTTTTCAACCTGTCAGGATGCACTCTCTCGGTGAGTGCTGTCAGTTGTGCGCCTGGAAAGGGTGACCTCATTGCTTCATCTTGTAATGCCAATCACCCATTGTTGGCCATCTCTCAAAACATTCATATTTAGAGAAAAGACAACATTCAGAAAAAGTTGGTGGCATGTTAGAAATGTATGCAGTAATACACAGGTCTGGCAATTGTGCAGCGAAATTGTCCAAAAGTAGTTGTATATTTTGGAACGATGTGCACCTTCTGTTTCATATATTCAAGTCTTCGTTTCAAATAAAATTAAACGTTCTGAGATAACTTAAAAGATATCATCATGAATGTGTTTGAAATATATTCAAAACATTTTTTTAACCTTGATAAGTGAGCACCGTATAAATGAGATTTTGACCAACTTTAGGAAAAATAATGTTAATTCTACAGAGCTGCAAAGCATTTACCTTTGAAGATGCTAAATTTCCTTTCTCATTTTATTGCCAATTTTAGTAATGACTTGTCCACAATTTTCAGACAACTGTTCATCACATTATTTAGATAACGATGAACATGCAATTTTATTTTCTGTACACGTCATGGCTAGTGTGCAAATTGAACAATTATGATTCAATACTTTTAAGAAATTAAAGTTTATTGGAAGGGATTTATATGTTTAAATAATAATTAGCAATCGCACAGGCAATCAGATGGAATAATATTTGTTATGTTATTATGGTATTGGCAGAAATTCATAAACAATGTAATTAATTGTAACTGAATTATGGAAAATTGTTCACCGTCCGGGTGGAATTTCTATGAGTTATACATTGTGCAGCCACTGTTATTTGTGCATTGATAATAAGAAACGTGGGAGTGTTTATTTTAAAATATATTTATTGTGCTTTGCCTGTGAGTAACACCGGCTTGTTAATAAAAAAAAATATTTTCTACAGTTGGCCTGAAGTAAAAAGAAAAATCACCTTTTTGACAATGACACCCTCGAACGAATGTTGTCATTATGTTCTATTATACAGAGAGAATGATCTGGTATCCATGCAGATAAACAAAAAGTGATATTTATCGCACTCGCTAATATATACATACAGCTATTCGTTTGTTGTACATTATTTTTGCACACGATATATTACATAGTTGTAAAATGACTGAATCTGCGCCAAGGAACTGTGCTCTGGTAATTGCTGTCGAACTGGATGTACTCCGCCCCCCTCGCCAATTGGTGCCTAACATTAGCATTGATTCGACTTAATGAAAGTATAATTTCTTTTTTAGTTGGCTACCTGATAGAGTAGAAATCCAGCTCCAGGACATTTATTCACCTTACCTTTAGGTCAGACAAAATAAATATTTTCACGAATACCCAAGGAGTTGATGTAAAACCAAAAGGTGGAATCATTAATTAAGAATCTTCACTAGTGGAGCAATTATCAGTACTCCTGTCTTCTTTTCCAAGGCATTACTTGAAAATTAGGGGGGGGGGGGGGGACTTCAATTGCTAATTTGAGACACTGGGCATAACAGTGATGCCCTGGATGAAGAAGACAGGCAGTGGGTGATACCGCCATGAGCATACACCCCCGAAAAAAACGGCCCTCTATAGCTCTACAGATCTAAGCTCTTATATTGAACTAGTCAATTAGGGCCTGCAAAGGGCAGTCAACGTCAGATTAATATGGATACCCTATGTTTAATCAAGCTGGGCCCGAGTCCATAATTGATATTGTCTTTGTGGAGACAAAATGTGGGTCTTGGTTCTAGATTTTGTTATTTCATCACGACAGGATCGTGACCATAATGTCCTGGCATTAGACCTGCTTTTGCAAGATGGGAACATACAGGGGAAGCACAGGTACCCACTCAATTCTAGACTGTGCCTGTTGACTTCAAGGGGACGTATCCATTGGGCTAAGATACATCAATCCCCCAATTCCATTTCCAGCATTCATGAAATAATGGGGACTGCTGTGGAAGATTTGAGTGTTTGTATTGAGGCATAAAACATAGAAAATAGGTTTACGAAAGGGGAAGAGATTCATTCCATCTGTGTAGCTACACTGAGGGATCTTTTATGTGTGGGAGCAAGGCCCAGAGAGATCAAACAAATTATTCCAACCTGGTGTAATGTGCACTATAGAATAGCTATATCTAGTTTAATAGTAGCAATAAAATCCAAAGACAAAGCCCAGATCTCAAGTGCTAGAACCAAGTATAAGGATGCCATCAAACAGAACAAGACTGACTGGAACACTGCCAAATTGGAGTCTCTCCTACAGACCATTAAATATAAAGATCCAAGAGCATATTGGAATATAGTTAGTTTTGGCAATCGAGAAGAGAGAAATAATCTAGAGACAAACATTGCGGCTGATGTCATTTTCACTCACTTTATAATGTTCTTGATTCCCCTGAGGTAGTGGCGGTGAAAAATGATGACCATCAAACACATGACTTGAAACAGGCTGGTAAAAATGCTACTGAGGATTTCCCAATGGTTTCCCTAGATGAAGTATGTAGAGCTATCTCGAACAAAGTCCCTCACAAGGCCCCTAGAATCAATACGATTCCTGTGGACATTTATCTTTCAGAACCTGGTGTTTGGAGCCCTTTATTTGTTAGTCATCTTTAAAGCAGTATTGATTGGTATGCCTATCCCTGAGATTTGGGATGGTGCTGAATTAATTCCTGTGCATAAGAAAGATTCCCCCCTTCCAGCGGGGAATTACCGGCCCATTGATGTAAAGCAGAAGGTTTTTTCGAGGGTCATTCAAGAACGGCACCAAGAGTGGATAGAGGACCATGATGCTCTTAGCACTCTAGAATCAGGTTTTCCACCATTGATCAGGTATTCCGCCTCAAACTCCTCTACTGGAAAACAGTGCTGTTGGAGGGTGGCAGCTTGTGCCTGATCTTTGTAGACCTAAAATCCACCTTTGACCAAGTTCCTATGCCCAAACTCAGGTCTGTTCTATCTAACATGGACGCCCCACTTACCTTTGCAATGTCATCAGGCGGCTGCATAAGAAAAACTTTGTACAGGTTCGATATGGGAAATTGGGGGAGCTTTCTTAACCTTACCTTGTAACCAGACGCATACAACAAGGCTGTGCGTTGGCTTTAACCCTATTTTGCTTGTAAATCAATGAGTTGCTGGATACCTTAAATGGGGTCAGTGACAACAATGCTCCCATGATCTGTTCGACCAAAACTCCAACACTGATGTTCGTCGACGATATCCTCCTCTCATCAAAATCTTCCATGGACATCCAAAGGATACTCAATGGGTTTAAGTATTTTTGCATTGAGCAGGGCATTGAAGTTAATGTTGCCAATACAAAATTCATGGTTTTTAGTTCTACGTATTCCATCAGAACCAACCCTGTGTTGAAATAGAACCCTGTTGGAGAGGGTCACCAATTTTGAGTATTTGGGGATCACCCTCAATGAGCACATGGATTGGGCCTTTCACATAGGGAAACAGAGGTTGTAATTAGCACAGAGTACAGGTGGCTAGGCCAAGGTTTATAGGGCTTCATTTTCTAAGCCTGTAAGCCCTTTGATGGAAATACACAAGACCCAATATCTGGAAGCCATTAACTGCGAGGCAGAGTTATGGGGACATAGTATGTTAAAGATATTGCATTGGTAGAAAACAAATGTATTAGGGACCTAGTGTTTTCTTACCCATAGTACCCTCCTGGTTCTGTTCCAATTAGGTCTAGGGCTAAGCCCCATTTTGGAAGTTATTGCTTTAAGAATTCTCCTATTTTGGAGGAGAAGTTGGTTGACCCCAGAGATGACTCATTATACGCAAGCATTATAAGAACCTCTTGGGATGCCTGGGGCTAAAAGCCTACCTTGGTTATCATATCTCAGGGGCACTCTGACTAGTATAATACTGACTGCTCTATGGGAAGACCATCTAACAACCTCTCTGGCAATTTCCAGGAAGAAACTTTCCTCCCTTTTGAAGGGTCCAACTGTGGGCAATTTAACTAGGAATTTTATACTGTTTAAAGATATTTATAGATACAAGATTTTCCTAGACAAGATCCAGTCAGTATTAGCCAGGAAGGTGTACCTGCAGTTCAGCCATGGCTCACTCCCCCTGCACACTTTTACTAGTGCACGTTCTAGGGAAATAGATCGGAAATGCCCCTCCTGTGAAACGATACAAAAGGGGATGATGGACGGAGCGGTTGAGCAAATCAAACACTCACCCCCAGTCAACTGATCTGGGTTTAATCCATCACCATTCTTTAGCTCACTCAGCCACCCCAGTTCAGACATGGGCATATGCAAATCAGTCTGACCCTGTGCCTCATGAGAACAGTCCAGTCTGAACTGCCAAGCCATGTCTTCCCTGGACCGGAAACAAGCATCCTGGGACCGGTTTCGGATTCATAATCCTCATCAGCCAGGCTATCTTGAATCCAGTGGCCAAGAGAGCAAGGGACTCACGTCTGAGCATACCCTGCCAACTTATGGCGAACAAAGTGATACAAAAGGGGATAATGGACGGAGCGTTTGAGCAAATCAAACACTCACCCTCAGTCAACGGATCTGGATTTAATCCATCACCATTCTTTAGCTCACGCAGCCACCCCAGTTCAGACATGACCATATGCAAATCAGTCTGACCCTGTGCCTCATGGGAACAGTCCAGCCCGAACTGCCAAGTGATGTCTTCCCTGGACCATGTCTTCCCCTTTTGTATCGCTTTGTTCGCCCTAAGTTGGCAGGGTATTGTTGTGCGATGGTCTGTAAGTTATATAACTGTTGGACATTGTATGTCTTTTTCAAATGCTAATAAATATAATTACATTTTTTTTTTTAAGTCTGTCGCTACTCCGTATAATTTGTTATCCTAATTGCCCTTTTAGAAATAACCCCCTGCACACCTTTACGTGATAACCTCTCACATGTTAACTAAGGTGCTTTAGTCATTCACAACCAAAGGAATTATATTGCTTAGTCTTAACTTCAAGTTTAAACAATTAGAGGTTTGTTCTTTTAACTCAACTAGATTCCAGAATCAACCCAGCTGATAAGCCTTTCTAGCTCCGTACAACTGCTCTCATAACTCTACCAAAACTACCTAGTATTGAGACACTGCTCTCTTAGAATTGCGCACTAACAATTAAATTTCGGACATGCGCATCAGAGTTCACTAACCTAAGGTTCTTTTCTCAACAGGGAAACCCGACGCCACACGACGACTCCTGACTAACTTCTCCGCGACGAACTGGAAGGTAGGTCGACACCCGGGGAAGCTCTCGGTGAAGTGCGCCATAGAACGTTGGTGCGCACTTCACCTGAGCTTCAGGAACAGGAAGGGTAAAAACTAGAACACTAAATGGCAGGAGCGCTGGTGGCCATCTTAGATAACCGACGCCGGCAGCACACTCGCCAGCTCCAAGCACAGCGAGCCTTAGCTTTGAAATGCTGTGGAAGAGGAGCAGATGTCAGAGCCACCACGGGGCACAAGAGGAGGAAACCTCCTGTGAGCGCTGACAGTACCCACCCACCCCCAACGGGGTTTCCTCTGACCATGGCTTATCAGGGATCTTAGCATGGAAGGCCTTGAGCAAAAGAGGAGCATGGATATTAGAACTGTGATTCCGAGATCGTTCATCAGGACCATAGCCCTTCCAATCAATGAGATAGAAAAGATCATTGTGAACCTTCTTAAGGTCCGAAATTCGTTTGACCTCATATTCAACTCCCCCATCAAGAAACAGAGATGGAGGATCATCCCACTGACAGGCCCAACTAAGCACTTGGTCCACATTTGGCATACCACCACTGACACCCTAGGATGACGACAGGATGACGACAGAAACTCATGTTGGCAACCCCCTTGTGAGACGAAAAGCTGGGTGATCCATGGAAATCGAAGGGATTCGAAAGGAGGGAACTCATTGGGATCTCACAAATTAAAGATCTGTGGGAGAAGAGCGAAGTGATGACATTTGCTTCTCTACAGTGACAGCATGGGTTAGCTGACTCAGAGCACTTTCGATACACACAGGTCCACAACGCACTGCAATCACACTTCCCTAAAGGCTCCTCCCACCTGAATCCTCTCTGTTGGAAGATAGATTGCTAGATGGCCACCTGTCTGAGAAAACCATATCGTTAACTTATAAGAAATTGATTAATAATATGACAGACCACCTCCAGCCACTACAGGAGAAATGGGTATGGGATGGCATTGAACTGGACGATGAAGAGTGGCAAGAGGCGGTATCTTCCCCAAGAGTGATTGCAATCTCAGCTAGACTCTGGCTAGTTCAACTCAAAATTCTCCATAGAGTGTATGTTACAGGGCCTCATCTGGTACAAATGGGTAGAGCTGAGGTTGGAGAATATAGGCGGAGATGCGGCCAAGAAGGCACATTCATACACATAATAAGGGAATGCGAATACGTACAATCCTACAGGCGAACAATACACAACATACTAAGTGACGTACTCACGCTGGTCCTCCGCCCAGAAGCACGTTGATGCCTCTTGAATATATGGGAACCTAGTGATCTGAATATTTACCACACACAATGGGCTACATTGGGATTTATGTTGGCAAAGAGGAATAATGCACAATTGTGGAGAGTGGCGCAGCCACCTAGAGTGGAGGCCTGGAAAACAGACCTTGACTGGTGCATGAATGGAGAACATAACTTTTACGAAGCCCGGGGTTCCCCTAAAAAATTGTCCCGAATTTGGAGCCCGTGGAGCTCCTACCAAGGGAGTATCTGCAGCCAACCACGTAGCATTGACCAAGATGATTCCCCTACCCCGTAACCTGTCTGTGCAGTGTAATGTTGCATAGAGCTGTTCCTCCTTGTCATCGCTTAGTAAGAATGTACAAAAAGTGGCAAGTTGGTCAAAGTAATGAGAAAAAAGTGCTCGCACTAAGGTAGTGCCAAAGAAATTGAATGATTTTGTCGCTAATTAATTTGTTTTTTTAGTGTTTGATATATCACAAGTGTTTGCCATGCTTTTCACCTTTCTATTTTTTATTCCAGATTTCATTTTGTTTTCCTTTTGCTTCTCTACCTTCCTCTCTTAAGTCGGTGGTGGGGTTGGTGAAGCATTATCTAATTGTTCTTTTCCACTTTTGTGTTGGGTTGTTTTTGGTTTAATAAATATGAAGATGTGTGCTAATGTGTAAGTTGGAAGGTTGAACATGGAATGCTGTGAGGTCACTGGGGCTCCGTGACTCTATGAGTCAGTTGCTCCTTCATAGGAGGATATATTCTTTCTGATTAAATATCTACTATCTCTAAAACCTGCTTGGCATCATCTCTACAGGAACTTGGCACCCACACACCCTAGACTGGAGTGCTTGAGAACTAGGATTCTAATGGCGGAGGATCCTAGTTCTCATGCACTCCAGTCTAGGATTTGTGAGTGCCAAGTTTATATGTCATTTTCTACTTGGATTGTTTCAGCCTGCTGGAAATGTTTTTATGCACTTGCCTTTTTCCTCTATTTAATGGCTCCTTAGAGAGTCACCTATTGCCTCAATGTTATATTCAGAGATTGCAAGAAAAACAGTAGTTAATGTAAGGAGTTGCTTTTAGTTCTGGTAGGCTTGATGAAAAACGAAGGCGCGACCATAACGTTCAGCACCTAGCAGCATTACCTACAAAGCCTTAGCCCCCAGCATCACAATCAAACTGGCTAAATAAATACAAATTGCTGAGGGGGCAAGATACCGAAAAAGACAAATGCTTCATCAGATTAAGTCATTTGTTTCAGTAGAAAAAGTACCCCATGCTCTCGTTCTCAAGAAATTATCATAAAATGTGGATTTCTTACTGGCACACATTAGACTTGCTCCTTCCTTTTTGCTGTTTAAAAAGGCCTCAACAACTGTAACAATTGGGCCTCAATTCTTCCTAATAGGTGACCTAAGTTTGGACTTCATCTATCATGAAAATCTTTCATTCCCAGTAGCTCTGATAAACTTATCCACTAATGCTGTGCCTGCACAATTATACTCTCTTGAATTATGATGCTTACGCTCTGACTGCCTTTCCACAATTATTCATTGATCAATGTCCATGATAATTATTTTTGTTATGTTGCCCTTCGAAGTCCCACAATTATGCTACATAAAAAGTGATCAAATCCATTATACCATTTTGACTACTTGACTACTATTTTGACTACTATTTTGACTCCAGTTATTTTAATAAACTAATATTGGTCATCTTTTGAGCCACCAACAACTGCTGTTTTTTACTTCACAGGTTGCTACACAGTAATTCAAGTTGTACGTTCTTTCTCCAAAACCAGCACATCTGGAGCCATATTACAGAGTGCCCTATGGGTGCAACCATATTAGCGCCCATTTTGTTCCCAGCCGGGGAACGGTGGTATCATTGAAGGGGTTTCAGATGCATGAGCCTTCCCCCTCTGTAATGCAGAAAGCACTAGTCCACGTATATCACCAGTTCTATCTTAAAAAGTAATTTCATCATTTGTCTGGGGGCGTGGCCCCCTGCAAAAAGAGGGTAGCACTTTTCCTCTGTGTCATGCAGAGAGACAAAACGGCACAAAATACAAAATATGTGGTGCACTGTCAGTGCGGTCCTAAAGTCCAGCCTTTTGGAGGGTCACTCACTGAACCCACTTTAAGGGGGCATCTCTGCTTACCCCTCTGAAGGGCAGGTGGCTGCTGCGTGCAAAGTTAAAGATGGAGCAGCTGCTTCATAGATCCCCTGCATTGTTCACTAACGTGCTGCCCCCAGGGCACCTGCGAGTTCACATCTGCACTGGTGGCAGTGCATTATTAATAATAGGGTACAGTTTCCCTGTTTGCCACCCAGCACACCGATGTGAAAATGCACACCAAATTTGAAACTGCATCAGAGTGCAGACAGGGACAGTGTGCTGCTTTGTAGTTATCCGGCACACTACCCTAGTTTGCTGCAGGTTCACCCTCATCTATTGCTTCGGGTATAGATGAGGGCTCTTCACTCAGTTACATAAAGAAAAGAATGGTTTCTCCCCACAGCAATTGCAAAGTCTGCCTGGGGCAAGAGCAGCAGTGAAAGACTGCTGACCACTGTCAAAGGAACTGCCTTATATTTTTTTAGAGCCAGCATGCCCACAGTTTAGACAGTTGTGGTGTGTGACTTAATGCCACTATAGGTGCGGTCTTGTTTTTCCTGCCTGCTAAAGAGCATTTTACGAGGCACACTTACTTTGCAAAACACCTTAGGCGGTACAGAAAATCCTGGACGTCACTTAGGGGTCGCCAAGGGTGGCAGTTGCTACCCCTGGCTTGCCTTTGCAACCACTGTCCTTAGAGGTGGCACCAAAAGTTCCTGGAACACAGCGGCTTCTCTTCCTTATGGACATCTGTTGGGACTCCACTGTCCTTGTTTTCTGTTATTTGTTCTGTACTATTATAGCGGGTAATATTAGACTATTCAATAGAAGTTTAAATATATAGAGTATGATTAGATTATCTGGAATATGGCCTTCCATGACAGCTAAGGTGAGTAAAAACAAAAGTTTCAATGTACTTTTGTGCCTACTTGTGGGTCAGATTGGGTTTATGTGAGAGAGTATTTATATGTGTCTGAATGTGGGTGTATATGTAAGCATGTGTGTGAGTGAAAGTGAAGGTTGAAGGATGTGTGTTGACACTTTCACTACCCCTAGCATTTTGGTGCATTGATGTCTTTGCAATTGGTGTGCCCCTGAGAGCATGTTTGCTACTGTGCCCACATTGGTAAAATGGTACAGGTCAAGCGATAACGCCACCATGCAAATGAGGAAGTGACCCTTGAAATGTAAGACCTTAGACAGTAGAATGGTGACTCTGTATCCTTAAAACGATATGAAACGTATTTTGTAATCCAAAGTGCCTTCCTTGGCACTTAAAACTGCGCCTTTCACATGTGGTGGCAGGTGACACGAGACGCAAATAGATATTTAATTGCAAAAGGCAACTCATTCATGTAAATTTCTCATGCGAAATTTCAAGTAAAAAAGCATGGATAATTGTGATCTTTTAAACAGTTCATCGAATGACCTATTGTATCCAATTGTTATCAAAAGCAGAAATGACGGGTATGCTCGGGTCTGCGTGTCAGCACTGCCTCATATGTAAGACACGAGACATTAAAACGTTAAACAAAAGCGCGCGATGCCAGTGGATGAGCGCGCCATCTTTAAAAGAGCATATGGCCGAGTGCTGCTGACCGCAGCTGCGAGTAATAAACCAAGGACTCGTCACCAGGGAGAGCTTTCAAACCAATTTACTTTCACAGAAAAGGACAAAAGCAGTGACCAGCATACATGTCGTCGCAACAATTGTGAAGGACATCTTTATTGTCTTTAAATGTCAGTTTCCTTTAGAAAAATATACCCTTTCAAAGAACAAGTCCCATCTCTAAATCGGACTTCTTCTTTCACGGTTGAGTACAATGATGGGGTTTAAAAGAATTTTGCTTGAGACCTAAAGTTAATCATAAAAGGTGTTGATCTTAATGGCGGCAAAAAAGGAAAAACACGTGTATCTAATATTTTAATGCAAAATGAAAAACACTGGTCCAGAATAACATCAATACCTTCAAACCATTTTAATTTTTTAAAGTGGCGTAAAAAAGCCAGGCAAATTGATATCCTCTAGTACTGTGCATCGATAAGAGGCTATGATCACCAATCGCATGCTACATTTAACATCAGATTTGAGACTGAAAAAATAACAAACCCCAGACAGCATAAGACCTTTAGCAACTACAAAACATATTTACTCATCCAGTCCGGATTTTCATTAGAATAAATTCACAACTAAAACTAACAGAACATAGAAAAAGTCTGAACTGAGTGAGCTACTCATGCATTCAACGAGGAGGACATTTGAGAGTTACACGACAAGTAATTTTATTAATACCACAGTATCACTCATTTGTTTAAAGGATACAAATTATGCAGGAGCAAGGGCACTGACATTTCAAAGCAAGCCGTTTTAAATGTCTCCATAATATTCTAAGATTAGATGTGTGTTAAGCTGTACATGAACAGCCATGAAACAGATTCCAAACTGTGTAACCAGGAGTTGTTCCAGCTGAACTCAGAGTAACCGCAACTTTCTTCTGATACATTTCAGCATTTCTAAATGCAGAATTCCGCGAGGAAAACAATGATTCTGCCTTTAATGTCTAAATTTCCCAAAAAGCCCTCTAAATACGAGAATTATGGCACCTGATAAACGCCGTACAGTCTGAAATTGATATCCACCAGATGCAGTAAATACCTCCGTTTTTAGCCTACCTCGTAATTAAGGCCATAGATTCACGTTTGTATATGTTATTTTTTTGCATTTCCGCTGGTATTATCAGTGGTAATTTTACAAAATTCAGACTTTCATTCTCCTCAATTTGTAATGGTTTGATAAAAAGGTGTATAATTTGTAGGGGTGGCCTGGAAATTGTCGTATGCAAATTAAGTCATTAAAACCAAACCAAAAAAACTACTGAATTAAAGTACACAATATTTTGAGTAGCTGAGCTCTAATCTGTGGCTATTGTCACACTGTTTCAATTACATCAGGTTTTTAAATTACAAGCATAAAGCAAAATGTCCGTTCAGCACCCACTGGTTCTATTTATTTCCGTTAATATTTTTGAACATATAGTAAATGTGAAAAAATACATGATCTACCAGTTTTTTGCACAAATAACAGAATAAGTTTGAGGGATCTGACCGTTTTCTCTGTGTCTGAGAGAGTGGAGTCTTCAGACCCCTCTTGTGTAAAGTTCCACAGTTATGTGAAATCTGGAAGTTACATTGCGTGTGCATGTTGAGTTTTTGTATACTAAGTAGGTGAAACATGAATGATAGTAGGAGTGAGAACCCGAGTATTGGAGCCAATGGGTTCCGAATACTACTTGGTTTTGCCTCATAGAAGTGCTTAATTTAAGCTGGTGCTTTCTGGTGCTCAGCACCAGCACTTTATTGTCATCATCGGTTCTGATATTAGCCTACCATATGGTGGTGGTCTTTATCTGATTTTGTGAGAAGCACAAGAACAGTTGTTTAGTAATTAAACATACATTAAAATCACTAATACCTACCACCCAATAATATAAGAATAGCTTTGGATGCATGAGTTAGTCATTTTTAATGTATATTTTTAGTCTGAATTGTCACACTTGTTTGGGTGTGATGGTTAGTTGTGATGTCATTGCAAGTACTATTGAGGGCAATGGGACGTGCAAGGATCAGTGGTCTTCTTACAACAGCCCTGTGCCCTTTTTTCTTTACAACTTAAGTACTGCCTAATAGGCAACACACATCCAGGCATTTCTAAGACTCTTTTGGCCTCAGCAGTTATGTATACATTGTTAGCCGTAACACAACTGTCCCTTGTTGCTACTCTATCTCTACTGCTACTTCACCTTGCTCTCCCCACAGTCTTGTCGTGTGCTTCTTCACTTTACAGAAATGAGAACTCCAAGATGATTTAAGGATAACAAGGACAGTGTATGTGCTTTAACTATTCCGTGTATCTGGGGAAGCTTACACTGCTGATGTTTGTGCTGTACTAGATTTGTATAAAAAGTTAATTTACATAAGTAATGTTTTGCTGTAAGTTTGGAAGTCTGGCTAAAGATAGCATAAGTAGTCTTTGTTGTCATGAACAAAAGAAATATACAGAAAGGGGCTTTGGGTCAGGCTCCTTCAGCTGTTGATTTGATTGGGCCATCCCCACTTCCTAAAGAGAATACAATTCACATTGTGGATCAACTGAGCAAAAAATGTCCTATTCACAAGCCTTGTGGACAGAATTGGTGGATTAGATGGATCAATCTGCCTATAAAGCTTTTCCATTGCAGCACATGGAGACTGGGAAGTGTCTTTGTGAACTGCAGTTGCAGCCCACTGTTGTAATTATTTCATAGCTGCAGCTCATCATGGAATTATCTTCAAATGCTGCACATCCCAGGTGTTCGCTTCTAGACCCGAATTGATGCCATATTGGTGATTTTGCAGGGAATCTGCTCTGGAACATAACAATGCTTGGGACCACATAACTTCAGTATGTAGGGACTGAGTCCCCATACCCCCTCATTGTCCATGAGCATGAGTTAGACTAGCTACATTGCTACACTTGACCTCCTAACCTTACCAGAGAAACAAGTAAATTAGCATCCCAGAACACAACATACTCAACCATCTCAGGAATCGCAGTAACAGAACACACCCTTTCACTCTCTCACTTGTACTTGTCCACAATAAGATAATCAAAAGATACAAAGAAAGTTTAGAATATTTAAACTATTGTTCCCTGAAATGCAGTATTTGTGCCACAATTAGAATACAAATTCATACTAAAAATACTGTTAGCATGGTTAATAAACCGTATACTATGAAAAGCCCTATCATTATACAAACCATAGTAGCCTAAACCCTCCTCCTCTGCTACTGAAGCTAAATGATTACATATAAAAGATCTCTGGGATTAGTTGCAGACTCTGTACTTAAGCATACATAGATGGACACACTACATCTCAGCAAATGCAGTAATTTCTGTCTCAGAACTCTCGGACCATGTGTTTGTTTTTGTCTCCTGTGCACATGTTATGTTATGAGGTTTGTAGAGCGCTCAAATACTAATAAGGTGTCTTGGCACTACCTGAATGACAAACCGAGTGAGCATAACAGAGAAGCTAAACTAGTAAGAAATAAAAAGCCAGGTTTTAAGCGCCTTCCTGAAGGCCAAATGATTGGCCAAGGAGGTAATGAATAAAGGGAGTGTGTTCCAAGCTTTGAACGCCCCCAAGATAAAACTACGAAAGCCCCATTTCACTCTTCCAAAACGAGGAACCAACATGAGTTTAGATGAGGCGGAACGTAGAGTCCTAGAAGGGAGGTAGAAGGAAAAGGTAGACCTCAGAAACACAGGACAATTACCATACAGGTCTTTGTAGACTATACAAAGCCAATCTTTGTAGACTCTATAAAGGAATTTGAAGATGATTCTAGCTCTGACAGGAACCCAATGAAGCTGCTGGCTAGCAGAGGAGACAGTTTGATATCTAGGAAGTTTGCAGAGTACCTTGTCGGCTACATTCTACATGGCTTGCAACTTATTGTGAATGTGTTTGTGTGCATTAAGTCAAGACCACTGCAGTAGTCGAGTTTCGACAAAACCAAGGATGTAACTACAGTTTTCTGCAAGCGAGGAGGAATAACGGGTAGAATCTTAATAGTTTTGAGGGTATAGTAGGTAGTACTGGTAACAGAATTAATCTGATTCGTATATGACAAGTCAGTGTTGAGAACTACTCAGAGATTCATTACTGATTTAGTAGGTGATGAAAGAGGACATAGTACAAGCGGCCACCATTCCATCTTGATGGAGGTCAATTTGATGCAGTTAGATGACATCCCATCACTAACTGCCTTTATACAATCACAAACATTGTTGGCAACCCCTTTTTTCTCTGGAGAGAGCGAGACAACAATTTGTGTGTCGTCCGTTTAAGATGTCAAGGCAAAACCAAAGTATTGAATCAGGTCTCCCAAAGGAGTAACAGAGATTGAAGAGCGTTGGGCTGAGTAAGGACCCCTGTGGGACCCCGTAATGAAGAGAAAAAGAGGGTGAGACAAGGTCTCCAAGACACACCAGTTGCTCTTGATCAGTGAAAAAAGACTGGAGCAGCTTCCAAGTAGATCTGGACAACCCAAGTGTGCACTAACACTCATGCAAAAGTCCATGATGGACCGTATCAAAGGCTACCAAGATCCATCAAAATCAGGGTTGCTCTGCTCCCTTGGTCAAGCGTCGTCCTGATCTCCTCAAAGGCCTTAAGCCGAGCAGTTTCTATACTATGCGCTGTCAGTAAAGCAAATTGGATGGTTTCCCCCAAAAAATTTTTTGTCCATATGTTCAATAACCCTGGGCGGAGCAGGCAGAGCTCCTTTACGGAGTTGGACAAAACTACGTGGAACTTCGGTCGGCTCCTCCCTCCCCTGCAATAAATATTATTTAAATAAAATTTACAATTAAAGTAAAATAAAAGCGCACTTACCTTATTGCGGCATCCCTGGCTGCCCTCCTCCTCCTCGCTGTAATCCCATATGTCATGCTGAATTGAGCATGCACGCGCATGAGCAGTCCTACCATGATGTACGTCTGACGGGAAAAACACCAGAGATGCACATTTGGCAGGAGATATCGGCCAAAAATGGACGGATTGATGGGGCAACAAGGCTGGCCAATCTGGGGGGACATGGGTCCGATGGTGACCCCAATTTGGCTAGATTGGGTGGTTTGATAACTTCATCATCACAAGGTGGAACAAAGTTTCTGAGAGTAGAGGGTAGGACAGGAGATGGACCAGAAGAATGGGAGAAAGAGGCAGAGGACATAACAGTGACAAAGCTATTAAAGCTATCCTCAACCCTACAGTACAAAGTGTTACCAAGTAGATTGTGATAAGACGTTGGAAGTAGAAGTGCAGGTGGAAGTAAGCTGCAAGACTGTGGCAAACAATTTCTTTGAGCAGTTGAATGCTGCTTTGATTTTAGAGGTAAAGAAAGTAATTTATGGCTTACGAAGCGAGAACTTATAGTTGGCTAGTGAGTGCTTGTATTTGGCTTTTTCTAGGTAATCGTAGCAGGAACTTCATCACTTTTCCTGCCTTCTGCAGGCCTGCTTCAGAGACCTAAGGTCATGGGAGGACCAGTGAATAGAGGTATAGTTGCATTTGAGCCTGGTTCTTTTGAGAGGGGCCAAAGGATAAGAGGCCAAATCTAACCTGGAGGTACAATTCAAGACATCTGTACCAACATCAGAAAAAGGACAAGGAGTGGTGGAGTCTAAAAACTGTACGAGAGCAGGTGTTTGAACTTTGCGCCACACAGGAGAGAATGATCAGGATAGCTTGGCTGGGAGACGAGGTGAGTTAATAACTTCAAAATAATGTCAAAGAAAATAGCCCGATGGTCGGACCAAACAAAGGGAAGGGTTCAAAAGTTTCCAAGAAAAGGATTGTTAGAAAAGATGCCATCCAGGATATGACCAGCAGAGTTTGAAGGGATCACGACCAGTTGTTCAAGCCCAAAAGAGGACATGGTCGAAAGAAGGGTGGCTGTTTTCTTGTTGGATAGTAAATCCAAATGGAAATTGAAATCTTCAAGAATGGGGAAATTGTTAAGTAGAATGTCCACCTGAAGAAGGCTGCTGAGGTCCTAGGCAAAGGCAGCTCAGGGATCAAGGGGACAATACACAGCAAGACCTCTAAAAGTATTATAAACAGAGAGGAGAAAATTTAATGTGACCGCTTCGTAGGAAAAAGAAAAAACAGGGGAACAGCAAATGGTAAGATTGGAGCAGTAAATGATGGCAATCCGGTCACCGCATTTAGCCAGATGATCGTGTCCAGAAATAGAGACGCCAGAAGGAAATGCGGACAAGATATCCAGGTTGGATGAGGTGTCAGACATAGTTCCGGAGATAAATGTGAGCCTGGAGTGATAAGTGTAACTAAATAGAGATCATTCTACAATGAGCTTAACTAATGAGCATACATCGATAACAGAGGTCAGCCTAACATTAAAGCAGGAGAGGCATGGGAATTTGTATGGGTCATTAGGAAAGTGAAGGGCCGAGTTGGACAGTGAAACCGTTGGTAACAGCGAACAGTACAGAGACTGAAAAAACATAATCAGATCAGGAAGAGAAAACAACTGGAAGAAGATGTAACAGTTCATAGCACGAGCAACCTGGAGACTTACCTGTATGATACACGACCAGAATGGAGTCCCAGGAGTAATTGATCACAAGATAGGTTGCTGATGAGGAACGGACAGGAGGGCTGCTGCAGTGCGCTGTTCGTGCGCAGACGGGCGCAGATGGGATTACCTTTGGTATGCCTTCAGCACGCTAAAGGTGGATTCACTGTGTGAACGCACTGTGGGCCCCTGTTAATAGCTCTCCATCACTAGGGGGTGTGTCAAGTGGTGTGGCTTGCTCGTGTGTAGTAAAGCAGCAGGCGAGAAACGATAAAAACAAATGGACAAAGAAAAAGTATGGGATTTTAACTGAAGTTCAGCAACCCCTGACTTTAGACCCAGGCTATCCTAGGACATCTATATCTACATCTATATGACAAGATATGTGAGCACATAAACAACCGCTACATTTCTGTGGTACATCTAGGTGCTGGTGCCTGGCCAGAAAGAATAACAAGGGACATTGTTGTTTTACCTTGTCTTTGATGTTCAGACCAAATCTTGAGAAAAGAGTAGAACACGAAAACATGTATAGGTCCCATGTGAAAGCCCAATGTGGTCTAAAAGTCAGCGAGTTTATATAGTGAAATGTGCAAAAGAAAATATGGCCTGCACTGTGCACAGTAAGGCTAACATAGAGAAAACTACACTGGGCCCTGCAGGAAACACAACAATGTGGGATAACATGCAGGTCTCGAACTGGAAGAACGGTAAACAATGGCCCTTGTTATTCTGTACTTGTCAGTCCCTAGCACCTAGACAAAACATACTAACACAGCTGCACTGCTGAAAACTCATGGTTTGATTTTACGGGGATGCATGTTCAATCACACACTTGGGGAGGGACCTTTCCTTGGAGAAGAGCTATGCTGTTCCTATTATGTAAAACTTCGATCTAGGCACTAAGGTATGGGGGCTGCTGACAAAGCTCAGAGATCTTCCTTTATATAATAAACTTACCAAGGGGAGGGTGGTTAGGCCTTATAGTCCTTTTCCCACTGTCTGTATATGATGACATCCCCCTCTATATGCTATTGAATTGTAACAATGCTAACTGTTTTAGGTTTACGCATTTTGCTGCTGGTAGTGCCTCATATACTGCATTACAGAGTGCAATAGTTAATAAATATTTTTAACTATAACCGTGACTCTGACCATTTTTATTGTGGTCAAGTATGAGTGAGTGAGCGAAAGGATACGTCTTCCTATTGCAATTCCTGAGAGAGTCCGGAGTGTTATGTTCTGGGTTGTCTAATCATTTGTAGCTTCGTGATTATGTAGGAGAATGAATGAGACACTATAGTTAGTCAGTTTGGGGATTTTTGGTATTAAGGTGACAGGGAGGTACAACCCCTATACACAGAGGTCCTGTTTTACTGTGCATAGTTATGTGTATGTGCAGAATCCCCGCAACAGTCCGACTCACTATGTAAAATGAGGAGCAGCTACTAAAGGGGCAGCTCCTCACTCACATATGCCAGGCTCTGAGAGGGAAAGTCTCCCGCACCCATATCAAGAAAGGTCAATTTCAGTTAATGGATTTATGTACACTAACTATGGCTGTTGCCTAGACTGAGTCTCCTGTACCGCCTACTGTTGAAGATGTTTTGTCACTATTTAAATATATGACCGCTTGCTCCATCTGTGCACGTGAAACACTTTTCCTGCCTATACACTGTCTAGCATTACACGTGCAGTATTGGTTGCTGCAACTGTACACGCACAAACTTTTCTCCATCAACTTGGTCGATATTTACATTGACTTGTGTGTGCTCCACACACTATACAATCTTGTATCGAATGCAGTTTTCAGACGGTGGTACGTTCAAGTAGAAGTAGTGTGTAAGACAAGAGATAAATATGTATCTGTGCAATTGGTTCTACTCAAAATGTCATGTCTCACCTCGAGTCTCATACTTTGGAAGTCCACTTCCCCTCAACCATTCATCCAGAAGTCATTTCACGCCAGTCCCCTTGTTTACTATTGCTGTGTTGAAAATATTGTGTGCCTCAATACCAACCATGAGATCATCACAACTCCAGAGCATTAACATTCCAACCCTAGCTAGCAACTTGTGCCCTGATGAGTCATACTCCATGGTGTGAGGTGGGTTTAATCATCCCAACAAATTAAAAAAAGACATCCTTCATCCGCCACAACATTTTGAATAGCAGACCTGGAATGCTGTTCTTTTTGTGCACATGGTTCTTTTATGCTGTCTATCACTGGCTGTTGGCTTCCTCCAATTCACAAGAAATGTTATTCGCTTTCTAGCGGTATCCATATATTTTTCATGAACATCCTTTGCTAGGAGTTGGGAGAAATCAGGGGGCTCGGAGAATGGAATAAGGGGGCTTCTGCTCGTGAAATATTCTAATTTTACAGCCATTCATAACCCAGCATTGGCAAGGCCAGTTAGTATGTGGTTAACTTGCTAAAGTTTACAAGCAGAGGCAAGCACAGTCTGTTTTGAGGTCTGGAAGCCTATATAGACTCCACTTTTTGACTTCGCCATGGTAGTTGTGAATATAGGAGACGCGTGCACTGCGCTTACTTGCTCTGTGAGAAAGCGAGAACGCTGCCAAGCTGTTGTCATGCCGCACCTGTTCTTTGGTTGTGTGGTAACCTTGCGCAGGTAATGCCCAAGTCGTACATTTTTAATATTCATAAGCCAGTATATATATTTTTTTATACACAGCTCTTTCTTTCTTCCCTGGATGTTATTTTTTAACAGCCGTTTGCCTGAATCAAACAATAGTTTTAAATTACTGAAGAATTTGGGGACAAAATATACAGTAGTGCATCATTTTCTTTAGAAATATGGCAATGCCTTGTTTTAAGTTATACCCTGATCAAACATATCCAGGAAGCTCAAATTGCACATGGTAGCTTATCCTCTCCAGCTTAATTCAAACATTGAGTTTATTGTTAAAAGTGAAGGTATTTCTCACTGGCACTGCTGCTAATCTTACTTACACATTATGATTAAGGAGCAACCCACACAGTATAAACGAAATTATTGTTCTTTGTTTTCTAAATCATCGACCTTTGGGTTCCTCTGGTTAATAGTAGAAAAAAAGGCACAAAAAGCCTCCTTCGGCTGTGCCTTGTGGACGGCAGCTTGATGATCGCTAGAACCAATAACAGACAAACGGGAGCCCTCAATCTGCAGCTGATGCACAAGAAAAACACGGGGAGCTGCGCTTACAATAGAGAAAATATGACCAGGCTAATGGCACAAGCAATCATTTGACCACCATGCATCTCAGAGAGCAGCAGGGCATCAATTTTCGGCTAAGTGTTAGAGTACCTTTTTGCTTTCTTTGACCACTGCAGGGGTAGAAACAACCTGGTGCGTGAAACCTTCTGGCTGGTAATAAATTACTATATTGGACACTTTTTGTTTTCTTTCAGAAATGACTTCAGTGCTTATTCCTGCTATCATTACCAATTAAATTGAGGACTGCTTTGTCAAGCTGCCTCCGAACTGTACATCGGCCCCTCCTCTCCAATTTCCCTGTGAAGTGCTACTGGGTCAAAAGACTGTTTGACCCTTGTCGGTTAAGTCTCTGACCACTCTCTGTTTGGAACAATCTAAAACGAACAGATGGACACACTTTGAGAGCTTCTTGAGGCCCAAGCAGAACATAGAGGGAAATATACCGCTCCCAGCACAAAGTTGCTGAATGAGTGATAAGCCAGAAGAAATGAAAAGCAATAACTGGCGGGTAAAATAAAAGCTTACTTTCCAAGACCATTAGGGATTTTAAAATAACAAATAATTACCTTGCCCTAGAACGTTTTTATAATAATGTTACGTTTTCATTGACCGTGCTATCATAACAATTATAACTTAGTTTTACAAAATGAATAGTCACGCTGAAACGGGTGCATCAAATGCAGAATTAATAGTCACGCTGAAACGGGTAAATGAAATGCAGAGTTCAGAGAAATCAGCATTAGTCACAATAATTTGCAATAAGGAGGTGCAATGAAGAAAGGCGTAGGATGGAGAGGTTAGTGTAGCATAGAAGACAATGCAAGTATAAATGAAAAGTGAAACAATTTTACGGCTTGACTTTAGCTATTATTCACAATGTAATCTTCTTACTGTTGGTAAATGAGTGGGGGCATATATATATATTCACATTTTAGGTGAGCAGATTTAGAGTGTTGCTGGTATTGAGAGTGCTCTACACAAGAGATGCTTCCCACCTAAACTTGAGAACTACCCAGAGTTCTCTGCTCCTTTTTTCATTATTTATGCCTAACTCTATGCCTGAAAGGGTATTGTTTTGACTTATACTGGGTGCTCCCTTGTGTCTGGACAAAGCTATACCTCTCTGAAGAGCTCTATTTAGAGCAAAACACTGTGTCAGGGGTTGCTTTTAGTCATTTCAGTTTGGCTTGGTCTGTATTTTACCAATTCAAAGCTATAATTTTGTGCCTGGAGTGATGAATGGCTTTTGTCATTTTACAGCTCAGCATGGGCAGCACCGTGCTAGTCCCATGCTTGAAGACTTTGCTGTAGAAATGGCAAAAGACTTTGTCCCTTTCTGTCTCTGCGTGGATGGCACTGTGCTAATCCTATGCTTAAAGACATTGATTGAAAAGCAGGCATTTTAGGTGAGCAGATCTAGAGTGTGGCTGGTGTTGAGGGTGCTCTAAACAGGAGCTGCTTTCCACCCAAACTTGATAACTACCCAGGATTCTGTGCTTCTTTTTTGCATCATTTGTGCATCACTTAATGCCTGAAAAGGTATTGTTTTGTTACACATATATATATATATAGATAGAGCTATGTAGATAGTTAGATAAATAGATATAATCTGAAATTAGCGAACTCCTAGACAAAGGCCAGGATTCTAACTCTTGATTAAGGAGGTTTTAACCTCTCTTTGTCACAGTACTGCCTTCCCGCCTCAGCCGAATTACATGGAGGGAACATAGATGGGGATACTACCAATTAGATGGTTTAATCTCCACTTCCAATGCCATTGCCATCCACTCTGCTTATGTCATGATTGATACGCCTGGTGGTACAACTGGTGGTACTCACTGCTTGATGTTCCCATTGTCAGGCAGTGAGGAAAGTTGGTGGTGGGCCCTAGCAGCTCAGGACTGACTAGAGCTTCCAATGGTTACCTTGTGTTGAATTATTTGTAATCACTTTGTTTACCTCCAAGAAGTTCAACAGCCCCCACTTTCTACTGGAGTATGCTGCTGCTTCTGGGATTACTTGTGACTATTGTAAGTTTGGCATACTAACAATTTATGAAAAATAAGAAACACATTCATCTTTGTAGCCTCTAACCAACTAACATAAGTGAGAAAAATAAAATGAAGAAAATGTTTTGAGCTCTCAAAATCTGTCTAGTGGCAGTTATAAAGAACACAACAGCACTCCTTCCTTTTTTACAGTTGACCAGCCTTGCAAGCGGGTGTCCTGATTTATCCACTTGCTTGTGTTGGATATCAGCATATATTCTATAATCATTTTTCCTCCAGTGTTTCCTGGGCTTTGTCTAGATCAGCCATCAGTTTGTGCCGAGTCTCACAGGTCGTTTAATCATGTGGGGCCTGCTTATCTATGTTCCCTATTTGCTGTTCTAATATCGCAACCATACATCCCAGTGATCTTCCTACCCCATAAGTCATGGCCATACATTTCCCTCATATGGTCACCTTTAAGGCTTCCTATACTCCTGTCCGAGAACACAGTTCCCTCATTCACGTCAAAGAATTCCCTTACAGCATTCCTAATTTCCTCCCGGAACACTTGGTCATATAGAGCACGAGATTGTAGTACTGGTGCCACATATGCTTTGCCGTGTAAATCTACTGCAAGTCGGACATGGTCCAAAACAGTGCGGTCCAAATATCTAGATATCCCAAAGTGTACAACCTTTCTTGGGTGAGTGAACATAAAATCTATTCTGGAGAAGGTCCCATGTGTAGGGAAGAAAAAAGAATAGCCCCTTGTCTGGCCATTTTGTGCCCTCCATAATTCTATCAAGTTAAGATTGTTCATACCCTCTAGGAACACTCCTGATGACCTGCCTAGAGGCGTAGTGGTGGATTTAGAACCGTCTAGAGCTCTGCCTAAAATGAAATTACAGTCTCATCCAAATTATATCATAAGGTGTTAAAAGAAGCACCACTCCCTCAAAAAAATCTGGTGTATCGATATTAGGTGCATATGTGTTTAAAATGAGTTTGGGTCTGCCACAAATATCCCCTACTACTCCAATACATCTGCAGCTTTTAATCACTCTTCACCTTAAGTGGCACACTTGCATGTACCCACAGAAGCACCCCGTGTGCCAATGACCTGAAGCTGACATACCGCATCCTGCCTCCCCATTTAAATTTAATTTTCTTGTGTTCTTGTGAACAGGAAAAGAAAAAATAGTAACGGCCAAATTAGGGACTTACCAAACAAAAGAGATATTACTAGGGGTTTTTATTATTGCTTTCACATAAGGGTAGGTAGAAAAACCTTCACATAAAGGTAGGTAGAAAAGCTTTCACATAAAGGTAGTTAGTTTGCTCTAGCAAAATGATACATTACAAGTTTTAGCAGAGAAAATTAACGCTTGATTTGTATGTAGCATTAAATGCAATTAACCTTGCAAAGTTTAAGAAGTATTGTGTGGAAATTTGCACAGACATTTGAATTGTTTGCTTCTTTTCTGGCAAATGAAAAGACTAAAGTCTTTTGATACATATCACGATCCACAGATTGCATGTAGTCATACCTCTGACTTTCCCATGTTATTGTTGTGTATGTTATAATTGTATATAGTTTCATGGTTAGCAAGCTACTGCGACTAGGAATTGATACAGTTATTCACACCACAAATAGCACTGGGAATTAGTCCACATCATTTATGAGCCACAGTACAGCCATACGAGCATAGGTGTGCGGTCATCTGCTGGAACTCAGAGGTGCTAAAGCTGAGCTATATCACGAAGGTACAAACATATTATCTCTCATTTTAAGTGCCTCCCTACTGACTCCAGTATCCATCCTCACTAGGCAAGAGGTAAAGCAGGACAAGTGATGCAAGACTCACAGCTGTCCATGGGAGGACCAGGAAATAAATTCGACTACGTGAAACTTTGTTGAAAATGGAAACCATTGCTCGAAAAACTGGATAGAGCAAAACTGGAAAGAGCAACCACTGGATTAAGTTTAATAAATGGAATGTTCTATATTTAGATATGTTAGATACATTAGACTTTGTATATTGCAGAGCATTACCAACGATGCTGCAGGATAATAGAAAAGGTCCTTGTTAGATTACACTTCCTGCCTTTTTGTGTAAGCCAAACTTGCTTACACTGCTATCCGTTTAAGGCCGTTGTTACGAGTTGCCCGATAGCTCACAATATGTACAATTACTTGGGTAACTACACATCGAAATTACGAATGTCCTGGTTTTTATCGCACTCGGTACATCGCACTCGGTACATAATGGGTGCAATAAAAACTGCATTCCCCTGACAGATGTCGGCGGGTCAAACCTGCTTATATTTATGCAAGAGAAAATGCCTGGTAAATACCAGGGGCCTTATTTATGAAGGCTTTGCGCCACCGGTGCGTCACTTTTTCCCATTTTAAAAGTGACGCACCGCCGGCGCAAGTCCTTCATAAATAAGGCCCCAGCAGGGCTTTAAGTGGGATGAAAAAACTGGGGGGTCTCTCAAAGGGGCGTGGCCAGTGTAATTAGGGGCGTGGTTTTAAAACACTTATGCAAAAATCTGTTTAGCATAGTGAGCCGCCCGACTTGTATTTTGTTGTTTCTGTCATTGCATCCAGATATGTGATACAACAAGTAACATACTTACAAGTAAGTACTGTTTGCTTTGTCAATGCTTATTAGTTGCATAAGATAAATAAGCGGCAACTATGGCTTGTTACATATAATATTGGAAAAGCTTCCACTTAAATCTTTGGTGACCCAACCACAATGTTGCTGCTCTTTCAAAAAGAGACGGGAAATCCAGAAAGAAAATGACTCTTTAAAGGATTTCCCTTACCCTAAAACGCTCACCTGGCATGACGTCATGCCGTAACGTCTCCGCTAGTGAGAAGTGAGGGCAGGCAACATCGATGTGCCTGCTGTCTCGAAACGGGTCTCTATCGGGCTGTTTTACGCCATGGCACTTTTTCCCTGACTACAGTGACAGCAAACTACTGTCGCTGCAGTCCGGGAAAAAAAACAGACCACCTGTGCCAGGCCTCAAAACAGAGCCCGATAGAGACCCGTTTCGAGGTCCCCTTTAAAAAACTGCCGGTGCTCAGACCCCTGGAGACCCGGCCCACTTAAAGCCCTGGGCCCCAGGATGTCTGGATTTTGGTCCACTGATCAAAAACCTATGCATACTCTGCTCCATTGTAGAAGCAACACTCGTAACAGGTGATAATTATCACATATGATAAACTTTATACACCATGGGGTCGGTTTTAATCTTTGGCAATAGTTACTTTAGATTTAAAAAAGCCTCTCGCGTTGAGGACCTACTTGTCCATATCGGTCCAGAAATCCATGTAGTGCTTGGTCATGGCTCCTTTTACAAACAAGTTCAGAAGGCAGTCTTTTCATTCTTAGGCCCACAGAAGGTTTAACATTCGTGGCTTTAAAAACATACTCAGTATGAGCCACATTAATGGCTGGGGTTCAAGCAAAGATATTGAAGCGATCTTGACCGAGTTATGCATAGAGGAAATACACATCTGTTTCCACACAAATCTTAACATCTATCTCCTTAATTAAACCTCCTCGATGTCAAGTTACATCTCAAAGTGTGTGAATACCAGCATGGACTTTAGCGCAAGGGAGAATTGGGGGACAGCCGAACCTAGTGAGGTCAGCCTATTCCTCTGTGCCTGTTCTTGCTATCTTGCCCAGACTTACTTTTATTCCTCTGTGCCTGTACTTGTTTCCTTGCCTAAACTTGTTTTTCCTATATGTGCCCAGTTCACCCGTGGCCCCCGCCTGTTTTTCACGCCGCTGCGTCCCTGCGGCCTGCCACCCTGCAATCCCATTTGATGCCCACTCCCGACTCGCAGCTGCTCCTACCTCCCACATCCCCTCGTATGGAGGCCGCGCAGAGGCCACGCAGCAAACGCACGCAGCTGGCGCGCCGCTTGCGCACTGAAGGCAAGCCCATCTGCGCCTGGACTGCGCCCAGTGACAGGACCCTGCAAACGCCACGACCATCGACACCGCTATGATGCCAGAACCCTCCACGCCTTCAACACCGGACGATCACCCACCTGCTTCCTGGCCACCCCGAAACGTACCCACGGAGCTTTCACCTGCCGGAACTGCAGCTTCCTCAAGCATCCACCCCACCATGCTGCAGAGCAGGAAAGAACCCAACCAACCCAACCAACTCAGATGCATCCTTCTCAACACCCGCTCCGCCCGCAATCACGCCGTTGAGCTCTGGGACCTACTCGATTCAACTTCCTCAGACGTCTCCTTCCTGACGGAGACCTGGCTGAGCCCCGACATAGCCATAGCCCTCCCGGAAGGCTACAAGATAACCCGCAGGGACCGCACCAACAGAGCAGGAGGAGGAATCGCCATCATCCACAGGAACACTCTAGGAGTCTCGACCAATACAGACGACACCCATAGCATCACCGAACACCTACACTACCAGATCCACACCGACCCCAACACCACCCTCAGCGAAACCCTCATCTACAGAACCCCCGGACCCCGACCACAGTTCAGCGACTCCATCGCCGACTTTGTCAGCACACACGCCCTCGCCTCCATGGACTACATCCTCCTTGGTGACCTGAACTTCCTCCTCGAGAACAACAACAACACCAACTCCACCACCCTGATCGACAACCTAGCCAACCTCAGACTCCAACAACTCGTCACAAAACCCACCCACTCCGCTGGTCACACGCTTGACCCCATCTTCTCCGCAAGCACCCACGTCTCCTTCAACCATACCACCGAACTCCACTGGACCGACCATCGCTGCATCGACTTCACCTTCAAGAAACCCACCACGCACCACTGCACCCAACAGTCGCCTCGCCGCTGCTGAAGCAAAGTCACCGAAGACCAGCTAACCACCACCCTCACCCAGAGCCCACCCGCTGACCCCACTGACACCGCCGTCCGCAACCTGAGACAGTAAATCAACGACTGCACCAATACCCTTGCCCCAATCAAGAAACCCTTCAACAGTCACACCAACAAGAAAACCAGCTGGTTCACTGAAGACCTCCGGGCCTCCAAGCAAACCTGCTGAAAGCTGGAGAAGATCTGGCTCCATGAACGAACACTGGACTGGCACGCATCCCACAAGAACGCCACCCACATCAGATCCGCCAAAATATCCTCCTTCAAAGACCGCCTAGACAACAATGCGCACAACAGCAAAGAGCTCTTCAACATCATGAAGGAACTCTTCAACCCCAGCTCCAACACCAACGACGTCCCACCTTCGCAAGACCTGTGCGACTCGCTGGCCACCTTCTTTCACCGCAAGATCGCAGACATTCACGACAGCTTCAACACCACAACCGTCCCAACAACCACTGAGACCTCCGCCCCCACAACCACCATCCGCACCAACCACCTGCTCTCCTGGACCAACATCAACGACGACGACAACACCATCAAGATCATGAACACCATCCACTCCGAATCTCCGTCAGACCCATGCCCACAACACATCTTCAACAAAGCCAGCACAGCCATCGCACCCCATCTCTGGAAAGTCATCAACACCTCCCTCGAGACAGCAAATTTCCCGGAGAGCTGGAAGCACGCTGAGATCAACGCCTTACTCAAGAAACCCAAGACGGACCCCAAGAACTTCTGGCCCATCTCCCTGCTCCCCTTCCTGGCAAAGGTCATCGCGAAGACCGTCAATGAACAACTGACCCGCTACCTCGAGGAGAACAGCATCCTGAACCCTTCCCAGTCCGGGTTGTAAGACCATTGGATTTTGCAACTCGCACATTGCGAAAAATTGAGAGTCGCAATGTACAACAGTGTCAGAGACACTTTTAGCGATTCCCAATGGGGTCGCAAAATGCGAGGCTCATGAATATTAATGAGCCACTCACAATTTTCGACCCCATCGTGAATGGCTGGCCCTCCCAGAAACGGTGTCCTGCTGGGCTCAGCAGACCTCCATGTCTGAGACTGCTTTTAAATAAAGCATTTTTTTTAATGCAGCCCATCTTTCTAATAGGAAAACGGGATGTAGTTATAAAAACATTAAAAAAATATTTTCCCATGCATTCACAAAGGGAAAGGTGTCCTTTAGGGACCCCTTCCCGTTTGTGAATGCTTTACCACCTACTTGAATTAGGTGGTAAATTGCGACTATCCTATGCTATTTTTACACTTTCAGCCAAATGTCCTATTATCTTTTGCTTATAATAACCTCTTGGTTTTTGTATTATGCCAATTCACCACTTTAAGTGTAGTACGCATCGTGGTTGCTTATTTCTCCTATTCAAAATTTATTTGGATCCATTTGTTTTGTCTTTTTCTGCTGGCCATTTTGTACTATGCATTTTGATTGTGTGTATTTGTTTTGACTTATACTCCCCTATTTGTTGCCCTTTCTTTGCATTTTAGACTTTCAATTGCTGTGCTTAATTCTTTAATTGCAGGTACTACCTTTGTTTTCCAGGTTGCTCACAACCATCTTTTAAGGTCTGATCATAAGAAAGGGTGGATCCATACTATAGTGTGCAACTGCAAACTTTGATGGAAGTACGGAATTTAAATTAACAAAGCCTTGAAGAAATTTCAGTTTTGCAGGAGCAATCAGAGTAACTTTGGTAATTCCGTGTTACTCTTTGACACAGAATTACGGATAATAAAGTGATTATGGCCACTAATCTAATTAAGAGGGGGGAATCCTACTTTGAGAGCACATTTTACGTGAGGTATGCCCACCCCTAATTAACATCTATGGTCAAAACAATTACATTTGTTAGTTGCTCTGTTGGATTAATTTGTAAATTCTCATTGTCATTGTGAGTGTTAACCTAGTTTAGATTTTTTTGATTTTTTCATGTGGTTAGAATTGTTATGAAAAGAGGTTCATTTAAAAGTTATTACACTTTTACCCGTTTTTTGCCCTTGGTCTATAGTAATTTCTACTCAGAGCAGGTGAGGTGGGTAACTATTTAACCCTAGATGTGTAAGTCTGCATTTGATCTTTGAAAGTCCTATCTACCAAGTACACAGCACGGGAAGTATCAACTAAACACATAAGCTTGCAAAGGAAACATTACATGCACTGGTGCTGCCAGTGAGGGTGAGGGTCTATTCTCCGGTTCAAGCAACAATAGGGTGCAGAGAAATTGATGTTGTTGAGGCAGCTATTTCAGAGTATATCTTTACTAAATGCCATGAGGTTTATAAGTTTAGTCCATTTTATGGGAAGAAGAGAGAGCTCCAGGTCCAAGCACGGCAGCTGCCGCTAGCTGTCGCTAGCTGCCGCAAGCTGCCGCTAAGTGCATACTCCTAGGAGAACTACGGAGGAGGACTGGCTAGAACTGGGTGCGGCTTGTGGGTGCTCTCTGGTGTGCCCCGCTTGCTGCCGGGTCTGGTCTTTCCTGCCCTTTCACCCTTAAAGCTTAATGCCTTGGATACTGCGCTTTCACCTCTGCAGCCTTAGATCCTGTGCTTCTGCCTCTGCAGCTCCCCTGGACTCCTTGGTCTTGTCCCTCACCTTTTCTGGCCCACTGCTGAGCGAGAGATGGCCTGCCTGCAAGCATTCAAGAGGACTTAGGTCACCACGCTTCGGTTTGGGTCGCGGAGACCACAGAGTGGGGATCCAGACTAGGGCGGCTGTATGGAGGTTGACACCTCTAGCCTCCTTCTTCCTAGCTGAAAAAACTTGAGTGCCAGTCAATCCAGGAGTGAGGCGTGAGTAAATAAGTTGAAACGTTAATTAGTGCACAATTGTGATGGTACTACCGAAGAGCAATCAGTGCACTCAGAACCCCTCACTTCCCTCCCTGTTCAACAAAAACCCGAAGTAACTTGGAATATACTAGAGTGAAACAACGTAGGCAGAGTGGCACAGGAACACAGGGACTAAGCTTAGCGGCTCTGGTATATACCAAATGGAAGGGGAAGCCACCAGGACCTCCCAGAACATTTTCAGAACCTCTTTAGACATCTGGGTAGGTCACTTGGGTAGGTCATACAACAAGTGGAGGTGGTGCGGTGTCATTAAGGTCAATTAAAAAAAAATAAGAAAGAAAGAAAGGAAGAAAGAATGAGAGAAAGAAAGAACAAAAGAAAAATCTGAAAGAACAAACAAGGCCCTCTCAACCACAAAACACAAAAAACTCAAGTCGAGTGTAGGAGGGTGCGATGACAATGCAGCGTATTCTCTTAAACAAATAATGGACAGGTCTCTTCTACATTCACCAACTTCACCTGCAACCGTACCTGCCCCAATTTTGCCAAAATCCAGAAGCATGGTTCTATCCACTCACATGGTCCTTCTTTGCTAGACTACTTTTTTTAAAAAAATACCAGGAGGAGCACGGTGTATATCCCCTTCTCCCCGACCAGAGGCACTAATGGGAAGACCACAGCAGGTAACAACTAAGGCTATCGTCCATCTGCCTCCAAATGACAGAACTGTGCTACTGTCAGTTGGATTAAGCGGTAGCCAGTTGTGGAAAAATCAAAAGTCACACCTAACCAACCAACGGGGGCATACTTAGAGCTTCAACCTAAATCACCTCTGCTTCCGTGTAACCACCAACCACATTCACCCATCAAACAACCACTGAACAAAGCCATTAAGTCTATTGCTAATGACCTCTTGCAACAAACAGAGTAATTCAACACCGAGTCTCAACATTTTTTGTGAACAAGTTCCCCAGCAAAATCAAAATCGCGCTCAACCAGTAATAATAATCCACATTTGGAAAAAGCGAACAATCACCCGTAAGTGTCTCCAGGCGCTGGGGGCCATTGGGGAGGTTAAGCAAGCTATTGCCCAGAGTCATATGGTGCTGGGCTAATCTGCTGCTGGCGCCGGGGATGGAACCGTGATCCCCAGATTCCAGCGTCAGTCGACCTGACAGCGGCGCCACATTTCTCCCATTACTGTTACACTTAGCCCTCCTGCTGCTCAATGGGCTAGATCACCGAAGCGAAATATCAAACCACTTTTGTCCCAAATACCACTCAACATAGGCACAGTAACAGCCTCTCCATAGCTAAAAATAGGCTCAGACCTAAATGATCAATCCCTTTTGGAGCTATAATTTTTCCTTTAAGACACTGCCCAACCAACTAACCAGAAACTCAACCCTAGTACAAAGGCCCTCATTTCCTCCTTAATGTCAGTAGTATGGCCTCAACTTCTGCAACCGCTTTAAACAACAATTGTGGCACTAAATTATCACTCAGATAAACTAGATGTACTAGTGGACCTCCTGAACACCCTAGCTGTGTTTATGGCAGGTGTCGACATCAAGCTTGAAAACTTGAACAAAATAATAGTCTGGTACAGTCGGTCTGCTGCTGTTCACCCGTCATAGACAGTTTATTAACCCTTCCAACGTTTCTACACTGTGTCCTGTACAAAGTAAAGCCCCTGTCAGGAGGTAAAGGCAGAAACAGTGACCTGAAGAAACAGGAGCAACCCAAGTGCACTCAACCAGCATTAGTTGCAACAAACAACAAAGTACAGGCACCTGTGGATCATTGGCTGACAGGGATCCGTGTGGCAACCGACCATGCAGCTTCAAACTCTACACCCAAAGACCAAGTTTCAACTTCCACGTCCTGAAATCTTGTCACACAGCTCCCAAGCCAGGAGTGACTTAACACAGTAAACTGACTCAAAGCAGGTCCCCACGCCATCCATACTGGACTTACAACATTCTAAAGTCAATGCACGCTCAACCCGCCGGCTCATTAAGAGAGAAAAGTAATGACAGCGTAAGCAAAGAAACAAAGTAATAACAAAAACTATGGCTGATACACTTATATTGTACCCCTTGTTCTCAACATTAAATTCCGAACAAATTCCAAGCGCCAGTCCAGGGAGGGTGGGGCAACCGCGAACACAGAAAATAAGCACCTACGAAACACCAAAAACTGCCAAACAGGTTTCAAACATCAATAAGGTGAACGTTGGGAAATGGCTTATACAGACTACAACTGCTTCTAGCACAAACAACTGGCCGCATGAGGAGAGCAGCCTTGTCCAACAGAATCTCTGCCTGACCTGATGAATGCCACCACAACAAAAGCAAAACAATGTTGTCAAATACAAAGAGCTTCAATCACAATTTATAAACTCAACCAACTTGCAACTGAAGTCCTCCTTAGCCCTGTGCTCCTGGAACATCAGTGGCCTGCAACACAAAATAAACACCCCAGTGTTATGCAATTTTTTTTCCGGACACTACTTCCTCGTCTTTCAGGAAACATGGGACACTCAAAACTACCCCATAACTGGATACCTCGAACATTGAAATCCAGCTGTAAGGGACTGGAAAGTCAGTCAGACTAAAGGGGGGATTGTCTATATACACTTCATGAAGCCGAAAAGGTATCAGTGAACCAATAAATTTTCAGAACTGGTTGCTTGGAATTAAAATCACCTCATGGAGACAGCAGTGTCTCCTGTTGATCCTTACAGCCTACATTAACCAGATTGCTCAAACAAAAAGGTCTGAGTTAAACAGACTACTTACAGTTCTCTGCGACTTGGTTGGAGATTGACCACATACAGACTGTCTCTTTATGGGGCACGTGAACACCACCCTCTTTAAAGGGACCCCAGGGGAGTCAGAAAATCTCCTTTTATTCCCTCCAACAGACTTGAAGGTACAGGTAAAACCCAAATGTGAATCACGCTGTAGACTAGGGGAACACTGGGTCCTACAACTTCACAGTGTTGGTTCCATCGTAATTATAAGTAGATTCCCACTGGACAGCACTCCAAACTGGTCGTGGACCTACAGCCGAAAGTGTTCATACCTAGTCTACACTATCTGCAACACAGACTTGCTTCCATACATAGAAAACTACAGCATCATAGCGCGTTTTGAGAGTGATCACTGCCCGCAAGGTTAAAACCAACGCTCCAAATTTAGCTCACTACGACCTAGTTAAAATCACACACATAGGTGTTCACTCTGAAAACCTAAAATGTTTAAGATGGAACTACGTTATCAGTACAAAGATCATTAAAGAGTGTAAGCAACTCGCCACACATTTTAACCCGTGGATTGTTTCTCCAACAAATGGCTGAATTAAGTCTATGTTCTCAACTTTTAAGTCAATTCCAACTACCGCCGCAACTTTGGGTTGGTCTCAGTAATAAACAGATCCCAATTTCATCTCAAACAATAGCACTAAAGAAAACAAGAAATGTCACCCTCAGGGCAGCTGGGAGGCATCCTGATTCGAAAGAGCTAATGTCAGACTACAAAATTGCACAAAATAATTACAAACGCGAATGTCCAAACAGGTATAGGGGAACCATTGCTCCATATTGCACTGTTGTCTTAGCATTTCAGTGGTGTATCATAGTGCGGTGGAGCAGTCTTGACCCGATGAACATTGGGTCATTAATCATGTCGCTGGTGCAACAGTCTTCTGATGATGCAGGAGGTCCATGTGTGTAGGTTTTCTGTAGTTGTTTAGCTTATGCCATGGTAGCTTTAAAGTCTGTGAAATAACGCAGTTTGCCATCATGGTCTATTCTCAGTTTAGCTGGGTTCATGAGTGCGTAGGAAATGTTCAGATGTTGGAAGATTCACTTGGCCAGTTGAAAGTCTCGTCTTACTGGCTGTACTACCAGGGTAAAATCAGGATAGAATGAGAAAGTGTTTCCATGTTGTCTGACCTCCCCCATTTCTCTGGCTTTTTGCAAGATTGTGTTACGGTCACAATAGTTTATGATGCAGGCTATTATTGGCCCTGCAGGGGCCCCGGGGGTGTGGGCCAAGCAACTTGTGTGCTCCCTAAACAATAAAGACCTCAGACAAGGCAGTGCAAACAGTTCACGGAGCAGCGATTCTAGGTAGTCCTCCTTTTTGGATACAGCTGTAGATTTGAGGATTCCAGTAATTCGAAGATTATTTCTCCGAGAGGGGCACTCAAGGTCTTCATTTTTGGCACGGATTAGTTCCTGTATCTTCTCCATTTTGTGCAAACTTTAGCGATTCTCCGAGCTGGTCTCGTCTGTGTCACACACTCTGACTTCCAAGTGTGTGATCAGAGTACCATGCAAATCCACTTGTTGCTTCACCTGGTCAAGTCTGGCCGCTAGACTGTTGGTTTTTGAGTCTATAGTTTTCAGTCCAGAATTGACATCAAGGAGCAAGGACTGTGTGTTCTCATCTTCTAGCCTAGTGATATCTGTTTTTGTGGCCTGTAATTCTACCTCTTGAGGTGGGTCTCCAAATCAGGCAGTGCGTCGGCCCTCAAATGTTAACTTGGATTGTTTAGTGTAGTTATTTCACATTGCAACTTTGGACTTGAGTGTGCTAGAGTTGTGCTCACTGATATGTTACTGTTGTGGCACTGCTTTGCATTCTGTTTGGGCTGCTGCGGTGGTCTGTGTGCTCTCTTTGTCTATTGTGGCGGTAGTTGCTCAGGGTCTAACCTCAAGGGGTGTGGCGGCGAAGGTCTACATTGTGTACCGGCAAGATAGATATCTGGGGTGTCCTTTGTATGCAAGTTCGAGTAGGGTTAAATACTGGTCTGCTTGTTGTTGGACTAGTATGTTCAGGTATTTTTTGCAGCATAGGTGCTGAGTTTGTGGCATCTTCAGACTGGTAGACCCAATGTTGAGATTATGCGAGCTAAGATAGGTCCCACCTTGTGGTACAGCTTCAAAATCTCTTTTGGCAAGCTCAGCACTGTATTATACAAACATGTGACTAAGATTTACAAAAAAGTGCTTCAGCTGCCAAAAGTCTCATCTGCAGCCCAAATTTGATAGGAGCTAGACCTCCTTAACTATTAAATGAAAAGCACAGGTGCTTTATTCAAGCAGTGTCATACGTTGAGACAGGTTAGAGTTGGCGCCCTTGAGTCTCTGGTATGGACTTACATCAGTTCCAGCAATCTAGATGGCTCACATAGTCAGTTCCTTAATGAATGCATGCTGCAATTATCAGCAAGTGAACTGTGGAATCTCAATCCAAGTAAAAATGGATTCAAAATAAACATTAAGAATCGTATCCAACTGTTTTCCTACTTGCCAGACAGGGCGATCTTAGCTAAACGCAAGCATGCTCTGGGAATAAACAATTCTCATCCGCTGCCCTCCCCTTGACATACCTTGCTTGCACATATTCCCTGCACCTAAAACAGAGATTTTTGGTGCTGAGACTGGGCAAGTGGCACTTTCTGAAACATCTAGCTTCCTGGCAGTGTCCATCAGACGAGCTTGGGTGTAAGGGCTGCGGGGAAGCAGTCAAATCCCTGGAGCATGTCAAATGTCTCTGCCCAGCACTGATGGACCTGTGTAGACCAAAATTGAGGCTTGAGTGGAACAAACCGAGAGTCCGGTCCTGCAGGCAGGGTACCATTGCGGCATTGACCCAGAGAATACAGCCCTAAATATTAATTTAATGATCTTCATTCACCTTGCATATCGTAAGATCATGCGGCCTGTCCGCCATTCAGAAAACTCAGCTCCTGCGGTGTCAAAATGAGGAAACAGCTATAGGCGGACACATTAATGGCATATAACTGAAGAAACCTTTGCCGCACCTCAGTTTCCTAGTCTGGTGATTTTGCAAGTTCCACTTCAGTCTCATAACACCGCATCATCTGACAAAGCTCAGGGCTGACTCTACTTCCTTCAAGCACTGCTCTATGTGCAACGTAGAGTACTTCTTTTAAATCAAAAGCCTGTGTAATTCTTAAGAACTGTGGATCCTTGCTAAAGGAATATGGAACGCTAAGTTGTGGGGTTTAATGAAAATATGCAACATCAACTGCCTGCTATAGATCATTGTAACTCTGAACTTCACACTAAAACCGTGGCTGTAAAGCTCTTAAAACCTGGATCTACAGCATGGCAGATACAACCTGCAATACCCTGGTTTAGAATCTAATCGCCAATGTGAGCATCACATCTCTCACTATCTGGAATACACAAGTCAAAAGCGCCAAGATGCTCCTCGGTCTGATAGTGCGCTATAAAAGTCCCACATCACATCACATCACTGTATAGCATGGAACAAGCTTATTTGATTACAAGCATCTAGTTAATATTCAGTACATTATTGTTGAACTGTTGGATAATATATCACTAAGCACTGTAGTAACTTATTTTGATTTTGCATCGGACTACGAACACTTCTGCACCTTAGCATTACTTTGCACCTGTTCTTACCTAATTTTTTGAAGGAAGTTTTTATCTAAATTTAAATATGGATATATGTTTATGAGTTTGTATAGCGCATAGCTGCCCAAGGGCTTCCCAGCGCTGCGGAGCAGGAGATAGCGGACGACTGTTACCGTTACTTTCTCATTCATTGTGATGAGAGCAGCGCAAAATGCTCGATTAATGTTTATATACACATTGTAATGATTTTTAATTAATCAAACAATAAAATAATTTACTTGAAAACACCTTTACATGCCTACCAGAGATAAGTGTTGGAGAGTAGCAATCAACTCTAAATCCCTCAAGGATGTAGCACGTTTGCCTCAAATGACATTTTATGGTCAAGATGTGCCCTCAATAGAGGTAGCAGAGCTTCACAATTAGCCAGTGTAAGAAACTGGATTATTGGTTGAGGGGGTGAAAACCCACCTCAAATAATCACAATTCTTTTCAAGGTGCAACACAAAAGTCACTAAATAAACCTCTGCTTAATCCCCTGGTAGCCTGGCACAAAGCAGTCAGCTTAACTTAAAGGCAATGTGTCAAATATTTATGCAATACTCAAACATCAATGAAGTGAAAATGCAACACAAGAAAAATCCCAGGCTAATTTAGAACACAGAGAATATTTTAATAAATAAAGTTACATCATAATAACAAAAATCCATTCAGGAAAACTAGAGATAACATTTTTTTAATTTGAATACAAAATTGCACTGAACACCACAAAGTCCCAACCGTGGTTATTTGCTCACCCTTGACATGTCAAAGTCAAAAGTTAAGGCCGACCACAATGGAGCACCCATCAGCTATTGGGACCAGGTTCATCCATGTGAACAGTTTACCTTTGGACTTAGTAACGTTTATGGAGGAAAAGCAGTGGTGAGCGGGGAAAGCTGGATTTAAAGCAGGGCCAGATAACGACAGGTTGCTGAAGAGCAATGTCCTAATGCGGACATCAATGAAAGTGCAAAAGCTCACATCATGTGAAGTCTGTGCACAGGAAGGTCTCGACATTGTTGGGTTGCTGATCGACATCTGTCCAGATAGGGCCTTCTACGTTTATACTTAGAAACCTTTCTGGAAGTCAGCTCTCCTTCAGTGGTGCAAACAAGCAAGCTAAGGCTGGCACGTGATTTGATGTTGACCACTGCGGCTTTGACAGACAGTCTACATATGTTTTTTAGTTAGCAAAAATATTCCAAATCCCACTTGTAGTTTGGGGGCAGGAGGCATACATTCTAAAACTTGCCAAGGGTCCAGGACCTGAGGGCACCACATGGGTATAAGGCCTCATTCCAACAGAGGGGAGCATTAGGGTGCAGGGCAGGTCCATTTGATAATACCAGCTGGGCAGTTGAAGAAAAAGAGCCTCTGGAAGCTTGTGATGTACTTATAGATCAAATAGAATGTCCCCTATGTCCCCTCCAGGGAACTGCGTTCATCCACCCAATCCCTTCTCACAGTCCCGCGGTTCCGGAGAAAGAAATGGGGAGGTTCGAAATTTGCAACCCTTGCCCCGCTCTTCTGGAACTCCCTGCCTCTCGAGCTTAGAGCCTTAACTCTCTATCCATTATTCCGGAAACAGCTCAAAGCTCATCTGTTTACCAAATCTTTTAATTAGTTCATTAGCAGCTCTTGTTTTCTTTTAAACTCTGCTCCAGCTCCCTTGCCCAGATACCTGTTAGTTGTAGCGCCATGAAACCGCTGGTGTACGTGCGCTTTATAAATAATTTTAAATTCAAATTCAAATTCAGCCAACTGACTCTTGGAGTTACTACTGGGGTCCTTTGCTCAAGAAAAGCAGGTCTAGTCTTCCTTCAGGTTCTGCAGATAGCAAGGCAATCCTAATTCTTCACTGGTTCATGAGTGTTTTTACTTTATATTATATCACAGTGCCCCTCTCTACCAAACTTCAACATTACAGAACATTTCTTCACATGTCCCTGTACCCAACCAGATAGGTGGCTGGGATGATGGAGCTGACCCAAAACTTGTTTAGAGTGACCACAAGGGTGGGTTTGCCCATTATCATAGCCACCTATCTGGTTGGGTACAGGGACATGTGAAGAAATGTTCTTCACATGACCCACCCTTGTGGTCACTCTAAACAAGTTCTGGGTCAGCTCCATCATCCCACTGGGTTTGGAGCCAAGCTGACTAGGAAGACAAAGGGAGTCAGGCCTAGGTGAGCTACATCAACCAGTCACAGGGTATGCATAATTTGTAGCTCAGGATGGGAATGGGCAAAGCCCCCATGCCATTGGTGCAGAGACAGAATATTGAGTACAAAATTATCTAGTTGCACAAATATCGAGTCATTAATATCGACAGCAACAATATTGTGGTCAAGAATATTGACTTAAGGTAAGAAATATCACTTTTTTTAAATATCAAAGTGTTTAATATTGTGTGCAAAAATATAGTTGTTTAAAAAAATACTGTTTTTTATTATTATGCATTTTAAGTATATATTTTGTATGTGTGTGATGTATTTTTTTGTATAAGATTTATTTGTATGTTTAATATATTTAACATTTTAGTAGTTCTTATTTTTTAATTTGAATTTTGCGCTTTTAGTAACGTAGCGGGTTGTGGGTTTATAGGGGAATAGGGTGGTAAGTAATTATATTACATTTTTATTTGAATTTTGTGTTCTTAGTTCCGTAGCAGGTTGTGGGTTTATAGGGGAATAGGGTGGAAAGTAATTTACTTATATTTAATGTATTGATAAATTTATATTTATTAATATTTGTTTAATTGAGATGTTATAGTGTTAACTGTGTAAATTAATATATTTCATTAATAATTGCTTAAATAATTGTAATGAATGAATTAGTAAATAATGACGGTAATTGTGTAATTCATTTTAGGTGTGTGCTCTGGTGTTTATAGGCGTAAATGGTGGGAAGACAGTTCTTTTAAATTTATGAATTAATAATTGGTTAATTAATTTTAATTAAATTGTAACAAATTGTGGTAATTGTGAAATTAATTATCTTTGTGTGTGGTAGTTTTTATAGGTGTAAAGGGTGGGAAGTAAATTATTTTTAGTTGATGAATTTATAATTAGTTAATTATTGTAGTTAAATAATAGGTAATTAATTATGGTACTTGTGCAATTAAGTGTGTGTGTGTGTTGTGGTGTTTATAGGAGTATAGGGTGGGAAGTAATTTGTGTTTAATTAATTAATATACAGTTGGTATTTTGTGTTAATTATTTGAAATTGATTTTGGGTAAATGTTTATTTTTTGTGTTTTGTTTTCACTTTTCAGGACGTAAAGGGTGGGTAATAAAGGTAAATGTGTTATTTAAATATTAGTTGTTAATGGTAATAGTTTTTCTTTTAAAAATAATATATAATTGGGTTTTTTATTTTGTAGTTTAATTTAGATGTGTTGTGGATATTAGAGTGCTAAAGCTTGGGTGCTTAAATTAATGATTTTTTTATTAATAAGATGTTTTTAATTGATTATTATTAATGGAAATCATGGAAATAAATGTAATTAAAAATGTTGAAGGGTTTTGTTATTGGTGTGGTGATATAGGGTATGAAATCAAATTAATACATTGTTTTAAATATTTTTTTCTTTGTGAATATGTGCTACTTTTAAATAATGATTGTTTATAAATGCATTTATTAATTTATTTTATATATTATTTGTAGGTTTTTGTTATATGTGATTAATATAATATGTGTTCTTTTCAAATGTATAATATTTAAATGAATATTTTTCAAATCTTGTTTTTTATTTTTATGATTTTTTAATTGTAATATTTTTTTGATTTTTTCAACTGTTTAAGTATGATTAGTCATTTTTACCATTCCGCTATCCAACACTTTCCCTACTGTTGCACTCACTGGAGTAAGAATAAAAAATGTTACCCCTCCGCTATCCAACACTTATCCTACTCATGCTTTCAATGGAGTGGGAATAGTAATTTTTACCCCTCTGCTGTCCAACACTTATCCTACTCTTGCTTTCAGTGGAGTGGGAATAATAATTTTTAGCTCTCTGCTATCCAATACTTTCCCTACTATTGCTTTCACTGGAGTGGGAATAGTAATTTTTGCCCCTCCGCTATCCAACACTTTCCCTACTGTGGCACTCTTTGGAGTGGGAATAGTAATTTTTGCCCCTCCGCTATCCAACACTTTCCCTACTGTTGCACTTACTGGAGAGGGAATAGTATTTTTTACCCTTCCCCTATCCATCATTTTCCCTACTGTTGCACTCACTGGAGTTTGAATAGTGAATGTAAATGCTCTGCTATCCAACTATTACCCTACTTTTGCACTCACTGGAGTGGGAATAGTAATTTTTACTCTCTGCTTTCCAACACTTTCCCAACTGTTGCACTCCTGTGGATGGGAAAAGTAATGTTTACCCCTTTGCTATCCAACACTTTCCCTACTGTTGCACTCTTTGGAGTGGGAATAGTAATTATCACCTCCGGTATCCAACACTTTCCCTACTGTTGCTATCACTGAAGTGGGAATAGTAATGTTTACCCCTCCGCTATCAAACATTTTCCCTATTGTGGCGCTCACTGGGATTGGAATAGTAAATTTAATTCCTTCACTATCCAGCTCTTACCCTACTTTTGCACTCACCGGATTGGCAATAGTAATTTTTACCCCTCCGCTATCCAGCTTTTTCCCTACTGTTGCTATCACTGGAGTTGGAATGATAAATGTATTTATTCCACTATCCAACACTTTCCTAAAGTTGCACGTATTGTATTGGCAGTTAGTTTACATTTTTTTATAGATTGTTTTAATTTATTATAGAATATTTTTTTTATTCTAAATCGTTGATATATATATATTGTTTTTATATAATTTTAACGTTTAAAAATTAAAGATAATAGCTAATAAATTATTTTCAAGTAAATATATGCATATGTATAAATTATTATGTTTGTGTTTTTATATTTTTTAAATAAGTGTATTTGGTATATTTAATTAAAATGTATATTACATTTAATTTTTGTTAAAAATAATTAGTATTTCATATATTTAATATATAATATTGTATTTTATGTATGTTTTAAATCGATATTTTTTACATCTATATTTCACTTTATTTGTTATATTTAGTTAAAATTTATATTAAATGAAATGTATTTTGTTAAAAATAATATTAGTATTCAATATATATTCTTTTATATATATTTTTAAATCATTTTTTTTTACGTCTACATTTTTACCTCACTATTTTGTAGTCGATATTTTTGCACTTTCCTGTTAAGGTATGGGCATCAATATTTTTGCAGTCGATATTTTTTTCTCGATATTTAGCATATCGATGATTGTGACATCAATATTCTATCACTGAACCCATGCCATCCTGTTCAAGGAGGAAAAACACCTCTCCACACCCAGGCCCTTTGTCCACTGTCTGGGAGCATTCCACATCTCACCATAGGGGAGACATGTAAACCTTTAAATGTACATGCTTACTTTTCAAATATCATGAACGCTGCTCCATCAACATTGAGGGACTAACTCTGGGGTGTTTTTTAGCCATTAAAAAGTAAGATTTAGGCCTTGCAAAAAGTTTATTTTGCCAGGCCACAATGGCCATTTAAAACTACCCACTGGTAGCATTTAGTTTACAGGCCCCGAGTACATATAGCAGCATATATTAGGGAATATATATTATTAAATTAAATATGCCAATTAAGTATATGTGAGTTTTACTAGGTTTTAAAGGGAGAGCACAAGTACCACTGGTTAGCAAGAGTAAACTGTGCGGTTTAACGAAATAAGGCAGCAATCTGGGGAAATACCAAGCAAAAGATGGTCATTTTCAACTTATGTTCCCCCCAGCAGACAATAGTGAGAACTACTCACCCTTATGGAGGTTCTTCTCGCTAAGGCGGAAAAACCTGGAAAAATGATCAACATCGGTATAGTCAATCCCAGGGCAGTGTACCACCATAAAGTCCATTCCATTTAGGGAGATGGACTGCTACAAAACATTTGATTTTCATCTAGAATTAGCTTTAGCCACCTGAGAGGTCTGTGATGTGTCTATACCTGGAAGCAACTCCCAAACAGTTAGGTTTTCAGTTTTTCAGTGCTCAGACCACTGCTAAAACTTCCCTTTCAGTCTCACTCCACCTCTTTCTCCTTGGAAGCACCCTTCTGACAAAGGCTACAGGATGGTCCAAGTCCTCAACTTTTAGCTGTGACAAGAACGCTTCAATGCTATGCTCTGAAACAGCTTTTTCAATTAGGAATTCCTTGGAGAAGTTAGGTGTCTTGAGCACTGGTACTGTATAGATGGCCTCTTTCAGGGTATCAACAGCCTTCAGGAACACCTGTGGCCAGATCATCTTTTGTGCTACTTCTTGGAAGTTAGCGCAGTTAAGGGGGCAACAATGGTGCCATACTCCTTAACAGATTTCCTGTAGCACAGAGTGAGGCCTAAAAAGACCCTGACATTAGGGTGGATCTTCGGAGGCTCGCCAACCATAATGGTCTGCTTCTTGGGCAAACGAGGCTGCAGATTGCTTCCTTCTACTTGGTGGCCCAAGTACAAGACTGATCCTGGCTCTATCTGGCATTTACTGGCCTTTCTGTTGCAGAGCCTGAAGCATTTCCTGGAGTTTCTACTGGTGGTCATCCCAGCTGGAGCTGAAAACAGCAAAGGCATCCAAGCAGGCGGCACTGATGTTTTCTAGCCAACCAGAACACTCTAGGAGCTCGGTCCACTTCTGACCATATGCTATTTCGTAAACAGATCAAAACATGTCTGTTTTCCTCTGTTTAACTCACTTTTGTTGCTGTGCTGTCCTGCCCTCTGGTACGTTCACAAGCGCTGGGACGCCCCGTTGCTGGGGTAGCCATGTGCTATAGAAGCAGGTTTAACATACCATAACATAACAACCAGGTTGACCAACCTATGGAAGGTGGCAGGGGTATTCTTTAGTCCAAAGGGCATCACTCTGAACTGAAATTGGCCTTTGGGAGTGGAGACTGCTGACCTGTCCTTGCCCCCGCCGCTGTCAGGATGATTTATTTATACCCAGACATCAAGTCAAAGGAATTGAAAAGCTTGGCAGTACCCAACTAATCAATGAGCTTATTAGCTCTAGGAATTGGGTGAGCATCAGTCTTTGTGACTGAATTGAGGCCCCCGTGTCCACATAGAAGCTAAGTTCTGGAGCAGTGCCCAGTAGAACAGCCTTGGATACCAGTAGTACTGGACCAGACCAGGGACTGCAGGATGACTCAATCACCAAGAACCGCAACATCTTGAATACCTCATCCTTGATGCTGGATCTCACTTTGTTTGTATATTTTATTCTTGACAAACATGCTGTCTCCTGTGTCTATATATTAGGCACACCTATCAGTGAGGTCTGGGTTGAGTTCTCTCTCTTTCCTCCTTACCATAATCTGTTACCAGAAGCATAGTTACTTCAGTCTTTTCAAAGTGGGGCTTGAAGTGGTTCAAATGTAGGAACTTTAGGGATTCTTAAAAGTCTTGAAATTCACCAAGTGGGTAACATCTCCTTTCTACTCATTCATCTCATATGACCCAGTCCACCGGTCCTTCAAGGTTCAAGACTCCACAGGATTCATAACCCACACCTTCAGGCCAGGATGATACAACATCAGTGTAGCCTTCTGATCATACCAGTGTTTCATGATTTCCTGGCTGGTCGCCAGAAGCTAATTGTCCTCTTTACAGAGGGCTCCCTCTGAGTCCTAAGGGCTGGTATGTAGATCACTACATCTTGAGGGGGTCTTGGAAGCTTGCCCCTTGCCCCCATTCATAAGACTGAGCAGCCCATACACAGATTCTTAAAATTCACCAAGTGGGTAACATCTCCTTTCTACTCATTCATCTCATATGACCCAGTCCACCGGGTTCAAGACTCCACAGGATTCATAACCCACATCTTCAGGCCAGGATGATACAACATCAGTGTAGCCTTCTGATCATACCAGTGTTTCATGATTTCCTGGCTGGTTGCCAGATGCTAATTGTCCTCTTTACAGAGGGCTTCCTCTGAGTCCTAAGGGCTGGCATGTAGATCACTACAACTTGAGGGGGGGTCTTGGAAGCTTGCCCCTTGCCCCCATTCATAAGACTGAGCAGCCCATACACAGGATTACCAAACAGAGGTTCAGAGGGACTGAATATTACTAACTTCTTAGGCACTTCCCTGTTTGCATATAGCAGGCATGCAAGAGGATATCCACCTTACGCCTCAAAGCCTCTGATAGGCTCATAGTTATGCCATTCAGGGTCTTGTTAAATCTTTTAACAAGACCATTGGTCTGAGAGTGATATATAGTGGAGAACTTTTAGGTTACCCAACAAACCTCCCACATGGAATACATGTAAACAGAAATGAAGTTGGTGTCACAGTCAGACACAACCTCCTTGGGGAAACTCACGTAGGTAAATATCCTGAATGAGGTGGTGCCCAGTATGGGCCCAGACACTGACCTCAGTGGTATCTCCTAAGGGTATTGCGAGCTATGGTCAACAAATATCAGGAACCTGTTGCCAGAGACAGTCTTGGAGTCCAGGGGTATAACAATGTCATTACCCACCCTTTTAAAGGGCGTTCCAACTAAAGGGACTGGAAGCAGGCGGGTCTATGATTAACACCCGACTTTACACTAGTCTGGCGAAATTAAATAAGATTTGCAGAATGCATCTGCTTGCATCCTCATCCTGAGCCAATAAAAGTGGGTGACCAGTAGTCAAAGATGTTTGTCTGCCCCAGATGTTATGTCAGGGGATGTTATGAGGCACCACCAGAAGGAAGATCTGGCAGGACCATCAACACATGAGTAGAGCCAGGCTCAGGGGCCTTAGCCTAATCATAGAGAAGAACATTCTCACAGTATATGATATGATCATCAGATTTGTCACCAGCTGCCTTGGCCTGCCATTGTATGTCCTCAAGAGAGGGGTACTCTCTCTGTGCCCTGCAGAACTTACCCACCTTCAATTTGCTATCTTGCTAACTTTAGTAGGTTATCCAAGACAGCAATTTTTAACTCTGCAGGTTATAGAGTGTCACCCTCATATTCAGTCTCCTCTTGGACCGTGGCAATTTCTACAGCAGGTTTCCACCTTTTACTGCCCTTACTGTTCTTGGCAGGTGCCTGGGCAACTTTTTCAGACTCCAGGGCCTCCTGATTCCCCGGAAGGGCTGCAATAGACTGTGTGGTCAGGCACATGCATTCAGGCAATCCCAGCATCTCCAGATGGGAACTGAACTCCATTTCTTTCCAGATAGCCTATCAGATAGTCAACCGGCATGGCAAGACCCAAAGCTATCTTTAAGGAACACAAGGTCCACCCCCCTCATTCAAAGTCTGCTGTCACAACCTGGTGGACTACATAAGGAACTACCTGCTCTGAGGACAACATATGACTCCTACCTGTAGTGTTACTGGGTCTTGAATCGGTCAGAACCCCCACTATATGCTTGTTGATGGTGACTCACTGCCTATACCTTTTAATATTGTCTGGCATGTGCGCCTTAGGCACTATCTCCGTGTTACCCAGGGACACTAGGGTAACATTTACATTCCCCCAAAACTAACTGGCTCACCCACTCTTATGCCGTCACTTACTCTCACTTTTTCTCAATTAATCACTCTGTTTCTCAGTTACACTTTAATTCGCTTACACTCTCAGACACACGCAGACAGCATTTGACATTTGCTGTTTTTTATTTTACTTATTCTATGCCACTTGACAGTGCACCCTTTCATATTATACTGGGCCACAGGAGCTGAAACCTTGGACCTTCATAAACACTCAGGGCAGGCGGACTTTGTCTGCCCGCCACCATAACGTAAACGGGACCGACCGACAGAGGTACGGCTGTCTTGCTATGCCAATTACGATGCGCCCGCCACCCTGGCGGTCGCATACTGCATATTATGCATTGCAGCGGGTGGTGCTGTCAGCAGCACCTGCTGCAATGCACAATATGCATCGTGACATGCACCGCGCGGTGCCTGCCAGCTTGTGCATGCCAATGAATGGTATAGCTTCCATGGAAAGGCCTTTTTCCGCATTCATCATAATCAGGCACCACCACCATTTTAACTGCATTCTCCGCCCGGCCACCAATCCGACCGCGGAAATGCGGCGGACGGTCTTTCCATCTGCTGCGGTGCCCCTCGCCATACTAATATGGCGGGGGTGTCACAGGATATTTAACCACACTAGTACCTCTGACACCATAAATGAAAATTCAATCTTTTCACAGAAGTCCCTTTTATTGACTCTGCGTTATTGTTCATTCAATTTGCTTTATATTTTTATACATTGGTATCTGCATTTTGTTCAAATAGCTCTCCTTTTGTACACAAAAAATTATATAGGGTTATTACCACAACACAACAAGACGTGTTTATATCACAAAAACGTATGACTCTACACAAAAACATATATACATTCACAATACGATCAAAAAGGTTAAACTGTACACTTCATTTGGTTAGTGCATTCTAGTCATTTCTAATCATCCTACTGTACTTTAACAAATGCTAGATCTGGGGTAGGAATATATGTCCCTCAGATTTTAGATTGAATCGATAGTCCCAGATAGTGTAGGAGAAAGTTACTATCAGCAATTATGCTCTTCAAAGAGTAAGTCTTTTTTTGAATATATATAAATATGGTTATCGAGCATAAAGGTCTCCAATCCACTGAATAATGCCTGCCAACGCGTTTCGACCGTCTTATCGTTAGAACTAGGTCAACTTTTGTTGTGCGGTCTTCATCAGGGCTGTAATTAGGTTGTAGGGCATCACCTGTAAAAGGTAATGGTACCGATTCAGTATCAGTGTACAGATAATTTGTGATTAGACATGTGTATTTTAAGGGGTTGTGTTCACGTACCATTGGTCTTTACAGTCCATATATTGGAATACTGTTGTCTCTTTTTTCTTTGGTTCTGGAGGTCTCTTGGATCGAGGTCTTGACTTTGTCTGTGAAGGGGAACATGGCGTTATGAGTTATGTTGTTTATGCTCTGCTCCATTGTCATAGAAAATTGTGCATTATGGTCTAGTTATTTGTCTGGAGCTTGGTTGCTTGGTGTTTTGGGGGGCAAATTTTGGCGTTTGTGTCATGCTGTGATCCGCGGAGCTTAAGGCTCAAGGCGTTCTCTTCACTGGACGCGGGGGTTAGCAAGTTGTGGATTCCTTTTGTAGGTGTTATTACGTTTGGGTCACGCTGCTCTCGGCGGCGCTTAAGGTTCAGGGCGTACACTTAACTGGAAGCGCAAAGTCAAGTTATGGATTCCTTTTGTGAGTGTTGTTGCGTTTGGGTCACGCTGCTCACTGCGGACATTACGATTTCAGGGCGTATACTTAACTAGAAGCGCAAAGTCGAGTTACCAGCATTTACATTTCGGGGAGCGCGGCTCGGCACATTTAGTCTCGCGTTAAACACTCATTTGTCAGGAAGCGCAGGGTTAGCGCAGGGTGTCTCCTTCCGTACCTTGTTTTGTTCAACTCGATTCCGTGGGTTCTTGCTTTCTTCGTGCTTCCGGCTTTCACCGACAGTGTTTGAATCTGCAGTGACTATTCCAAACGTAGGTCGCCAGCGATTGGTTTATCTTAGCATTATTGCTATTGGGCGAAGTCCGCTACTGTTGTCACGTGGGGTTTGCTTACAAAGGGTTGCCAAGCAACCGGTGTACGCTTCGTTTGCATGGATTAGGGACCTTGCCTTGGTGAAAAAAGTACGTTGTGTGTTGGTTCGAGCAGACTGCTAGAAGTACTCAAATTATTTATGAGGCGTCCATGATTATTATTAAACGTTAGTTACTTCCGACATCTCATTTAGTCCGTTGTTCGTGGTTCCCAGGTACAGGATTGTCTTTGCTTCCAACTTTGACAGGATGTTGTCCCTGTTTTTGCCTTTTACGTGTCTTAGGACGGTCCAGCGCATGTCTTCGGGTCTGTGTCCGTTTTCTTCACAATGCGTTACCATGGGTGCATTGGGGGTTTTGCACCGAATTCTTGAGCGATGTTGCGAGATCCTGTTTTTGACTGGTTGACTCGTTTTTCCTATGTATGCCATCTCACATGGGCATATTATACAGTAGATGACATAGTTTGTATTACAGTTAGTAAAATCATCGTGCTGTATATATTTGTTTCCATAGGTAAACCTAGTGCCTTCTAGTGTGCTTTCGCATGAAACACAGTTACCACATTTTCTATGGCCTTTGATAGGTGGTAAACTCAGCATGGATCTTAGGGACGTCTCTTCTTTTGGAATGTGGGTGTCGGCTCTCACCAGCATGTTTTTTATATTGCCATTCTTTTTGAGGGCAAAGATTGGTGGTTGTTCCAGTGGTTTTAGGCCTTTAACTGTTGTCCAGTTTTTGCGGACAATATTCTGAATATCATTTGTGGCCCCTGAGAAAGTCGTAACGCAAACCAGTGGTGTGTCTGTATCTTTTTCTTTTGGGGTGAGGAGAGCCTCACGAGGGTAAAACCAGGCTCTTTTCATTGCTCTTTTCAGTAATTTTCTTGGGTACATCCTTTCCTCCAGTTTTTTTGAGAGTTCTTTTGTATTGGTGAAGTAATCTTCCTTTTTCGAGCAGTTTCTTCAGAGTCTGTAAAACTGGCTTAGAGGTAGATTTTCTCTCAGGTTTCGTTGGTGGAAGCTCTTGAAGTGCAAGAAGGTGTTCCTGTCTGTGTCCTTGGTGTACAGAGATGTATAGATTTTTCCTTCTTCATGTTTTATCGTCAGGTCTAAGAAATGGATTTCTTTTTTGTTGTGGGACAAAGTGAACTTGATGTTCTGGTTCCTGTTGTTAAGCCAAATTGCAAATTCCTGCAGTTGTTCCTCACTTCCTCTCCATAACATAAAAACATCATCTATATACCGACGCCATATTTTAATATGGCCGTCGTATGGGTTATTGTTATAGATCCATTTGTCTTCATAGAGCGCCATGTACATAATGGCCATTTCCGGCGCGAAAGGACAACCCATCGCCGTCCCCATTATTTGCAGGTACTGTACATTATTGAAGTTGAAGAAATTGTACTTTAGGCAGATTTCAGCTAGTTGGAGCAAAAAATTAGACGGAACATTATGTGGTCTTTCTCTAGTTTCTAGAAAAAATTCTAGGGCCTCCAGGCCTTCTTCTTGAGGAATATTTGAGTAGAGGCTGACTATGTCCATAGTTACCAATATTTCATGGTCCTCATCAAATGTTTGCTGTTCTAGGAAGTTTATGGCTTGCATGGTGTCTTTGATGTAACTTAGGGTGGAGCTGACCAAGGGTTTTAGGAAGGTATCAACATATTTTGCCGGTCTTTCTAGTATTGAGTTTACTCCCGAAATGATGGGGCGTCCTGGCGGGTTTCTTAGATCTTTGTGGACTTTGGGGAGGATATATAGACGCGGTGTTCTTGGTGCTTGATTGATTAGGTACTCTCCTTCTTTTTTGGATAGCCACCCTTCTTTTTGTCCATAGTTTTTAAGTGTAGTCAGTTTGATTTGAATGTTTTTGTTCCAGTCTTCTTCTGTTTTTCGGTAGTATCTTTCATCAGATAGTTGTCTTAGGACTTCAGTTTCGTACATCTCTCGTGATAGTATCACGACACCTCCGCCCTTGTCAGCTGGTTTGATTATCAGGTTTTTATTTTCCTTTAGGTTGTCCAGGGCTTGTTTTTCTTCCTTGTTTAGATTCCATTTCGTGAAGTACTTCTTTTTGTTGTCAAGGTTGTCCATATCTCGTAGTACATTTTTTTCAAAAGTGAGAAGTTCTATGGGCATCAAACTTGTTTGTGGAAAGAATGTCGAGGTGTTTTTTAGCCCCGAGTAGTTCCGTGGACTCATAGTCTCCTGATTTTGAAAAAATATTTTAAGGCGCATCTTTCTGAATAGTTGTATCATCTCCAGTTTGGATTGGCAGAGGTCTGGTTTGACCGTTGGCACAAAGGATAAACCCTTATTAAGGGCATTGATTTCATGGGATGATAGTGTGTGGTTGGAGAGGTTGAAAATTGCTCCTTCACTGCTAGTTACCATCTGTAGGTGTTCCGTCTCGTCGTTATTTCTCCTTGAAATTGGTTGGGTCTTCGATTGAACCATCTGTTGCCCCTTGGACGGCCCCTTGCTCGGCCGGTACCTCTGTCTAAAAAAGGCTCCTGAGGGTAGTATTGGCGTTGTTGATTGTTTCTATTATTGGTGGGCAATTCCGAGTCGCTTAAGGTTTCGGAAGAGGATGAGGCGTCTGAGAAAGTAACGAACTGTCTTCGGCTTCTCCCGCCGTATGTTCTTAAGAACCCTGTGTTTTGTGGTTGATTGTAAAAATCTTTTTCAAGCTATGGGTATGTTTTCTTTTCAGAATAGTTCAGAATGTCTCTTTGTAGTTTTTGTCTCTTTATGTCTTCAGTTATTTTTTGGAAGATTTGATTTTCGTTTTCTAGTTTGGCAAGAAGTGCTTGTGCGTTTTCTACTGCCTGGTTATTCCGGAAAGCTTCTTCCAATTCTTTAATCAGTTCTTGTTCTTTTAGGCCCAACCTTTCTGCTGTTTTGATAGAGTGGAACATCCAATCTCTGGAGCACTTTGTTCCGATATGACTGAATCCTTGTAGATATTCTGGATCTTCGGTAAAGATCACGGGCACGTTTTTAACTTGGAGGCCCACCGGTGTTGTTCCCGCCCTCAGGTGTTCTAGTAAAACTTCTCCGTGCAGTGAAGTCCGGATTTGTTTTTTCTTAAGGCGGGTGATTTTCTCTAGCTCAGTCGTCTGGCTCGAGTTGATTGCTGTGTTTCCTGGGTTTAGTGTCGATGGTCTTTTGAGTAGCGCTTCAATGTCCTCTTCTCGGATGCTTAGTGTTTTTGGTTCACCCATTTGTGAGTGAGTTTAGGAAATTGACCAGTGGTTGTCGATATTTTTAGGTACGTGATCATAAGGAGGCGATTATGTGTGCCTAGTTGCTGGACTTTTTCTCAAAAGGCAGTGCCAATGTTATCTGTTTCGATCACAGAGGGAGGGTTAGTCTCCCGCTGATAGAGATGAATAAATCTCTATTAGTATCTGAATTTAATTGCAGTGATACCCTCGTAGACACGGGTCTACACAAAGTTTTAGAAAAAAAGGGGGGTTGATTCAGTTGAGGAAATCAGAGGTGGAATCTCTAACAATATTTAACCACACTAGTACCTCTGACACCATAAATGAAAATTCAATCTTTTCACAGAAGTCCCTTTTATTGACTCTGCGTTATTGTTCATTCAATTTGCTTTATATTTTTATACATTGGTATCTGCATTTTGTTCAAATAGCTCTCCTTTTGTACACAAAAAATTATATAGGGTTATTACCACAACACAACAAGACGTGTTTATATCACAAAAACGTATGACTCTACACAAAAACATATATACATTCACAATACGATCAAAAAGGTTAAACTGTACACTTCATTTGGTTAGTGCATTCTAGTCATTTCTAATCATCCTACTGTACTTTAACAAATGCTAGATCTGGGGTAGGAATATATGTCCCTCAGATTTTAGATTGAATCGATAGTCCCAGATAGTGTAGGAGAAAGTTACTATCAGCAATTATGCTCTTCAAAGAGTAAGTCTTTTTTTGAATATATATAAATATGGTTATCGAGCATAAAGGTCTCCAATCCACTGAATAATGCCTGCCAACGCGTTTCGACCGTCTTATCGTTAGGACTAGGTCAACTTTTGTTGTGCGGTCTTCATCAGGGCTGTAATTAGGTTGTAGGGCATCACCTGTAAAAGGTAATGGTACCGATTCAGTATCAGTGTACAGATAATTTGTGATTAGACATGTGTATTTTAAGGGGTTGTGTTCACGTACCATTGGTCTTTACAGTCCATATATTGGAATACTGTTGTCTCTTTTTTCTTTGGTTCTGGAGGTCTCTTGGATCGAGGTCTTGACTTTGTCTGTGAAGGGGAACATGGCGTTATGAGTTATGTTGTTTATGCTCTGCTCCATTGTCATAGAAAATTGTGCATTATGGTCTAGTTATTTGTCTGGAGCTTGGTTGCTTGGTGTTTTGGGGGGCAAATTTTGGCGTTTGTGTCATGCTGTGATCCGCGGAGCTTAAGGCTCAAGGTGTTCTCTTCACTGGACGCGGGGGTTAGCAAGTTGTGGATTCCTTTTGTAGGTGTTATTACGTTTGGGTCACGCTGCTCTCGGCGGCGCTTAAGGTTCAGGGCGTACACTTAACTGGAAGCGCAAAGTCAAGTTATGGATTCCTTTTGTGAGTGTTGTTGCGTTTGGGTCACGCTGCTCACTGCGGACATTACGATTTCAGGGCGTATACTTAACTAGAAGCGCAAAGTCGAGTTACCAGCATTTACATTTCGGGGAGCGCGGCTCGGCACATTTAGTCTCGCGTTAAACACTCATTTGTCAGGAAGCGCAGGGTTAGCGCAGGGTGTCTCCTTCCGTACCTTGTTTTGTTCAACTCAATTCCATGGGTTCTTGCTTTCTTCGTGCTTCCGGCTTTCACCGACAGTGTTTGAATCTGCAGTGACTATTCCAAACGTAGGTCGCCAGCGATTGGCTTATCTTAGCATTATTGCTATTGGGCGAAGTCCGCTACTGTTGTCACGTGGGGTTTGCTTACAAAGGGTTGCCAAGCAACCGGTGTACGCTTCGTTTGCATGGATTAGGGACCTTGCCTTGGTGAAAAAAGTACGTTGTGTGTTGGTTCGAGCAGACTGCTAGAAGTACTCAAATTATTTATGAGGCGTCCATGATTATTATTAAACGTTAGTTACTTCCGACATCTCATTTAGTCCGTTGTTCGTGGTTCCCAGGTACAGGATTGTCTTTGCTTCCAACTTTGACAGGATGTTGTCCCTGTTTTTGCCTTTTACGTGTCTTAGGACGGTCCAGCGCATGTCTTCGGGTCTGTGTCCGTTTTCTTCACAATGCGTTACCATGGGTGCATTGGGGGTTTTGCACCGAATTCTTGAGCGATGTTGCGAGATCCTGTTTTTGACTGGTTGACTCGTTTTTCCTATGTATGCCATCTCACATGGGCATATTATACAGTAGATGACATAGTTTGTATTACAGTTAGTAAAATCATCGTGCTGTATATATTTGTTTCCATAGGTAAACCTAGTGCCTTCTAGTGTGCTTTCGCATGAAACACAGTTACCACATTTTCTATGGCCTTTGATAGGTGGTAAACTCAGCATGGATCTTAGGGACGTCTCTTCTTTTGGAATGTGGGTGTCGGCTCTCACCAGCATGTTTTTTATATTGCCATTCTTTTTGAGGGCAAAGATTGGTGGTTGTTCCAGTGGTTTTAGGCCTTTAACTGTTGTCCAGTTTTTGCGGACAATTTTCTGAATATCATTTGTGGCCCCTGAGAAAGTCGTAACGCAAACCAGTGGTGTGTCTGTATCTTTTTCTTTTGGGGTGAGGAGAGCCTCACGAGGGTAAAACCAGGCTTTTTTCATTGCTCTTTTCAGTAATTTTCTTGGGTACATCCTTTCCTCCAGTTTTTTTGAGAGTTCTTTTGCATTGGTGAAGTAATCTTCCTTTTTCGAGCAGTTTCTTCGGAGTCTGTAAAACTGGCTTAGAGGTAGATTTTCTCTCAGGTTTCGTTGGTGGAAGCTCTTGAAGTGCAAGAAGGTGTTCCTGTCTGTGTCCTTGGTGTACAGAGATGTATAGATTTTTCCTTCTTCATGTTTTATCGTCAGGTCTAAGAAATGGATTTCTTTTTTGTTGTGGGACAATGTGAACTTGATGTTCTGGTTCCTGTTGTTAAGCCAAATTGCAAATTCCTGCAGTTGTTCCTCACTTCCTCTCCATAACATAAAAACATCATCTATATACCGACGCCATATTTTAATATGGCCGTCGTATGGGTTATTGTTATAGATCCATTTGTCTTCATAGAGCGCCATGTACATAATGGCCATTTCCGGCGCGAAAAGACAACCCATCGCCGTCCCCATTATTTGCAGGTACTGTACATTATTGAAATAGAAGAAATTGTACTTTAGGCAGATTTCAGCTAGTTGGAGCAAAAAATTAGACGGAACATTATGTGGTCTTTCTCTAGTTTCTAGAAAAAATTCTAGGGCCTCCAGGCCTTCTTCTTGAGGAATATTTGAGTAGAGGCTGACTATGTCCATAGTTACCAATATTTCATGGTCCTCATCAAATGTTTGCTGTTCTAGGAAGTTTATGGCTTGCATGGTGTCTTTGATGTAACTTAGGGTGGAGCTGACCAAGGGTTTTAGGAAGGTATCAACATATTTTGCCGGTCTTTCTAGTATTGAGTTTACTCCCGAAATGATGGGGCGTCCTGGCGGGTTTCTTAGATCTTTGTGGACTTTGGGGAGGATATATAGATGCGGTGTTCTTGGTGCTAGATTGATTAGGTACTCTCCTTCTTTTTTGGATAGCCACCCTTCTTTTTGTCCATAGTTTTTAAGTGTAGTCAGTTTGATTTGAATGTTTTTGTTCCAGTCTTCTTCTGTTTTTCGGTAGTATCTTTCATCAGATAGTTGTCTTAGGACTTCAGTTTCGTACATCTCTCGTGATAGTATCACGACACCTCCGCCCTTGTCAGCTGGTTTGATTATCAGGTTTTTATTTTCCTTTAGGTTGTCCAGGGCTTGTTTTTCTTCCTTGTTTAGATTCCATTTCGTGAAGTACTTCTTTTTGTTGTCTAGGTTGTCCATATCTCGTAGTACATTTTTTTCAAAACCGACAGAGGTACGGCGGTCTTGCTATGCCAATTACGATGCGCCCGCCACCCTGGCGGTCGCATACTGCATATTATGCATTGCAGCGGGTGGTGCTGTCAGCAGCACCTGCTGCAATGCACAATATGCATCGTGACATGCACCGCGCGGTGCCTGCCAGCTTGTGCATGCAAATGAATGGCATAGCTTCCATGGAAAGGCCTTTTTCCGCATTCATCATAATCAGGCACCACCACCATTTTAACTGCATTCTCCGCCCGGCCACCAATCCGACCGCGGAAATGCGGCGGACGGTCTTTCCATCTGCTGCGGTGCCCCTCGCCATACTAATATGGCGGGGGTGTCACAGGGACATTTGGAAGGCAGATCGCCACCGCCAGGCCGGCGGTGGGCACTGTTGGCCCAGCGGTGGTAATCCGGCCGTGATCATATTAGGCCCCTAAGTGTGATGCTAGTCCTTGCCAATGGTTAGCGCGCAGAGAAGTAGTGCTCAGTCAGAGAGCTGGCGGTATGCTTGAAGGCCTACCTTTGCTCAAACAGAGTACTGGCTGTCAATGCTCTCAATACACAAGGTGCGTATGACAACCAATAAGAGATCACTTCACTGACCACGATATATGCAGTTTGTACGTGTTTTTTAAATGGCGAGTCGAAAAGTCTGAATCAACTTCAGATGTGCAACAAGCATACACAAACAATGCATGTCTTGCCTGGAAAGACGATCTCGGCCAGGCTGTTATCCGCTCTTTATATATGCTTTTTCTACTGTTGCTCCATGTCGGAAGCCGTGGTACACAGCGTGAGGCTCAAATACACCAGGGAAAGAGAAATGGCTAGACCTTAACACACCAAAGAAGGAGGTGCCACTGAAGATTACCCAGTAGGAAGAGATTGGGGCTGGGGTGAAGCTTTGATGTCCTTGGCAACATGGAATTCTTCGATAAGAAGACTGCTGGAAGACACTGCACATTAAACCATTTGTATCTTGGACAAACAAATAGACTTCAGAATACATGTGTGAGATTGCAAAGATATTGGGCTTGTGAAACATGATTCTAAAGACCCACATTTAAAGCCAACTTGGAAGATGGCAGCTCCTGAATGGATAGCCTTGATAGCCAACCTGGGGGAAGATACCTTACCTTTTCCACTGGCATCGGCTGGATGTTGAAAGGAAAGACCACTGCAGAGAATGAGGTGTAAGGAAATTCCTTCCGAATCTTTAGTGGGTGTGATGAATGTTCATCTGCGATAATCGGTTTATCTATCTAGAAGACAGTGTCTCAGAAATGACCCCTTGTAAGAAGAGTAATTGCATGAGTAAGCCAAGCAGTTTCATTGACGGGAGATAGGGTTTCTGGTATCACGGAGGATATGCAGTTTCACAGCCTGAGCAGCGAAGTCAAGGCCGCTGGACTAGGAGCCGCCAGTTATCTCGCTGTGTGAGTTTGCCAAGTAGGCTTTGGAGTTTTATTCCAAGATGCAGTACAAGATTCCTTCGAGCACAAAGAATGTTCTACATCAGTACATTGTAGGTTTTAGCTCAAAGTAGTACAAGCTTAGACATGAGAAAAAGTAAAATAGTGGTGCAATTAAACAGGAGTAAGGTGTTAATGCAACAAGATGAATTTGGTTCGAATGTGAAACTCCTGGTGATTTTCAATTGTCCGGATGACTTACTAATTCAAGGACATTGTCCCTGGAACTATCAGATGACTTAATTCAAAGAATTGGAGTGGAGGCAAGAAAGATGCTTTCATCTGACTATTTCGAGCGCACCTCTACCTATTACTAATTTGGAATAATGTTCACTCATGTTGATCACTTAGAGCAAATTCATTAAGATTTGTGCACGTGCAGGCTTTAAAATGTCATGGTTAGTTGTACCTACATTTTATGTTGTGTCATATCACATGAGAGCCGGAGCAAAACGTTTGTAACTCTACCTCTTATATTGATATACTGAATTGGAACTAATATCTTAGCTGGAGATGATTATAAATTCACCTTAAGGTTGCTCCAAGGCCCAAGTCCTCCTGCAAAACATTGCGTCTTATGAAGGACTCCTCAAGTTCTATTCACCGGCTTAACAGCTGTTTCAGGTGGTAACTCTTGACCAGAGGCACTGGAATTATGCGATTCTGCGGCCAATGGCCTTTTTCACAGAACAATGGATTTCAGGAATTTGCCACACAATCCATCATCTACAGCATAATCTACAGATTTTAACAAAAACATTTTTTGCTTGTAGCTCAACTGGATGAAAAATTACTAAAAACTCAGCAACATATGTTTGTGTGCAGTGGAAGGCCCCTCACCTATGGTGAGGGGCCTTGAGTGGACTGCTTTAGTGGAGTGCTCCCTTCCTTGCACAGCTCCAACTGGTAGCTGCTGCCCCCGCGCTCCCTGCTGCTGATTTTTCTGACCTTCGGGTCAGTGGTTTGAGGTTTTCCTCCATCCGTAGATACCTGCCTGTGCCTCATCCCTGGTGGTCTAGTGGTAGTGCATCACTGCTCTGCTGCTGGGCTGCTCTCTGTCTCTCTTTTTCTGCTTTTTTTTCATTCCTTTTCTGTCCCTCTTTGTACTTTTGCATTTTTTCTTCCTTTTCCCTTTTTGCCGCTCTTAACCCTGTGATCCTCAAAGGTCCCACCCCCCTCCTGTGACACTTTCCTTCTCCCCTAAGTTTCCCCCTCCCTGCTGTCCAGCCCACCTGCACACTACTTAAAGGCGGGGGCACGCTGCTAGCACGCCAAAGGCAAGCCTGTCTTTGCACATTCGCGCCTGGACCGCGCCCAGCACCACAGACCCTGGTTCTCGGACCCTCCACTGATTCAACTCCAGCACCCTCCTTGCCCTCGAAATAGGCGCAACGCAACCTGCCACTTCGCATCACCGAAGGACACCCAAAGACCTTTCTCCTGCCGAAACTGCAGCTACAACCCTGCACAGCCCCACACTCCAGCTCCTCTTGCTGCCTAGCCAATTAAAAACACGCGCACCCAACCTACTCAGCTGTATCCTCCTCAACCCCCACAAACAGGGCACAGAAATCTGAGATCTCCTAGGCTCTGTCTCACTCGACATCCCCTTCCTTACAGAAACATGGCCTAACCCCTGCTCTGGACAGACATTTCCACCGCTATCCCTGACGGCTACAAGATCACCCTCAAGGGCCGCACCCACCGACCCGGAGGAGGCATCGCCATCATCCATAAGAACACCCTCTGCTGGACCACCCACTCTTTAACCCAAGGACAACCATGGAACACCTCCACCTCCAGATCCAGACCAACCCCAACACCACCACCCTACGCAGCACCATCGTCTACGGACCCACCGGCCCCCGACTGCCGTTCACCAATACCAGCATAGACTTCATCGCACCCCAGCATCTCGCATCCACGGATTACATCCTACTCTGTGACCTCAATTTCCACCTGGTCAACCCCAGTGACCAGAACACCACATTCCATCTGGAGTAACTGGTTAACATCGGACTCAAGCAGCTAGTCACCTCTCCGACCCACGCAGCAGGGCACACGTCTACATAGTCCCCCTCACTGCCATTCTCATGATCTACGGACTCAACATCACCTGCTACGCTGACGTCCAGCTGATCCTCTCCCACACCATCAAAACCCACAGCCACCAGAACGAACGTCCGGTGTGGTATGAAGGTGGTTGCTACCTGGATGAAAGACAGCTCCCTAAAGCTCAACTTGGACAGGACCGAAGTACTCATATTGAGACACACCCTCTCAGCTTGGGACAACTCCTGGTGGCCTGCTGCATTGGGAACCACTCCTCACCCCCATAGACCCCACATGAAACTCTACATCATACTGGACTCCTCGCTCACAGTGAACTGCCAGACCAATGCTGTATCCTCTTCATGCTTTCACACGCTCCTCCTGCTTCAAAAGATATTCAAGATGGATTCCCACCAAATCCAGAACGACGGTCACCCATGCTTTTATCGGAAACAGACTCAACTACGGCAACACACTATGCTGACATCACCCAGAAACTCCTCAGGAAACTGCAGAATGTTCAAAATTTCACAGCCAGACTGGTCCTTAACATCCTCTGGTGCATCCACTTCACCAAACACCTTTGAGAACTCCACTGACTCCCAGTCAACAAAAGAACCACAAGCTCCTCACACAACACTAGTAACAAAAGTGAACCCCTAGAAAATATAATCTTATCCGAAGATCTTTCTAGAAAGCTACTTTAATGGTTTATCCAAAGAGAAATAATTAACCAGACTCACTTAGAGTGCTCAAAGATAAATGGGAGGAGGACAAAGCTCTCCATGACACATGACCAGCATATCGGAACCACCCCCTCATATTCCACGTACCTGCCAGACACCCCCTCTCTGCCAAACTGGCCCTGGCCACCGTCCCACGGATGCACAGACTAGAGACGGAGGAAGATCCTTTTCCCACTTTGCTGCCAAAACTTGGAAGACACTGTCTCTCCACCTCAGGCAATCTCATCCCTGACCCAATTCAGGAAGGATCTCAAGACCTGGCTCTTCGACTGAACCCCACTCACCTAGAGGGATCAGCAGCTCCCCCATCCACCCCCCCCCCCCCCCCGGCGTCTTGAGACGCTTGCGGGTGAGTACCAGCACTTTACAAACACCTGATTGGTTGATTGACAACTGTTAACTGGTCATTTTTCACTTATTTCTACATTTAGGGCCAGATATAGGAAGCCTAATACTGGTCGGTAACGGCCGAAATTACCGAATTTCGGCCGTTACCGACCGGTATTAGGCTTTTCAGATGTAGGAGGCCACATTTAAGGATTCAGTAATTTACCGAATCAGTAATGTAAGAAATCGGTAAATTACTGAATTCTTAAAATACCGATTTGGTAAATTACCGAATCTGTGATGTAGGGAGCACCCAAGTGAGTGCTTCTATTAGTACCAACTATTAGTTGGTGGTAAATAATGAATTCCTTTAAAAAACAATTTTTTGCTTTTTATTCAGTGCCATGTGGCAGACATACGTGTGCCACATGTGCACCCATGCACTATTCAGGGGTGCAACAGGGTGTCAATGTGGCACCCTGCCATCCTTGAAAGGGTTCCCCCTCCGGGCCCATAGGAATGAATGGGAATTACTTAATCGGTATTTACAGATTTGGTAAATACCGAATCAGTAAATACCGATTCTTTATTACCGAATCTTACAGATTCGATAACTTTTACCGAAAAATTATCTACATCCCATTTACCTATTCTTAAATACCAAATCAGTTAAATTCGGTATTTAAGAATAGGTAAATTGAGATTACCTACATCTGGCCTTTAGTTCCTAAATAGACACTACTGAAGTGAAATCTTTGCCCAGACAGTATTACCATGGGTAGAAACAACAACATAAAGAATGAGTACTATAAAAAAGAACGAGCTGCATTTGCTGCATAATTTGCCTTTTCTTGCAGCATAATTTAGTCAACCCTGCCGCATAATTTTTGTTGTTCCACTGCCACATAATTCCAGTGGTCCAGCAACTAATGGAAATTCAGAACAACTAGCAAAATGCCGTGTTATCGCAAAATCTCATAGGTCCAATGCTCCTGACCTGTTAAGAGTGAAAATATTCTCGATGTAAAAACTGCATTTTCAGTCTACACTACACCCTCACATATGACGTATGACGTATGCATGTCGCTGCTGTTAAGCATGATAAAGTGATTTCCTTCGCATAAGTAAAATAAATTAGGATGAACATTTTGGAAAATGGCATTTGGTCACGTGAAATCGCTCCATACCCCTGGCGGTGATCGAACATCAAACAACACATGGTGGCCTTCAATGGTACAATTACTGCATGACTCACGGATGCCACCTAGCGTTATTGCTCTGAAACGTTCAGTTCTGACATTCATCATAGCTGTCGGTGACCTGCTGCTTCAAAAGTGCTGTATATAAACGGTGAAATTAGAATTCTTAAGTGAGGTACAAATCAAAAAATATATAACCTTTCAAACCGAAATGCGCAATTATAATACCTTAAAAATGCGTTAATATTAAACGGCAATTTTTGTGGAGCTATTTGCCAACGTATCTGTTTGGCATGATATATAATTGATTCGGTTATATTGAGCTACTTCATTGTAGGTACCTGTTATAGTAGACAAGTATCATAGAAACCTCGCGTCACGCGACTGGCTGAAAAATCTTTCAGCAGGTGCTGCTGTGAGACAGAGGCGGCTGCTGTGAGACAGAGGCCGCGACCGTGTAGAATTATGCACCAAAAACAAAGTTCGCAATTGAATGCACGCCCCGCTGCATTTACATAGAAAATTACCATTAAAAAAAAGCTGTCGTTATTAATTCTTATTATAAAATAAAACCGAACTATTTTCACCTCCGGGTTACATGATGGAGTATACAATAATCATTGTATTTATAGTGTTTTTATCAAACAGTCTATACCGCTAAAAAGCAGCTTCGAAGGGCTGAGTAAATAATGTGTGTTCAATCATATATTACTTGAATGGTGATTCATATTATCAAACTTTGTTCTAAATAGGCAAAAGAAAATTCTAAAGTGTAAGTGAGTAGAATTTTTTTAAGTCGTTCAGTGCCTTCGTTGGGCTTTAACAATTAAATGCTGCGCCTAAATAGCATTTACAAATAATATTTAAGCTCCTTTCTATAAAACACTAGATTGTCTCGTATAAATCTAGCGAGAAGAAAAGAGCAGGTTACCATGAACAAGAACCCGGTATTGATTTTCTTGCGGTGCAGTAAAGCATCTCCATTCTATTTGGCTGCTGTCAAAGCCACTCTTTAACAGCTGGAGTCAAATTGCACTATTTACAGCAAGAGCCTTGTCAAGTGGACCATAAGTATTCGAACAATACACTATTCAAATGGCACTCCGCCACATAAATCGCTGATTTGATGAATGCCCTGCCTCGGTGACTGAGGCCAGGATAAAAGTTTCATTTTTATGAGAGGTTTTATATTCACGCGTTGAAGTAGGCTTGCTTTGAAGAACTATTAAGCCGTATATTTCGGGGCGTTCGTCTCTAAAAATAATTAAAATCTGCTTAAATACATCAAGGCAAACTTGACAACATTAATATGGATCTTGTGTCAACTGCATTTGTCACACAGGCAGAGCGGTGCCCTTCTGTCACTGGCACGCCTCCTGGCACGCGCGCTACAATCGCCGCGCTAAAATGGCGGCGCACCATAAAATCGAAGCGTGCATCTTTTGTGAGCCCGATTTCCACTCTGACAATTGTTTGCATACGAAATCACTTTGAAGTTAAGCTAGAATTGTTGGATCTCTTTCTGCGGCCGTGCACATGTTTCAAAGATCGCATTGGCCGAATCCATTCTGCGGTCCCTTCTTTGCAACACCTGCTTAAACTTTAAAACGTTTTACTGTGTGCTACTTATGCATCGCAACAAGTGGAAATTAAAATAAAAAAAGTGTTACATGAAAAATAAATAGATGTACACCCAATAGAAGGCGTGAATGTGCAAAGCCACACAACATCATCTCATTTGACTATTTTTCATTCTAAAATTGAGATTTCTTGCTTTAAGGGGGAATGCGATGTGTATCGCCTTTTTACAGCATTTTAAAACGTTTCTGACAAGATACGTCGTTTGTAAAACTAAGCATAGGAATGCGGCAGTGAAGAAAAAAAACCTTCAGATGCAAGAAAAGCTTTAATAAAAAAAACGAACATTTTAATGACACTATAATTTGCTTTAATAGGAGTTGTAGCGTAAGATGTATTTAATGGCGTCATTTAGAAAACCTGGCGTTTCACCATAAACAGAAACGTCTATGTTGCTGCTAAAAATGCTACAGAAAATCCCACTTTGAAGTTTTACAACATTGGACAAACAATCAGGCCTCTCTTGAAAGCTTTACTGATCGTTTGGGTGAGAAAATGCTAATGAAATCAAAGAGGAGGCTAGCGGTTCCATTTGATGACGTATCATGACGTAACGTATTTTATATTCGACATTGTTGGAATGACCATGAACAAACATTTTTTCTACGTTGTTAAGTTTTTCCTTCCCACTGTAGGATTTAAACATGTGGAATGTGGCTATGCCATTTATGCAATTAACTAAACCCCCTGGAAGTTACGCCAGCCGCTGAAATATGCAGCGCCCTGAAGGCCACTTGACTTGGAAGGGTGCCTGGCAGGGTCCTCCTGCTCCTTCATAGTCTACTGGGGGTCTCAGCAGCCCAGAGGCATGGGTAAACGGGTTATTTACTAGCATGCTCTTGGGCACCACAGAAGGCCCAACCGTTGGGCTTAATTTGTAAAAAAAAAAAAAAAAAAAAGCGAAACAGAAGTGCCAGGACCCTTGTCAGGAGGCCACTGCTGCAAGCACCGCCCATTGCTCTCACTGTGACTGTACTAGTATCACTACTGGCCATCGCACCCATAAAAAGAGGGACAGTTTAGACTTGAAATATACATTACAATGACTTATTCATGCCGCCGAAGCTATTCTTATAGTTGGGTTGCGGGCATTAGTGTTTTCATGTATATTTTATTATTAAACAACACCTGTTGTGCTCCTAAAAAAAACATAGGACAAACAGCGCCACCATGTGGCAGGCTGTGATAAGAGTCGATGTTAATAATAAAGCGCCAGTGACACCCCGGGTTATAGCACTGCCCCTCCTTCAGTACAGAGTGACGCTCCTGCACCTCCCTCGGCTTCATACCTGTTAACTACTACTCAACGCAGATGTTATTGAACAGTGAACGATATGGGTTGGCTGAGCCTTGCATGATTCAAGCCTGGTAACCTTCGGGTTATGCAAGGGCATCTGCATGGAGTGCATTATTCCACCAAGCTATCTTACTGAGAAACAAGGCGCGCACCTGTCTCTCAAAGACCAGAACTGCGCGGAAGCAAAATAGTATCTTAAAAGCAAAACAGTGCTCTGGGTCCTACGCATGTAATAAGCACCGGAGTTTTCCATCCTTTATTAACATTACTAATTATTGGCAATAGTATTTTGGTATCGTTTTATAGAGCACGTGCTTCCATGAAAAAGTTTAGGGCGAGTTTTCAAAAGGATTGCTGCTCAAATAGAAACTCCACGACTGCTGAGAAAGTCAAAGACGACAAAGCTAAACACCGCACACCCCCCTTAAAGCGCCGAGGATTACACATCTCAAGAGATGAAACAAACGCCTTCCGTCTAAAGTAAAACGTGCTATGATACATGGAGCTGCCAGCTTCTGTATCGGGCACCTGTTGCATCCGTCTGATTTTAATAAAATATGAGAAACATGAGAATAAACTACTGAAAAGTATCCTTTTTTTTAGTTAAATATTTCCCATTTTCTTTCTTTGCACAATATATCTTTGAAAAGGATGTCACATGTTGCGATATAGACTCGTCGTTGTCCTGCCTAATTAAGTGTACATCGCTCTGTTTTTGCCACAATTACTTTTAAATACTGAGGAACGATCATGTTAGCAGTTAATGATAGCACATATTCTTACGACGAGTTATTTCGTGGAATATGTTATACTGATCTCATTAACTCAGTTATGACATTTTTTCTTCGCTATCAATAAGATGTTGCTGTTTCCCAACTGAATACACTCAGCTTATTAGCATCTGAAGAATAACATGCTTCGGTTTCTTGCCAGGATTCCAATTAGTGACCTGCACAGAAGCATAACCATCAGTGTGCAGCAAGTGCAGTGGCACCGGGGCACAGAGACAATAGCGGCCCATTTACACATCATTGTCGCTCTGTTTTACTAGCTAACCAACAGCTGAGGCGGAGTGGGGCCATCTACGCGTGCACTGGGACCCATGCCACCCTTGCTACGCCACAGGCCCAGCATGTCTCATTCACGCTGTTCAACACCCCATCCCCTTCCCCCACCTCTTCCACCCCTTCAAACCCTTTACTCGTCGAGGGCAGATGTTTCCTCGCAATGTGTGTTTGTTTTGATTAAAGCATCGGCACACTCCCACTGTTGTTGGTAAGAGGCACGCACAGCACGCCTAGCTAGGGTTGTCTTCAGCGTGAAACACTAAAGTACAAGGGTTTTTCAGATAGTGCAGGAGTGGGTCAATGTCAGGCGAGTGCGCCATCTGCCATGCAAGATGTTCTGCAGGCTAATGCCCTAAACAGACTTTTTGGCAAAGGGCGCCGAAAACAACTTTAGAAACAAGACCAAGTTCAGGAAAAGGTCAAATCCAAACATAATGAGACTTTACAATCATGAATATATCTTAAGTTAAAGTATTCAGAAAACAGAATGTATAACTCAGATAAAATATGCCAAAAAAGTAACAAACACACAGGAAACAGAGCACCGCTTACCAATAAACTGCATAACAATGTTAATAACAGTTTATAGACTAATAATAGAGCACAGTCGTCAATGCATATGAAGTGACTTGGACAAAGATGAGGTTGAATCGAAAGCATGCAGTTATTTATTCAGTTTGACTACTGATTCTGTGACGGTTGTATTCTAGTTTGAACATTTCACAGAAAAATATTCTAACAGACATATTAATTTGTAATGTGACTACATTTTGGGGGTGTTTATAGTGATGTTAGTCAAGGTTCTTCCCCTTGGACAGTGGACAGCGGTTGTGTTGCGACTCCATTACATTTTACCAAGTATGAAGTGATAGAGGCGATTGGGTCAACATCAAGGGGGAAAGCGCCGGGCCCCGATGGTGTACCGGCTGATCTTTATAGAGCAGATCCCATTTTATGGTCAAAAATCTTTTCCCAGGTTTTTAATGCAGCTGCCCAGGTTGGTTTTCCCCTGTCATGGGCCAAAGTAGTTATTATTCCAATCTTTAAAAAGGGAGCCAGAGACAACCCGGCCTGTTACAGGCCAATATCACTCTTGGACTCACCGGCCAAAATTATGGGGAAAGTTGTCCCTGCCCGCCTAACGGATTGGTTGGACCAAAATAGTATCATCTCAGATCTCCACTATGGCTTTAGGCAGGGCAAAGGTACCGTGGGTCAATGTCTTAATCTTCATTTAATAATTGGAAAGTATACGGTTGCAAAGCATGGGGATCTGCATTTGGCCTTTATGAATTTAACCTCCGCCGTTGATCTTGTCAATCGATCAAAATTATGGGCGGCATTGCATAGTATAAGGCTTAGACGCAGACTTGGTTTCTTTTTTGTCGGTCATGCATGAGAACTCCATAGCAGCTGTGCGATACAAAAAAAATGGTAGCCTTACAGATTCCTGGGCCGTTAAAAGAGTGGCGTGATAGGGGTGCATTCTAGTACCCCTGTTGGTCACACTCTACATTAATAATTTAGGGGCCGCTTTGACTTCCAGTTGTAAAGACATCCCAAGAGGAGCCAAAATGATTCCTGCTCTGCTCTGCGCCGATGATGCGGTTTTGCTGGCAAGGACTTCAAGAGGGCTTCAAACTCTTTTAAATTGTTGTAATGATTTTATGGACTCTCTAGATTTGGTCACATATTTTAAAAAGTCCCATTCCATGTCTACTGGCCCAGGCAGAGCAAGGAAGGCCAAATTCTATTGTAAGAATATGGAACAAACAAAGGTCCCCGTTTCCCCTTATTTGGGGGTTCTCTTCGACTATAGACACTCGTGGGTCACACAACGTGCACATAAAAGGAACACTTTAGCGCGAGCCTCTGGGGCCATTGTGGAATTTGCAAAAAGAATTGGCTCCAAACCACTCCCTGAACTTATGAAAATTTACAACGCCAAGTGTCTTCCAATGGTGACCTATGGGAGTGACATTTGGGGATATACAGAGACGGGTGAAATCCAGGCAGTGGAAAATAGTTTTTTTTGTAAATTACTGTAGGTTCCGGCCTCTACCCCTGTTTTTAACATTCACGAGGATCTTGGAGATGGTTTTATTTCAGATCAGATCACAGTTGCCCCCATAATGTGCTGGCTGAGAATTTGGGCCCAACGGTCACCCAACATAAATCAGCTGATTATACAAGACTGCATTTTGCTAGACAAGGGCCTAGATATACCTTGGGTACTTTACATCAAGTCTCAGCTGGCTTCTCTTGGTTGTCCTGAGCTTTTTTCGAGCCCAAGAGCTCTGGGTAAACCAGCCCTTAGAGACCTGAAGTGGCAGTTTCTGGATAGATAAATGCTGATTAGGGAGGAAAGGGAATGAGTTAAAAATACAGTGAAGTTTTGTCACATTGAGCTAAGGTAGACAGTTGCAACCATATTGAACATACATAAATAGATCTTATCACTTGTTTGTTTTTATTTAGATTTAAGCACAGCAATGTTCCCTGGGTACTAGCCTTCCCGAAAAGGTTTTTTAAAGAAGGTTCGTTAAGACCTTGTCCTTGTCAAACCTTCTCAGAACAGAACATTCTTCACATGATATTTTTCTGTGAGTTCTATGTCTCGCTACGTAGGAAATAGATCATCCTCCCCCTAAAAGGCCAAAACTTTGAGAAAGTTAAGCCAGCGCTAAAATACCTACAAATGTTGGCATAACCAGTGTTGTGTTTTGGGGTTGCCAGCTACATCATAGGCGCAATCAGGTCTAGGAATAGGCTCATGGTATCATAGATGGGATTATGTTTTAAATGAAGTTATTTATTTAATATCACGTGTTTTTTATATCTATGTATTTATCTATCCCTGAGAACATATTGTGTTGGGTAGGAGTGTGTAACATTTGATGGTTTTTAAATATTGTGCCTTATTCTGAGAATTGGACAAACAAATTATGTATTAATGCATTGTTTTGTATTATAATGCTCTGTGTTCTGCACTTTGATGGTTTTAATCTAACCGAATAAAGTTAAACTTGAAACTTGATTCTGTGACTGTTGTATTCTAGTTTGAAAATTTCACAGAAAAATATTCTAACAGGCATATTTATTTGTAATGTGACTATGATGTCTGCCTTCATGGACGTATGAGAGACCACTCTGGAACAATATCCCTGTTATCGTGTAACATGGAAAAAAATGTCGATCAGGCCGCACTCAAAGACAAGCTAATATTAATCACTGAGGAAGAACTGCCAAGGTATGAAGAAGGACAGCATATTTTTGATAGTTACACAGTGTCTCAGTATGGTTACAGATGAATGACTATATAGTATCCAGTTTTTAAAACCAATTTTCTATACTGTTATCTTCACAATGAATATCATGCCATCAGCATGACAAAATTAACATTTAGAATAGCAAGAGGAAGGTAGGTATGGAATGCTAGACTGATAACAGAAGGAAAACAGATATTATGGAGCTCTAAAGATAAAGGATTTAATATCTAGAGTAGAAAATCTAGCTTTTCTGTTGGGCACTCTAGGTTTTTAAATATTTTTCCACACCATATTTTTGCTGAACTTAGGACTCTGTGCACTTTACCGCTTGAAAACCGGAGTAACATGCCTGTGTGTTCCCTTTATACATGGTTTAAGATAAAGATTTTAATTACAGACACATCCCTACTATATGGTGTAGGAAATGCACTCCGTTCCTGAAACGCAAATGCTACTTGTGGACTGCAGTATTTATTGTGCCATCCACAGACAGGGCCTTTTAAACATGGTCTACCATTTGTAGTTTGACTGCAGCAGCCTAAAAACCTGCTATCAAACCCATCAAAATAACTCTTTTTGATAGGCAGGATACCCTGCTTTAAATATAAACAAGCCACCCCCTAAGAGTCCCTCGCACACAAAGTAGGTTGCCTGATATCTAAAGGTGCAATATGTTTTCAAATTAAAGTTGGCATATACTTTCAGTGACAAGTCCCAAAAAGCTAGTCCCACTGACACAACTGTAGATGGATCATAGTAAATGTCAGAGTACAGATTATAAATGTTAATCTTAACATTTTAACAGGAAACAGCTAGAAAAGTCATTCAAAGTCTATTTTTCATATTTATTACACATGCAATTTATCAGTGATGTTAGATTTTTAATACACATTTAGGAAAATCATGTTTTAGAAAGCTGCCTTTTCCTGCCTGAAGGGCCGGCAGGCTAATTAAAATTAGTGTGCCAGCAGCTGCTGAGCCAGCTATTACCTTAATAATGTGTGAAAACTGCCCCACAGCAGAAAAAAATGGCTTAGACCTGGTGGCAAGATAGGCGGAGCGTGGGGCATGTGATCCCTATCAGCTCAGAAGTGAAGCTGGGGAGGTTCAAGGAGCTTCATTAACTTGAAAGGGGCAGAGGTTAAGCTTGGCCATTCACAGTTTAGTGTTAGGAGAGATCGGGGAGAGGGGAAGCATTTGCTCCCCAGAGGCACACTAGCCGTACTGTCTCTGACTCTAGTGTGAGAGAAGCTACCCCCAGAGCAGTTTGGAATGGACACTGGAGCTGTTCATTTCCCAACAACACCTCTGGGTGGAAACAAGTAAGGTAGAGCTCCCCATCTTGGATTTTAGATGTAACATGCAGTGTTGGATTATTTGCAGTAGGGTAAACAGAAACTTGTGAGAAAGTGGGAAGGGTTGCCCATGGAAATTTTTACCCTGTTGGTTAGGGAGGGGCCCAGAGTTCCCTCCACCTACTGGCCAGTGTGAAAAATACAAATGGCACCCCAATGAACCCTCCTCAGAACCCTTTCTAGACTTGCAGAAGGACAGAAGAGACCAGGACCCTGTTTGCTGCCACCTGATTGGAGCCCTATAGGATGAGACCTAAATAAGTGGACTCCAAGGATCAGCTGGGCAATCATCTATTTGGCTTTAGGTAACACAGCTATATACAGGAGGCCTGTTTTTTCCGGAAGTGATCAGTTGACCAGTACCAAGTAGACCTGGGCTGAACCTTGCTAGTAGTCTCTGCTAGAGAAAAACCCGGTCCATGAGTGTTGTCCCTGAGGTCTTTTGAGCCTTAGAATTGACCCAGAGGAAAGGCTCCAGAAACCCTGAAAAGGTGTGACAAACAACATTTTTGGGCTTCTAGGACCAGGGTTGGATTGGCTCATAAGGCAATCGGGCAGTGCTTGAAGGGCTGCTCTGACAGGTCAATGTGTAGACCCTTTTTGGCTGTTTGTGGGCCTGTCTGATTGTACACTGGGAATTTTTTGTACTTTTGATTTCCCTGAAATTAAAACAAAAATTGCCTGTAGCAAGCTCAAATTAATGCGGTCTTTCATGCTGTGCAAAACCTGTATAAAGCATGTTTTTAGAATTTCAAACTTGCCCCAATTTGCAAACAACTGGCACTTATTTTTAGCTATTTAATCAACTAAATGGGTAAACTTTTATTTTGGTGCCCAGGGCTTTTATCTATCCAATTCTGCCCTGGTCTTTGACCTCTGGTACCTAGCTACAAAGGTGTTCCATTTTGATCAACTTGCTGGAATAAACCTTCAGGCTTTCCCTAGAAGCTAAAATCTTTGACCTGTAAGAACCCACTTGGTGTATTAGATTATCACTAACTTGCAAGGGTAATACCCCACCTACCTAATTCCACTCTGGTTAGGTCAAAAGCAGCTCTCAGAATATCTATGCTCTACCACTATTAACTAAGGCACAAGCAAGAGGCACTCCCAAAGAAGTAGGAGGTAAACTAAAACTGGACCATACATTTTAAAGTCAAGAACAGAATAAAATAAAATTACAAAACCAATTTAGAGAAATAGAGAAAAATGTAATAGCAAAAAGACTCCAAAATTCACTACAATAGGTTAAGGGAATCGGAGATGTGAATTTTTAAATTGTGAAGACAAAAAGCAACAAGAAAAAGGAAATTGCATATTAAAAGTCTGTTTGCAGTTGACTGGGACTTGGGTGTGATTTTACGTGGGTGGCAATTGAGCTGGGGTTGGATAACACAAGCCAGGCCAACTTGGTTAAAGTGTTTACCATTGTAGTTATGTTATGTTATGTTAAGCAAACTTATAAAACGCATGGCTGCCCCAACAACGGGGCGTCCCAGCGCTGACAGACAGGTGGCCATAGACAGGAAATCTAAAGAGTAGAGAATAGCCACGTTTTAATCAATTTCCTAAATGCCCAGTGATCTTGTGTGCTCCGAGCAGCAAGAGGGGCAGCATTCCATATGGCAGTGGCCATTGCTTTATACGAGGGCCCCCCATGCTCTTTGCCTGCTCACTCCGGGAGTACAAGCCAGGTGCAAGTCAGCAGAGATTAGAGCTCAAATTGGGACATATGGAGAGCATAGCCCTTGCAGGATTTGGGGGCCTTGGCATGTAGAATCTTGTGCATAGTGCATAGAGTCTTGATCTGGACTCTCTGTTCAATTGGTAACCAGTGAAGAAGATTAGAGGCATGAAAGTGCTTTGGTAAGGCAAAAAGAGTGTTAGCTGCCGCATTCTGTGACCGTTGGAGTCTTTTAGCTACGGATTTGGTCACACTGAATAGGAGCCCGTTACAATAGTGTAATTGAGACTGCAATACAGATTGAACAATCGTTTGGCGAATGGATGCATTAAAGTATCCCAAGATGGGTTTCAGGCCACGCAGGAGGCCAAAACAAGTCCCCGCCACTTTTTTTGCGTGGTTCTCAAATGAGAGGGCATTGTCCATCAGGACTCCTAAGTTCTTAACCACGGTTTTTGGTAGGGTTGGGGGTAGCCAGAGCCGTAGGTCACCATTGGTTGTCCCATTGTTGGCTGTCACAACTCACCAATGCACCTCAGACTTGGAGGAGTTCATTTGTAAGTAATTGTTTGCCATCCAGTCTAAGATGGCCAGAAGATCCTATTGGAATTTCACTTCGTCTTGTTTAAGGTTATTGGAAATGGTAAATACCCGTTGGGTATCGTCAGCAAAAGATACCATATTGATGTTCTGTGCTTTAGCCTAGAGGGTCAGTAGGCAGACATATACCTTGAACAGCGTGGGGCTCAAGGCAGAGCCCTAGGGGACCCCGCAACCGAGAGGGTAGATGCTAGATGAATAGGGAGGAGCAGAGACCTGAAAAGAAGATTGGTCAAGAAAGATGCAAACCAGACCAGGGCCTTGCCCTTGACCGCGATCTCCTCGAGCCGTTGCAGCAGAATCTTATGGGACACCGTGTCAAAGGCCACACTGAGGGCTAATAAAATCAGTGCAGAGGTGTTACCCTCATCTAACGTGACCCATAGCTGCTCTGTTACTGCCAGTAGAGCTGCTTCAGCACTGTGTCTAGGCTGGAAACCATTTGAGACCTGTCCAAGATCTGATTTACTTCCAAATGCTTGGTCAGAGCCATGTTAAAATGGGACTTCATATTCTTGGCCAAATATGGTAGCAAATAAATTGGACGGAAGTTCTCCGGCAGAGATGCATCCAGTGTGGGTTTCTTCAGCAAAGGAATGACCTTAGCGTGCTTCCATGACTTAGGGATCGCCGCAGTTTGAAGTGACATATTTCTCAATTCCCGACCCTTGGTCAAGAGGCAATCATGGAATTTCATAAACAGGTCGGGTTTGAGAGGATTATCGGGGAAGCCTGATTTGACCTTCATAGACAGAGCGTCCAAGTCTTTAAGAGACATGGGTAGCAGATCTTATAAAAAATGGGATTAAACTATCATGTTGGGGTTCACCAACGATACGGAGACTCCTGTCCTCGTGTCGAGTGCACTCTAAATGTGTTCCACCTTATTGATGAAGTATTTAGCCAGTGATTTGCATTGTATATTGGAGGATATGATGTTATTGGCCTCAGCTGGGAGTTTCACAATGTCTTTTATAAGGGAAAAGATGGTTTTGGAGGGGTTGGGGCTTGACGAGATCAGACTGGCATTGAAGGTGGCCTTGGTCTTTTGAACTAGTTTATGATAAACTTTAATTGCTTTCCTGTAAGTGATTTTTGCAGTGGAGTCATAAGCAGTTCTCCAAGCCCGCTCTAAAGTTTTAAATGTTTTGTTTTCCAAGATGAGGATCTCGTTGTACCAGGCGTGGGTTTGAATAACCTGGGTGTAGTATTATGCTAGCGTAGTTTGTGAAGTTTGCGCTATTTTGCACTATGCAAATTAAACGAAGCACAGTGCAAACATGCGTAGCGTGGCAGTCATTTTTTGCTTGTCCGTGGTCCTCCACGTCAAGTTGGCAACCGCGAGTGAGCAAAATCACATCCTGGCGAGGCTTTTTCCTCGTTTGCGATCCGCAACTTCAAGATGCGGATCGCCAGCGTGGAAAAGAAACTTCCTGGCGAGATTCTCAACGCGGGGGGGGGTCAGGTATCTCATTTTGAGTGGGCGCGTATTCTCGCGACTGCTCGCGATGAGAAACTACCAGTCCGCGTTGAGAAAGCTGCCGCTCGAGTCGAAATCTACATGAGCGGCAGAAAAAGACCACTTACACTGTGCAAGATGTGGTTTGTACTGATTGCACAGTGCAGACAAGCATCCGGGACTGTGCAATCAGTGTGAACAGCATTTTGCACAGTGCACTGCACAGTTCGCGTAGCTAGGCATAGCTCGCGTAGTGTGAAGTGCGGTTTGCGTAGCTATGCGTAGCGCTACTACGTGAACAACACCCAGGGTTAGGTTTGAATACGGTTGGCACAGATCATTTTCCTCGGAATACAGTGATCAAGTGTGTTGTTCATCCAATCTCTAAGCATACTGTCAGCTGCTTCTAAATCAGTAGGGGATCCTGCGAGGGACAGGTTTAGGGTGGGTAGAAAGGTGGAAACGTCCAACTTATTCCAAGGGCACTTCATAGAAGACTGACAGGAGGAGCGTTTGGGGAGGGGACTACAATGCTGAGGCACAGAGAAATGAGAAAGTGACCAGTCCAGGTCAGAGGGATGGGTGTTTTGACCTCCAGAATCTAAAGATTCGAAAATACCAGATCAAGTAAATTTCCTGCAGCATGTGTTGGTTCCTCCACTAGCTGAGTTAATTGGCAGGCATCCAGGTCTCCTAGAAAGATGGCAATCTCATGGGAGTCAGAGCATTCCAACTGTAGATTCAGATCTCCTACCATACTGAGATTGGCTGCTTCTAAAACAAGAGTGGATGTAATGTGGACTAAAGCTTCTTGAAAGGCTTTTGCGGGTACGGTAAATAAGGAGTCTAGTAAAGGTAAAATTATGGGACAGAGTCATTTTAAACAAGGCACTTTCACAGTCTGAAATAGTCTGCGGTGTAAGCGTGCTAGAGAGCGCCAATTTAAATATGACTGCTAGGACTCCCGCTAGTGGCATTCTGTGGGCACATCATGTAGCCTGCAGAAATGGCCAAGACTGGAATGGCCATAGAGTCAGTTGTAAGCCAAGTTTCCGTCAGGAATAATATATCGGGTGAGGAGTCCTGTAGGAGATCGAATATTTCTTCATGGTGTTTCACAAGTGATCTGCAATTAAGGCTAATGATGGTAAAATATACCAGACCAGAGGCCAGAGGGGATAACCCTAGTCCCATCTCACCTCTAAATCCACATTTATCACACTGACCTTGAGGAAAATCGTGGTGCCATTTACAGTGCCCACAGGGAGCTTCGGGTTGTAGGGCACGCAAACGTTCTTGTGTGTACATTTGCCTATGGGAAGTCCCAGGGCCAAGAATCCTGTCGACTGGTGACGTCCAGGCACGGACGGGCGCAGATGGGCTTGCCTTAGGTGCACCAGCGGTGTGCCAGCAACGCTCCCACTGCAAGCCCCTGAAGAGAGTCACCAGCAGGCCGCGCAAGAATGTAGGTATACGCCCTCCACACAATCGCCACACAGGCGCGGTGGAACAGGGCGATGACAGGTAAGAAATGAAAAGTGCAATAAGGGTTAAAATACGGCAAAATAAGTATAAACCAGAGAGCAATAAAATCTCCAGCAGCACTTGTGTAATTTTAAAACAACTGTTAAAGTAAACTCTCGTAATCTCACGGAGTCCACTGCACGCTGCAGTAACCACTCTTTTAAATAGTTAATATCGGCGAAAGAAGCCTGACCCCTCCAAGCCCCAGGAGTGAGTCACCAGTAGACTGCTCAAGAACGCAGGTATATGCTCTCCACACCATCGGGACACAGGTGCGGGGGAATGGGACGATTACAGGTAAGAAATGTAAAGTGCAATAAGGGTTAAAATATGGCAAAATAAGTATAAACCAGAGAGCAATAAAATTTCTAGCAGCATTTGTGTAATATTAAAGCAACTGTTAAAGTAAACTCTAATAATCTCACCTAGTCAGCTGCGTGCCGCAGTGACCACCCGTTTAAATGGTGGAAATCGGCAAAATAAGCCCGCCCCCTCTAGCCCCGGAAATGAGTCACCAGCAGGCCATGCAAGAATGCAGGTATACGCCCTCCACACAATCAGCACACAGCAGTGGTCGAATGGGGCAATTATACTTAAGAAACGCAAAGTGCAAAAAACTTTAAAATACGGCAAAATAGGTATAAACCAGAGAACAATAAAACCGATATCAGCACTTGTGTAATATTAAAACAAATGTTAAAGTAAACTCTCAGAATCTCACTAGTCCGCTAAATGGTGGAATCCGGCGAAATAAGCTCGCCCCTGAAGCGAGTCACCAGCAGTGCAAGAACACAAGCTTACACCCTCCACACAATCGGCACACAGCCGCGGTGGAGCAGGGCGATTACATGTAAGAAATGCAAAGTGCATTAAGGGTTAAAATACAGCAAAATAAGTATAAACCATAGACGATAGACGATAGAACAATAAAATTGCTAGCATCACTTGTGTAATATTAAAACAACTGTTAAAGTAAACTCTAATAATCTCACCGAATCTGCTGCGCACTGCAGTGACCACCCGTTTAAATGGTGGAAATCGGCGAAATATGCCCGCCCCCTCCAAGCCCTGGAAGTGAGTCACCATCAGGCCGTGCAAGAACACAGGTATATGCCCTTCACACAATCGGCACACAGCCGGGGTGGAATGGGGCGATTACAGGTAAGAAAAGCAAAGTGCAATCAGGGTTAAAATACAGCGAAATAAGTATTAACCAGAGAACAATAAAATTGCTAACAGCACTTGTGTAATATTAAAACAACTGTTAAAGTAAACTCTTGTAATCACACAGAGTCCGCTGCCCGCTGCAGTGACTACCCGTTTAAATGGTGGAAAGAGGCGAAATAAGCCTACTCCCTCCAAGCTTGAAGTCTTTTATGTTGTTGTATAGCTCCTGCTGAAGCTATTTGCTTTGACACCAAAAAATCCAAGAGGAAGAAACCTGGATTTTGTAGCTACTGTTAGGACTTTGAGGATCAAATAAACTTGTTGCAATGCCCTAGTCCAAGGTTTTACATTCAGAGGTAATTCATCCCTTTTGTAACTCAAAATCCTCCTGCAGGGCAGTGCAGGAGGCTATGGTTGGGCAGTGCTTCACAAGCCTAGACTAAGGGTGGGCGTAGTTCGCGAAGTAGCGCTACGTGAAGTGCACTTCGCACTACGCGAACTTCACGTAGCACTACGCGAGCTGCGTAGTAGCATGTTCGCACTGTGCAAGATGCGTTTTCAATGATTGCACAGTGCAGACAAGCATCCGGCACTGTGCAATCATAGAAAACGGCATCTTGCACAGTGCGAGCTGTAGTTTTCTGCTACTCAAGTAGATTTTTACTCGAGCGGCAGCTTTCTCAACGTGAACTGGTAGTTTCTCATTGCGAGTGGTTGCAAGCATGCGCAACCACTCGCAATGAGAAACCTGACCTCCCCGCGTTGAGAATCTCGCCGGGATGTCATTTTGCTTGCTCGCGGTTGCGAACATGACGTTGAGTGCTGCGAACAAGCAAAAAATGACCGCTGCACTATGCTATGCTGCACTACGCGTGATCGCACTGTGCTACGTGCAGCTCGCGTAGTGCGAAGTTGCGCAAACGTAGTGCTTTTCCCAGGGTTAGACTAGACACCTTCTTCACTCGTTACTGCTGTGAGTGAGATGCACCTGGTTTTATTGCTTGTTTTGAGTGCCGTTTCCCTGGGCAAGCCTCAGCACTTTGTGAAAGTCCTCCAGAGGGGCTAAAAAGGACTACGTTCCACATTTTTCAACATGCCGGAACAAACCAGCAGTACCTTGATTCGCAGGGCAGGCTTCTCGCTCTAGCCAGGTCTTCTGCTGGGACAAGTCCTCTGTTTTCAGCTGGGCATATCTTGGAATCAGGAGTCCTTCTGCTTTTTGTGTCCCTGAAGCAGGTATCAGAAGGCCAATTACTTGGTTTTTTTTGGAGAGCAGTTCCATTGCCTGGGCAGCAACAGGAATTAGGAGTCCTCGAGTGTGTCCTATTCTTCCCACAGGAAGGCCTCCTTCATGTGTAGAATTCCCATGTCCAGTAATGTTCTGCTGAAGTGGTAATTGAAGTGCAAGATTTATCATGTGCACAAGCCAGTGATTGGACAAAGTCTACCATCCAATCCTAAATTTTTTTTAACAGTCCCACACCTTATTTTGCAGCACTTCCTTTGTGCCTCACTGTAAAATTACCAGGAGCTCTTGTTTAAAGATGTGGCAGAACCCATCTGCCACCAGGCAGACCTGTCTTCAGTTCTTTAGCCAGTCCCCTATTTAGAGTAGCTCTCTTCCCACCCGACATGGTCAAAACGGATTCCCTCACAAACTGTTACATGAGCCTGGCTGTCTGAGGGTCTTTGGATTGAATAGGAGAAACCCTCCCTAGCACATCCAAGCCTAAAGAGGTAGTGTTAAAGCTGCCCTTTGAAAATGTTACGGTCTACTTCAAACCAGGTACTCCCTGCTAAGTGCTCTTCCTGGGCTCAGAGCCGGGCAATTGTCCTCTGAATGAAGACTGCTTCCTCTGCCAGCCAAAGATCTACATTCCAGTTCTGAAGGAGCTGATTGTCAAAACTGGCTTTATGCCAGTTTTGGCTCAGACTGCACAAAGTACAATATTACAAAGTTACCTTTCCTTTAAATGATCAAAAATCCAACTTGCCCTTAAATTAGATTTTGAAAATTAAGTAGGAAATACTTTAATACATTTTTCTTTCATTTTCACAAGCAGAGATAGAAAATAATGATTTTAATCTCATCTGTGGCTTTTCATGGAAACGCCATGCAATGCCTAGACAGTGAAATTACTTTTAGGGTTTATTTTGTGGTGAGACCACACTTACCAAGATATGTAGCGTGACCTAATTTTATACATTAGTGTCCGGTCTGTGGGTTTACAAGGCACAATTTAGTGGCGTCTTATGAATATATAACATAGCCTTGGTCGAGCCCACACTGGTGATACCCTACTAGTGTGCAACCAGGTGACGAAGTATATCACAATAGTGGGTGAGGGTCTTTAAATCGAAAAAGATTTTTCCTTACCTACTTTGTTTTTCAAAATAATAGTATAAAAATAAGTGGTTTGAACAAGGTCCAGGATAATTTCTGGCGGTACGCAGTTTTGTCACTCACATGGGTGGTCTAAATATTAGTCCGTTTTCAGCTAAGCTTGCAGAGTTTTATGTAATCTCTTTCATTTTGCATATGCTTGTAATGCAAAATGTCAGAAAATGTTCAATACTAAGCTCCGAGCTCAGCCTATAATATGCTTTGTAGGCCATACAGATAACTTTAAACCGAAGTCATCTGTCGACTGGTAACCAGGTTAAGGCTTTCAGAATGGGAGGGACAGGCTCATTCCGTTGATCCCTACGAGCAGCCTTGAAGCCCAATTCTGAATTCTCTGTGGCCAAGTTATAGCAGTTGTCTGCTATCCTGAGTACAAAACAGTGCAATAATCAAGCCTTGATAAAATGGTTGCTTGAAATATCTTTTTGTGGCTTTGTTTAGGCAGCATAGGAACATTTTTAATTAGTCTTTTTAGATACTGAGCACATGATCCCAATACCACTGTAATCTGTGCCTCCAGGTTCAGGTTATTGTTTATTTTGACTACCAGATTCTTGGCATGTCCTACCAGAATGAGATGTTTTGAATGAGAATGAGGTCCCCCAGGTGAGCAGGCCACCAGTTTAGGATGTTGAAAATTGATTGGTGGCCAAAGCACAACAGTTCAGCTTTGTCCCTATCAGTGTTAGAGCATTTGTGCTCATCTAAGCCATCACTGCCGACAAACAATTGTGTAGATTTGACGCATTTTCCACATCATCTGCAACTTAAACTACACTTTGGGTGCCATCCGCGTAGGATACAAAGGAGAGCCTGAAGCTTTTGATAAGAGCTATTAGCGGTGGGATATAGATTAAACAGGGTGGGACTAAGGATAGATCCTTTCAGGACACCTCACAACAACAGTTTCACTCTTGTAGTCTTTGTTCTCTGAAATAGGGCATTTTAGGATACCGTGTCAATTGCTGCATTAAGATAAAACAGGTCCTGCGCTATGTTGCTTCCCACATCCAACAACATTCTTATGCCGTCTACAACTGATATCAATGCAATTTCTCTTAAATGCATAGGTATGAAACCCACTTGTATTTTATGGAGTACATTATTAGTCTCTAAATCATTCTTAAGGTGTCTTCAATTTTTTTTTCTAAAATTTTAGCAATGCAAGGTGATCTTGATATTGGTCTGAAATCAGATAGTATATTAGTACGAGTAGAATTCTTTAAGATTTGTTCCATTGTTTAGGGCATACTGCTGAGTCAATAGATAAAATACATAGCTTGGTGATGACCGGAGATAGAATATCAGTTACTAGCTGGTAAAATGGACCAGGGCATAGATCTGAAGAGGAGCCCCGACTTAATTGTTTTGATAGAGATACTCACTGCCTCTTCTTTTAGGGGCTCAAACCCCATTAGAAATGCAAGTGTGAGCATCTGGGAATTCACTCGTACCTACTTCACCCTTCCTTCTAAGGAGTTTCTTCCTGATGTTTTAATGTTGTGATGACAAAAAATATGCAAAGGAGTTAGAGGCCTTCGTCTCAATATTTTGTGGGGTAGGAAAGCATCATTTTGTAAACTATTTTTAATACTTCTCGGTCTGAATTCTTAGCTTCTATGATTCTTTTAGCATAATACACCTTTAAGGCTGTCTGCACAGTTTTTTTTAAACATTTTCAATTTTGCTTCATTTATTTTAGCATCTACTCCCCCAATGTAAGGCACCATGTGAGTTCCAACGTTTTACAACGCTTTTTCGCGTATTGTAATCCCAGAGTATGAAAGAAAGGAAGGACGTTTACTTTTCTTTCATTTGGTTTGACTGAGGCAGTAGAATCGACGGCTTTTAATATCCAGCCGTCAAGTTCAGTCACAAATTGGTTAACCTCTTTGTTGGGTTTCTGGGCCGGACCTGGAAACCCTCTCAAAGCTTTGGTAAGCCTGTTTGTTGACCTTGGGCAATGGTCATCCCATGAAATGGCACCCCTTAGACTCTCCTCTGCTACACTGGTGACAGTTATTTAATTGAAAACCGAATGATGATCTGACCATACTAATAGGCTTTGCAGCTTTTAGTATATTACATGTGGAGAAAATAAGATCAAACATATACCTTCATTGTGTGTGTTGTTGTTCTAGATTTAGGGAAGTCAGATGTTAAAATACCCTGATAGGAAAAAACCTATTAGACTGCAGTAAAATGGTCTAATAGCCTCTGCCACGATTGCTCCAAAGTTAGTTCCATAGATCGGGGGCCAATATAACAGCAGGCATGCAGTGGATAATTTGTGAGAGCCTTTAACTTTAAAAAGCAGAGTTTCTGCTTGTTTAAAGTTGAGGCTTTTGCAATTTGTAAAGAGGACTTAGGTAAAATATTGCCCCTACTCTCCAATTTTCTCTATCTTGGCGAATTACATTGTATCCATCAGGGATCGTGTCAAGATTTGTCCTACATTTAGCATCTAGGGACTCGAGAGGGGCAGGATGCGGTTGGAATGGTGCGGGATAGAAGGTTGAGGGGGTTCTAAGGAAGGCGGTTAGAGACATAGAGGCTTCCGTTGCTGGCACTGATTGTTGGCTGCTCCTTATGTTTATAAGTATTAATAAATTTACTTCTGAACCATTGTACCGGCGCACCACGTTCTTACAGTTTGGTACTGCACAATCATTTAACTGGGTCTCTGAGAGGCATAACAAATTAAAATTTTCTAATCCTTAAAGGAGTGCAATCTCCTTCACGTGTTTACTAAAAGGCCAACAGGTTAATAACATCCCTTTTACTTTGGAGTGGGCATCAACTTTTTGGCCCCATTTTGCTGATTTTTGTCTCTCAAAACATCTTCTAGGTTCTCTATATGTATTCTAGAACCCTGCTTTAGGAGATGTAATTCTGCACATCTGTGCTTTAAATGAGTATCCAAAAGGGCAGCATGGCCGGTGCTTCCGGAATGCTGACGGCTTGCCTTTGGTGAGCCCGCTTTGTGGCCACGCAACTGAAGACCCTAAATAAGCATGAACATTAGGCAGAATGTTTGTATATTATTCCTGTATTTGTTACAAATCTTTCAGCCAAACCTTTAATCTTACACATTAAAAAATTACCACAGATGCATTTTTTAAAAAGTTTTTACATCTCAGTCTTTGTTACCTTATTTTGATTTTCTTCGGCTGTGTTGAACTCTCTAATCAATCTTCTTATACCTCAATAACAGTTAACAACAAAGAACATGGTCCCTGAACTAGGTTTAGAGGTTAAGCAGCTGATGTTGAAACTCGGGGACCAGAAACTGGAACCTAGCTTTCATCAGCCAGGTTACAATTTCTGGCCCCCAGGTTCCAATACCAGTTCTACACATTGTTGGAATTGAGAACCATGTTCCTGAACTCTGTCAACTTTCCAATCTTATAGCACTAGAATTCTCACTTCTTGTAGCTTGTGGGGTTGACTGAACCTCACTCCCCCTTTTCTCACACCAACTCTGGGTAATTTCACACACACTCATTCACCTTTGCTGATGTGCAATCTTTACAACAGAATACACATCTGCCTGATGCAGAACCCAATTTTAGATCAAAGCAGTCCATTCATCTTGTAGGTTGAGACCAGAGTTTAGACTATCAGTCTTCAAAATCCATTTAAGTTCTTCTCTATTCAAGAGACGGGTGAGGTCACCACCTCTGGGTGGAATGATGATCTAAGAAATTACGGTCCACCGAATGTCATTCTCCGTGTGTCCTTTCTCCAAAAAATGTTCCACCAATGGGGCATTGGGTGTTTTACAACGAATACGGCTCCGATGTTGGGATATCCTCAGCTTAATTTTCTGCTTGGTTTGGCCCACGTATAAATATAGATTGACTCTGTCTATATTTTATTTAATTTGTTTTGAAATTCTCCTATGCTTGGGACCATTGTTGTTTGAAAAAAAGTATGTTCCCCGAGGTCCCTGCTGACTAAATTGGGGCCCCTTTGTTGCTGTTAAATTAACTGTGCGCAATCAGCTGATTGCAAGGGTTTTTCTCTCCTTCCACTTCTCCTAAGTGGTCACCTGCCTTCCGGTACCTACAGCTGTGTACTTCTTGTCCCTTCCCTACTGTCTGTGTGTTATGTCTGATTCAGCACCCTTATACTCTATCGAGTATATTAACAAAATCTGTGCAGGCCCCTCCTTGTTTGATACTCCAGATGAACCCTCTTCAACAGGCAATGCCAGTCTCTCAGAAGACTTAGAAAAATATAAGAAAAAACATGCTCGGCTAGAGTTAATGATGCACATGTTGACTCAGTATTTGAAATCTAACACCATCCCTCTAGGTTTACAAGTTAGAAATATTCCAGGTGTGTTCACCGACAACCCTAAGTACATCACCGGGTTTAGCGGCATTGGCACTACCTGTTCCCGACATTGGTTAGTACTGGGGATTGAAACTGCGGTTGAGGAACTTAAAAAATTGGAAGATATTATCAAAGATCTGGAAAAACAGATCACAGATGACAAAACCATTGCTGATACAAAGTCCTTATTAGAAAAAATTGACAAAACGGTGGCTGAGTTCCACCGGATTGAACAAAACAAAAAATCGAATAAAGTGAAGAAGGACATTAAATTCTTCTCATTAGAACGGACTTATCCTTATCTACAGAAAGATTTTTACCTGAACCGTAACTTTAACCCACATCAACAAACCCCTAGACCCTGGGGCCGTTTTAATAAAAGGAACACAGTGGTAGGTTTTACTGATTCTTCAGCAGAATATTCCGATAGCTCCGACCCAGGAGAAGGAGCGAGTGGGCAGCAACGCAATCAATCCCATTTTTTATCAAGAGGCAATCAAGAACCTCAAAAGAAAGGAAGGGTCAAACAACACCAGAGATGGCACAACCCCCCTGGGGAACGCCAAACGAGACACAAATTTTACCAATGGTAAATTCAGATTGTGCTCCTGACCTTATTCCAATTTTCAACAGTTCAAACCATACTCTTTCTAACTATGAATCATCCCTCCTCCGGAGAGGACTATCTTTTGTTCCTGCCACCTACCCCAACTTTTTGGACCTTCAATCCGAATTGATGGCCTTCTTTTGCAAATTAAGATTACGTTCCTATTTTGAACTTAATCCCTCTGAACCTAAAACCACTGTAACACCTTTCAGGCCACCATCCACCTTTTCCCCTACTACCAACATGATACCAAGAGAAATTGTCACGTTTGAGAGGGTTATCCTTAAAGAGATTTCTGAGCTAGAGAAAGCCCATCTCTTTATACCCTACAACATCTCTATTGAAGAAAAGACCGCCATTTCCACCCTAAAAAACAACAATCAGCTAATAATTAAACCTGCTGATAAAGGTGGGGGTATCGTCCTACAGGACATTGATAACTACAAAGAGGAATTGCAACGTCAGGTTTCAAATACTGATCATTATTGCAAACTACCATGTAATCCTACTAAGGAACTGCAGACCCTGATCAGGCAGCTCACAACAGACGCTATGTCCAATGGTATCATTAGCCAACATGAATACAATTTTCTGAATACCACCCACCCAAGAATCCCTGTGATCTATACTTTACCAAAGGTCCATAAAAGACTTGACAAACCCCCAGGTAGGCCGATAGTGTCAGGCTGTGGCTCGGTGCTTGAACCACTGGGGCACTATGTCAACTATTTCTTAAAAGACCTTGTACCAACAACTCAATGTTATATCAGAGATAGTATGCACATGATAAACATCATAGAAAACCATGCATTTAATCCTGAAATTGAGACTCTGTGTACACTTGACGTTGAGTCTCTGTATACGAACATACCCCAGAGAGACTCCTTGTTGGTGATGGAAAGCATCCTTAATACCAGGCCCAGCCCTCACAGAGCTCCCACCTTATTCATTGTACAAGTCCTGGAAATTTGTCTCACCCGAAACTTTTTCATGTATGATTCCCAGTACTACCAACAGGTACGGGGTACTTCTATGGGGGCTATTTTTGCCCCCACCCTGGCGATCCTATATATGGACTGGTTGGAGACCAACACTATACTGTCTCCCACCAACCCCTTCCACCAAGGACTACACACATTGAAGAGATATATAGACGATATCTTTTTAATCTGGGGTGGCACTGTCCCTGAGCTCCAGGGTTTATTGCACTGGCTCAACAACAATTTAAATGGCCTCACTTTTACTATAACCCACAACCCTAACACTATTTCTTTTCTTGATCTAAACATCCAACACCAAGATGGCACTCTATACACCTCATTGTTCCGCAAACCCACGGAGAGAAACACCTTACTGAGTTATGACAGCTGTCACCCCAGGGCTCTGAGGGACAGTCTGCCTTATTCCCAATTTCTAAGACTAAGGAGAAATTGCTTTAAGAAGGAAGATTTCTTCCGTGAGGCCAACACTTTATCTGAGAAACTCATGTTCAAAGGGTACCCGAGGCGCATGATCAAGAACTCTATGAAAAGAGCCTGGTACTGCCCACGTGAAACTCTTCTCGAACCCAAACCCAAACAACCATCAGAAAAATTGGTGTGTGTCACTACCTACTCCCCAATTTCCAACCGTGTAAAACAATGTGTCAAAAAGAACTGGCACATCCTAAATTCAGGGGTGTTAAATTGGGATACCCCTCTTTTTGCCTTCAAGAAAAATAAAAATCTTAAAGATCAACTGGTGAGGGCGGCACTACCATCTGTAAGAAATATTACTCTCCACGATCACTGGCAATTACCACCACTCCTTGGCCATTCTCGTTGTGGGTCCTGCATTGTATGTGACTTCTCAATAGATGGTAAAGAATTTGTGTATAAAAATGTGAGAAATGCGTTAAAAACATTTACAAATTGCAACAGTCAAAATATTGTGTATGCCATTCTCTGCCCATGTGACATGTTATATGTGGGCCAAACCAAGCAGAAAATTAAGCTGAGGATATCCCAACATCGGAGCCGTATTCGTTGTAAAACACCCAATGCCCCATTGGTGGAACATTTTTTGGAGAAAGGACACACGGAGAATGACATTCGGTGGACCGTAATTTCTCAGATCATCATTCCACCCAGAGGTGGTGACCTCACCCGTCTCTTGAATAGAGAAGAACTTAAATGGATTTTGAAGACTGATAGTCTAAACTCTGGTCTCAACCTACAAGATGAATGGACTGCTTTGATCTAAAATTGGGTTCTGCATCAGGCAGATGTGTATTCTGTTGTAAATATTGTATTTTAACTGTAATGTTTATAAGCTTTTCTTCAAAGCATGTCACTGGTTATTAACTTCACCACACTTGTCGTCGCTCTTAGTCCTTTCCTTATTTTTATGCCCTATTCTCACCCCCCTTCACTGATCCAAGATGGCAGTACGGCAGTCCTTCCTTTATTTTTAATACCCTCTCAGGACCAATCGCAAGTATTATTAACTTGCCTCGTCACACCCCCTCGAGCACGCCAGGAGTGAGATTCTTTACCGTCTACCCGGTAAGTTTACTCCGTTGATAACCGGCGATTCCGACCTTCCTTGCCGGTTAAATCCCCATGCCTGAATCCCTATCCTCTTCTTCCAGGTCCCCTGGCATCCGACGAATACAATCTAGTATTGCGGTTCCCGCCCCCCGATTGTGGTAAGGAAATTCCCTTCGCTACCCCCGGGCCCCCTACGCATTGGCGCCAACCTTCTAATTTCCTATTTTGTCTCCCCAGGGTGGACGTTGTATGCTCAATTATCCCACTTATCCGACCTCTATCCTTCGAGGTCATTACCCCGGTATGCCGTCACTCTGCCATTTCACGCAGATGCCCTTCCCCCGCCGCTCCTACCACCGAACCCGCCCGAGTCACCTACTTTTTCACTACTGCGGTATTGAGGATAATGTCACGACGGGCTCGATCATGATGTCCGCCTTTCAAACATTTTCAAATACTTTCACCTTACCCGCGCCTTCAGCACAATGAGATTCTCCCGGACTACCGACCCTATCACTACTGCGGTATTAATTTCACGTCGGGCTCGATCATGATGCCCGCTAGGTAATCACTTCAATCTTTTACCTCCACTTTAGCACTGGACAGATCTACTTCCTTTGGAAACTAAACGTGTGATAGCTAATTCCACGCACTTCCAACCTGAGCATCTTTAATGCGACCCCACTCAGGTTCCCGTATCCATCACTCTCTAGTTCACTCTTAATCTCTTACACCCCACCATTATCGCGCCACACACTGGCCACCCTAAGTCACTTATCTATTCTTGTGAACGTAGTTCATGCAACTAAATGTACATAATTTCCCTTTTCCCCCCTTTAAGCATTTAGAGGCTAAATCACTTTAAGGCTTTTCATTGTAATTGTCCTGATGATGGACCCTGTGACTCACTAAGGGTCCGAAACGCCGTCGACTTTTCAAGCACTGAAACTAAACTGTGATTACTATGTGTTGTAAAGTGCTTAGTTGTGATACTCTGTACAATTGGATTGTTGGTAGAGTAACTTGCTTTGCCTTATAAAGCCCTTCTTTGCTGTTTACATCAACCCTATGTACCCGGTCTGTAAGTGCTGGGCACAGGCTTGTGTTCCACACTGGCTGACCGTTGGAAGGTACTCTGTGTGATTTAAATACATGAATTTTGAGTAAAATCTCTGAAAGACCGCTGTCCGGCTGGACATGTCTCTCTAAATATAGATTGACTCTGTCTATATTTTATTTAATTTGTTTTGAAATTCTCCTATGCTTGGGACCACTGTTGTTTGAAAAAAAGTATGTTCCCCGAGGTCCCTGCTGACTAAATTGGGGCCCCTTGTTGCTGTTAAATTAGATGTGCAATCTCTTAGCACACTTGATGGAATAAAATCTGACTATACTCTGATCCAATCCTCGCCACCAGTGATGATAGATGGAGTCGTCCTTGAAAGTTATGCAATGTAATTTATTGAAACAACAGCAAGTAAAGTGATACAAAAGGAGAGAACAGAAAATACAGTCGCTTTTCCCAAAAACTGTGACAAACTGACAACTCTACCAACTTCCTTAGTTAGAACTCTGCTCTTTAACGCACCATAACAGAACCCACATTAGCAGGATTCAGACACAACACAGGCCTCAGCACTTGACAGCAAATTGTGTAATTTCGTACAAAAACACTTTATCACCAGGTGCATAGAAATATAAACATGTGAAATGTAGATACATGAAATGCAAATGTGTTAGAAATTGGATTCCTGGTTGGCTAAGGTATGCACCCAGGCCATGCAAGAACCACCACCATCTGGTCAGGGTAAGATAGATACACACTAAACGATAACCTGTGGCACAGAGCAGTTAGGTTTATCTAAAGAGGCAATGTGTAAAGTATTTGTCCAACATACGCTCAGTAAATCAATTATTACACCACAAAAAGGCTGAACACAGGTTTAGAAAAATAAAAATTTCTCTGGGAAAAATTAGACCAAAATGACATAAATGGAATCCATAGAATGTGAGGTATGATTTTTTAAAGAATAAATGCAAAAACAGTGCTTAAAAGTTAATAGAGCTAAAAAGTTACTTGCGGTTGTGGTAGATCAGGGTAAATTCAAAGTTCAGGTCAACCGCGATTGAGGGCAGGCACCCTACAGGATTCATACAGGTCCCGCTAACAACATAGAGCAAAAGTGTTGAGGTGAAAGACTCGAGGCGAGCAGTCACCGCTTCGTCGTTGATCTGTCAATGGAGGTGAGCACTGTCAGTGCCAATCTGTGCAGTTGATGGAACCTTCAATGTCAAACCCCTTTCCGATGCAGGCTCTGTGTCAATGTCAACCCGGGCAGCCCGTCAAGGTGATGTAGTTGATCAGCTCCTGCATTGGCGTGGAAGCGCTATGAGTAGGTTCCGATTGATGCAAAGTCGTCGCTGTGTCAATGTTTAGCAAAATAGCTGCAGACACCCCTTCTGAGACCCAGAACTTGGAGGGGCACCTCAGGCAAGGTTAGGACTCCAAGAAGGCAGAGTACAGCAGGATTGTAGGCAGAGTACAGCAGGATTGTAGGAAGTCTTTTGTGTCCTTGAGACTTCAGAATACAAGAGGCAAGCCAGCAAGCCCACGAGATCACTTGGAGGGAAGTAGGAGCCCAGCTCTTCTTCCAGCAGAGTCAGGGAGCAGCCGGGCAACAAGCAGAAAAGCAGTCTGTTAGACTTGGTGTCTTTGGTGTTGTTTCCCTTGAATTTTGCATCTACCTCCTGTATTTTTGGTGCTGTGCTGGATTTCGTTTTAGCTGGCTTAGATGCTTTGGGCACTTTGCCACTGCTGATCAGTGTCAAAGTGTAAGTGATCCCTGTGTAAATTGTTATTACAATTGGTACTCCCTGATTGGCATTTTTGATTTACTGGTAAGTCCCTTGTAAAGTGCACAGAGTGTGCCAGAGCATGTAAATCAAATGCTACTAGTGGGCCTGCAGCACCGATTGCGCCACCCACACAAGTAGCCCTGAAAAGATATCTCAGACCTGCGGCTGAAGTGTCTGTGTGCAGTTGTAGGTTGCCATGCTGGCCTGGTAAGTGCACCAACTTGCCATGCCTTACCCTTCCCTTTTCTTACATGTAAGACACCCCTATGGTAGGCCCAAGGTACACCCATGGGCAGGGTGCAGTGTATGTGAACGGTAGGATATGTACTGTTGTGTGTGGCATGTCCTGATAGATAAGCACTACCAATTTTGTTTTTCACTATTGAAAGGCTATCTCTCCCATGGGATAGAATGGGAGGTACTTTGTAACATCCCAATGGGACAAGATGGAGAAATAAAGTTTATGCTCTCTGAACTCAGATTTTAATAACACATATTTTAGTAAACATGGCTTTTAAATTATGTGTTTTAAAATGAGACTTTTAGAAAGTTAGCATTTTCTTGTTTAACCATTCTGTGTGCCTCTGCCTGTTTGTATATTGACTGCTTGGTTTTCTTGTGACAGGGGCTGGGGATGTGCATTCACTGTAGACAGCCACTGGGGGTTAAGATATGCCCGTCTCTTCCTGGATGACTCTGAGCTGGGTTCAATAGACCTTGGCTGAATTTAGAGTAGTGGGCAGATTGCACCTGATTGGGGCCCGTCTCTCGTGCACAATGCTGTCTTTACCCCCTGTGATCATACTGCACCAGTGAGAACAGAACTGGTTTGGACTGGGCTGAGAGGCCCTTGCACAAAGAGAACAATGACAGAATGGGGTATAAGTAGTAGACCTTGAACCCCAGAACTTTATATCACTTCTGGAATCAAGAGGAACCTTTGCCAAGGAGAAGAGCTGACCATCTGTGAGGAGGAGTATTGCTCCTTTGCGGTATGGTGTGTGAGGTTGGCCTGCAGTTGCTGTTCCTGCCAAGGAAAGGACAAAGACTGGAACTTTGTTGTGAACCTGTTTGAAGAAGGTCTCCTAGGGCCTGTGTGTGCTGGTGTCCTGTTCTGCAGTCTCAGGGACACAAAGACTTCACCCACAGCTCCCCTGAATTCTAGTGCTCAGAGTTATTACCTGCCAAGTGGTGCAAATTCCAGTTCTTAGCCTCTGGGGGTTGTTCCTGCTGTTGGGAGATTTAATAAACCTAAGGAACTGAAGAAACTGATGCATCTCTCTTCTTGCAGCTGTTTTTCCTGACGCAGCACCACTGTGTGAGAAGAATCTCCATGCATCACCGTGCCGCTGCCAAATGATGATGTGCCTGTCGCAGCTGCAAGAACCAACCCATCGGGGAAGGCTGAAGAACCGATGCAGCGATGCTTGTCACCGCTGCATAGATCGCCGGGGTATCTCTGATTTCCATGCATCGTACTTGTGCTGCAAATTTTCCCGACGCATCACCCACGGACCAGAACTGTCTTGCTGTGGACGCAACACTTACCCCTACAGTCCAGATTTGATGCTTTACTTCTCCTGGGTGCAGCAGAACTGTTGCATTGCCTCCCCTAGGACAAGGAACTGACACATCTCTTTGTTTCTTGACTCTTCCCATCTCTGCAACTGTTTGGCCTTGTGAATTTTGATGCATCTAAGGGTACTTTGTGTAGAATGACACATCCATAGGTTTCTATGGACCCAGTTACTTGAAACCTTTTGAAAAATCACTCTTATTACATATATGTTACATTTTTGTTCTTTTGAAATTGCTGAGTTTAGATAAAGATACTGTATTTTTCTGAACCGGTGTTGTGTCCATTTGTGGTGTTATTGCTGTATTACTGTGTGTTTGAGTACAAATACTTTACACATTGCCTTTGGGATAAATCTGTCTGCTCGTGCCAAACAACCCTGGGGATGAGCAGGGGTTATCTACAGTGTGTATACCCCTTTCCCTGACTAGAAGCAAGGGTCCCTATTTGGACAAATATACCTACCTCTGACATCTAGAGTCCCCCATTTTAACACTGGTGGTAAGTAGTGAGAATTTGAACTTGTATTTGCACTTGACCCACAGTGATTGGTGTACATCATCAGTCTAGTGCAGACCACAATGTAACCACACTATGGGCCCGATGTAGGTAAATCCCATTTACCGATTTTGAAATACCGAATCCTACCGATTCGGTATTTCAAAATCGGTAAATGGTATGTAGGTCCCAACATCTGGATTCGTTACCGAATCCTTAGCAATTCTTTAATTACCGATTCGGTAAATACCGAATCGGTAATGCCCATTCATTCCTATGGGCTTTGAAGCCCATAGGAATGATTAGGCATTACCGATTCGGTATTTACCGAATCGGTAATTAAAGAATTCACAAGGGTGCAGGGGGTGTCACTTTGACACCCTCTGGCACCCCCAAAACAGGCACAGGTGCCATGTGGCAGGCATACCTGCCCTAAGGGCAGGTCTGCCTGTCACATGACATAGGTGTGCATGCACACATGTGCATGCACTCCGGAATCGGTATTTTACCATGGATTTGTATTCCATGGTAAAATACCGATTCTGTAAGCCATGTGCAGAAGGTACATTGCCTACCTACATAGCATTTTCGGTAATTTTACCGAATCGGTACATATTACCGAATCGGTAAATTTACCGATTCGGTAATGATACCGATTCGGTAAAATTACCGAAAATGTGCCCCTACATCTCGGTAGCCCTTTACCGATCGGAAACGGCCGAAAATCGGTATTTTCGGCCGTTTCGGATCGGTAAAGGGCTACCTACATCGGGCCCTATGTGTTTTATTTTTGGTTATATTTTTGTTAAGATGTCTCACGGCCATCAAAGACTTCAACAGCAGCATTGCTGAATTCCACTGCTGGGAGTTCTGCCCTGCCTTTAGTTGCCAATTTCAGTTCTGGGACCTTGGAGTTTGTTTTGCTGCTTGAAACCATCAGCCTCAGAAATTTGCAGTCTTCTCAGTCAGGTAAAACCTGGATCCCCATCGGATCCGTGCCCAATTGCTATATTAAAGTTAGCGGCTGAGCCAGTATCTCAAGCTCTTACTCCCATTTTCAATTCAATGTACCTAGAGGGACATTTCCCGTTCGATTGGAAAAAAGCTTCTATTCTGCCCCTTTTGAAGAAACCAAATCTTCACTCAAAAGACCTAAACAACTATAGACCCATATCCAGACTCAAGGTTCCTGCTAAAAGTATTGAAAAAAAACTTAAACATGCAGTTGAGCCAATTACTGGAGTCCTCTCAAGCCTTGGACCAAACACAATATGGCTTCCGAGGGGGCCATAGCACGGAAGCTGCCCTTTGAAATCGACAGAAGAGATAAGGACTATTCTAGATCTCGGCTGTAAAGCGGCCCTGATCTGGTTAGATCTCTCTGTAGCATTTGATACAGTCCATCACGTTCTGTTGATGGGCCGGCTGCAGGAGTTCGGGGTTCAGGGAGCAGCCTGGAGACTCCTAAGATCATTTTTGTCCAACCGGACTCAGCAGGTGGCGCTAGGGGAATTTGTATCTAAACATTTTTCATTACCATGTGGGGTCCCTCAGGGGTCCTCACTGAGTCCGATACTTTTTAATATTTGTGTCCTCCCTCGCACCTCTTATTCAGTCCTTTGGGTTTAGCCTGACTAGCTATGCAGACGATACCCAAATAGTGGTGTCTCTTCTTCCAGCGGAATCAAAAAGCACAGCAGTCCATTTTAACGATTGCATGAAGGGAGTGGGGACATGGATGGCCCAAAACTGCCTCAAGTTAATCTACAATAAGACGGAGGTGGTATGTTTTGGGAATGATCCCAATTTCTGGACGCCAGAATGGTGGCCAGATACCTTGGGTCCTCTTCCCGTACCCAACAAGAAGGTAAAAAATCTTGGGGTGTGGATAGATCAGAAGCTTAATTTTAAAGATCAGGTTAATTCAGTGGCTTCTGCAATGTCCTACGCCCTTAGGTCCTGCAAGAAAATTCTGCCTTTGCTACCGATTGAATGTCGTAAAACAGTGATCACAGCTCTCACCATGTCGAGGCTGAATTAATGTAATAGTCTGTACTTTACCATTCAGGAAGGTTCAATGAAGAAGCTGCAACTCTTACGCATGCAGCTGCTAGACTGCTGTTGGGCATTCCCAAATATGCCCCAATAGCGGATGAGATTCAAAAACTACACTGGCTGCCACTCAGGAAGCGCACTATGTTTAAGGCGATGTGTCTGGTCCACAAGGCTCTCTACGGAGCAGGGTCGGCCTATCTAAAAGAACGCCTTTATTGGTATACGCCAAGCAGATTATTACGTTCATCGGATGCCAAATTGGCTCATGTGCCATTTATCAGAAAGGCCACCTGGGGTGGTAAAAGCTTTGTGGCAAATGCTACCAAAGCATGGAACAAGGTTCCCCATCGGCTTAGAGCTATATCAAAACTTTTTCTTTCGAAAGGCTTTAAAAACTTGGCGGTATACGGAATAGTTAATTAAACGTTATGCTTGGCTTGGTCCCTCTGGAGAGATTTCACATAGCGCCAGGACACCCATGGGTAACATTGCGCTCTATAAATGTCATAAATAAATAAAATCAATGCATCGCCCTTCCAGAGCCTGTTTTTCCAACCCAGCACCGCCCTGCTGGAGACATTTCCACGCACCACTGCCATGCAGCAGACGAAATCGAGGCAGCACCAGCCTGCGGCCAAAGAAATCCCAACAGCCCAAGTTCAGTGCACTATGCCGCCGAAGTCCAAGACCACCGCATTGACTCCAACACAGAGCCTGCTGTGTAGCTGAAAGAATCCACACAGTATTAGACCGCGGCTGAAGAAATGAATGCAGCCCCTGTTTATCGCTGCCTCGACCTTCAGCTCGCCCAGATTTCTGCGCATCGCACCTGTGCACCAAGTTTTCTGACACATCAACCGCAGACCAGAACCGTCTTGGATTTCAAAGCATTGCTACCTCTTATATTCCGGATTCTATGCAACACTTCTCCTGCGTGCATCAGCAGTGTCTCATTGCCTCCCTAGTAACTCAGGAACCAACGCATTGTTGTGTTTTCCGATGCTTCCCTCCACTGCAGTGGTTTTGCCTTGTGAATTTTGACACATCTAAAGGTACAGTGGGTACAATCACCGCATCCATTGTCTCCTTTGGACAGAATTTCTAAGAGCTTATAAAAGTGATATTTTGAGTTGTATGTGATGATTTTTTGCCATTTTGGTTTTGTTTGGTTTAGATAAAGTTTTTTATCTTTTTAAACTGGTGTGGTATCCATTTGTAGTGTTTCACTGTGTTACAGTGTGTGTTATGTTGCTTTAAATATTGCCTCCGAGATAAGCCTGACTGCTTGTTCCAAGCTACCAAAGGGGTGAGCACAGGTTATCTTGGGTGTGTATTCTCCTTATCCTGACTGGAAGAAAGGGTCCCTTACTTGAATAGGATACAAACCTGCCAACTAGAGACACCCATTTGTAATTGGTAGGAAGTGAAAACGATTTGATAAACAGCCATTTTGCATTGTTATAGGAAAATAAAATACACCTAAATATTTTTTTTTAAATTAAATTGCTAGCATAAACATTAGTGAATCTTTTCGTTTCAAGATAGGCGTAAGAAATAAGCTGATGAAGTGTTAGTCCCCATAATTCTCTCTCCACCAAGTATCAAACATATGTGTTTTATACAGAAGCTAGTCAATGTCACTAGTGACTATAACCTTTAGGGACTCTCCTTAGGCTGAAACCCAGAAACCAGGTGAGAGGCAATATGTAGAATTAATAACAAGCTGGGCAATCAGTAATGCAACATTTGAAATTCATTAGAGGATGCAATCAACATAGTGGAAATGTGTAGGAGATGTTTGGGCGACATTCCTTTATAAAGGAGTGAGGAAAAAACGTATTAAGCACAAAAATATGTTCCATTCTAACGACGATCAAATATAATATCACGTACTTTAATAAATCCTTCACAAAGTTGGATCAGGGATGGCCCGACTCACTTGCATATAAGCGCCCCCGCAATCGGAGTAAATGTTTATGTTTCAATGGGGACATGAACCGAGACTGCTAATGTGATTTCAGCTTTCTGGCAATTATTGCATTTCTTCTTATGTTACTACTCTCCAAGCTGACCACCCACAGAAATAAGTCTATTGTTTTGTGATTCGGTGCCTTAAGTTATGCCATTTCTCACATAGGAAAGATGTCCTAGTGTTTTCATAAAACAACATTCAACAACTTCTAAACACTTTGATTGGAGATGATTTTATAACTGTAATATGCTTCTGAGATATTGTACCTTTAAGTTTCAAAAGTGTTTTTATTGAAAATTTCAACAGGCATATAGTGAGACATCTCTACAAGAAAAGTAAGCTTAGAGCATATAGCGGGCGGGACAGACAAGCATGTCTTCCCTAGTATGCCAAAGCAAGCAATGAAAGTATGCCCAATAGGCGGTTTGACATCGTGCGTGGAAGGGCATAGAAGAGACATAAAAAAACCAACCAGAATTAAAAACCCCCACCCCCTCCCCTCGCAATCCCCCCGCCCCGACCAGTGTGCCTGTGAAAGTCAGTGTTACCAGCATGGTGTCGCAGAAGCGCGATGGGGCCAGAAGTAAAGTCACCGAGAGTCATCGGTGGTGTTAGTGAGGCGCATAACCCTAAGGTATTTGGGGCAGGTAATTTCATTGAATTCCTTGGACAGGAGGGTCAGCAGAGGAAGCCACGTTTTACGGAAGGCGTCTGTGGAGTTAGTGAGAGTGGCGTGGATGCGCTCCATCCCAAGGGTGAACCACAATTTGTGGAGCCAACCAGTGTGAGTAGGTCTAATCGTAGAGCCCCAGAGCGACAATATGTGTTGCGTGGCTGCCTGCATAGCGATGCCCATCTGTCTCCCACGCAATGATTTCAGGGGGAACATTAATGCATTGGGTAGGCCCAGCACAGTGTATGCAGGGAATCTCGGGACCTCAGTCTCGAAGGTGGAGTCAATCTCGTCTAGGACTTGTTTCCAAAAGTCCCCCAGCTCCGGACAATCCCAGAGGATGTGGGTTAGGGTACCCTGTTCCCCGCACCCTCTCCAGCATAGGTCGCTGCGCTTCGGGTTCCCTTGGTGTAGTCGGACTGGAGTAAGGTGCCAGTATATGGCGAGTTTTACTGCTGTCTCCTTTGCCTTGGTGTTGCGTGTGGTGTGTGAGGCCCTATAGTAGATGTACCCCCATTCTTTGGGTGACAAGGCCCTCCCCAGTTCCGCCTCCCAACGTCTTTGGCCAGCTGATTTAGCCAGGGCGGGTAAAGGTGCGAGCATTTTATAAAGTTCGGAGATGAGGTGCTTGTCTGTAGTTTTGGTAAGCAGCCATTTCTCAAAGTCCGTCATGGGGCGGCTCACCAGGGTGACGATTTTAGGGTCAGTGAGCCAGTGTCGGAGTTGTAGGTATTGGAAGAGATGGGGACGCTCTAACTCATATCCCTGCTTAATGTCCTCAAAGGTAAGAAATCCGTTCAAGTCAAAAAGGTCACCCGCAGCCCGGCATGCCGAGCCCCGCCACTGAGAGAATGTGCCTGTGCCCTCGCCCGGGGGGAAGTCAGGGTTGTCTAGTATGGGAGTGAAGGGGGAGGGGAAGGTGGTCAGCCCATGTTTAAATGCTACTCGATTCCACACCTGTAGAGTCGTGCGGGTGATGGGGGACCGTGGCATATATCTCGGCCTTTGGTGTTTAGCCAGGAATGGGATTCTCCACAGCGGCGCTCGCGCCATGGCTCTATCCTGGAAGAGCCATCTTTTCTCTGATTCGGGTCTGTACCACTCCACCAGGTATCGGAGTTGGGATGCCTGGAAGTATCGCACCAAGTCTGGGACTCCAAGGCCGCCCTCGTCCATGCTTCTGTAAGTGAGCAATTCTTGAAGTCGTGCTCTCTTCCCTCCCCAGATAAAATTAGATAGTAAGTCTTGCAGGGCTTTCAATGTGCCTTTTGGGGGCATGATTGGGATCGTTTGAAACAAATATAAAATCCGTGGCAGGATCGACATTTTTACAGCTGCCACCCGTCCCAGTAGTGAGAGAGGTTGTTTGGACCACCTCGCCAGGTCCGATCGGATCTGGGTGGTGAGAGTGGCGTAATTGGTGGAAACTGTGAGATCCGTCGAGGGAGTCAAGGTTATTCCTAGGTACTGTATTTGGGCGGCTAACTGAAGGCCACTAGCGTGTCCTATGGTCGGGGCTTGCGGGCGCGCGTGTTTGCCTAGCGGTAAAATTAGGGATTTTGTGACATTAATGCGGAAGCCCGAGACCGCCCCAAACGAGTCCAGTTCTTCCACGAAGGCAGGTATTGAGGAATCAGGACTGTCTAGGGTGGCTATGACGTCGTCCGCGTAAAGACTGATAGGATGGGGTTCGTGTCCGAAGTCAATGCCCTCTATCTTAGGGTTTTCCCGGACTCTCTGAGCAAGCGGCTCAATGTACATTGCGAATAGGAGGGGGGAAAGTGGACACCCCTGCCTGGTGCCTCGCTGGATCTCGAACGGGAGTGCAGGCTCCCCAGTCGAACCGTGGCCTGCGGGCGATGGTAACAGCCCGCTATGCGTGAGCAAAAACGGTCGCTAAGGCCAAACCGGCGTAGCACATGCTGTAGGTAATTTCAGTTCACGCGATCGAACGCTTTTTCTGCGTCGATGGCGAGAAGCGCAGAGTCCGAAGCCTGAAAATGTGTCTTATCAATAAGGTGGAGTACTCGTTTGGTGTTGTCGCTACATTGGCGGCCAGGAACGAATCCGGATTGATCAGGTTCCAAAAGACCAGACAGGCATGGGCCAAGGCGTGCTGCAAGAATACCTGTATAAAGTTTTAGGTCTAGGTTTAACAATGAGATGGGGCGGAACGCGGAGCATTGCGTGGGTTTTTTCCCTGGTTTAGGAAGCACCACTACTTCAGCGGCCAACATGTCCGGAGGTATGGCTCCCGCCCCCTCAAAGGAATCGAAGAGGCGGGCAAGCACCGGGGCCAGGCGCCGGCTGAAAAGCTTATAAAAGCCGGCCGAGAAGCCGTTCGGCCCTGGGGATTTGAGTGGACGCAGTCGAGATATGGCAGCTAGGACTTCTTCTTGGCTAATGGGGGCGTCGAGAGCCTCCGCAGTAGACTCGGGGATTACGGTGACGGCCGCAGTGGCCAGGTACGCCTCAATGTCCCCGGGTGGGGCCCCCTCCTCCCTGTACAGGGAAGCGTAGTAGGAACGAAATGCCTCGGCTACCTGTGCATCGTCCGCGAGTACCTCACCACTGTCGCCGACCAAGGTATTGATTTTGGCCCGCTGGGTCTTAGCTTTTAGAGCGCTAGCCAGTAGGCGACCTGTCTTGTTCCCTCCGACATAATAGGAATGTTGTAGGCGGAGAGCTGCGAATTCCGCCCGGTCTATATCCAGACTGGCGAGTTGGGCTCGAGCCGCTTTCAGCTGTTTCCACACGCGGGGGGCACAGGTGCGGCTGTGTACTCTCTCCAATTCCGCCACCCGTGCCGTAAGTTCCTCTCTCTTGCTCTTACGGTCTTTAGCTTCCGCTGCAGCGATAGCTATGAGTTCGCCCCGCACAACCGATTTCAGAGCCCCCCAGAGCGCCGTCATCGAGATGCCAGGTGTATCATTGGTGGCTAGGTAAGCATCAATGCAGTCCCCAATACTTTTAGTGACAGCAGGTCGCTGTAGCAGTGTTTCACGGAGGCGCCATGGGCCTCGGGGGCGATGGAGTGTGCGGAAAGTGAGGGAGAGTTCCACTGCGTCGTGGTCCGAGAGGGCTGCAGGTATTATGGCAATCTCCTTAAGTATTTTAAGGAGGTCCGAGGAACCCAGGAAGTGGTCAAGCCTGGCGTAGGTGTGGTGTACATGGGAGTAGAATGTGAATTGTGAGGCGGTCGGGTGTCGGGCTCTCCAAAGGTCTATCAGGTCCCTGTCCGACAGCCATTCCCGACAGGCGGATGACAAGGCCCCAGTGTCCCCGTAGCGGTGTCCGGATCGGTCTGCCTGTGTGTCCATAATGACATTGATGTCCCCACCCAGGAGTAGGGGTGCATGCAGGGATTGAAGAGCTTCGGACACGGCGCCTTTTAAGAAAGCCTCTTGACCTGCGTTCGGGGCGTAAAGGGAGCCTATTGTAAGCGTTGTGTCACCTAAAGTAAAAGAGTGTGCTAGGAGACGGCCTTTGATTTCCCCCACCCTATTACCCACCTTCCCCCTGAAAGATCTAGAGATCAGGATCGCAACCCCGGCATGTTTTGTTGGAAGGGAGGAAAAGAGTTGCTGTGGGAAGGCCCGCGAGCGCATTCTGTGCCAGTCCCTCTGCAGGAGATGTGTCTCATGCAGCAGGCAGATATCAGCTTCAGAGTTTTCCAGGTAGGAGAGAACAGCTCTCCTCTTGATCGGGTTGTTAAGCCCTTTTACATTGAGCGTTATGACCTTAAGAGTGGAATTCGTCATCGTGCAGAGGGCAAGCAACACAGCTCAGAGTGGGCTATCGTCATGTTATGGGAGCATGTGGTGATGTGTGGCAGGCAATGTATGACTAGGCGTCTCTGTGTAGCTGGACGCAAATAATGCGCGCGGATGTGCAAGCTATCTCGGTCCCCACACTTCCGCGAAACACCTCTCGGAGTATGAGCAGGATTGGTGTGGCACACTGGTCCCCCCCCTGGATCCCCCCCTAACCCAACATCCCCCCCTGAACGAACCCAGAGCCACCACAGTGCATGAGGCAGTACACCCATAGAAGAATGGCAATATGAGGAGGCATTGAAACAAAACCCCATCCCCCCCCTCCCCCACCCCCTCTCAACATCCCTGAAACTTGTAGTCCCAATCCTATCGTTGCGCACAGGATCGTGGTAAAGAACATTGAAGGGGTCATTTCCGATGGCGGCCTCCCCGGCCCCCCACCCGACCCACCCGCCGTTAGGCCGAAGTATGTGCGGTGTGCAGTCTCCCAGGTAGCAGCAGAAGTCACTCTGGGGAGGAGGTCTCTTTGATCACTTCCGCCACCGCAGTTTCTCGCTCTCGGGAAATGATGGAGGCGTCTGGCTTGAGGCGTTGGTATGGGGAGCGTTTGCGATGCACAGTTTGCCAGCCTCCCCTGGAAGAGCCCTGTGAGCTTCTGAATACCGGTTCAGTGTCAATTTGATCCAAGCCCAAGAGGTCACATGTGTCCCTGAGAGATCTCAGCTGTTGCAATCGGCCATTCCATTTGAAGATTATCCGGAAGGGATGTCCCCAGGAGTATGGAACCTCTTTCTGACGCAGGAAGTCAGTGACTGGTTTGAACTCCTTCCTCTTCTGGAGAGTGATGGAAGAAAGAGCCTGGTAAAGGGCGATGGGGCGACCCTGAAACTGAATGGGCTGGGCTCGCCGGGCCTCGCGAAGGATCCGTTCCTTCAACGGGAAGTCCGGAAGGAAGGCCAGGATGTCTGGCGGCGGGGCCGGCGTTCTACGGGGCAGTCCCACCCGATGGGCCCGGTCGATTCGGATGGGGAAGTCCTCCGCCTCGCCCAGAACGTGCCTGAAGAGAGTCTGCAGGTAGGCGACGACATCAGCCCCCTCATCTTTCTGAGGGACCCCCCGGACCCGTATGTTGTTGCGACGGGAGCGGTTTTCCAAGTCCTCGGCGTGGGCCTGGAGATCCATTTGCTGGTCAGTGAGCCGCAGGACTTCTTGCTGGAGTTGTTCAATTTCGGCACTTCTAGCTTGGTCTGCCTCTTCAACTGCGACCACCCGTTCGCCTAGGTCTTCCACGTCGCGTCGGAGTTCCTTAACTTCTCCTGCAACCTCCTGTTTCAGGGACTTAAAGTCTTCGCGGAGGGAGTTGAATAATGTCTCCAGAAAAGATTTGGTGATAGGCACCTGGTCATCCACAGCCACCAGTGGTGCCTTCCCCGTCACGGGGGAGGGGGGGTCTTTGCTAGTTCTGGGTTGCGATTTAGCTAACAGTTCTGGGAGAGGTTGCGACCCCTTCCTACCTCGTTGCGCTGCCATGGCACGGGGGGCGTGAGGGCCCGATGGACAATCGTGTAGGTAGGGACAATGCAGTGATGAAGGGGAAAGGCAAACGTGAGAGCGCCTTCGCAGTCACCCGGCTGGCGTATGGGCAAAGGCTGGTGCTAGGGCTCAGTCCCCCTTCGACTAGGGGGCAAAGGGAAGGCGCCCGTCTAAGTCTGCAGGCACCCTCTGTGTGGAACCCAGGCGCAAGGAGTTCTGCTGCACCCCGATGCTAGGGAGGCTCTCCCCGAGTTGCTCCAGAACAGGCAGTAGGAGCACACACAGTTATCCCCGCACCGGAGGCTCGATCGTGCCCCCCGAGTTCTCCCCGCTCCCCCTCTCACTCTTCTCACCTGTGTAGCCTGGCGTGTCGGAGAGTCACCGTGTACCAGGCCGGTCCAGCGTCAGGAAAGCTGCAGTGATGCTGGAGGGCCACAGGATCAGGTCCGGGCTGTCGGGGACCACCAGCAGACGTGGGGGGTCGGTGCTGGAGCACGCTGCATGCAGGACCTTTCCGGCGGGTCGGGCCGGCCCCTCAGAAGTGAGCCCGGGCCGGACGAGTGGTAGGCCCAAGCCGGGGCCTCGATTTCTTCTCCGCCGGTCCGGGTCCCCCGGCAGCTACCGAGTCTTTTGGGCGGCGACTGCTACCCTCCCAGAGGGTATGGCGGCAAGGTGGGGGTTCGCAGCACGCCCCGCAGTGCGGGAGGGGGCCCGACTTGCCACCGAGTGCGCCGGATGGCTGCTGGAGAGGGCGCCGATGGTCCGCTTCTAGGCCCTAAGCCGGGGCCTCGCGTGGCAGTGCAGCCGGTCCAAAGTGTCCCGGTTCTGGGCGGAGCGCCGGAGATGCTGGCGGTGTCCGGGATCCCTCGTGGGAGTGTCGGCAGCTGCGGGAGGCAACCGGGCGTTTGCCGGTGTGTTGAGACACCCACCACGGGGGTGGGCCACAGTCCGCCCGGAAGCGCCAAGGGGACCCTCACTTGCTGGCGCGGCCGCTGTTGCTGGGCGCCAAACGGAGTCCTCGGCGATTCTGCCCCTGCCGCTGCTAGGAACCGCAAAGTTGTGGCGGGGGCTCTAAAGCAGGCAATTTCTCCTCTCCTCCAAGTGCAGATATGGGGGAGACTGCAGCAATAAACGGCGGAACGGCGGGATCGGGCAGGGAGCTCTAGAGACCTGCGTCCGATCACGCCGCCATCGTAGACACGCCCCCGATATTGTACCTTTTGAATGAAAATGTTAAATGAAGGGTAAAACAAGGATTAACACTTTTGCAACATCACAGTAAGTAATCTAATAACAAATCAACATCATTATCACAGTCTTTTGTGACAATAACGTAAAGGAAAGCAAGGGCTCTGGCTGGATAAAAAACAGCTGTCATTCACAACTCAAACGGTGGGAGGGAGGCGAATAACTGTAGCACTGTTAAATTTCAACTAGTATATTTTGTTGTCCGAGAAGAAGAGCGAAAATTGAGTAGTAAGTAAGCATTATCCACTTCAGGATTTGCAATTTGATAAACAAGCACCTTGTGTTTTGCAAAATGGCAATGCATAACGGAAGGATGGTAATAGCGTGTGAGCAGTTACCTCTAGAATGTGTCTATATATTGTAAGGTCAAATATTACGGAGGAGTGGTTCAATATAAATCATATACAACATTACTATGCATGAGTCTGTACACTTGAAACTTGCAGACGCGTTTGATTACACCAATCTTAAGGCACACATTTAGAAGAAGTAACGTAGTGTGGGCAAAGAGGTTACTCGTTATTTCGTAATTTCTCAATAAATATATATATACCAAAGCCCCGACGTGCTGCCTCAAATCTGCCTATACGAAGAAAGATTGCCTTGGAATATATATATATATATATATATATATATATCCCCTGAGTGGCCCTTACCTTGTCCGTTGGGATTGGGAAATTGTGGATGTGTAAGCGCCAGCCAAAGGCGTGTTAAGGGTCCCGCTCCACAAAGAGGCCGGTGTGTTACTGGTCCCCCGCTGCTTGCAGCGTTTGCTGAATCAAGTTATTGATATTCACCGGCACGCCCCTGAGTGCATCCCATTCCAGGCATCGCTGTGTTATGCAGATCATCAGTCGACGAGGAGATAGAGATAACCCATCCTGCCTCACCAACCTGTGGGTACACGCGCTGAGAGGCTGGAACGTCAAAGGGGACTGAAGGAAGAACTTTGTTTCCTGCAGAGACTCGTCATTTCAAACACTCCGCACCTTCCAGAAATTCGTTTCCCTCAAACAACTTTCACCCAGATATACTGCATTCTGGGGGCTGCAGTCGTGGCAGGACTGCAGCTTAGTTGGAGTCATGTGACCAGTGGTCAGTGGATATCCACCAATAAGGGAGACACTGGACATTTATAGGTGGGGTGGAGTTACGCTTTGCATACGGTGGCATCCGAAGAAGGCCGTAAGGCTGAAATGCATCATGCCATGCTGTTTCAACAAAGAACTTCCCGAAGACTCCCCTGAGTGGCCCTTACCTTGTCCGTTTGGATTGGGAAATTGTGGATATATATATATATATAGAGAGAGAGAGATTTAAAAAAAAAACTTTTTAACTTATAGACGTTAAAGGGTAGCCTAGAAAAAGATTATTTACTTTTTTTTTTTAAAACAGACTTAAAATACAGCATTTGGGCAAACATGCTTAAAAGCCATCAGGTGTCTCAAGAACATATTACATTGTTGCATATTGACTTTGTTTCTGTATAACCTTTAATGACAGCCGGCATGTGACAATTGCAGGAATTGGGATTTACCAGTCTCAAAATCTCACTTTTTTAAAGCTGTGAGACTTTAAAAGCACAAAGGGGAAAAATCTCATAATTTCAAGAGAGGCCTAGCAGGAATGGAACATTTCCTACACGTTGCTTTGTTATATTTTTAAATCTAAGAAATAACCCAAACTTTACCTCCTTTGACAGTAAATATCATACATCATTCCATGACATAGATAGACACACATTCAAGGCCATTTTTACCTCCAGCGACAGAATCAAATTCACCAACGTAACTGAACTTACCTGGACCGACCATATTTACTTCAACATCTCCGACACCCAGCACACCATTGCCAAGCATCACTGCACCAACCACTGAAGCTGGGGCAAGGTAACCGAGACTCAATAGACCCAGGTCCCCAGCATCACAAAGCCTGAAACCTCAGCAGACCTTGACCAGGCCATAAAGAACTTCTTTGCTTGGATCACAAAATGTACTGACAGAGTTGCCCTGCTGAAACCAGCAAAAGCCAACAACACCTCAAAACATGCCAACTGGTAAACACCAGAGCTAAAAACCATCAAGCACAACTGCTACCAACTCGAGAAATGATGGCACAGCACTAAGGACCCCACTGACAAAACCACTCATAAAGCAGCCCTCAGCATCTACCACCTGTGCATCAAGTAAGCAAAGAGAGCAGCCATCACTGCCCACATCGACACCGTGGCCAACCACTCAAAGGAACTGTCCACCCCGACTCAAGAAACCCCTTCTACCCCTCCCAAGAACACTGCAACACCCTCTCGGACCACTACCACAGCAAGATTAACACCATCCACAAACCCCTAAACCACCACTCTCAGCTTTGACAACCTCATCCAACCAACAAACACCAGCTGACTGATCACAACCTGATCTTCGCTCACCATTCAGACCACCACAGCCATCATGTTGTTTAACCACTCTGGGCCACCGACCTTCCCCTGCCCACACCATCTCTTCAACCTCTTAACCAACCCTATTAGCACATAACTTATTAGCACTCTTAACACCTCCATCTCCACAGCAACCTTACCGGAAAGATGGAAACACTCAGAGATCAGACCCCTCTTAAAGGAGCTCTCTGCCAACCCCAGCGACCTCAATCATTACTGACTGATCTCCCTGCTACTCTCCCAGGCCAAAGTACTCGAGAAAGCCATCGACCAAGAGCTCACTGAATACCTGGAACAAAACAACCTACTCAATGCCTCACAAGCAGGGATTCTACGCCATCCATGGCACTGAGACCATGCTGCCACAACCAACGTCAGAACTCTCCTTGACCATGTAGAAACTGTGACCCTTATCTACCTTGACCACTTTGCTGCATTTGACACAGTCTCCCACCACACCCTTAAAGACAGACTCCACAATGTTGGCATACAGCAAAACACCCTCAAGGGCATTGCCTCTTTCTTAATAGGATGCACACAGAGCATCTGACTGCCTCCATTCACCTCCGCACCCAAGGACATAATTTGCAGCGTGCCCCAAGGATCATGCCTCAGCCCCACTGTGTTCAACATCTACATGATCCCTCATACATGTTGTCAGATCCCACTGGCCCAACATAATCTCCTACACAAATGGCACTCAACTAATCCTCTCACTCATCAAGTACCCCACACCAATGCTAAAACCAACTTCAGCAATGCCATGGCCAATGTAGCCAAATGGATGAGAGACAACCACTTTAAACTAAACTCCGACACAACAAAAGTACTTATCTTTGGGAAGAACTCCTCCATATGGAACCACAGCTGGTGGTCAGCAGAACTCAGACCAACACCCACACCAACAACCCATGCACGTAACCTGGGCATCATCTTCGACAGATGACTGACCATGAAATGACAAGTCAACACAGTTGCCTCCTCCTGCATTCACACCCTTTGCATGCTCCACAGAATCTTCAGATGGATCACAATCACGACAATCAAGCAGCACCTCATCACTAGCCACCTCGGCTATGAAAATGGCTTCTACACTGGAATTTCCACCCAGCTCCTCAGAAGACTCCAGACCACACAGATTGGTGCAGCCAGACTCATCCTGGACCTCCATAAACGGACCCAAGTCAACACCACCTCAGAAACCTTCACTGGCTTCCCATCCAGAAGAGATGTCAGTTCAAGATCGTCACACATGCATACAAACCCTACACGATCAAAGACTGTCCTACATTAACCATCTGCCTGCAAAGACACATGTGCTCTGCCTTACCCTCCCTTACAATCACCCCACACATCTGCTGCAGCAGCTGATCCTTTCCTACATTGCCACCAAGAACTGGAACGACCTGACCACCACTTGCGAACACCCCTGTCCCTGGTGGACTTCAGAAATGAACTCAAGACCTGGATCATCGACGGAGACACAACACCCTCAACGTCTATATACCTCTAAGGGTGACAGTGCTAAGCTCTACAACTGCTGATTGATTGTTTGATGACCTACCTTTTGTGAGAACTTTTCGGTGTGCGGCTGGCTGTATACCACTGTGCCGAGCTTATTGGAGCTTGTAGTTTTGTAGATTGAGTTTTTCTTGGGTGTCTCTTGGGCAACACAGGGTACAGGATCTGACCTAAAACAATGAGACTCTACACAAGATGTCAAAATTGCTTTTGCTAAGTCCCCAGTTTCGTGCCGCTCCAGGGTACCTAAAACAAGAAAACACAAAGAATTACTTATTAGAAACCTTCTAAATATTAAAACTACAACAATTACTGCTTGGACATTACCAGCAATGCCTTAGCAGTGTCTTTTTTTGCTGCAAACATGTCCTTTGAGGTAAAAAACTCCCAGTCAAACACCAAGAAAAACATTGTTTCTTCACTGCAAGCAAGTGTGCATCACAACACTTTCTGCAGGAAGAATAACTGTAGTATGCAAACCTGACATTCTTTTACCCATTCATACATTAACCAAGAAAAATGACAGTGTTGCAGTTTAATCAGAAAAAAAGTTTGAATCAGTTAAAATGTACTCTTAACTGAAAAATGCAACAAATAGCATTGTGAATACTTATTTTCCTTTCATACAACACTAGTGTGGCATTTAGTTGAAAAAAATTACATGATTCTGATAGTGGCCAGCAATACAACTATTTACAAGCCAAACTTATATTTAGGGCTCCCGGTTTTATGGTATTTATATTTTTGCAATTTCCATCTGTATTTATCCATATTTATTTTTTTGCAACTTTTACCTGTAGTTATCCATCTTTATTTTAGGTTTTTGTGAAAAAATGAAGCAGAAACGTGTATATTTCTGCATTTGTTTAACCAGTTAATGTGCTCTTGTGCCTGAACACCTGACAGGTTTCAATGATATATACACACTCAGTTGGTAAAATATGCACTTGTAAGAACATATGTAAATTGTAGTATCAAGGTTGTGCAAATCTACTGCTGTTTAAGGCTCTTTACGAAAATCCCTATATTTTTTTAATCCCTTTGCCTGTCAATCAGCACAGCTATTGGCCTGGCAGTCATGATTGACAGCATTTAGAATCACTAAAAAACAACCCAAGTTCCGATTTTAACCACATTTAAAAATCAACACAGAAAGGAAAATAAATGGTTTTCTGTCTATATTTATCGGTAAAAAACAGTAAAAACAGAAAACAGGGAGCCTTACTTCTATTATAAAGGCTGAAAGCCATCAGAACTGTTGATTGTATATTTCAGTTTGCCTTTCTGATATTATAAGTCAACCCAACGTTTAATATAGCCAAAAAAGAACACATTGAGAAACATCGTTCAGCGCAATGTTTGAGGATTTGAGTGTAATATGTGATATGGCTGTGGGGCCTTATTGTGGACTACTTTCACAAATACCATCTTGGGTCCAGTCAGGCTCGTTTGTAAAAATTAAGCTCAACCCTGGGTAGTTGTAGTTTCAAGCAGCAAGACTAAACAAAGGAACTTCGAGTAAATAATTTTACACCAATGAACAGAATAAGAAAGTCACACAACAAGAAAGAGACACAACAATGGTTTATAAAAAATAGAGTTGTATTATTATTTGTAGAGCGCTCAACTACTCGTGTGCTTCTTGGTGCTATCGGAGATAAGAACACAACCTGGCTAACATAAAATAAGGAATAAGGGGCAACTAATTTATTGATCAAAAAAAGTTTTACTGAATGAAGGGATAGCAGGATTTGCACCTACTTCTACAAGCAGTTTATTCCATTCCCTTGCTGAGACTACTGGGAAATCTCTACCTCTAAAAGTAACTGACCTAATTTTGGGCACTTCCAAAATGAAATGCCTGAAGGTGGAAAGTGTGACAATGTGAAAAGAGCTTACATTTAGAGCCCAGAAGGAAAGGCGAGGAGTACAGATGCGCTGCCAACTATCTTTTGCACTGTGACCAACATTTCGAACTGTATTTTTTTTTATTGGAGCCAGTAGAGTCATCGGACACTAGTCAACCTCTGCAGCAGCTATAGCTTTTTAAGGGATTTCTCCAGTAGTTTCAGGTTGATAGTTTTCCTCTAGTTCAGCCAAAATTGTATTAATGTGGTCACTACCAAATCATGGGATTTTGATGAAATGCAGGTTACAATGTTTTTTTTTTCTCAAAAACTTTATTTGCCAGAAGCATACACATATTACTTTTGGGTTTCCAAGGAATTACCAGAATCAACATTAATGCCCAGATTAAGCAACAATTTTACGAGAGTGGTTAGAGAGCCCTATTCATAGGACTATAAGGCAAGGTTCCATTTATCCATTTTTTTAAATTAACAATTATGTTTGGAATGGACTAAATCTGAAACAATTTAAAACCTTCACATTTTCGCCAATGACGGTCTAAGTTAAGTCTTCTTGTATGATAAAAGGAAGCAATTGATTTGAATGTCTAACTGCCACTTTAAATAACAATTGTGCATCATCAGTGCACATAACAGTACACAAATAGACAAACACACACACATAGAACAGTACACCACAAGGACTGCTAGTGGGAGAAAATAGATGTAAAAGAGTAACTGTCACAGTACAGAATACTCTTGCACTCCACAGTCAACATGCATTGGTGCATAATTGAAAGGGGAATGGTAGACAGTCTGGGATGAGCTGAGATGAATGACTGCAGTTCTTTTAGGGTAAGGTTGTCAGGGCCCATGTTCTTAAATGTTGCCAGTAGCAATGCATGATCTAAGCTCATGGTTAGGTATAAAAGGACTAGGGCTCTTCTCCTGCCCTCAGAAAACAGTCTCCAGAGAACATCAAGAACTAATGTCAGGGGCGGCTCCTCTTTTGGAAAGGAGGAGTGTCACCCCACAGAGATGAACAGTAAAATGTTAGTTCATTACCAATTTATTTATTATCCTCCATCCCGATCCGAGAGTCAGAATGGGGCAGGCCTGCTAAGTGACAACAGCAGGGAGGACAACTGGTTGTCTAATTTACTGTTTAAAGTGTGCATGTCTTTTTAGTCGGATGTCTTGCGATTGCCAGCCACACATGCACATTTAAAACCTCTCAATTCCGCTGTCTTAAGACAGCTGTGTTGAGAGTAAATGCAGGCCTCCAGAGCCTGTTGAGTGCCGTGTGAGGCTGCTCCCACTAATCAGGGCACTGCTTAAATGCTGCATGTATTAAGTGGCAGGATTAGGGAAGGGAGTTCCAGCATCCAGTTCCAGTTCCTGCAAAGAAGAGGTCCGGAGTGAGGACGTTGCACTAGGTAAGTTTTATTTAATTTTTTTTAAATTATATTTTTAACGTATGTGCCTTCGCACCCCCTCACCCCCTAAATGTGAGCCAACACCGACTAAGAGGACTACAAGTTCTATGCTGTGGCCTGTTCCAATTATGTGATCTTACAATTGCTGCACATTTTGAGAGTATGTATACCAGAAATCAGAGTCATGTTGTATTTACTGAGCCTTGCCAATTTTGGACATGGCATATCTAAAGTTAATAATGCAAGATTCAAGCAGCCATCAGACAGAGTAACATTTTGCCTAATTTCTTCAAATTACTGCCAACTAATTTGATAATCAGTCAGTCAAAAAGCTTTATTATCGGTTAATAATATAGATAACATTCCATTCAATTCATTAGAAGCAGCATGTGATAAAAGTACTGGTTTTTTAACAATGGTAGTAGTTAATAACCATTGCATAATTGCATATCCGCTTAAAAAAAACAAATCAATGAAAATCTTTTATGCCCTTTTGGCTGCTGCTGTTGCTTGGGACACTTACTCTGCTGCCTGCAACTTGGTCCGCCAGCCCTCATGGTTGCTTTGTCTGGAGAAGGAAGACCACGCCGGACCCGCTTCGCGGGTCCCGCAGCGCCACACAAACACTGCTCCTTGATTTTAAAAGGAGCTGCTGCCTCGGGGTGAGTGGAGCTACCGGCAGGGCTGCGAGCGTGGAGGCAGGGACTCACTCTACCAGGAGTCCCTGCGAGCCCTATTAGACACACCTGGGCTGCTCTCCCTGCTGGCCCCGCCCCCCCGCCCACAGAGTGAAAGGCGGGTGAATCACTCGTTGTAGCGGAACCCTTTTGGCTGCTGCTGTTGCTTGGGACACTTACTCTGCTGCCTGCAACTTGGTCCACCAGTCCTCGTGGTTGCTTTGTCTGGAGAAGGAAGACCTCGCCGGACCCCCTTTGCGGGTCCCGCAGCGCCACACAAACACTGCTCCTTGATTTTGGAAGGAGCTGCTGCCTCGGGGTGAGTGGAGCTGCCGGCAGGGCTGCGAGCGTGGAGGCAGGGACTCACTCTACCAGGAGTCCCTGCGAGCCCTATTAGACACACCTGGCCTGCTCTCCCTGCTGGCCCGCCCACCCGCCTAAAATCCCTCCCTCTACTCTGCTAAAGGGAGTTACACGGGCCGCTGCGCGGGAGTGAGCGGGAGCGTCCCGGGAGAAGCCCGGGACAAGGGCGGGACCGTCTGTGGCCGTCAGGGGCCGAAGGAGGCCGGGCTGGGCCCACCCTCTTTCGCCTGCACCTTCTTGAATTCAGTTGAACTACGGAATAGGACACGGTCATGCCCTCACCGGCCCCATGTGAAACTCCATCAAGGGCGGGGGGAGGCAACACTGGGACCTTGGACAATTACTTCAAATCCGCTAAGGGTGAAGGGGGAAAGGAAAGCTCCTTAGAGAAGCGCAGGGCAGAGCTCCATTGAAAATATGAAGAACAGACCTCTTAACGATATAATTCCCTATCCCATCTCCCAAGAGGAAAGCGCCCTTAATGGTAGTCAGGATCCATCAACCCAAGAAGGCGTCCCCCTACTACTACGGGATAGCATTCCCAACCCCGGCACACTGCCTGAACAGATCACGGAGGCTATCCCACTCTCAATCCCCACCAATATGGCTGTTGATTTGGTCACCCAAACACCCCCCGCAGTCAAAATCAGGAAAAATAAGCCCAAGCAAATTGTTGTGGCGGAGGTGCATGGCCCTCCACCCAACAAGCGCAGAAGGAAAACGAGGGGGGGCAGGGGAAAACCAAGATACCCCACTCAGATTTTGGTAAAAATCATAAGCCTGTACCCATCCCCGATAGGTCCAGAGAGAATGTGCACACCGCCACTCCCTCTAAGGGCACAACCGCTACTACTGCTGCTGTTAACATTGATCCAGGGGCTAACCCGTTCAACATAGTACCCCCCGCTACATCTTTGGGGAACATAGAATTCCTACTCAGATCACTCTTGCTGCCTATTAGCGAGAGTCTGAAAAAAGTAGAGATCAGGCTCACCATCCTAGAGGCAACCCTAACTACCCTGAACACCACGGTTAGCAAGCAGACCAGAACTACCGGGCCCAATCCATCTATAGGAACCCTCCCCAACAAACAAAACCCTCCCTCTATTGCAGGAGCCTTACAGGGCACCGCTGCTGCTCCCTCTTTGCAGCCACTTATGGCTAACCCTGTCCCAATCCCACCAAACATTTCAAACACCATGCCTCCTCAGATAATAGACCCAGCCCCCCACAGTTTAGTTCCAGGCATAAATCCCGGGGTCCCCCCCAATGCGAGTATCTCCCCTCCTCCCCCTGGCCAGCCTGCTCCCAGACCACGGAGACCAGACTTGCCACCGGAAGCTAATAGCCTTATGGTGGTCTTAGCGGGTGCCCCCACTCTAGAATTGGGTGAAAATGAAAATTTCCAATCTCTCAAGAGGAAAGTCATCAAATGGCTGAATTGGAGCAGACCCTTACCACCCCATTTCAACAATGAGATCATCATGGTCAGAAGGGTCCCATGGTTGGGGAAGACGAGGAAAACAATAATAGGGGACTGCATAATGGTGACTTTCAGAGACCCTGGTACTGTTTTACATATCTGCGCAGGGTCAAACAGATCATTGGATTCCACCATACAGACTCTGCCAGTCTCCTTCTTCTTTCCACCCATCCGCATGCATCATGACCCGCCGCAAGGCAATTGGACAAGGGTAGAACGGAGACCCAGATACAAGGAATATGTTCCACGTCCAATTTATCAACCACCTGATGCACCCTATTTTCACTACAACCGTTTCAACTGTTTGAGCGGGTTGGATGGGGTTGATTGACTGTCCACTAACAACCTTGCGACCTTGGACAACAGTCCCTGTGATCTCTCTGAGCCATCTGGATTTACCGCTGATAATGTTCCCGATGTTGCAATTGGTGTAGTATCCGGTATTGGCTCCCCCTACACTTCCAACCCTGTAATCCCTACTACTGAGCACCTGAGACTAATCTGGTGGAATGTGGCCGGACTAACTAATAAACTGGCCACTCAAGACTGGGTAACTTATATTGAGACTGGAGACGTTTACATGTTCCAGGAGACCTGGGCAAGGGAAGAATATAGGCACCAGGGTTACCAATCATTTTCCATCCCGGCCAGGTGGGAGGGCAAAGGTCGCCCTTCAGGCGGGCTCACAACCTGGGTGGCATCCCACCTAGGCTGTGAGGCTTCACGGTTACCGGTGCCATCTGATGATATCCTTGTGGTTCTACTGTCCTGGGCGAATCAAGCGAAACTCGCCCTAATAAACATCTACTCCAGGCCAGTGGGAGTTGCCAGGGAATCGCCCACCATAGATGAACTTTCAGACTACTTAGCGGACATACCAAGAGCTCTACCCTATGTAGTGGGAGGGGATCTAAATTCCCATTTTGAGCCGCTGCCCGGCCTCCTAGAGGGTTTTCCAATGGAAGAAGAGGTCAGGTGGTCAGTACCTTCGGTAGAAGCTCCTCCCCCGAAGGCATGGACTCCCATAGCATTGCAGATCACAGTTCTCACCCTAAAGTTTGGAATTAGAGCCTGCAACGGGCGTATTCATTCTGACGTACCTAGCAGAACCACCTATAACAGAGTGGGTAGAGAATCTCGCTTGGATTATGTCTTGGTACAGATAGCGAACTGGCCAGCTATTCATGATTTTAGGGTTACGGAAAGACTAGACAGCGATCACAATGCCCTTGAACTTGATCTCATTCACCCCGGCCTTCAAACCTCTATAACATCTGGGGAGGAGAATAAACCTGAACTTCTACTGGATAACAACAGGAGAAGAATCAGGTGGGAAAAACTGGCCTCGAGCCAAGAGAAACTCCAGAGGCTTTATGCAGGGTTAATCCCTATTTTGGAAACTGTGGGAGATCTACCCATCGGGGTGGGCAATAAAGATTCGCATGACAAATTATACCAGGCCCACGAGGACCTTATAAAGGGTGCGGTCCCCAACCTCTTTAGTAATGTACAGAACCCAAGGAGGGGGCAGCAACACAAATCCTCATGGTATAATACAGCCTGCAGAAAGGCAAAGGGGGAACTTCTTAGAAGTATTAAGGAGGGTCCAGGTGGAGAGAAGCTAAGAGAAAGCAGACGGGCATACAAAAAACTTATCGCCCACGCTAAAACTGAATGGGAGGAGAACCAATGGTAGGAGCTTACTAAGTCCCTTGTAACAAGAGACCACCGAATGTTCTGGAGAGTAGCAAACGGGGGTTCGGGGAATCTTCACTCGGCAATTGAGCCAAACATCGCAGCAGGGGTGTGGCAGGCACACTTTCAATCCCTGTATAGCTCTGAGCTGGGAGAAACCACTAACGACACCGGTATTGGTTGGCCTGATTATGAGGGGGATCCAATAACAGTGGGGGAGGTTAAGGCTGCAATAGCAGGACTTACATCGGGAAAGGCGCCAGGATTGGATGGCCTACCCGGGGACCTGTTTAAGCAGGAGCCCGACGTCTGGGCCCCCTACCTTGCCGTTCTGTTTAATGGAGTTCTGAGCGGCATGGAAATCCCGAGTACTTGGCTGGGGGCGGAGGTGGTTCCCATATTTAAAAAGGGCTCGCCTCTCCTCCCAGCCAACTACAGACCAATCAGTTTAATCGATGTGTCGCAGAAGCTGTTCGGTAGGATACTGTTGAACCGGCTCCAGGACTGGGCAGAAGAGATGGGTGTCCTTAGTCCGTACCAGGCGGGATTCAGGAAGGGAGTCTCTACAGTGGATCAGGTCTTTCGATTGAACATCATCTACTGGAGGGCAGCGATATTCGAGGGCGGCAGCTTATACACAATATTTGTGGATCTGAGGGCCGCCTTCGACCTGGTGCCCAGAGGGAAACTTTGGAGCGTTCTGGCCGAGATGGGCGTCCCCCCGGATGTCATGATAATTTTACAGAGATTGCATCATAACAACTATGCTCGAGTGAGGTACGGGAAATTTGGGACACTGACGGACAGATTCCCCGTTGATCGGGGGGTTAGACAGGGTTGTGTGTTGGCACCGACCCTGTTCTGCCTCTTTGTCAACTGGGTAATCGCCCACCTAAATGCCACTGAATACACTGACGCCCCCAAACTGAACGGCAGCAGGGTGCCTGCAATCATGTTTGCAGACGACACCCTGCTGCTGTCCAAAACCCCAATGGGGATACAGAGGATCCTCGACTCATTCGTGGCCTTTTTCACTGATAGGGGCTTAGAAATTAATGCAGCCAAAACCAAGTTTATGGTCCTAAACCCAAGTAAAAAATTGCGTCCGAATCCATTATTGGGAGCGTCACAGCTAGAGAGAGTCTCCACCTTTGGATATCTTGGTGTAACCCTTAATGAAACCATGTCCTGGGGACCACATCAGACTAGGGCCAACCTCAAACTGGTACAGATTACAGGGGGTATCGCTCGGATGATGAATGGCTCCACATACCGTCCGTTGGGGCCGCTCATCCAGATCTACAAGGCACAGGCTAGGGGTGCCACTATGTATGGGGCGGAATTGTGGGGCCATACATCTTCCCGCAGTCTGTCTTCAACTGAGAACAACTTTATCAGACAGATAGTTGCACTTCCGCCCAGCACCCCGCTCCTCCCCCTGAGGCTGGATCTGGGTCTGAGACCAATAGCTGACGAACTAGGTCGCCGACCCATAGCCTTCTAACGAAGGCTATGGAGTAGTGAAGAACTCTCTGCCTATAGGGCGGAACTGAGGGAACTTTTGATCCATGTAAAATCGTTACAGATCTCCAGGATAAAATATATACAAAAATCCTGTGCGAGACTGGGGTTTCATGACCTTTGGTCCGATCCTGCTAATGCCTCATTAAATATCTCACGGAGAGCTCTGGCCACCGTCTACCACGAACAGAAACTAGCCATGGCCTTAGATTGTCAGGGTGAGGGGTCACTAACATCTGTATTTGCGCAAAGCAAGGACTCATACAGGCTGGAGAGGGTTTTGGATGCCATGTCCCCCGTGCTGGCCCAAAAAAAAAAAAATAATAAATAATAAAAAAAAATGTCCCCCGTGCTGGCCAGGAAGCTGTTTCTCCAATGGAGATATGGCACATTGCCTCTGCGATCTTTAACAGCTCCTGGTCAACACCGCCCTCCACCAAGCAGTGCCCGGCATGTGCTGGTGCTGAGGAAAGCGATTTACATGTGGTCCTGTTTTGCCCAACTTACAAGGCAGCGAGGAAATATTGGCTCCTTCCACTTATCAGAAACCTTGGTTGTAGGGAGTATCTCCCGATGTACAGAATCCTAAAAACCGATGTTTCAAGCCCAATTGTGTTTGCACTAGCAAAATTTCTCACCAATGTCTGGCACACTCGCACCCGTATTCTGAAGTCGCAGGCTCCCACCCAATTTTAAAGTCTACAATTTTAATTGCAATTCTATTAGTATGTAATTCCTAGAATGGAAAGATTTTACATTGTATAAGCATGTATTGATTGATTATTTTTGATGATTTTATAATGGTTGTATATGTTTTTATTGTACATCTTTGATGGCCATATGGCCGAAATAAAGATTGATAAATAAAAAAAAAAAATTAAAAAATTATGCCCACAACACTGCGTGGGGGTATTCAGTGGGTATTCAGTGGAAACAATCAAAAAGTCGGGGAGAAGCACATCAAGTTTGTAGGCACTACTAACTGAAATGGCAAAAGGAAAGTGAGACTATTCTGAATGGTATTTTTCTTTCAATCTACGTGATAGGGGATGCATTGATTAAGGTGTTCCACATATCTTAATACTCACTACAACTACAATATATTTAAGCATCTAAAAGGGGTGTAGCGTAGCCTGATATATGCATGATAGGTAATACACATCAATGCTATGTTTGAAAGCCTTGTCATGCATTTGAGATATGACTAGAACATTTAATTAGAACACCTCAAATACTTTCTTTATAGGCATTCTTTAAATTGTGGAGTCTAAAGGGGTATGATGGGGGCATGGTTGCTTGGCATTGGTATGCAGATTGTACACAGAAACGTGTGACATGAGTGAAAAAACAGTGTTCAATGTCGTACTTAACACTTTATTTTTTATTTAAAAAAAGCCCCTCCTTATGGACAAACAAACTTCAGATTCGGTAAATGATATATGTATTACCTGTGTTAGCAGTGCATGTATGGGAGACGGTTAACAAAAAGTAATGTCTATCAAACACGACTTGAGGAAAAAAGGAAAGAACAGGCATTTCCTTCTCAATTGCATTGGTCATTTCTGCAAGGCAAACCACACAGAGCAGAGAATAAATGTCTCTGCTGTGAAAGTGGTGTAGTGACCACACCAAGTCCACCTCATGGACGGATGGCACCTGTGGTCTCCTTGCTAATGACGGATACTGTCCCTTGGATTTTTCTTTCCCTTTTCTCAGGAGGGAATGATACATTAATCAAACAACCTGGTGTATCCTTCCTTACTCAATACTTCACATCAACTAGAAACCAGGCAGAGACATTGAAACGTTATGTTAGGCTGGGAAAAGAGTTATCCTCTTCTTGAGGAGCCAAAGTGACCACCTAAAACAATCCCTGATATGTGAATTAAAAAACAGAAACCCCTGACCCACCAATTAATGTCATTCTTTATTATCACGTTTATTTTCTTCCTGTCATCTCTACTACATCCCATGAAGGGATAAGTAACCCAAAGACCCATCTTCCTGCTCTTAATTAAGGGACTCATCAGCGTTGTAATACACGGTTCCCAGGTGATGTATTCCTTCGAATCACTCCCTTTACAGGTTCCCAAGTGTTTGAGTCTTTTCTTAATGTGCAAGTGAGCTAAAGGGTAAAAGTGATTTACATCATCCCCCCAAATCATTTTTGCGTCCCACAAAAGCCTCACTGATTAGTTACTAATGTGAAGGAACACAACACTAGCTGACTTAGTTTACATCAAACACCTCTGTTACCAGTGAAATGAAGAAATAATAAAAATACTCCGAATGCATGTTTCAAAAAGAAAAAAAAAGAAAAAAGGGTGAACAAAAAAAGACAGTGGAAAGGGAAACAGCCTTCACCCATCCAAGGGTGGCATGCTCCATTACAGGGCTCCTTATCAAACTGTCCCTGAGTTAGGGTGCAAGTGTAGGCTGCGACCGTCATGAAGGGAATCTCTTGAGATGCAGTTGTTGGAATAGGGTTGTCTATGAGGAGTGTTGTGGGCATTCAATTTGATGGGTTTATGCAGAGTGAAAATTATATAGGCACTCCACGAAAACAACCTCTTAGTAGACTCAATAGTTATTCTGGTTTGCAGTGGGCATGTCTTAACAGATTAGGATTAATTTGACCAGACAGAGAAGTCAACATATTCCTGCCTTTTTGTATGCCCTCGAGTGAGAAGTGTCTAGGAACCCTTCAGGACCAGTTCCCTCAACCCCCACTAACAGTACTCATATTTTGAGTGGAAAAATAAATGAAAATCAAGCTAACAAGCTAGTGACAATTAGTTGTGGTTAGCATTTACGGGCTGCAGAACCTTCAACAGTCCAGAAAAAAAGGTCAACTTAAAGCAGAAATCTATATATATATATATATATAAAAACAAAAGTATGTCTGTTTGTCCTTTATGCATTACTACACCATTCATCCGATCAGCATGAAACTTTGGGAAGTTGTTGAGTACACTCCCGCGAAGGTTTCTGGCAAAAAATATTAAAATTAAAATAATGTGTTAAATATCGGCCCCCCGGGCTCCCAGGGCCCTCATAATCTTTCCAATACTGAACGTTTACAGTTTTCGTTGCGACTCGCTTTTGCAATGACCATCAACAAAGCACAAGGACAATTGCTGCAAGTGTGTGGACTAGATTTGGAGAATCCGTGCTTCTCACATGGACAACTGTATGTGGCCAGCTCACGTGTCGGAAAACCTTCTGATTTATTTGTGTACGTACCAGACGTAAAAACAAAAAATACTGTGTATCCACAAGCACTTGAATAAATAAACAGAATGAAAACAACACTTTAAAATGTTTTCCATATTAAAATGAATAAGTTTCAATAAAAATGACAATGTAAATTAAATGTTATCATAAGTTTCCTTAAATTTCCTTTCTTCTGAGATTGCAGCAACGCGCGACGGGTAAGCTAGTTTAAGACATAAAACAATTTAGTGGTTAAGGTCTAGAGCTCAGTCCGCCGTCAGGTTTGCAGGACCTATACTCTTGACAAGGTAAAAAGTGAATCTCACAGTGTAAGTGATCAAAGAACACAGCACACACTATCCCATTTTTGAGAATGGCTCTGAGGTTTTACCCATATTAAATTAGTGTGGCTATTAAGATTGCACCCAAATGAGGCTTAAGCAATTTTGAGTGTCAAAAATAGATTTGGATAAATATGGTCTCATGTGGTACATGGAAGGGACATGGTTATCACCGTGAGGTGTTCACAAATATAATAGTAATAACAAAGGGTCAGGCCAGGATCATGCTAAAACATGGTTATAATGCTAGTGTTGTTAGAAGGTAAAGCAGTCACAACTAAGTATGTAATCCAACCTTAGTGCATGTCTTTTAACGTTTGGAAAATGTGGGTGTAAAAGCATTTTATTTTGCAGGATTCATTCCAAAAACCTTGCAGGGTGGTAATTCCACAATAACAGTGCAGAACTACCATTTCTCACAACTTATAATGAGGATTCATCTCTGAAAGAATGAGATCTTGGACCATAGAGTGGACGTTGTAAGGCAGGAGGAAAATTTGTATGTTTTGCTGAAAGATAATCTACCACCTAGCTTTCTGTACTCTTTTTTAACATTACTTTTGAAGAACAGCCTATTGTCAATTCATTTGTAGGTAAACATTGAGGGATAACTGAAGTAAACTGCTTCAAACATGTAGTCTTATGTAAATACGTTTTTATCATTTGTTAACTTACAGATATGGAGACAGCTAGTTCACGGATTTGTTCTCGTGATGTTACCATAGATCGACCATGCTCCCTGGTAAAAAAAACTATTTCACAGATATTAAAAGTTGCATCAGTAAATATAGAAGAGACTAGTTTTACTGACCAACGTTTCTGCTAAGCGAGGAGCAGCTAAAAGCCGGCCCTGAACACCAGCTCTGCGCGCAGCTACGGCGATAGTGACCACTGGATGCAATTAAAACAAACGTGATGCTATTTTTGTACAGCTTATTTTTTTTTCGGATGGCCAATGGTTAAAAGGAATAACACTGGGTAATGTATGCGGACGTGTCTCAGTCCCATCCTTTCCCAATCGGGCATTTTAACGAACCTTGAACACAGGGTTGAATCAAAAAGGAAATGACGTTACAAAAGAATGCTTTATAGAGGCAGTGAGCTCTCTGACCTTGACCTCTGCCCCCGCACACCCTCCGGCGTCAGAAAAGACCGTGCATGGTTTATCGGCCAGGCCATTTTCAAGGACTCAAAGCTGACAAGAGGGGAGGTAACAGAGGAAGGGACCGAAACCTCCGAAAGAGAACGTTAAATGCACACATATGTATTTAAATAGAAGGCTGGTCTTCAAAAATCACTAGTTGCTTTCCATAGGTAGCTTGGATTAGAGCATAAACTGGCTAATCTACTGCACAGTTTGGATTTAAAAAGCTCTCCGCCACCTTCATATTAACGACAGCAGATCTCATCTTGGCTGGCGTGCCAAAGGTCACAGCCTCATTCTCAAATGCAGCTGCGGTCACGGAGTGTTCGCTTCGTTTACTTCGGGGAGGTATTGAATCCTTTAAAACAGTATTCAGCTTTCCCTTCGCACACATCTACCTACTCATTAAGCATATGCTCTACACACTGCTCTCAAAGATATTGGCCCCCATTCACAAAAGGGCCTCTGCATTTGAGGCGGCCGTCCTACAGCCGTGGGGGGGCACACTCGGGGCCGGTGACCTACGCATTACGGTTTCTTATTATGGAGGTCCCGCCATGATTGCACCATTTTATTTTTGTCAATTTACTTTTATTATGATTTGGAGCTCTTATGGAGGTCGACATAATCTAAAACAGGTAGTAAAACAGTATTCAGTAATACATATTTAGTTCCACAATTAAAATAATATAAAATCTCTAATCAAATACACCCAACATACAGGAATAACAATAACTATCCCTTATAAAGAGTGAGAAAGTGCCTATCTTGATATAGTTATTCCCCCACCTTTTGCCCGGAAAATGATGTGGTTTTAATTGAAGTGCACCATGACCCTGCCAACTAGGTCCCCTGTGCCAGTGCTTCTTTGCTAAAACAAATCCACAATTGGCCCTTCAGGCCCACTGTAAGTCTCTAGTAAATGGTTCCATGGGCACCTAGGGAATTGGGACTGAAGAGGGTCACCTAGGCACACCTCACCAAGGCCATGCAGTTTGCCACTGCAGCATGCATGCCCTGGTGCAGACAAAATGACAAATTGAACAAGGCACACTGCCTGTATGCCATGTTAACTAGCAATGCCAAAGGTATAGGTAGGCGTTTCCTGTTTTCAGTTTCTATTTTCGGTAAATTCTGGTGGGGTTTTTTCCGTTTTTTTAATACTTTAAAAAAACAGTGGTTGCACATTTTAGCGCCATTAAAAAGAACAGAACCAGTGTTTTTCCAGCATTTATGGAATTTTAATTTAATTTTAATTATTGCTTGCTTTCTGCACTGATAGTGCAGGTGTATAGGTTGTGTGTGCACAGGGTATATGAGGACCAAATAAATGCATTTTTACTGCACCAGAATGTACTACAAAGTCAACAGCATTCTTCATTAACTCTGAAGATTGTAAAGCTGTTTTCAGCATACCATCTAGCAATTGACAAGAAACTCTTACAGGGAAGCACTTCAGCTCAGGTATCGATTTTGACAGGCCATCATACAACTTTTTTATATACGTAGCTGAATTACTGCAAATACAAACAATATCACTCCAATCTTTATTGAACTTGGTAGGAACTTTTTTCAGCAGCATTCCAAGTGACACTGTGTTCCATGTTTCCCAAACGCCTGGTGTCATGTTTTCACCACTATCTCAGATGCTTGGTGACATTCTTTTTAAATATACCGGTCACTATATCTTGCATTGAATGTTTAAAGACTGTGGTGTTTGGCTATTCATTTACAATCAATCAATGCTGACTCACTAGAAAAAGGAGGATGATGTATCAAAGGATTTCACCCATTCTCTGTCTGAGTAAATGTGATGCTTCATATTAGGAAAGATTCTTATGAAAGCATCCATTTTACCTATCAGTGACATCAAATGTAGCCAAAGTTTTAAATATGATTTTGATATTTCCTGATTCTCTACAGATATAAAATAAGTAAATAAGACCTAAAACATGCTTCAAAACACTGCATCTTTAGACCAAAACTGAAAAAAGTAGAAGGAAGAAGAGACCCTAAACGACAAAACTCAAGCAGAATAATGTTAGTCCAGTCTTTCTTGATGCTACATTGTATAACAAAGTTACATTGTATTAGCCTCAACAGGAAGAAATAAAAATGACTCCTTTATTCATCTTTTCCTTTCTTTGAATGGCATTTAGTTTGTGGTTACAAATGTGTTTTTTCAGTGTTTATATGTTCACACCGGTGATGGCTATTTTCCTTTTAGTGAGTTTTATCAGTTATTATAGGTTTAACCCTATAACCAGATCGTCTAGATATAGGCAAGTCACCCATATAGCAGGCCTCACAACCTAAGGCAGGGTGCAGTATACCACTGGTGCTGGCATATCTGCCTGAGCAGATATGCCCCTACAATATTTAAGTCTATTCTTAGATATTTTAAGTGCCCGGGAAACCATTGAGTATATGGGCTGAACACTCAACATCTCGAGTTCCACAGCACCATGATGGTTTCTCTGAACACAGGAGTGTTTGGTACCAAACTACTCCTCTCAATAACCTCACACTGTTGCCCGTGTGGGATTTATTGAAACGTCCTCAGAGGGCACCTCAGAGGTGCCCCCTGAAAACCCACCAACCCTGGTGTGGTCAGAGACTGGTTTTAGGCAGCCTGCCACCACCAAACGTGTCCGGACCCATGCGTCGAGAGCCCCACTCTCTGGTACCACAAACATTGCACATCCTGGGCGGAGATGTCGCACCTCCTCCCCCAGGATGGGTACAGTTTTGAGAGGTAAGCTCCAAAGGCATGCCGCTTTTGTAACACAACACACAGTCTCTACTGGCTGGCAGATGGCAGGCCCCAATTTAGCCCCCACTACCCTAAGGTGTAGGAGGCGAGGTGAAACACATCTTTCAGTCTCGCCATCTTGAAGATGATAGGGACTCCTCCAATCAGGGCTCGGACTATGCTCCTTCCCACAGGAGGGTGGCATAGTTGAGGTTGTAGACACCCCAGGTAAGGTGCCCATTGGTCCAAACATCACTCCCTTAAAATGCCCCTAAATATAGTATTTAAGTGGCTACCCTCGACCCTGAAACTAGTTCCTGTCAATCTAAGAAGAAGGACCAAGAAGACGTCCTTCAGAAAGGAATGACAATGCCCACTGACTTTGCCCCACCACTACCAGCCTGCCTGCAGCTTCAAAGACTCTGCTAAGAGAACAAAGCCTGTCCTGCAGCCAGTGGCCTCCACAACCCCTGGGAAGACTGCCTGCCTGTGAAAAAGACCAGAACTCCTGAGGACAGAGGCTCTGTCCACAAGAAACACACACAAAGGACTCTGGAGCCCTCTGGATCCGTGATCCCTGACCAGTTTGCACCAGAAGCCTGCGGCCGGTGTACCACTGATCTAGAAAGTTTCCCTAGCAATCCTAAGTCCAAGACCAGCATTGGGGTACAACTCTGGGACTCCACAACGACACCTGCAGTGTGAATCCAAAGGCTCCCCGACCGGCTCCAGTAAGAGAAACACGAAGTCAAAGGACACCCCTGCCCTCCAATCCCCTGAGCTCTGAGGAGCTTGACTGACTATGTCTCTGGGACCTACAGCATCCCAACTTACCTCTGCTGTTGCTGGTATTATTTGTGAAGCTTCCAGTTTAACGCCTGCAGCCTTTTGCGAAATCCAAGATTCTACATTTACCAGCATTCGGCTCCCAACACTGGGTTTGAACCCTGCACCCGGCCGCCCAACACTGGGTTTGAACCCTGCACCCGGCCGCCCCTGTGCCCCTAGTGGTGTATATTTGGTGCTGGCTTGTGCCCCCCATGCTTGCCTAAACCTCCTAAGCTTGAGCCCTGCAGCCGCTTGACTTACCCGCAAGCAGTGTATCTTCAAGCACCCCCAGTCTCCATTGGGTAACATTGGGTCGATTGTCATCTTTGATCTCTGCACCCGGTCACCCCAATGCTGCTAGTGGTGCAGTGTTTGTGCTGACCTGAACCGAGCCCTTTGCTGATCATGCAGCCCAAAGAAAGGATTTGTAAGTTGCCTACTTAACTGTAAAACCACATTGTTTTCCTCCATAGTTTAATATTGCAAAGACTGAAAATTGCACTGTGCCCACTTTTGAAAAAGAAAAGGAGTCCTAATAAAAAACGTGCTTACCTTTTTTCAAAGATCTTGGTCGTAAAATACATTTTGAACTAACCTTATTTTTATAAAATTGGTGTGGATCTCTTTTTTGAGGTGTGTGTCATTTATTGGTTGTGTGCACAACAAATGTCTTACACACCTCTGTGTTAGGCCCAAGGCTGCTCGCCCACACTACCACAAAATAGAGCACTTTGGGTTTGCATTGAGCCCTGTACACGTCTGAGGGAATCTCTGGACTCTGTGCACCGTATAACCACCTAGCGGTATATTATATACAGAGCCAGACTCCCACATCAAGTGACACCATGCATTGCACTATGTCACCAACATTCTCAATTCCTCAATAACCATGGTCACCTTCCCAGATACCTGGAAACATGCCAAGGTCAGACCACTCCTCAAGAATTCCTTGGTAGACCCCAATGATCTGCAGAACTACAGAACCATCTACCTGCTCCTATTCCCCGCCAAAGTCCTGGAGAAGGCCATCAACCTCTAACTCACCAAACACCTGGAGAGAAACCACCTACTGGACCCTTCCCAATCAGGCTTCAGAACCGACCACAGCATAGAGAAAGCTGTGATCACTGCTTCAGATGACATCTGCACCCTACCCGACAGAGGAGAATTATTAGGGTTGGGTGTTAATTGTTAATGGCAATTTTTCAGTACTTTGCTGGGATTGCGTGGTGTGATGTGATAATGATGATTTAGTTGTGGTACCGGTGTGAATGTGCTTAATGATGAGCAGTTGAAGGTATCGGGCTGGGGGTAACCTAAGATCCCAGGATACATATTTAAGTGTGGAATATACAGTATGCAAGTGGTCAAAGTTGTGAGGTACCATCAGCTGCACAATTGGGATAGGGACACATACCTGTGTTTGAGAGTAAGGTGTGGCTCGTGTAATGGACCCTGTTGTGCAAAGGAGAAGCTGCATTGATCCAGGTGATTCTCACTGGTCGAGGTTTCATTTGACTGTGTATCAGAGTAGGTCAGAAAGGGTTGCTCCGGACCAATCCCTTGTGTGAATGAGTACATGGATTTCTTTAGTGGAGCAGACAAATGTTATTTCTAAGCATGGGCGAATTTTGCGAATTCGCAATCCGCGAATTTGCGGATTTGCGAATTCGCAATCTGCAAAATTTGCGAATTCACGCGAATTTGCAGATATTTTTATTTTTGCGAGTTTGCGGGTGTTCGCGGGGCACTTTCCGTGTTCGCGAGGCGTTTGCGTTTTCGCGGGGGGGGGGGGTTTTGCCTGGTTAATCACTGCCACCCTCTCGTTTTTTATGCCCATCTGCCCTCTGTACCACTGGTTTCTGTGCCCTTCTGCCCTCTGCCCCACTCATTTTTTGTCCCTTCTGCCCTCTGTCCCACTTTTGTGCCCTTCTGCCCTCAGCCCCACTTAGAATGGCGCCGGCAAGCTGCCAGCGCCATTCTAAAATAGCTGCAAATAGCTTCAACAGGAAGCACTAATAGATAAAGTAAAGCAGGTGCTCGAGTTGAAGGTCAAATTAAGTTACACAATCATTAATCACCCCAAGTTTGGGGTGATTAATGATTGTGTAACTGAATTTGAGCAGCACCTGCTTTACTTTATCTATTAGAGCTTCCTGTTGAAACTGACTTTTGTAACTCTTTTAGAATGGCTCTGGCAGTGTGCCGGCGCCATTTTAAAAGAGTTACAAAAGTCAGCTTGAACTTTTGACCCAATCCGTTCCGCTCGTGAATTTTGCGGGAAATTCGCGAATCTCGCGGATTGCGGATTTACCGAAAATCCGCAAAATCCACGAGCGGAACGGATTTTCTGCCCATGCTTACGTGTTTTGTTTTATGCTGGTTTAGTGTGGATAAAGAGTGTGCTTGTGAAAACTGTGAATGGGGTGAGCAGCTGCGAGGAGTGACAATCATGTCTTAGTGTGCTGTGCTGAGATTGGTTGGTCGGTGTTTGTGCTGTGCTGTTATTGTTTGATAGATCACGGGGAGTCACGCTGTTCTTGGTTGTTAACACCAAACAAAAACTGTGGGTAAAGAAATTATTTCCTGGTTTGAAATGAAAATTCTACATGTGATTGTAGATATCATTGCTGGAAATAACATTTTCAATGCTACACAAGATCTGATTAAGGGAGATGTGAGAGTCCCTGTTAGAGGAGAAGGAGCACTGCCAGATGACACAGCAGGTCAGTACATGGACATAAATGTGGGCGTGAATTCGGCTGAATCAATGGCATAAGATCACTGAGAAAGAAGGTGCTCTGATGCTTCCACGCTATGGTACATTTAATTTGAAAATTATTGAAAATCTAAGAAGGGTATTGTACGAGATGAAACCACCTTCTAGACCCTCACAGTACAAGGCTCTTAATGCTTGAGAGCATATAGCTCATCCCAAATAGAAAGAGAGATATCAGGGTAGGCACAAAAAGAAAGAGCATACTTGTGCTGAAGCTAGGTGGGATGCAGAAAAACAAAGATGGACAATGGATATGATTGAAGGAGCTAAGTTATACCTTGCATTGACAAAGGAAGATCATCAAGAAGAGAATAAGAAAAAAAGAGGATAAAGTAGAGAGTGTATAGGGAACGGGCGAACATAGTGACAGTGATTTGAGTGATGATTTCTTGGATGTGTTGTCAACCCATCCACCACCTTACAATGTGACCCAACGTGGAGGAATGAGTGGTGTTTTTACTGATGGTAACTCAGAGGGTGCCACTGCCCCAGCAAATACAAATTAGAACCTTATGGATGAGAGTTCAGGGATTTGTGCTCCTGCTAACTCTACTGTTACGAATGCCCCACTGCTCTGGTTACAATTGAACCTGCAGTTCCTTTGCATAAACTTGGTTCCAGGAAACACGACACATGCTTTAATGGTTCCTATTTGAGTAAACACGTTACCTACTGTTTCTGTTGCTCCCAGATGGGAAAGTATGGAAAGGACTCCTTTGGTCCCGAATATAGTGACTTAACCATATGTTGCTCCTTTATAATCAATGAGGAACCCTCTCAGAGGTCACAAAATATTCCCATGTCTATTTGGAAATCAACTCGGTACATCACAAGAAGTAGTCTCTGAAAAGGGGATAGGTTTAACACTTTTGGAATCCAAAATATTGTTAATTCATGAAAATTGGAAGATTTGATTAGTTTTTGCAATGGGTACCCACAAGAAGATGAGGGCACAGGATTGAGCATAGAAATCCAGCCCCCAGGAAGGGAGAATGCAGTGTATGTGGTCAAATTAAAACTAGAATTGGATGAGGTGATTTCAGGAAATCTTGATCATTCCAGTTTATATATCTAGCAAGTGAATGAACTTATATAACTGTGCAAGGAGGTCACAAAGCATGCAGGACAAGCTCTTAATAACCTGTATGAATTAGCTAGAATGTATGATGTAGATTTAAGTAGGACTAAGTTTTTGCAGAAAAGTTATAGTGTATGTTTTGATAAAAATGACATAACAAATATGAGAACCTTAATAATGAAAATGGAGATTAGAGAATCAACTGGTAGTATCCAAAAATGTAATGAATTAGGCAAGTGGGAAGGCAGATGGGTATAGAAGAGAGACCCAAAGAAAGCTAAGGGAGAACTGTCGCAGTCTTTGATCGATGAAGAGAAGGTGCCTCAAATTTCTTATTGAGGGAAGTGCCTGGTGGAGATTACGTCCATGTACCATGGAGTAGGAGTGATTTTGCGTCATTCACAGACGACTTTCATAAATTGAGGGATAAGCCAGTGGAGTGGTACACTCAGGTTGATTGATTTGTGAAGATTTTCCAGGTATTAGGGATAGATTTCAATACCCTTTTTGAATTGTGGTAACCAAGTGATTTGTGGGAAGACTGTGACTGTACAGTGGCCAGAGAAGAAGCCACATAGAAATCCGAAATCTCATGCTCCGTTGCCTTTAGTGATGAAAGAGTATCAACGGGTGGTTATCTTTTAGAAAGAGGAGATACCTGCGAAAGACATTGATTGGGTAAAGTTTGGCCGGAGAACACGGGGGCCTAAAGAGACTGTCTATTCCTTTTACGAGAGATTGTTGCAAGTGTTTAAACAACACAGTGGAATGGGGAATTTCGAACCCAAAAATATGGGAAGCTTTGTTTCTCGGTTTGTGACAGAATTGAGACCCGAGGTTACCATGATGATTCAACAGCATTTGATTTGTTGGTAGCATAAGTCAATTGATGAGATTTTGAGGTACGCAAATATTGCTTTGATTATTTGGAAATGAAACAGAAGCAGTTGAAAGTGAAGTTGATGCTGTTCCAGATAAAAGTAGCACAGCTAGGGGGTCAGAGTCAACCATAGGTAGGGAATGTTAGTACAATGCAAGGTGTGTATCAGCAGGGGGTTCCTGTGATACATGGTGGAGATGATTATCCACAACAGGGTAGAGAATGTGTTGTTAAAGTACTTGAATTGATGGCGTTACATTAAAGAAATCGAATCCATGTCATTATTGCAACTGGTTAGTTCATTGCAAGGAGGAATATCGACTTAATCCCAAGAGAGTAATGAAGGAGAATCAGGTTTAAAATTCAGGGCTTGTACAAACACAGGCTAATAACCCCATGTAGACATAAAATATGCCAAGAGAGAGAATGCAACATACTAATCTACAACAAGTTTGAGTAATGCAATTTCTCAAGCCCCCATTCCACAGCAAAATGTAAATGGTCCAAGATTTAATTCAGCTTCCGAGGTTTAATCAGAATTCCTTCCAAAATCAAAATCAGTTTCAGCAATTTCACATTGTTGACACTCTTGAGAATTATGGTCATATCGGTCACAATGCTTGAGGGGGGAGTAAGATTGTATGCTTGACCCTGTGTTAGATGTAGACCAGAGTGGTCCATTTGTAGAAGGTGAGGTGAATGGCCACCCAGTATCATTTTTGATTGACACTGGAGCTACCAGTTCCACTGTTGGAAAAACAGAAGTTCCAAACCTACCCCGCTCAGGAAAAAGAATACAAGTTTTAGGAGTTGCAAATACACCAAAGAAGAATCTATTTACACAAGGAGTGCCTGTTAAATTAGGGTCCTTTGAAGAGAGCCACCAGTTTGTGGTGTGATATTCCAGGCCTGCAAATCTTTTGGGATGAGATATGTTGTGATTGTTAAGTTGCGCCGTCTATTGCACACCAAACGTTGTGGAGTCTCAGACACATGATGAAGGTGTTGCTTTCAAATTGACCAGTGACAAATGATGATTTGGCAATGGATCTCAGGGATATGGTGAAGCCTGAAATGATAGCTGGGATTACACCTGTAATTGAGTCAATGCTACAACAAGGCATTTTGAAAGATAATGGGGAGTTCATGTAACTCACCTATCAGGGGCCTGCAGAAGTGTAGCAGAAGTGTAGCGGTAAAAACCGCATAGCACAGGATCTGAAAAAGATTAATAACGTAATTGCTTCCTGATTTCCTTGTGGTACCAAATCCAGCTGGGATTTTATTTCAGATTCCATGTGAAGCTGAGCGGTTTGCTGTGATTGATTTGTGCCAGGCCTTTTTCTCTATACCCTAGTAGGAGGACAGTCAGTAAATGTTTGCCTTCCGGTTCAAGAACTGTGTTTTGGCATGGTGCGAGTCAAACACAGGTACACAGAAAGTCCCATAATCATTAATCAGTTCCTTAAAAAGAACCGAGAGTCCTAAATGATCCCCTATATCTCTGTCTGGGTGTCATACAAACATGACTTACTAGTTGCTTCAGATATTCAGGAAGCAAGTAAACATGACACCATTGAACTATTGAACCACTTGGCTGAGAATTTACAGTAGTGTCCCAGAGGATACTATATTGGACTAGGAGAAGGAAATAGGTTTCTCTCCTTGGTACAATTTTGAGAATTAATATAATTCGATCAATGCATATTGATGTTTAGGAACATTACTAACACCCATATCCTTTATGGCTTATGTGGGTCCGGCACTGTTCTTGACGTACTTATAAAACGGATGGTAATACAGTCAGTTTCTTGGTACTGCAATGCACCTACACTGGAATTTATTTTGTGTTTTACTTTTTCCGTACCTCACTCCTCTTCTCCATTTTCTTATTCTGCCTACCTTATTGATCCGCATCTTCATTAGGCGAGCATTTTTAGAATTACCAGAGTTTGGAGACTACTTTTCTCTCATCTCTTTTTGTGAATATGTAAATCACGGCTACTAATAGAGCGTACCATACCAAAACTTCGATCTTAGGAATTTCCCAAACTAACCAATATGTTTCTTGTTTGATCTCATTTACCTAGCAGCTAAGACTTGCATCGAGAGGCTCTAGAAACAACTGCTTTTTCTTTGCATCATATGCCTTGTATCACATTTGGTTCAACTTTCGGTTTGTATTTTCAAGGTTAGATTGTCCCTTTAAAAATTAAATAATACAATCAATCATAGCTGGTGTATCCTTTTCTTTCTTTAATGAATCATGTCCGGGGCATCATAAATAGATGGACCAACAGGGCATGTTTTCTATCTCTTTATCTGCACAACTATGTGGAACTATTGGTCCACTATTCACTTGGTCACTTTACCCTTACTCTTGGCTCTCACAAGGATGCTATTATTATTTTTTGATGTCACTCGTAGGTTAGTCACTATATGGTGTTTTTTCACTCAATAAATGTACAAAGGTATGGTTATTTTGTTCAACACATCTTTATTACTACACAGCCTTAAAAAAGTCACTTCCGTGGTGAAACTTGTTGGAATATTGTCTATCAGTGAAAATTACTGTATCAATTGGACTCGAAAGTTTCATCATCACATTGTATAGTCCGTACTCTTTTTTTCTGTAAAAACTGAGATCAATCAGATATATGTTCAGTAGGGTTAATAAACAGTTGTAAAAATTAATACATTTTCCTGGACTTTGTAAACCCGTGTTAAGTAAAAAACTGTTTGGCAACTTCTAAATACATATGAGTAAATGTAACTAACTTGAGTGCTGGTGTATACTATTTGAAAAATATTGTAACACAAGGGCTTTGTCCATTGTGCGCTTACACCTAAGGAAGTAGGGTGTGCTATTACCCTGAATGGCACCTTTACCTTAACATGGATAATTTACATATACTTTAACACCATTTGTCCATAAAATTTGTTTGAATTATGAGGCGTGACCTCTTTCTCCACTACTACCCTATATATATATATATATATATATATATATATCAGCAGCAACTCGCGAAAACACCGCCTGAACACGGAATCACGAGCGTAGACCAACTCTGTACTTGAGCATTATTTTATTTTTTCTCACATTCTGTCAAGACGCGTTTCGGCCGTCCAAGCGGCCTTGATCACTTGACCATGCGCGATGACTACCCCAATATTTAAAGTGCAAGTGCATCATACTTTTCCATAGAAATAGACAAGTTACTTTTATGTTTAAATACATTCACAGTGTCTTGTGGTTATTTTTACCAAATGGCTTCAATATTTTGTGAGTGTGATGCGCCACCTCCTCTTACCCCGCCCGGACCTCCTATCCTCGGACGTTCACCCTTCTCGGAAACCAGTCCCACGGCATCCTTGGAGACAACCATGACAACCAGAACCCCACCCCTCTCTTTCTTCCAGGAACCAATCCAGAGCGGCCCATCACGGGAAACACACTGCCATGACCCCGGAAGCTCCGCCTCGATTCCAGCACCGGAACAGGGAAAAGACGGAAGCAGAGACAGGAGCGTCGTCAGAGCAGCGATCTCGTGGCAGGAGACTCGGACCGAAGTGGAGGAAGAGCAGGCGACCGAAGGAGAAGACGTGTGGAGTGAAGACTGGTGGAGTCCCCAGGAGGTGGCTGAAGAGCGGCCGCAACTCATTGGAGAGTTGCGGCGGAGCGTGTGAGTACCAGCGAACCACCTCCTTAGCACACTAGGTGCTCTGTATATAGATTTCCCTTTAGTTGCACCAGACCTGCCCTCACTGTAAAAAGATTGTACAGCACGTCTTCACTTGTGTACAGCACCGTAGACTTAGTCTATCCCATCACGAGCCCTCACCGGACACCCTTTCTTTCTACTCTCTAACCCTTCCTTCCCTATTCCGTTACGATTTCCCCTCTCTCACGGTCGTTCTTTAAATCCCCTCACTCGAACCTTGGTGTTGGTTACAGTTTAAGCTACATCGAGTCCAGCAGGACTAACGGCTCCTTATTTCTTTCTCTTCCTGATACCTCAGAGGACCACCCCAGCTCCGGACCTCCCCGAAGACCCATCACCCCAGCGCAACCCCGGTGAAGACCAAGATGCCCTACATCGGAGCCTTGCCTTTATTTTCCCTACCTCCTCCTAGAATACTGACTCTAGTCTTTAAATAAAGAACGGGCATTGCCCACTATATCTGGCCTCCTTGCCTGCTTTTCCAGCCCGCTGCCACCCCACGATCACAGTGAGTAATTGTTTAAATGCATACACAATAATTACTTTGCCAAACTTGGAAAATCTTTTCTAAACTTATAATCTAACCAAGACAATTTTTTTTTGCATAAATGCTTTTCCATGTTGTCTTCTAAATGTCAAACTCATAAGATGCACTAAAAAAATCCTTACTTAATTACGTGCTCACCTCAACGTGAAATAAAGGATAACATATATGTAAATTCATAAACTAAATCAAACAAAAAAATATTCGCAGTCACTTTGCTGATCTTTCTCCAGCAATGATCATTTCATAGTATTAAATATATTGCACCAATAAACTGTAAGATAATTCTTATACGTTTCAAGACTGAATTCAATTCAAAATTCATTGAAATAAAGTGCTATTGTTATACAGTACTATGAGTAAAAGTGAAATGTGCCTGAGTACTTTAGAATAAAGTGACTAGTGCCTTCAGAGCGCAAATAACAGAGTAATAAAGATTCAATATTTTGAGTAAACAGTTCTTAAATATCATTTGGTTGTGCAAATAGGCTAACATGAGTACGTAGCAGAATGTGCAAAGTCGCTAGACATATGTAAAAAAACCCTACATATAAATAAGCAACACCCCGTGAAATGCTTAATACAATTGATAAAAAGACACATAGATAAAACCTACCCAAATGTCTTAAAACCAACCATAAAAAACAATATTTACGAGGCATATTATTAAAGAAGATTCACATTATACTCATTAACCTTTTCACCAAAAACAGATTATCATTTACTTTTTTAGTGGTTCAGCTGATCTATATATAACATTGATTTTACTTAAAACATGATAAATATACAGATAAAAGCATGGGTAATTGGGCATTTCACGAGCTAAAATACATCCACAAAATTTAATCACAGGAATGTATGAAGATCCTGTGTCGCATTCAGACCCCCAGGCCACTTTGAGTCGAACTCTAATATATAACTTGTTTCCGTTCCCCTGGGCCTTGCTTCTCTATCCCCTCCTCTCTTTGTCAATGGTATAGACTCTATTGCATAATATCGGAGGTATTGGGGGTTGCTGTCATGTTTCGCCTGAAAGTGTATTGCAACAGGATCATTTTGATCTTTGTTAATGATAGCCCTCAAGTGTTGTAGAATTCGTATGTGTACAGCCAGTTTGGTGCTGCCTTTGTACACTAAATGGCACTCGCACTCTAGGACATACATGCAAAAGTCTGTTTTGCTTGTAAGATGTTGCTTTATTTCTCTATTTGCCCCGGAGAATGCCATTCTATAGGTTTTGATCTTTGTGACAAACTGGCAAGCCCTACAAGTTAAACATTTGTAAAAACCCTTTCTGGATGACAGCTAGGTGTCTTTCTTAAAACTCTCCTGACTGTTTCTTGCCAACATATTGCCCATGCTCATAGATCTACGGAAAGTTATCGCTGGGTTAGAGGGCATTAGATAACCAATCACAGGATCATCCTGGATAAAGTGCCAATTTCGCCTTATTATGCTCCTCAGTTCTTTCTCCTGTTTAGAATATGTCAAGATCAGTCGGACCGGTTCAGCCTTATCCTTTTCAACCCCCTGAGTATTCTTAGCTTTATACATAAGAAGTTTCTCTCTTGATTTTAGTTGGGATTTTTTCATAGCAGCTTCCACTACTCTGTGGCTGTACCCTCTATCTAGAAACCTAGCACAGCTCTCCATCTGCTTCTCCTTCGCATCCAATGGGTCACTACATATACGTCGGATACGAAGCATCTCCCCATAAGGTATACTTCTTATTAAATGCGGGGTGTGCGCACTTGTTGCGTGGAATAATGTGTTACCTGCAGTAGGTTTTCTAAAAAGGGTAGTTATTAAGACGTTGTTTTGTATTAAAAACTGTACATCTAAAAATGTCACGGAATGCTTGCTGATGTTAAAAGTAAAATTTAGGTTAAGATCATTCTGGTTGATTTCCTCAATAAACTTCAACACACTCTCCTCTGTCCCACCCCAAACAATAAAAAGGTCATCAATAAAACGCATCCAGGATACTATATGTTCGGTGCAGATATGTTCATAGTTTCGCCTGAGGACCAGTTCCTCCCATCAGCCCATAAACAAACAGGCATAACTGGCGGAGAAACTGGCCCCCATAGCTACTCCCTGCACCCGTTGATAAAATTGATCATTAAAAAGGAAGTGATTATTTTCCAAGCAAAAAGTCAACATATCAAGTAACATTCTAGTATGTTAAAGATATTCGATAGGTCTAGTGCTTAGGAAGTATTCAGCAGCCCGTAGCCCATCTCTATGCCTTATACATGTATAAAGTGAGCTTAAGTCCGATGCTACCAATAGTAAGTCCGAGCTCTAAGATAAGTTCTTAATTTTTTCAAGAAAGTCACTGGTGTCCTGAACATAGGACTCTAGGTTCTTCATGTGTGCCTGTAGGAAATAATCAATGTACTTAGAAAGGTTTTCCAGCGGTCCTTCATACGCCGCAATAATGGGTCTTCCCTGGAGAGCCGTTAAGCTCTTGTGAACCTTTGGTATAAAGTAGATGTAAGGTACCAACGGATGTTCTTTCTTGATAAATTTATATTCATCCCAACTCAGGAGACCCAAACCCTTTCATGCCAACAGACCTTTAACCAGTGTATCCTGTATAGCCTTATATTTCAGTGGGGTACTTTTTTTGTAACATTGGACATTATTTAATTGGCCGTAAGCCTCCTTCAGATTGTCCTCAAATGGCCACAGGATGATGTTCCCACCCTTATCTGAGTTCCTTATTATCAAATCCTCCTTCTGCAGTTTTGAAATCAATTGATTATATTTTCTTTCTTCATTAGAATATTTTTTCCTTGTTCTATTGTTTGCGTGGGTCAAATTCTGGATTTGTGCTACCACATGTTCACTAAAGGTATCCAGACCATCATGGGCTGCCAAAGGGATGAGTTTGGATTTTAATTTAAAGGGGGTTACTGGTTTCTTCTGCCCCTCATTGTTGATGTTTCTTGTGTGTTGACCCCATCTCCTAAGCTGACACATATCCTGATATAAGCTCAGGTCCGAGACCAATAATCCAGATGCTTCATTGATACTTTTGGGGTTCATTTGATGCTCTGTTGCTGGTTTTTTTCGATGTAATTTTTCGAGCTTCAACTTCAGGATAAACTGGTAAACATCTGCCCTTGTTCTGATATATTTAAAATTAGATTTCGGGCAGAAACCTAATCCCAAACAGAGCAGTTGTTTCTCTGCTTTGGACAGATCTATAGTACCCAAATTGATGATAGATTTTGTTTCTTGGGTGTCCAATGTGCTGTCAGGACATACCTCTTCTTCCCTTAGGTTTACTAGTTTCTCCGGGCACGGGCCCGGCCCCGCTTCTTTGGTTCTCCATTGTTTGCGGGCCTGGCATCTCCCCCTTCTCCTTTGGCATTTTGTTTTGCCACTGTGCCTTGCAACCTGGGTCTCAGTGTGTCCCTCCTGCTTTTAAAAAAAAATATCCAGCTCTCCCCCCAATGTCAATTTGATTCCTGCAGCTTTTCTTGCACTTTCATTGCCTGACTCACTTTCAGGTGCTGAGCTTGACATTGAGGAGAGTTCTATTTGATGTTTTTCAATCCCTTTGTTCCCTTCATTCCGTTTGCTTGCTGTTGCTGCCCTCAATGTGTCATAGCGGCGTGCAAACGTGAATATCTGTCCATTGGCATAATCGTCTCGATCTCTTTTAAATTTATAAATCGTTCATATCTTAATCTTTTCTTCTTCTTTTGCCGGTCTACTAGATATGTCCTCTCTCATTTTAACTTACTGGCGGGATTCTCCTCCCTGCTGCTTTATGCTGGCTTCCAGGACATCTATTTTTATCTGTAAATCTGTCTCATCAATTTCCGCATATTTGACAAGAATTTGTACAAGGCATCTTGATGATTCGAGGTTGCACGCACCCCATTCAGCCATCATCAATGGGTTGGGCGCCTCATAACTAGGGGCTAACATGATACGCAGCCCCCTGGGGATTCTCCCCACATCAAGATATCTTTTTAATGAGCGCGCCTCGTACCACTTAAAAAGTTCTTGTCGTTTGTATTTCTACAATAATTTGAAATAGTCCTTTAGACAAGTAGAATCTGCACCAATCTCAGTCTCTAAGGCATCTGAAAACATTTTATCTTCGGCGAGCTCATGGGCTCTACGCACATCCTGAAACGTGTGAGAAAAAAAGATTCTAAAATATGCTGTTCCACCCCAAATAGCCTCAATATGCAACGGCCTTTATGTCCCCGCCTCGACTCCCAGTCCCTGCGGTTCTGTATTTGCCCAGTTCTGTTGCCGGCTCTTTGTTGTGTGAAATATACCTCCTGACCCGCACAGCCACAAATCTAATGTCAGAATGCTCTTACCGTGTTTCGAGGGTAAGTGCGGTCACCGCCTCCGTCGCATACCTGCTCAGCCGAGCGATAATAACTGGCATCAGGCAGCGTTACCGTTCCTACTCCTCCACGCTCCACGCTGTTTATTCGTGTTCTTTCCTGCACCGTTAGGCTGTGTCCGGGGGGATTCACCCGTTTCCTTTGCCGAACTCCACGAAGTGCCCCTGGGGTGCCCCCCAGAGCACCACCACGCGCCCGCGATGATGCAGACTGGATAACCTTGACGGGCAGCAGACTGCTTGCGGTGAAACCTTCTTGTCCTAGGAGGGGGTCCACGAATGGGCAGCAATCCAATGCCAGTAATTATCAGCAGCAACTCGGGAAAACACCGCCTGATTGCGGAATCACGGGCGTAGACCAACTCTGTAGTTTAGCATTATTTTATTTTTTCTCACATTCTGTCAAGACGCGTTTCGCCCGTCCAAGCGGCCTTGATCACCTGACCAGGAGCGATGACTACCCCAATATTTAAAGTGCAAGTCCATCATACTTTTCGGTAGACATAGACAAGTTACTTTTATGTTTAAATACATTCACAGTGTCTTGTGCTTATTTTTACGAAATGGCTTCAATATTTTGTGAGTAATTGCTTAAATGCATACACAATAATTACTTTGCCATACTTGGAAAATCTTTTCTACACTTACAATCTACCCAAGATAAAAACTTTTTGCATAAATGCTTATATATATTCCTGAAATTCCCTCGCCTCCATATCAATCCTCTCAGCTAAAGTTACGGTGAAAGTCACAGCACCACAGCAAGGTATTGATTTAAAAGTTCAGTTTATTTCACACCATTGTGCAAAGTGAGCAAAGATAGGGCAGCCTACGCGTTTCGGCTACTACTAACCTTCGACTGGACCATAGATTCCCTTGCGTCTAGACAGTTTTTAAAGAAAGTACCCCTTGTTTGTGTGATCATGGATTATGGATCAAATCTGTCACTATTTTAACATCGCTTGTAAAGTACATTTTTGAGGGGAGCCAGGGTACGTCTGGAACAACCAGGGAAGCTCAAGAAACAAAAGAGTTACCTTTGTGGGGACCCACTAGTTGACGGACCAGGGATTGCAAAGGGGCCTCTAACAGAAATTCTAGAAGCAAGACCACGGAACACTTGTGGAGTGTAGGCCCACAATATTTGGTGCAGATGATGCTCAGGGCTTGGACTAAGAGTAGCCCAATGCACAATTTCAGGAAAGCTCGGGAAGTACATGCACTTGCAAATTTGCACGGTGCCCAGGAGTTCCAGTCCCACATCTCTTGTGATGGCTACAGGTCTCAGCTTTGCTGAGATCTCATGTCGACCTCGGACATGTCTGGAAGTCCATGTCCTGTGTCGTAAAACCTTCGGGTTCCGGTGAGAGCCTTGGAAATGCAGACCGGCAAGATGCCTCGTTGGTGCCTATTTCAAAAGGGGAGTCACTCCTTGACCCCAAGGGAGATCCTTCCATCTTCTAGTCGAAATAGAATATTGAAATTCCAGGATATATGTTGCAGAGTTTTGTCCAGGGTAATCTAAAGTCCTAGGGACTGGGTTCCTATACTTATGCAAAGTTTAGGGGTTGGACTTACTCTAGGGTCCCACCTATGGAAGGACCCTGGATGGGGGTGGTTACAACCCTACCCCTTTGTCTAATTTCGCGCCAGAGCAGGGGCTGAGTTCCCCTGAAACCGCTTTGAACTGGGGAATACACAGGGACACCAAGTGTGCCACCAGCACTGTCTGAAAAGCATTCACTGAATGCACCCACCCAGCCCCAATACACTAAAGCCTGTCTAAGGAGGTGGTTACACCTCCCTGTGACACTAACCCTATTGTCCAGGCCTCCCCTGCCTGAGTTTCGTCCAGCAGCAGGAGGTCAGACTCGTGTCTGACTGCAGCATCCATTTTGTGATGATGGGGCTCCTTTAAACTATTACCAGTCAGGTAAGTGTGTACATGTCTTCTCCTTCTAAAAGGGTGGAATTCTACCCCTGCCGCCAGAACTGGTGGGGGGTAGGATTCCAAAGTGTTTGACACCAAACACAACATGTTTTGATGTAGCCATTCCAAAGTTAGAATTTACCACAAGGTTATAATGCACTTAAGAATATATGGTATGGCTGTATCACAAAACAGCTACAGAGAAGTGATTCTGAAAGCTGCAGAGGGGCTCAGCTCATGCTTGGGCACCCTCTCACACAAAACCAAGCACTCTGCCTTCAGGATTGTCAAGGCCTGCCATAGGAGATACTTATAGGTTTGTATGTGACTGTCATTTAAGTTAGATATAGGTAGCCTATATCTTAGTACGGGGTGCAAGCACCACCTTACCCAGGCTGCTGTAGCAGACCGGTGGTGCCATTTTGGAAGGCTTCCCAGGTGTGGCATAATACATGCTTCAGCCCCTCTGGGGTACCTATGCCCTTGGTACCCAAGGTACCATATACCAGGGACTCACAAGGGTAACCCAGTAACCAATCATGGAGTGTACCTAAAGTACATGCAATCAATTTAGAGAGGAAGCAGCTAGGCTGGGGTCCTGGTTAGCAGGGCCCCAGCCAGACTGAAGTTGAAAAACAGTGAAACACCAGCAAAAAGTGGGGGTAACCATAGTAAGAAGATCCTACTCTCCTACAGTAACTTGCAGTGAAATTGCAAGGTCTGGGGGGTTTGGATCCTTGCGTAGCTTAGAAAGACTTAATCTAAAACCCAGTGTTCAAATTCGAATGCACAGCGGCTCAACCCATCACCCGGGATGCAACTAGAATTTTAACTCTGTGCTCTTGGGTCAAAGAAACCCTACATTCCTGGCCATTTTCTTGCCTGAGCTGAAATGTTCCTCTTTTAAACGTACCTACTCTGAGCTCCAAGTTGACTTTGCTGTAGGTAAACTTTAGATCTATAGCCATTCTTTCTTTTCTCTCACTCTTCTTACGCATAGCCGATCCTCCTATCTTCCTATTTCCCTCTGTCCTCCTTCTCTTGTGCTTTCTGTGAACCTATACTTTCCTCATGTTTTATTTCCTTCCCATTTGAGTGCATCACTCACAGCAACATCCTTGTCTATTCTTCTGGCAATCCAGATTGTTTTAGTTCTAATCAAGGTCTTGGAATCCTCACTTGGTTTAGGATATTCCCTCCTCTCCTGCTTTATTAGTATTGAATTTTTCCCTTTCACGCATACATTGCTATTGCTTTGCTTATAATCACACTCGTCTCTACTGTATCAACATTGTTCTTGATTGTGGGGGGCGTTTGTTTCTAAGCATATAGGTACATCTTCTGTGAAGCACTCTAAATATCTTCAGGCCAAGTTCCTTCTACAAAACTGAGAAAAAGTAAATAAATTATCTTATTGGTAATTGCCATAAGTTAATTAGACAGAGTGTGTTCCCTGATAGTGCATCAAATCCATTTCCCTGCAGAGAGCCAGAGCCTGGTGCATGCCAGAAGGGCCCTGCATTCAGGAGCTGCACACAGGTTTCTGTGCTGGAGAAGTTGCTTTCAAGACCACTGTCAGAGGGCCTGGTCAATAGAAATTGTGTTGGATTTTTTTTCAATTTCTGCCTGTAGCAGATAAACCCCGATTCTGCTCCCCTGGCAGACAAAACAGGCTAAATTCGCATGTTTCCGGATTGACCTGAATATTTTGCCACCAACTTAAATAGCTATGTGCTAAAAGAGAACATTCATAGCCCAAATATCACAAGGCTGAGGACAACGAGACAGGAGACATTTAAGTTCACTCTACTAGGAACAAAAACATGAAATTAGTATTTGGAAAGGTCATTAGCGAATTTGACCTTTTTTAACATATCTTTTTAATCATTAGAGAAGGTGTATTTTGTATCTTTAAAGCTTAACATCACGTTGCAGAAGGATTACCCTGGGACTTTAATAATGTATTTTACCAGTAGGTGTTGGCACATCACTTCATTACTTTACAGTGCGTCCATTTCTTAACGATTGCTGTTAAAATGTCTGCTTGAGAGTGGCAATCTATTAACTCTACAATAATACCCTCGTTCCTTTAGAATCAGCAACCACTACACTGATTACCTGCGCCTTTACACTTCAGGCACAAATACTTTGGTTCAGTTTTCCTGACTACACATTTGTGAGCGTTGCAATTAATTATCTTCCATTATCACCATCATCAATTAGCTGGAAAGCTTGTCCAGATTGTGAGTGTGCTGAAGAAGCTAGAATTTAATGATATTATTTGAAATTGGTAGGACAGTAAATGTGTCTCTTGTTAATTATTAAAACAGATAACTTTTGTTTTTATTTATAGCTTCCAGAAATATCCGGCTCAGCCCTCTGCGTTGCCAAGTCAGCGAATCTTTTTTTCTCAGTCTCTAACATAAACCGCAGCGTGTTCTACCGATGGCTCCATAAACCCAGCAATGACACTCGCTAAACTAAAATTAGAAAACATTGAAAATATTGATCTAAGCTCCACTCGGATCATCGTTCTCATTCATGTTTCTTTTGAAAGAACATAAATGAATAATTTCGCATGTCCTCAGTCATGATCTGTTTACATACAGGCTTGTTTATGCTTTTTCACCTACATGTTGCTTCTCAGATTAACAAAGCACTCCGTGACACAGCATAACGTGTAAGCATAACGTGTATTTGTATAGTGCACACTCACCCAGAAGGGTATCTCTAGGAGCTGCATAACAGATGGTTATTGTAGGTTTTCAAGCAGTGATAAGGTTCGCTGCTACCTTTTTAGATCAATTTCAGAAGAGTCAATCAAGAATTAACTACAAGTCTTGAAAGTTCAGGCCTACAATATGGGATTTTAGAGTTTAATAGGTGCAACCACTGGTTGTGGGTATATGTGCAAAAGGGTCAGCTAGCCCAACTGGCTTTGCATACTTCTTTTTTCATGCCTAGTACCATGTGAAGAAATTCAGACACCTTTCTATTAACACACAGATGGGCCCTATCTGCAACTTGCGCATGTGAAGTGCTAATTTAAGAACACGGGGTGCGCAAAAGTTGAGCAATTACTCTAAATTTCGGCAAAAATTATGAAAAGTTCAAATCTGTCATTTTGACCTATATTTTATCACGGATGCGTCCTCATTTTAAGTTATGGCTCGAGGCCAAATTTAAACAAAAGCTCCGCGATCAGCCAATCATGTTCTGTTGTTCCTGAGCATTCACTGAAAATTGATGCGTGAATGGTGCATTTCACTGTGAATTTTAACAGCAAATGGAGCGTAATTATGCAATAAGGGATATTTTTGGGAACTTTGCATAACAAGCATAACACAAAATTGTGCAAAATTATGCCAGCATATTTTAAATTTCACTCAGGCCTATGGTCAATGCCATGTACTTACACTGATTGCTGTTAAATAAAACGGCAGAACTGCAGAGGAGACATGTTGCCATAATTGGTATTAGTAAATAGTTTATTTCACAGGAGCTCTACATATTGTTTATTGCTTTTTTACATAAATGCCCTTTTTGTCTGCTTCTACACAGGTTCCATCATGAAAGTTAAGGTAGAGCATGGTTTTCGGTTGACCCCATCCCTATCCTGTTTCAAAAAATGAGAGAGTTCTTCATTTGTCAGCAGCTACTACTTTGTTAAACCGCTCCAGGAGGCACTAGAAGGGTAGCTATCATCATAGAGCCATTGGGATGAAAGTTAAACTTCTCCCCTAATACTTATCGATTTTTTTTTAGATATAGAGAAATTCAACCTCGAAAAACAGTTGATGTAGAGGCATGATGCTGTCTGAAAAATATTCCAGAAAATGCTGGTTAATTGCTACTCCACATCGCGCACAAGGAAAAAAATCACTTGCCACAAATATTGCCCCTACAGTTTGGATAGACAATATTTCAAAGTAATTCTACGACAGTGGAGCCTCAATAGATAAGAGCTCTTTTGATCTTAGGTATGTTAATAGAGAAGTGATGACATATTTCTTTTTGCTGTTGGATATAGAAACATCTATCAAATCTTCACGAAGCAACGGGGCTCTGGTCCCTAATGGCATTCTGGTCTCCTTCTTTAAATCCACGATAGACCACTGCTTGACAATGTTAAGCCTACTCTACAATACTTGATGCTCGAATAATATTATCCTGAATTCCTGGAGAGGCTCATTTGGTCCCTATTCATAAAAAAGGATCAAATAGATCACCTCAGAACTTTTGTCTCATTTTATTATTGGATGTCGAAGGTAAAGTATCTGCAAAGCTACTTTTAAAAGATTTGAACAAGTGGGTTACTAGGAAAAAATGCATTCGTTCTTTTTCAAACAGGATTTTTTAAAGGCTGCCAACACTTGTAGAAAAAACCCTTATAAGAAAAGAGAGTAGTTTTTGTTTTTACTACAGCTTTTGACAATGTCAATAGGGCAATCATTGGAATCTATTCAAATATGTGGGGGCAGATAAGACTTGGATCTAAAGGTGGTCACCTCAGGGAAAGGTTTAATAAACAAGGGTGTGAAACAAGGTTGCTTTTTGGCCCTGCTTTTTTTTTAAGTATACCTGGTGGACCTGTCTAAAGTATGTCTCCCAGAAAGAGCCTGCCCCCCCCCCCCCAAGCTGGCAGATAATAAGGTTAATATCTTATAGCAATACAAATAGATGATGGATGGAATGCTCAACTTTCTCAAACATTCACCCCCAGTCACAGATCTGGGTTAAATCCATTGTATTTTTTATCACAATGCCACCCAAGTTTGGACCCAGTCATATGGAAATCAATCTAGACCCAGCTCCCCATGTGAACAGTCCAGACTGATCTGCCAGGCCGGGTCCTCCCTGGACCAGATACAAGCATCCTGGAAACGGTTTGGGGTTATCACCCCTCATCAGCCAGGCTAGCTTGAATCCAGTGGCATAGCAAGCATGGGACCCACATCTTGTCATACCCTTCCTGGTTAGGGCGACTGTAGAAACACAAAAAGATGATGGGCAGAATGCTGAACATCGTCAAACATGGACGGAATGCAGACCATTGTCAAACATTCACCCCCAGTCAGATTAATAGCTTAAAATATACGGATGACACAATTCTGTTGGATCTAACCAGAGTGGGTCTCTAAAGACAATTGCATGAGCAATGATATTAAAATGAATATGCCTACACCAAAAATCATTGTATTTGGTAAGAAAAAAATAAGAAAGGCCATTGGGTAATCGTCAATTAAGCCATTGGTTTGAGGAGAGGGAGTGCACAATATCACATAAAACATCAACTAGGAATGCGGCCACCTTTTTATTTTGTTGTCTTCTAAAGAACAATTTATGTTCTGACATAACTCAAAGTGATGTAAAGTGATGGAGTGTAAACTAACTTCAACAATTCTTTATGCGTATGCTTGTATTTAAAGTTAAACTGGGTGAGCGGATTAAGAAAATACATTGTAAGAGTTACTGGCAGTCATCCAGAATCCCTTGCACATACTCACAAGCATGATTAAGATTGGAGTTTATCAAACAGCTAATTCTAAACAGATCTATTTCTTATTGTTGCAAGTTAAAAAGAACAGACCTGTATACTGTGATTTTTTATCTTTAGACAATAATAAATGTTCCAGTTGGTTATTTTATTTGGAAAGTTTGGTTATTTTATTTGGAAAAGGCCATAATAGAGCTAGAAGCTAGAGACCTCAGGTTGAAGGAGTTTCTAGACAAAATATTTTCCAAACTAGTAAATTAACAGACTGAACTCCTATCAATTAAACAAGATCATCTTAAGCAACCTTTGCCACTGGAGCTAAGAATAACATTATTAAGATATTGCATTGGCTTGATCCCTATGAGAGCAATTTGGTACCATTCCGGCCATTCATACAAAGCAAAGTCTGAGTCACTGAATCATGTCATTTGTATTTGTCCTCACCTCCTACCTCTAAAATACTGGCCGAGATCAATGTTTAGATGGTTATCAATTAGAACTTGTCAGATATCGATTGAAACTTGCCTCACAAGCAAATCTGTTCAGTTGACGTCTCTTTTCCTTAATATCATGAAATTTGTCTGTAAAGAAATTAATAATTGGTAGTAATTTCTGCCTTGATTTCTAAATTAGAAACCATATTTCTATTTGTCTGTATCGATCATTGTAATGAATTTTATTTATTAGACTGTATAAATGCATTTTCTGTCCCTTCTATGACAGAATAATTTTTGCATATGGTGATTTTATAACAATTGCACTTTTCGTCCTTTTGCTACACACCCAGATTTTTATTGAATTTGCGCAGTTAATTAACCCCTTCGCTGCGGCGGCAATTACGCCGCAGCGCTAGGGGGGGGGGGCAGAGCAGCGGCCGCATGCTCATGACGGAGCCGCTCCGTCACGAGCCGCGGTTGCGCTGTGCTCATGACGGAGCGGTTCCGTCATGGCCCCGCCCGCTCAATAGAACGCACCGCGCAGGCGCGGCGGCAGGGCCATGACGGAACCGCTCCATCATGAGCACAGCTCAGCCGATGCTCATGACGGAGCGGCTACGTCATGAGCATGCAAGGGGTTAAAACCATAGCTATAAAATATCAACATTAGCACAATTATCATATTAAAAAGCAAAAACTGGAAAAAAATAATCAAGATTTAAAATCCTGTACATATATATAAAAAAACAATCCTATAGGTTCCATTATAATCTCAATGCGGTGTAGGGTCTGAAGTAAAATAAATTAGTGCAGGAATACTAAGTAAGGGGACGGAAAAAGTCTGTAATGAGTTTTTGGGGGGGAAGGACTGGAAGCACGGGGGCCGAAGGGGGTAAAAAAAGGTGGTCCAAAAGTCTCACGTATTTACCAATCCTTACAAGCACTTGAGTATCTGAGGAAGTAAAGCACAGGGCCAATGCTTCCTAACACGATCTAATGCCCCATTTTAGATATAAGGGTTTTCAAAGTCGTCTTCTGGGGGCGTCCAGGGCAGGACAGCAGCACAGAAGATGCAGCCATGATTCGGACTGGTAGTTGCACAGTCTGCATGCCCCCTCCTCACTTGTTGGAGCCCATCGGTTAAAGGCAGTTGAATGCAGACCTAGAAGATGCATAAACATTATATTCTTCCGAGCCACTGCATTTAAGTTATCCAGGAGATAAAATTGAGGTGCTCCAAGGAGGTAAAAATTATTCAGGGGGAGCAAGACTGTTGATGTTTTTAAAGCCTGGGAGCCCATCCGATGGGAGATTTGTTTGACCTGCTTATTGATAACCTTTTTCCAGACTGTGTATGGAATGGCGTCTGAAGTTAGTAATGAGTTATCACTCTCTAGCGATTTTATAGCCTTTGTTACTTGATGATTCCATGGATTTCCAGGACTAGCAAAAGTTTCTTTTAGCCGGGCTTTCGAAGTGTTATCTGCGGTTTTTAATCCATACTAATATAATAAAGAGAGAGCCCAAACATTTGAGGCGGGTAATCTCAGGAACCACAGCACCAATCACAACACCCAATACAGCGTTGGAAAGGGCAGTTGCAGCAGAAGGACATAGGCTATGCAGACGCCTACCATATACATTTAAAAGGTAAAAGAACCGTGCTAGCAAAGTAGTCCCTTGTGGATGTGTCTGCATTGTGCTGTGGGCGTGTGCTGTGGGCGTGACAAACGCTGGGGGCGTGTGGTACGTTCCGCTCTTCATGCCATGTCTCATATCGTGTGCTAATCCCACCCTGCTCCCTTTAAATACCCCTGCACTCCATAATCATAACCCACTCTTACTCCTTAAAATACCCAAACACCCTGAAACACTAACCCATCTTATCCCTATAAATATACCCTGTACCCCAAAACCCAAACCTATCCCTAAACCCTAAAAATACCCATGTACCCCAAAACCCAAACCTAGCCCTGAACCCTATAAATACCCCTGTACCTCAAAACCCAAACCTACTCCAAACCTAGCCCTGACCACTAAAAATACCACTGTACCCCAAAACCCAAACCTAACCCTAAAATACCCCTGTACCCCAAAACCCAAACCTACCCCTGAACCCTAAAAATACCCCTGTACCCCAAAATCCAAACCTAGCCCGAACCCTTAAAATACCCCTGTACCCCAAAACCCAAACCTACCCCTGAACCCTAAAAATACCCCTATACCCCAAAACCCATACCTATCCCTAAACCCAAAAACTACCCCTGTACCCCATGACCCAAAATTATATCTGAACCCTTAAAATACCCAAACACCCCAAACATATACCTCAGTAACCCAAAACATATTCCCCTATCCCCATACTTACCGTATCCAAACATTAAAAAAAACATGCTTTTACCATTCATGCATTTACAACGAATTTTGTTGTAAATGTATGCGTGGTAAAAGCATATAAAATGTAATGCCATGCGTTATAATGGCATTGCGGAGTCATGGTACTTTCGTAATGAAAGTATGCGGAGTGATGGTATGCGGAAAGAAAGTTGCGGAATAATGGGTGTTTACCCTCCCCCGGTAAGTACATTGGTGGCACGGCGGCCCACATCTCCAACAACATACTCATATTTTTTCACCACCCATTTGAAAAATGCACAGGTCTCTCTCATTGATGGCCAGCACCGACATACACTTTTAGACACACCTCCCGCCACAAGTTCTAGAATTGTGAACTTTAGAGCTGGGGAGCTAAGTTTGAATCTCGGCATCAGTTAAACATCCTGTGATTCCAGGCAAATCGCTTTGTCTCCCCGTGCCTACCAGAAATGAATGTGTTCTTCTGTAATGTAAATTGTGCTCATGCAATGTTGTCGAGTTTGCGCTATATAATATTGCAAGGAAAAATAAAGTAGGGAAACTCTAGTTCACACACTGCTGAACGCACACTCTTAAGTGCATCAGCAGTGAACTGTGAATCGGAGCATTTCACAGGCCTGTCACAGATAAGAAATGCTATCAAAACAAAATCCTACAAAACAATATACTACTGGCCGGCAGCAATTCATACCCGGACAACGTCGGGACGGTCTGCTAGTGTCCTTATAAAGTATTTCAGGGTATCAGCCTCACAATAAACAGATTGTCTTTGAAGGCCCAGCTCCATTCGTAGTCTTGCCCTATGAATAAAGTTTGGAAGATGGAAGATTTTTTTATAAATGGAAACTTGGGGCGAGGTCGAGACTAGCAGAGCATGCGCAAGGGAAGGCCTGATGTCCATAGTTTAAGGCGAGGAGAAGAGTTGCTTTAATCACCTCCAGGATGGGTTCTGCAGAAGGACTACTCAGGGACTGATTGAGTCGGATCGCGGAGTATGTTATAGCTTTTGCTTTAATTTTCAAGGCGGCTAGGTGGGCTGCTGGTCTAGAGGACTCGCTGAACCAGACGCCCAGGTAATTACATTTTGTCGTTGTCCTTATCTTTGCAGAGCCAATGTACCACCTTAAACTTTTCTTGTTCTTACAACCGCCGTATATCAAAACCTTAGTCTTTTCCTGATTGATTATTAAGGTATTGGCAATATTATATTTATGGAGCCTGCTTAACGCTCTTTGAAGACCCGATTTTGCCTGGTCCATTATTACAATATCGTCGGCATATTGTAAAATGTGCAAGTTCCTTTTTGCAGAGCCCAATTTTGGCGGGAGGAGATTACTTTTCTCCAAAAATGTTCCCAGGTCAGCAGTATAGAGATTGAACAAGAGGGGAGCAAGAACGCAACCTTGCTTTAGTCTGTCTCCGGTAACAATTTTTGCAGAGACTGTCTTTGGGACAGTTTTAATTCGCACCCATGTGTTCTTGTGCAAAGAGATAAGGGCTCCTAGCAGGCTCTGAGGATTCCCCAATTATCCAGTTTCCTCCATAAGGTGTTGCGCGACACTTTATCAAAGGCGGCGCTGTAGTCTATAAAGCAGCAATAGAGAGGAAGATGTTTTTTTTGTGCTGCTTGTTGGCTCAAAATAGCTAGAGTCGTGATGTTATCTATGTGGAGGCAGATGATCGGAACCCTGTTTGGAAGTATGGTAGAATGTTGTTTTCTGATACCCATTTTTCTAGTGACCTAAGAAGACACCGGGCGTATACCTTGGCCTCAAGATCTAATAGGGCAATGAGTCGGTAATTGGCTGATAGCAAGGGATCTCCTTTCTTAAAAATTGGGCATAGGATCGAGCCCAGCCATGAGTCTGGTAGCCGACGGGTTGTGAACACGTTGTTATACAGGGGGACCAAAAGCTTGGCCCACTCTTCCAGAGCATATTTGAATACCACTGCTGGAAGGCCGTTTGGCCGGGTGCACCGTCGTTTTTCATGGCTTTCAGATACTTGGAGATCTCGACTAATTGTTCAGCTCGTGAGTTTCTGTCTGGGTGATATCGGCACGATCTCCTAATTCGAACACCACAGGATCCGGGGTGTCCCAGCAGTATAAATGAGTCACATGCTGGGCCCAGTCGTCTTCACGAACCGCATTCCCTCTGTTCTTATTGGAGCTTATTCATTAGGTTCCAGAACTGGGACAGATTTTTTTCCTTTAGCAAGGCGAATATTTTTAACTACTCGTTCTGTTTTTTTTGTCTCTTGGCATCCCATAATGATTTTTTATTTTTTAAAAAATATTTTATTGAACAAAAATCGAGTGAGTGATCAGTTGGCAGTCATTAAGCACAAATATTGACATAGAAGGCATACATTACAGTGGTGCATTACTAGTTCGAGTGCGGGGAGGACCAATCCTGGTCATCGCCAAATCAGTTGTGGGGGAACTACAAAGCTCTCCTCTATAAACATTCCAGTGACCCCATTTCTTATCCCAACTCCCAGGACATCCTCTGACCTTATACACAGTTTTTTCAGAAAACATACATGTATCCATTGCACTGACCCATCTGATCAAGAGCGGTTTATTTGGTGAGCCCCAATGCATTGCTATTTCACGTTTTAATAGGAGAAAGCCCAAAGCCGCCCATTGTCGTTCCGGCGCGGTGAGATCCATGTGGTCCCACACATTAAGGAGTCCGCCTTTAGGAAATAGTGGGACAGGCTTTCCCAGTGCATCGGACATCTTACGGGTCGCAAGCTCCCACAAATTTTGGATCACCGGGCAGTCCCAGATAGTGTGGTAAAAAGTGCCGACAAGCCCACAGTTACGGAGACAGAGGTCGGTTGTGCGCCTTCCAATTTTGGCTATGAGGGGAGCAGACATGTATGTTCTATGTAGTATCTTCAATTGTATTAGCCTGAATCTGTGATTGATAGCCGACTCCCGTGGGGACATCAGTGCCTCCTGCCGTTCGTCATTCTTCAAGGCTTCAATGTCGCCCTGCCACTTATCTCTCAGGAGTTAGCTTGCGGTAAGTATAGGACATCGCCTTGGCCTGAAGAGGTTCTGATAATAGTCTATCCTCAAGGGGTGAGGATTGTGGGTGGGAAGCAAGATCAGGGACATTAGTGAGTATGGCATGCTTGATTTGGAGGTAGCAGAAGGCCTCAGAGTGGGCTAAATCATATTTCTTCTGGAGCTATATGAACGTCAGCAGTTTGCCCTTGTGGATCATGTCTCCTAAGGTACAGATGCCGATCATGTCCCATTTGTCGAATCCCTGATAATGGCAAAAGGAGGCCAATGTATGTGAGGCCCGGAGCGGAGTAGCTAACGTGTGAGTGTCAGACCAGCCGAGGCGCTTGTTTGCTCGGTGCCAGATTGCTAGTGTTTGTATCATCGGGCCTATATAGCGAGTGCGGGAAGGCTTACCATATAAGGCACCAAGGTAGCCCTCGCAGCTTTTTGGTATCGTTCAAGATGGAAAGCAGGGTTGGTGGTGGACAATATAGCCAGGAGTTGGTGGCAGTCAATTGAGATGCCCAATAATAAAGCCGAATGTTTGGCAGGACAATACCACCATCGTACCACCCCTGCGTGCCATAATGATTTTTTTAAGGCTTTGCGCAATAAAGCCATATTATTGGCAGAGAGCGCGGTGCCTTTCAATTTGTGCAGGCACAGGGCCCTCCTTAGGGCTCTTCTTTCGCTGGCTAACTCCGGGTCAAGGGTCTGCTTCAGACATGGCCCATAGGATACATATTGAGCTTCAGAGCCTGTTAGGAGGTCTCGTAATTTGGCAATAGCATTGTCCCACCGATGATGAAAGTCTGTGGGGGCATTGTGTGTGAAATTTGGAATTTCTCCCCCAAGCCAAGTACCCACCTTGACAGAGCCCGAAGCGTCCCATTTAATTCTTCTAACTAAAGTATGGAGTTCGGCCTGCATTGAGAGCCCTACTTCAGTTATTTCAGCAGCGGCAGGCACTTGCCATTGCATTCTTACAGTTAAGGGATTATGGTCGCTCTCTGAACGAGTGGAAATTTCTATCCTGATTAATTTATTCGCCAGAGATGGTGATACGAAGATGTAATCGATGGTCGAAATATTCTTAAATGTTGGCAGGAAATAAACACCGGGGATCTGTTCCAATATAATTTGCTTTGCAGAGCGTAGATTGTAATTAGTTAGAAAAGTAATCATGGTTTCTTGCTCATTAGATTTAATGACTGAAGGGGTGTTGGATGCTAGGTCTCTGATGTTGAAGTCCCCTAGTAACAGTACCTCAGCTGAGGCGAATTCCAGTAAAATTTCTTCCAGATGTTTAATCAGTAGGACTGTTGCAGTTGATTTTTAAAGTTTTAGCTGTATTGTGGTAACAGTTGATTAAGAGCATTGAGAAAGCCTTACCTAAAGCTGTAAGACCGGTAATTAGCACAGTCTGCCCTGCCGTTAAGTTCCGAAAGATGGGAGTAGCCGCAATCTTACACCCATGTTTGATGAAAATGGAAAGGCCCCCAGAGGGTCTTCGATAGGAATGGGGCTAGGTAGCTGATTTAAGAAGTTCATAGTAGCCGTGGAGAGGCGATGGGGATAAAGACCAAGTCTCCTGAAAACAAATGATGTCGCTTTTCTTCAGGAATTCCACGGCTGATTTAGATGAAAAGGTTGACTTTAACCTAGCCACATTCCAGGACGTGATGGTCAGTTTAGAGTCTGACCAGCTGGCTTCCCTGTTAGGAGGGCTGCTGCTGAGAACATGTGGTTGAAGGCTCTCGGTCGGAATGCCCATAGCGGCTGTCAGTATCATGGGAGACAGGATGGCTGGATTTGCAGTTTCCAGATGTTGATTATTGGTGCATGAGATGTTTATAAGATTGTCCACCTTCGAAGCTTCTGGAAGCCAAACATGAGTTGCACCCGGGTCACTTTCAGAACGCTGATGTACGGCCTCACTGGGTCTATCTGAAGAAGAAAGGGTATTTTTGTTGTTTAGGAACCCACAGTTCTATACCCCAGTTTTCAAATTTGCTGGCTTCCCCGAAAATTGCATCCCTTCTGGATTCTCGGGACCACGTTGTGACAGTTGCTTCAGAGCCCCATTTGCCTGATAATAAGGCAAACTTGACCGATGTGAGATCTGAAGAGATGACCCCGGAGAGCACCGGGACATGGCTGAATAGGCGGATAAGGTTATTTCTATTGAGGATGCCTTGTGGGCCCTTGCAGTCGTAATGTGGAAAAAAAAGTTCTGCTTCATTTTCCAGACTATGATTGTTCTGTCTCCTAGCTATTTCGATTTGAGGTGCAGATACCTTGAGATGTTGGAGTCGTACTTCAGATAGATGGTTATTCCCCCCAAGTTGACATGTATCTGTTGGGACTGAAAAGACCTCTGCATTTGTACAGAGTGAGCCCAAAGGGGTTCGATTGGGTCACGTGATGAGTGGCACAGGGAGTGGCCCGTCGCTTCACCTTCTGTTGTAGTTTGGGACTCTGCGTTTGTTCGTTTTACTTTTCCTGTGTCTTTGGTTGGGCTGTTCCATATATTTGGTACTTCCGTTGGGGGCTGTGCTGTGTTATTTTGGCAGCCTAGGGTCTGGTCATGAAAGGCTATTCCTTTAGTTTTATTTGGCAGAGATCCATGCATTGTCATTGTAGGGTATAACTCGGTGATTCTGGGAGCCGGGGGCGTTGTCTTAGGCACTTCCTGAGTTGATGGCCCTAGATTTTCAGTTGCATCGTTGTTAACCACGGGAATCATTCTTGTTTCAGTGATTTTCGATTTAGGTTTTTAGGCCAAGTTGAAAATAGGAAAGCCCTCTTGCTTTAGTAACTGGCATGCTAGGTGCCCCTGACCCATCTTGCCCCACTCTCCTTTTCATTAGACGTTTTTTGGATTGTTTTTTGAGTTTCTTTCTCGTACTCCTGGACAGTGGAGGTTTCATGGGAGAGATGGGTGGCATGTACACCATGTTTATGTGGGCTGTATCAGTAAGATCAGGCTGCAAATTCGCTAATGGAATGGGCTTTAGGCTGCTGATATTAGTGCTCTCCGAGTCTGCTTTGAGATTGCCTGGGCTGGTCCCCAGTGACGAACAAGCAAAATTTTGAGATCTGGTTCAAAGGAAAGGGGGATAGTTCTTCTCACTGATATTGGATCGGCCAATATTGCAGTACACAAGGGCTCTTCGGAGGGAGAAGAGGTTTGAGACTCTTGAGTAGATTTCAGTTTCCCACTTCCGTTGATGTTAAACTTCATGCAATCCAGAAGCGCACCCAGAATTTTTGGGAGAGATGAAAGCTTATTAATTAGTGGAAAACAGGAACAGGAGTTCGAACTATCTGAGGGCCCTATGGATCTTTCAAGAGAGTTTAGCCTGGAGCCCAAGTCTGACAATGCTGAAGCCAAGGTTTCAATTAGGTCAATCTGTAATTCCATTTTCTGAGATTGCCACAGCAGGGTTGTTGCAATTTCCTCTTGCTTTACATGAAATGATGTCAACGAGACCGAGATAGAACTTGTAGGTCCCGAATGGGCAAACACGGATGGATCCTGTTCTTCTTGCACTGTACTAAAAGAGTTGAAATGAGGGCTGAGGCCCGGTGTATGAGCAAGGGATTCTTTGATTCGGGCTTCTAAGGATGCTAAGAATTGGTCAGATAAGTTTTTAGATAGGACAGGACTCTCATACTTTGGGCTCTTCTTTAAAAGCAAAGTATCGCTGGGGTTAATTTGGGGTGCACCTGGACTGCGTCGTGGTGAGGACTTTGATACTGAGTCAGCAGCTGCCTGATCGCTGCAAGTATCTGGACGATTTAAAGGAGTGGACAGGACGCTGCCATGGAGTTGGGCTTGGACTTGTAGTTTGGCAACAGTATTTATTACAGTAGTTTTTATAGAGTCTGAGCCAAGAACTGATACGCTGGAATTTCCCGGGCCAGTGAGGTTGACTCTTACTGGGTCAATAAAGCTATCCTGGATTGTGATGACTTCGTCCTGGGAGAGCCTGTACGGCTGGTTATTCTCATGTAAAACATGAGCTTCCGTCGAGCATAAGCAAAGACTCTCCGAGAGTGAGCTTTTGATGTGGACAAGGCTGGGAGAAAAAAGCTTATTGTAGTCCTGGATTTCCACGTCCACATCCGCATCATGGTGTGGTGTGGAAGTAGGGGGACAGCCAGTTTGAAGAGCCGGTTTGCTAGACACCCATTTTAGCCCATGAAGACTCAGAATATTAGTACTGAGTTTTTCATAATAAATTTTATGCATTTGACAGCACAATTGCACTTAGAGTGCTTTTGATGGCATGATTGTACTTTTGGTCATTAGAATATATAATTAAGCTATAGGTTCATTGTTACGGCTGATTTTATTAAAATAGATTATATATGTAATACAAGATTGCACATTCTGCATTTGGGCCCATTTAGATGAGATAATTAATTTTATCAGCGATGGTCTCTTTTAATGACTTTTATGTAACCCTGGGCGTAGTTCGCTGAGTTGCACAATGCGGAGCTACGCTTAGTGCAAAAAAAACTCCATTGCACTACGCGGAGCTCCCAAAGCGGCGGAGTTTCATAGAAAAATGCAGTTCGCGGTGATGGCACAGTGGGGATGCTTGTCCGTACTGTGTAATCATTGCGAATAGCAAGCCGCCCCTTCTTTCTCATTTCTGCCACTCAAGTAGATTTTTGCACGAGCTGCAGCTTTCTTAACGCGAACAAGCAGTTTCTCATCGTGAGTGGTCGCAAGCATACGAGGCCACTCGCAATGAGAAACCTGACCACCCGCCATTGAGAAATCTCTCCGGGATATTTATTTTCCACGCTCGCGCTCACCAACTTGATGTTGACGATCGCGAAAGGGAAAAAATCTCGCCGGGAGGTTGATTTTCCTCGCTCGCAATCACTAACTTGACGTTGGTGAATGCAAGCAAGGAAAAAAACTCCGCTCCGCTGCATGAAGCAGAGTTTTTTGGAACTCCGAGAGCTCCGCATAATGCGGAAAACTCCGCGAGCGAAGCGGAGTTCACTGCTCAGGCTTACTTTTATGTATTTGGTGGCACAGCTGCACTTTTGGGCCTTCTGCCATATAACCATTTTAGCCTATCAAGACTGAGAAGGTAAGTATTGACTTTTTTCGTTAATGAATCTTATGCATTTGATGGTAAGATTGCATTTCTGATTCTTTGCCATATAATCATTTCAGCCTATGAATGTTAACATGGAGTTTTTTGTAATTGAATTGTTGATCCATGCTGCTCACGTTTTCTTGCTATGATTTTAATTAATCTTTGCAATAAAGATCATTAATTAATTTGATCAGCCGCTACTAATTTGTGAACATTTGTTCAAAAGCAGCAACTTGAAGGCCTTATTAAAATACATTTACAACTGTAGTCACTATATTGCACTCAGACAACAGTGATATTTATTTTAGAGATGAAAGCCAAATCAATGTTGACATTTAATGTGGAACAAATATTTCCGCGGATATTTTTTTTCTACTTATCCCTTCATCACACAAGCTTTAAAGAATTAAAGTTTCCCCTTCCCCCTTTGTAGCTTTTATTTAAAATGGGGTTCTTGCAAAGAAAGAGAAAGAGAGACACCCTTTGTTTGTTAACTATGAGAGGACTATTGCAATACAATACCGTCACCGAAAATCTCCCTTCTTGATACAGAAGAAAACAGTGATAGGAATACATGCTGAAAGCACCTATGACCAAGACATATGGGCGAGGAGGGAAAATGTTTTCGCTCTAGTTTATTCTTTGATGATCCAAAACAGAAGCATCATCAGTGCAAATTGCTGGCGGTGGAAAAAGACCAGAGATGCTTTTTCACTATTAGTATTTCATTATACATCTTCTCAGCCGCATCCGATGGGCCGGTAACCACTAAGCTTTTCTGTCGTGGGCTCCACGCTCATCTTGCTTCAGACAACGATTGTGCTCTAAAATTAACATCTAGACTTCCTCCACTAAATGTCTGGAACTAATAACAGAAAGATTTTCCACGTATATAAGCAGGTTCCATGTCTCTTTACTCTAGGTACCTACTGAAATGTCTTCAATACCTTCTTAAATGGAATGACTACATAAAAAAAACTTTCCAAACAATAACAATGTAGGAAATTCCATATGCATAGTGTGCTCCCCTTTTTAGGTTTGGCTATGCACAGCTTTACTGCCTGCCTGGGCTCAAATCAATGCAGCTTTCGGAGAGCGGCTTTCTAGGAGCAGAATTCAGCCTTTTGGCTGCTATTGTTACACACCTCGAGGCACGGGCTCCATGTAGGGTCGATTTTGTTTGACCAGCTCAAGGTATTTTGCATATATTTACATTTTTGCCATGACAAATGAATTAGTTTATCAGCTGCACGTAGCTACTTTCAACCTCAATGCCTCCCCAACCCTAATGCATGGTGGAAACTGCTCATCCCCTCCACAGCAGCCCCTCCAGAAGTCAAAGCATGCCACCAATGCATGCTGGCACCGGTTCACTCATCCACAGCCCCAGAGCATCATCTCTGCACATGCAGACTCAGAAAGCCACCTGCCCTGCATATCCTGATGAGTGCTTCTGGAAACTAACAGCTTGAGTCTTTTAAAAGATTTGTAATTGACTTTACATAGTCTAACTGATGGCAGCTATCAAAGTAAGACGCATGTAGCAGGCCCCAGGTCAGATGAGGCTGCAGCACCATAGGCCGCCTCCAAAGTTCTACCCACAGGCAGGTATACAAAAAATATCTGCATGGATGGTTGTAAATAGCCATAGTGAGAGGTGTACTTTCTCTACAGTATCCCATATCCATTAAACTGTTGACATTTGAAGTGTGGCTAAATGAACATTAAAACGTCATCAAACATTATAGGATTGATAGCTTACTGCCTCAATCCTAATGCTATTTTACCTGACATATTGGCAGCACATCTGCCTGCCCCCACCCCGTCAACCTCTCAACCAAACTGGTGGCTCATCTCCCGGCCGACTGCCTCCTCCTCTGCATTAAGGAATCCAACTTTAGGCACTACAGAAGATCCCTTGGCCTCTGCACCAGCTGCAAGCTCATCCGTGGGTCTCAGCCCCAATGTCTCCACCACACAGCTAGTGCCTCTCCCTGTCTCACAAGCCCTTCCCCGAGGGAGGATAGATCAAATCCTGGAAGCATAGGAAAGCCCATGGCCTCAGCACAGACTACATGCTACTCAACACCCCTCTCTCCTTCCCACACGGAACTGGTGGTGCTAACAAGTGGGTGCACGAGTGTAGCAGTAAGTTGCAGCTGGTGCACTTGCTTTAGTATAATGTAGGACAACTTGTGAGAGCTTCTCAGGGAGGGAAGATTGTTGAACCTATGTCATCTGCTATGAGGGAACAAGATGAATTTTTTTGGTATCCTGCAAGAGGATAGTCAGAGAGAAAATTCTCTTTTTCAAATACTTTCAGATTAGGGGCCATTTGAAACAAACCTAAGCAACGAGTAAATCAAAATAGGATCAAGCTTTGGAAACAATCAGGCACATGCATCAACCTTTTTTGCAAGCGCAAACGGTGCGATTCGCAAAAATCGTCCGTTTGCGCCCACAAAAAGGGCATTTGCAATGCATCAGGGTTCAAGTCACTCACAATTTGAGAATTCACAATTAGTTGTGATTTCTCAAAATGTGATTGCATTTAAGGAATAGCAATTTGCGATTCCTTAAATGTGATTGCATTTAAGGAATCGCAATTTACAATTCCTTAAATGCAATGCAAGAACCACTTTAGAATAGCGCTTTTGCTCATGGGGGCGCAAATTACCATGAAGTTGAACTTGATTGTAATTTGCAAAATTCTTTGAAAAATGCACATTAGTTTATTTTTCAAAGTTTTATGTTGCGCACACACATGCCCTTGGGGCATGTGTGTGTGCAACATGGGTGCACATCACTATTTCAGGGGTGCAACAGGATGTCATTTTGACACCCTTGCACCCTTGAAATTGCATGTGCAATTTACGAGTACCTATTGGTACTCGCAAATTGCGCATGCAATCTCTCATTCATTCCTATGGGTCTGTAGGCCCATAGGAATAAATGGGGAGACACTCCTTAATTGCGACTCACAATTTGCAAGTTGCAATTAAGGAGTTTGTAGGAATCGCTATTTTCTCAGCAATCCCAGCACACATAGGCATTTGCGCTTCCTTTTTAGCGAATCCTTATTTTTCACTAATAAGGAATCGCAAATGGCATGTTTGATGCATGTGCCTGAATGCATTTAACTCAGTATTATAGCTAATATAAAATATACCAGTCAGTTTCTTTCCCTGCAACAAGCACTAATGCCTAACCCATTGCTATTGCCTCTAAAATACCGACTGGTGTCTATCCTTCCCTCACATGGTTCCTCAACACCCTCTTGCTATTTCCACTACATAATACCTCCATGAACAGAACTTCGAATAGTCAGCTGGCATCACTGCAGTAAGCTGCCTTGCTGCCAACAGACTTTCCTAGACTACACGCACCATAAGATAACACATTACAGGTGGTGCGGGTGAGGAGAGAAAAGAGAGCAGGAGGGGCTCTGGTGGGCACCCCTAATAAGCAGGGGCACAGAGAGGCACCACTGTAAAGAAAAATAAATAAAAACAAATGAGGTGAGGAGTCACTGACCATGAAACCAAAACAAAAGTAGAAAAAAGAGGAGGGAGGCTATGGAAGCCATGCACATATCTGTGTCTCAGTCTGCCGCTTCAAAACACTGAGGTCTGTGAGAAATTCGGTTACTGGTTGACAGCAGTGTGAGTCCGGGTCAAGCTGCCACCACAATCCTTGTCCCGGTGAGGCTCAAGCCAACCCTAAATGAACCAGCACTCAACCTCCTGGTAGTTTGGCATACAGCATTCAGACTTAAGTTAGAGGCAACGTGTAAAGTATTTGTGCACCACCTCAAACAGTATTAGAATGAAAACAACATACAAAAGTGTACCCACACCAATTTAGGAAAAGAATTACTTATAATAGATAAGACAAGACAAAATTACCAAAAATCCAATCAATAGATCTGGAGCTGTGTTATTTTCAAGATTGCACTGGATTGGGACAAAGTCTCAAGTTCGGGCTGGCGGCAATAGAGAGCAGGCGGGCTGCAGGGACCCAGTTAAGCAGGTGAACAAAGTACCTTAAATCCTAGTTTTCAGAGTGATGCAAGGGTCCATGTCAAAGATGCATCACGCAGCCAATGCGATGCATCAGTAACGAGTTGCAGCAAGGTGCGGTGCGAGGGCCTGCCTCATCGGCGAGGATCCAATCGACGAGGCTTCTGATGAGAAGTTCGGCATCAATGATGCTTCATGCAGTCGGAGGGATGTGTTGCTTTTAAGGACCTGCGAGGCTGCGATGCAGAGTCTTGAGTCATCATCGAGAGAGCAGTCGATGGGGAATGCGAGGGCCTGTGATGAGAATGCGTCACACAGAAGCGGTTCCGAAAAGGATATGGGTGGGTGAGGCAATGCAGGTATTTTCGTTGGGTTCGATCCACGTATCAGCAGCAATGCATCAGTTCTACTTGGGGTTGTGCCACATAGCAGATGAGATGCCTTAGTTCAGCTGGATTCACAGAGGTTGGCAGAGCACCATAGGCCCACATCCAAGGGTCCAGGACTGTGGTGGCACCACTTGGCAGGGTAGACTCACAGATGGCAGAGTCCAGGTGTGGGGTTCAAGGTTGTTCTGTCCCTGAGGCTCTAGTCATGAGGCCAGCAAACTAGCTCTTGGCATCACTTTGGGATCCTGGGTTCAGCAGCAGATGCAGGTCCAGGTCTTCTCACCCAGGCAAGAGGGCAGCAGAACAGCCCAGAAAAATAGCAATCCTTCAGAGCAGCAGTCCAACGGAGTTGCAATCTTTGTAGCTGCATAGCTGTCCTCCTTCCAGGCAGAGTATCCACTGATCCAGACACGGTATCAGAGGTCCAATATTTATAGCCAGATGTGCCTTTGAACTAGGGAGAAGATTCTAGAGGCATGCCTTTGAAGTCTGCAGAAGCCCGCCATCCTTGCCCTGGCTCCAGACTTACTACCGGGGGTATGCAGCCTATTCAAGTGTAAAAGTGGTTGTGCCCAGCCTCTCCCTCCCATCATGCCTGTGATTTCCATCCAGACACACCTAAGCTCCCTATTGTGTGCAACTGTCTAGAAGGAATACACAAAGAAAAACTGTCAACTACAGACAGTCATGTAACCCAAAGACAGGGTGCAGGCACCAAATAGCTAAGACAAGAAAAAGCCAACTTTCTAAAAGTGGCATTTTCATGGCAACTTAACTCTGCACACACAGGCTGCAATGGCAGGTCTGAGACATGTTTAAGGGTGCTACTTAAGTGGGGGTCACAATCAGTGCTGCAGGCCCACAATTATCATATAGTTTACAGGCCCTCGGCACAGGTGGTGCCACTTTACTAGGGATTTACTAGTACATTAAATATGCCCATTTAGTATAGCCAATACTACCATGTTTTAAATAGAGAGAACTTTAGCACAAGTTAGCAGTTGTGAAGTGTACAGACTACTAAAGGCAGCAAAAACAAAGTCAGTAAAACAGGAGGGTTTGAGATAAAAAAAAAGTCAAGGGTACAACCACGCCAAGGTGCAGAAAAAAAGTTGCCCGGTGAAATGTGGGTGGCAACCCTCTGATGGAACTTAACGGAGTGAGCATCGTCAGCTATGCCAACGACACTCAGTTAGTGGTGTCCCTTTCTCATCCGAAACAACAACCTGCGGACCTTTACAACTGTCTGACGCAGATACAAGGATGGATGAATAGATCGTCTCTGAAACTCAACGGCTCAAAGACTGACATTCTCCTCCTTGGCCAGAAGGGACCCACTTCACTTCATAACATCTGGCCACCCTGTTTAGGCCCGATCCCAGATCCGAAACCAGAGGTAAAAAGCCTGGGTGTCTGGCTCGATAAGGAATTATCTTTTGCAACACAGGCAAAAAAGGTAGCCGGTACATGTTTTGGACTGCTCAGGTCAATTCGAAAGATCCTGCCCCTACTCCCCCACAACTCTCAAAAACTGCTGATCCAAGGACTGATTCTTTCTAGGCTCGACTTTAGTAATTCCATCGACTTAGGGGCCCCAGAGGCAACCCTGAATAAACTACAAAGGGTCCAAAATGCAGCTGCCCGGATCCTTACTAACACCCCGGCCAGAGCCTCAGCCAAACCAGCGCTGAAGTGTCTCCATTAGACGTTAGAGAACGTGTGATGTTCAAGGCCCTCTGCCTAGCACACAGACTGCTCCAAAACAATGGTCCCCCAAGCCTAAAAAAATTTATCAAACCATACAAAGCTTCTAGATCCCTCCGCTCCGACCAGGAACACCTCATTGTCACCCCCAGAATTAAGAAGGCCCGAACAGGAGGAAGACGTTTCTCGGTTCACACCGCACGTCTCTGGAACGCCTTACCGCACTACCTGAGAACCAAATCCAACTACCTACGGTTCAGGAAGCAATTGAAAACCCACCTCTTCCCTTAAACTGTCTCTCCCCTTCCCTTGCTGACTCCTAGTTGTACTGATTTTAGCGCTGGGATACTTACGGGTGACTACGCGCTCTATAAAATTAAATAATAATAATAATAATAATAATAATAATAATAATGGAGACATCACCCTGGATTAAACACCGGTGCAAAGAGCCAGTAGAGCCCAAGGCAAAAGTTCTAGAAAGAGAAATATCAATATATACATACCTAAACGCCCTCTCAGAGCCTGCTATCTTCATTATATGTAATTTGTTGTTGAATTATGTTTTATTTCATCAATTCAGCGTGAACAGGATCCAAGAGGGCTTAAGAATGATGTGCAGTGATGACACATTGTACAAAGAACAAGCGGACATGGAGTAATAAACAGGTGAATAGAGTAAATAAGTGCTTTTAGAGTCAACACTTCTTGCATGTGTTGACCATAAGAAAACAGGTAGATAGGTGTGCACAAATAATATATACACAGTCGCAAATGGACACAGGGACTAACATACACTTGTCCACTTCTTGTGTGCCAGCTAACGTGGTGTGCATGTTTGGCTACTTGTTTCCTTGGTGTACGCCTATAGTGCTGCTTGGATGTGTATCCACTATAGCACCCCCAAAACCGGGTTTCGCAATACTAGTTTCCTTTGAAGATCAGTGGATCATTAAAATAATTTGTGGGAAGAAGATTACCATATTGGCACAGTCGCATGGATTCCCAAAAATGTGAAACCCTGGTTCTCCACTACATACTAAGCTAATAGGAGAATGTCCAGGTTGCCTGTCAAGACCTCTTAATATAGAGACAACTATTTTAATAATTAGATCTGGGATCAAAGCATGCCACGTTTTCTTTAAAAAACATCTGCATGGACCCCACTGGCACGTCGGACACAACCAAGGAGGAGGAGAAGGATGAATATTGCAGCTGCATTGCTTGAAAGATCCATTCCTGCTGGCAAACAGACTCTGGTGGAGCGATTCTTTCCTATGTTTGAATGACTGTCTATAGGTCCTAATCCTAGAAACAAGACTAAGTGGAGCCCTGCTGTGGCTCTCACAAGATGTTTACACATTGACTGCAAAGTTAAAGGGTATGTGTGGTGAGTTACCTCTCCAATGAAGATCCTGAGGTATGGGAGGTTTGAACAGATTCAGGGTGAGAAGAGGCTGCCGACTATATCACTGGATACCAGATAAAAAGTTTGCTTCTGGAGAGACTGGGAAGACCCATTCCACTTGTGAAAAAGCTCTTACAAACGAATTAAAATGATCTAGGTCCTTGGCAGTCAGTGCAAAAATAAAAACAGGGCTTTAAAACTCTTGCACAAATAACTTTTGCCTGAAAAAATTGGAACACTCTATGCAGCTATTGTCTTATTCCAGCTAAAGAAGTATTTAGCTAAATAACCACCTCACCCCATCCCACATGGTGTGGTCTTTTCTATTCATGCAAATGCTTTACACTAAAGTCTGAACTTACTTTCCAACTGCACATTTTGACTTTGTATCACTGGGACACAATAAGCTTCAAAAATGTTTATAGATTGAAAATGTCACCATTGCCAGGTATTCGGTCTCTCCGGTCAAGAATGCCTGCTGGTCAATTTCACTTGGTCACTTGCACTACTAAACTACCAGCATTGCCAGAGCTGTCGTATTTTACAAATCTGCCCAGCCTGAAGGCCTAGCTTGACACTGCCTTGAGGATTCCTCCACTGCCTTTTGAAAAATTAAATCTGCGTGCAAAGTTAGAAATCATCATTGGAACCTTTAACCACCTCTAATACAACCATGTGAACTTCGAGCTAGCAATATAAATTGATTAAGTTTAATATTCAGATGATATTTCAACAATATTTGACTTTAGACATTTTCCTTTAACTTCATGCTTTGTACATTTGTTTTGCAGGTTTCATTTTCTCTTTCTGTATGTCTTTGGAGCAACTATTTCTTTCATTTTCACTTATATATGGTCTAGAGCTTTAATATATTTAGATACTGAATTATATTGTGATTGGTTGATGTACTGACCACAATCCTTAGAACATTTTTCCCGTGAATTATTTTTCTCTAATAGCTTGCCTGTGGATTGTCCTACAGACTGAGTTTAGCAAAATTTAAACATGTTTCTGCTGCCCTCTTATAAATCAGAAATAGCCTGATCAGAGTTGTCCGATACACGGACAGACCATTCAAATGATAGTTTAGGTAAATGACAGATACAGAAACATATGGAGAAAATGTTGTTTACCAGTTTCAATGTCCCAGACATAAACAGAGCCATCTTCACATGCTACAATTAATAGATCTTCAATAGGATGGTAGTGGATTGTCTTCACAGGGAAAAGATGTTTCCTGGCATGCAAGAGACACGCTCGATCTTGAAGATGCAGGAGGGCCACCGAATGGTCACTATATATGCTGCAAACACTTAACTATTAAAGGAAAAAGGAAAAGGGAGTGGCTACAGGTTAGTAAAATGTGTAGTCCTTAAAAAGATGATAAAATTCAACACAATCTATGTCCCCACAATTTTCTTATATAAAATACACTCACCAAAAAAACACGCAATGTACAATTTGTTTTTAGGAGAGCAACCCCATGAACAAAAACAATCAATTTAAATACACTGAAAACACTCATATGTCAACCTTAGTATAGTGAAATGTGTGCATGTGGTGCATGCAAGGTGTTACCAAATAGTGTGGAATGTTAGTACAATGATTTGGGTTATTGGGTGAATGATGATGATGATGATAGGGGTTGCTGCTAACTATTGCTCCTAGGGCAATAGAAATGTCAAGGACATTTTAATTTCAATTGACATATATTTAAGGGTGTGCAAAAATCCGGTAATTTGCTTTTTTGTAATTATGCAAAAGTTCAGAAAAGTTATGCAAAATTTGCAAAATGCAAATCGGTCACATAGAGCTACATTTAGTGTCAAATATTTACTTGTACTAATTACTGATGAGTGAACACATTTTGCGCTAAAAACACAGTGCAAAGTACAAAAGCACTGCGATTATCGGCTGCTAGTATTCTGTTCCCATATATTCATGGTAAATTCTTTACTCCAATTGCGCATAATTACGCAAAGTGGAATAATGACATCATTTTTGGAATTTCGCTTAACAAGAGTAACACAAAATTCCCAAAATAGCATGAATTATATCATCATAATTTACATTTTGCACAGGTCTATCTATATTTACAGTAGGGACAAGGCCAACAGGTCTGTGAAACACTTTAAAGAGAGTACGAATAGGACCTAATCCACACTTGAGGTCCAGGTGGACATTTTCAAGAAGAACATGCAGAGCTTCAACAGCAAGTTTTCAAGGATAGACAGTTGATGAATGCTGAAAGTACAAACATTTTACATATATGATAACAACATACACAAACAGCATTGGGTTTAGAATACAAACTTTTAAAAGAGGACCAGACCTTGGTAAAAACAAGGCTAGGTGTTAATGTCACAATTTAAAGGAGAAGACATATGCTAATCAGAAATTATAGGGGAGTGCAGGATTTAAGGGGAAAGAAGAAGAGGACAATGTTAATTACTTTCTGGAGAGGGGCAGTTTGAGTTGGAGGGAATTTAATTTCACTCAGCACATATATATAATGAAAAATCTTCCCTTCCCCTTACTCATTTTGGGATTTTCAAGAATTATCTTGGACACAAAAATGTATGGTGCAAGCTCACCCTGCTACAGTCCATCTTTTTCACAAGTGTCCATAATTTTTTCTTTTGTACTGTCCAGGACTGCTGGTATGTCTGAACTCTGGGACGAGGCGGCCTGTTAAATGGCACACACAGCCAGGGCTGTGCCCTAAACACAATTAACCAGTTTTGCTAAAGAACAGAGCTTGGTCAAACACCAAGGCACAAAAACTGGTCTAATATAGCCTTGTAGCCCGCCGTAGCGGGCTATACCGGCTATTAAAGGCCCGCTGAATCGTTAAAGGACCGAGCCGAAGGGGAGGAACTTTAACGAGACAGCGGGACTTTAATAGCCGGTATAGCCCTGCTATGAAGGGCTATAAGGCTATTAGAACATTCTGCCACTAGAGGGCAGAATGTTCTAACAAATTAAACAAAGGGTTCTCGAAGCTCGGGGGGATATAAATCCCCTCGAGCTTCGAGAAGCCTTTGTAGAACATTGGAATGTTGCTCTGCGGGCCTTTACCGGCCCGTAGAAGCAGGGAGCACTCCATTGTCTGCAATGGAGCTACCAACATTCCAAAGTTCTAATGGTCCTTAATAGCAGCAAAAAGGTTTCCGAAACGCACAAGTGGAGCATAAAACCAAGTAACAGAATGAATGGCAGTGATTAGTAAAAGCTCCAGCACATATAGTTTAATTTTTTTAAATTATGATTGAGAAATTTCTAGAATACTTTTTCATGGAATATGCCTAAATAAGCAAAATAAATTTAATTGGTAGGCATTGCTGTCTTATTTCATATGCCCAGAAAAACACTTTTGATGTGGGTAATTAATTACTGCTTCTTGGAAAATATGTTTTCACCTGCTCGCTTTCTTCTGTAGCCTGGTGGACTCCCTTAAGCTGAGCTTCAATGGAAATCTTAGCATCCCATCCTCCCTCTGGCTGGGAGAGGAATGAATGGCCACATATCATGTAGTCTCCTGGAATAATGGATTTCTCAGCAGATACCCGTTCTACTTTTACTTTAAGGTGGCATAAACTGGTGTTGCTGTCAGTAATGCTACAATGCAAATACATGCAATTTTACGGTTGCACCACTACATCACAATCTCACTAAGATATGTCCCTGTACATTGATGACAGATGGAAATACAGAGCTGCGGCCAAGTATGGGTTGAGAAGCCAAAGCAGCCTGGATGATGTTCTATCTCACGCACTGAATGATCAAAACTGACACTCTACAGAAGGGTTTTGCAGGAGGGTGTTTTAATCTTTCAATCATTTTTTTTATTGTGACCTAATGATTTGATTTCCAGCTAATTGCTCTCAATATACTAACTAACAGGTCCACAGGTCTTACTGGGAGTTCAAAACATAAACACCTAACAGATTCTTATATTTCATGTACTTGTATTGTGCCCAGTAGCACAATTTATGCTCAGCAAACAATCAAACTCTGTGCCTTTAAAAAAAAAGTGTGCTGCTGACTCACAGGTCCCTCAATGCTGGGTGACCCGAGGCTTCTCTCGCTGGGGACTCAGTAGCAGCTCCTTTAGTCAATATCATGTAGAGCACTGCACCCTAAACTGGACACTCTAGCCATAGATACCAATAGATGTGCACGGCATATCAGGCACGCCATCACATTCAGCTGATCTGAATGATGAAATACTGCTTCATTTGGACTAACTCGGTAAGCCTGACGACAATGTGTTTCTCCCTACCTTGTCCTCTGAGGCTTTAAAACGGTAATTCTAATAAAACGAGATTTAGCTAAGAAGAAAAAGCTTTAAGACCTTAGGAAATACTTATTCTAGTCGCTGTATATAATAAGGAAACACCAATATCAAACCAGGTTTTCTGTCCTTTGCTTAGCTGATAACTGCTCGTAATGATTAATACAAATTTTAATTTATGCGATTTGAAAAAAGCTGGCCGACTGACATGTTGTGGCAAATAAATGCTTGTGTTTTAATTTTCTTGGTGGTGGTTTAAATCTAAATCTACTCAAAATTAGTGTTAGAGCAAAATACAAGTATATATAGAAGTACAGGGTAAATTATTTTTGGACAAGACACAAATATCGAAGATAGAGTTAATTTGGTGTTCTAAAAGCTGAAGCCATTGTCACATTTTTCAGGACTGATCCATGAGATAGGACTCGTTTACCCTTGTCATTTTAGAGCAATAATTTTAGCATGGAATTCTGAAACTCTGACACCCAACCAGCACATATTAATTGAAAGTTAAAATTTAAAATCAGATCTAAGTCAACAACGTAGAAAGGCAAGTCGAGTAGAGTAGTGTGGTTCACGCCGCCCAAGAGCACTTACTGTGTAATCACCGGATGGTAACAGCAGCTCCACCACTGGGCCAGTTTGCAGCCCAAACGTGTGCAACATCTCGCCAGTGAACAAGTCCCACCAGACTACACGAGCATCCTGGCCACCTGACACAAGCCAGCTTTTATCAAATTTGTCAGATTTGATGTGTGGGTAAAGAAGACATGTAACACTCCGGCTATGACCTTCAATGATCTTATGAGGCAGTGACCCTGAAACAAAACAGAGAAGAAAACATGATGGACTATTTCTATTTTCGAAAGGAAATACCATCCGTTCTTCAAGAGAGGGCCAATTTCTTTTTAGATTAGCTTTCTTAAAATGAAGCATCTTAAAATGGTGCAGAATTTATTTATGTAGTTTGATATATTGTTTTTATTTTTTTTAGCGTTTACAGCAACAACAACAAAAATGACTGAAAAAATGTATCTCCAATATGAAGCGCATAGAAATGGCAACCCTGAAAATAGCATACCTTCAAGTACAACTGATTCGATTAAAAAGAACACTTTCCTAGAGATGTTTTCCGTGTTTCGAAAAGTCACACACACTTTTAACATAGATGAGTAAATATTTGTAATATAGTGCAAAATATAAGCTTTGATGAAATCTGTTACATGGCGACAAATGAGGTTTTAGAAGGATAGAATAAGCCAAGAAATATGACGTATCAACCAAACTAGAGAACTTCCAAAGCGCTCAGATGTATCAACTCAATAAAGTCTATAATGCATATTTTGATATTTTGGTGCTCAGAGCAATGAATGACATCCCCTCTCACTGCCCTTAAATAATATATCCATTTTTGCAATTGTCCCACCAGGAAATGTTTTATTTGCTCAATCTATGGTGTAGCGCACCAATATGCACTAAAGCGATACAAGAGGCTAATGGTGTATTTTAAATTAATTGATTGCTGTCTTCTCTCATCAGTCCACCTGAGGGGCTGCGGAGGTCCCCAGCACCCAAGATACACGTTGCGGGTGTGTTGGGCTTCCCGAATGTACCTCGGTATGTCAGCAGTTAGTCGATGTCCTCCGAGGTGGGAGTCAGTGCTGTGGGGAGAGGTCAATGTGGGTGGAGTTTTCGATGACAGGATCACTCACATGAGAAACTTGAACCACGTTATCCTTCGATTAAGGTAAGAAGTTTCCAAAAGAGGACAACAGATCAGAACTTATACATCTAGATTGCCTGATACTAGTGTTGGCTCGCAGAGGTAACACTGTGGGGCGGTGAGGAGGGCAGGGCTGTGTGGGGGTAGTGGAGTCCGACATACGACGGCATATATATTTTATTTCCGTTCACCTTTGCCGTCGTATGTCGGACTCCACTACTCCCCACCCACCCCCGCCGCTGCCCCGCCTTACCGCCCCACAATGTTACCTCTGTGAACCACCACTGCCTAATACAAATTAGCATAATAACGCTATCTGGTACCTTAGATGATTATTTATTTTTTAAGATGTGCTTAACCCTTTCGATGCTAGGGACGGAACGGTTCCATCACGAGCGCCGGTTGGGCTGTGCTTATGACGGAACCGTTCCATCACGGCAACTCCGTTTCTTAGAACCTTCAGCACAGCGCGAAAATTCGCGCCACACTGATGGTGTTAATTTAGCTCAAAGTTGTGAGCTATATCGTATATTTCTCTGTTAGAAAAATATGCATTTACTTTTGAAGCTTTGCTTTGTGTCTCGGAAAAGGATGACATGTCAATATTAAATTCAAGACTTCAAGATCATTTCATTTTATGTGATCTTAAAAATTAATGGTCTTAATTGAAGTTCAATTTTATCAGCCTCATGACTGAAGACAAAGGGGAGCAACAAATGGAGAGCACATGAAAATCAACCTTATCATTACAGGGTTAATGCTTAAACTTAAGTCGCCCAAGGAAACTCAAAGCTATAGTGCTCATCTTTGATGCAATTGCAACAGCATTTATTTCTACAACTTCACAATCCATCACCTCCAGCACCGTCTACATGTGAAATAAAATATATAAGCATGGTTGAAGGCATATTCCTGATTTCAGATCTTTAACAGATTTCCCGCACTTCCCATATACACACCTAAAGGTAAGGAAATATATTATTTTCTCAACAAACCTTTGTGACTGTTATACAGTTTGGAACTTCATGAATTTCCAAAGCTAGTCACCTGCAGAAAACTTCAGCTATAGGTGAAAGTCGATGCAACATCAAACAGGGAAGCCCGTCAAGGTATTAGTCTACCCTGGCTTTGGGCTGGAATGGGGGTTGTGTTGGCCGTGGCCCTTTTTGTAGGATAATCCCCAAACTGTTTGCCTTCCTCCTGTATATTTTCTGACCTGTTTGTTGGTTTTATGACTCTGGGCACTTTACACTGCTGATCAGTGCTAAAGTGCATGTGCTCTTGCTTTTAAACTTGGATGGATGGATATGTCCACACTTGTTTGGCATATATTTTATTTACCTGTAAGTTCCTTGTACAGTGGTATCTCATATACCCAGGGCCTGTAAATTAGATGCTTCTAGTGGGTCTGCAGCAATGCTTGCGCCAACCACCAAAGTAGCCTTTCACACCTGTTTCAGGCCTCTGCAGGGCCTGTGTGTGCATTTTACTGCCACAGTGATGTGGCATTTAAAGTGGGTGCCACATCTGAAACTCAACTTTTACTAGATCCCCTAATTAGGCCCTGGGTAGCCCTGTGGGAAAATTGCTGTATGGGTATAAGGTACGACATGTGCCTTTGCTGTGTGGCCTATTTGGTTTCTCACTGCTGTGAGGCTGCCCTCTCATAGGATTGCATTTTGAATTCCCTGATATGTGCTTCTGTGGTAATTTCTCATATGAAAGGGGTAGCCTGGCCCTGTTTGGTATGTTTGGAACAGCAGTGATAAATGCTGCTTATTGGTGAAAGCAGATTTGTTATTACAATTTTAGAAATGCCACTTTTAGAAGTGTTTTAAAAGACTACAGGAGTACGACCTGTCAACCACGTCTGGATTGGGGTAGGTAATCAGAATAAGCAAACAGTATCCCTACTGGTCTTACTAAAAGGCAATTAAGCATGTATGCATCAAGCATTACTGAAACAGAGACAAGGAGACTCAATGAACTTTTTCAAACGGGCTCATGGCATCGTATAATTAAAGAAAAATAGAGAGGTACAGTAGTAATAGCACTGTAACTAAATAAATAACAAAGCAACCCAAATTGGACTTGTTGCTCAGCATGTACAGGTGACACAAAAGATGGCGACGCAAGTGACAATTGTGGTCAGCATATATGGCGCATAGTGACTGGTGCTCAATTATATACAGTGAATAGCAAAAACAATGTGGCTCCAGATAAATTACAAAGCGAGACTTTTCAAAAATTTTGCAGGATTTGTTTGGATGAGCCACATGAGGGGCTGCGCCATTTATTGCGCTGAACTGTCGACGACGTTTCGATCCTCTTTGTTTGGGATCATCTTCAGGACTAGGTTGTGATAGGAAAACGGTGCTGTACAGAGAGGAAGGGAAAAGGGTAAGGTGGGGTAGGAGGAGGGAAGGCGTTCGCGCTTGGGATGGTCAGGGAAGCGTTGTAAGAGCATGGAGGAAGTGGGTCCAGGTAAGGAAGGGTGGAGAGGATGGAAGGATGCGGATTGTCAGGGATGAGCGGGGATATCACGGCCAGAGATCTATATGTCATGTGGGGGTGGCAGTAGTGGCTGGAGTCCTTGGTGTCCCCAATGTGTGGTAGTGGTTGAAGAGGTGGACTAGGGTGGCGGCAATGGAAGGGAGAAAGTAGGATGAAACAGATCGTCAAATGCCATAATGTGAATGGGGATGCAATGTGGCAATGTATAGTAAATGCCCTTTAATAAATATGAGTGACCAGTGAAAGATTGAGCAGATAAATGTGGGCGCCCAGTGCCGTGATGTGAGTGGGGGCACTGTACAGAAAATCGCTGGTGAGTATGGATAAACACGATTACCCGAGGGGAACCGTTCAAGGATGAGAAGGCGGGAGTGTCAGGGGGGCGAGGGCACTAGAGCCGTGTAACCCACGTGAACGAGAGCCGCAGGGAGAAGGGGCGTGAATCACTAAGCGCATGGAGGCAGAGCACGAAATGTACCTAGATTGGTCTCGGATAAGACCGAAGGGCGTGAGTTGATTGGGCATCCAAGGTCGCGTCGAGTGCGAGCCTGAGAGTGGGGGAGACTTTCTTGGGTGACTCAGCGCGGGGCTGAATAGAGCTAGGCTGCGTTTAGAGCGGTGGGAGGAGTTGTATCAGGCCTGAATAGGGCTGTGTCTGACTTTCACAATGCTGACTCTGCTTCCCCTGGGTGTTGTGTGCCAGGGATTGGGATTGAATGAGGGTTTGGAGCACTTCTGAAAGTTGTTTTAAGTGCTCCCAGAACTAAGAGTTTTGGACTATGAGTACAGGGGGTGCTTTTAGACATTGCTTGGACCTTTAAGCAGATGCTGCTGACTTTACAGACTGCACCTTGCCAGAAGGAACTGCTCTGCTTTCAGGTGGAACCGCCATTGAACTCCCTTGTCTGTTTGTGCTGACCGGTGCCTGCTGGTTAAAATAAGGACTACCTGCTTCCCTACAAGAACTGTATGTGCTGGCCTGCTGCACTCATGCTTGGTACCCCCAGTAATCTCCCAGGGTTTGGTGGCCAGCCCTGTGTGATTGGGAAACTTAGCGCATGGAGAGCGATTGATTGGACAATTTCTAGCTCACTTGCTCCTGGCTCCCAGCAGCGCATGGCCAACGCTGTTGTGTGCCCCTGATTTTCTTTGTCAGCAGTGAGAGTGTGGTTTACTCTCCCTGCACCTAGCGCATTATATGCGCTTTGATGTCTGCCTGGTGGCCGCACAGGAAACAAGGCATGTACTGCAAGGTGCCAAGGGAGGGGAGAGCTTGAGCATGGAAGTATGCTACCCCTCCCTGACCTCCAGTGAGTGTGCCTGCTGAGGGCTGAGAAGCTGCGGAGAGAGCAGAGTCGCCGGAGACTGCACTCCATGTCCTGCGGCGACAAGGTGGCCTCGTACAGCACCGTCGTATGGAAGGATCAAGGAGCGGATGCTCCCTTGCCAAGGCAGAGCAGCTGCACACGTGGTTGTGGGCAGCTGTGGTAGAAGGGCATAGGGGAGGAGGCTCTGCCCTGACAGAAGCATTCTCCCTGGAGAGATCCTGCACCAGCAAATGCTGCAGTGTTCACCCGTTCCTGAAGGGTCAGGGCAGACGTACCCTTTGGTTTACTACTGCCCACCAGGAAAGGGTTCCTGTCGATGGCCTAGGCAACCTCGATGTGCAGGAGCTGCATACCTGACTCCACCTCCCATGGCTTTAACCAGGTACTTTGCTGTCCAGGCCTGCGACCACAGCAGTGTTTTTTGGCAATAGTTTTTTGTGGTCCTGTGGGTCACTCGGCACCCAACGCAGTGGCCTGGGCACACTTTTGTGTGCAAGGACTAATTGGGGAAGCTGACCCCTGCAAATCTCCCCGGTCGGAGGACTGCATCGGCACAAGAGTGCAAGGGCTCACCCAACATGGAAGAATTACTACTGTATTGTGTGGAATAGATGTGCAGGGGAGTATTGTAGTGTAGTGGGTGATAGTTCATGATCCCCGGACTTCTGGTGACAGATGGAAATTTATGTGTCATCTTACTCCCATCTAATTTGCACTTCATGCCCTAATGTGGGTGGGTGTAATGTTTATTCCCTAACGTGCATAGTAGTGGTGATTCATGTTCTCTTGCATGCTGCAATTCAGGTTCCCAGGAATAGGTCGTTTAGACATGACATGGTAACGAGTATTATTGGAGGATCTGCATATTATGTATAGTGATGGTGCTTTGAGCAATGTTCTGACTGGTGCCACCTATAAGTATTTACTTTAGTGCACTGAATGGGGTGTTATGATCATTGCCTTATGGCAAAGGGATTTATGAACTATGTGTCATCATGGCAAGTGCTTAGTGGCACAGTGATTTATGCGATTGTGGTCTAATATGTTTTATGAACAATGCAAAGGATATTTTCATATAACCTTATGTTGAGTCTCTTTTTGTGGTGTGCCTAGTGTATCACTGGTGTATGCATGTATTAAGCAAACACTCAACACATTGCCTCTGGGATTAGCCTGACTGCTCTGCCAAGCTACCAATGGGATGCGCAGGGGGTATCTTGTGGGTGTAACTCTCTTACACTGATTAGAGTGCTGGGTTTTGCCTGACTTAGGTGCATACCCTAGCCAACCAGAACCCCATTTCCAGCATTCCTGTAAATCCCATGTTTTCTACATAGTATTTGTAGAACGTCACCAGCTACAATGTCTGTGGGGGTAAGACACAAACATCGTATTAGGATGGGAATCAAGTCTGTCTGTCCGAATTTCTGCAGTAATTCTGTATTTTTGGGGGACCCCTGGGAGCAAATCCTGAACTACAGATACCTTCAGTAATAGTAATTTTCATTCAAGGAATGCAGATTTGAAATTCCTGATCACTTTGTGATAGTGTCAGTACAGTGTATGCTATTAATATTATTAATATACAGCTTATAGAGTGCCTGGTTACTCCAACGGAGTGCCCAGCGCTATACACCAGTTAGAACATGGCGGCTGCGCCACAGACCACCGCCCCAACCTGCAGCCAGGTCCCCTAATGGGACGGCTACCTCAAGCATAATTCCGGCCATCCAAAGTCAAATGGAAAAGCCATGTCTTAAGTTTTTTTTCAAAATACCGTCTCTGAAGGACACTTCCTTAGGTCAACAGGGAGGTTATTCCAAGCTTTGGCCGTGAGGAATCCAAAAGAACTCCCACCTGCCCATACCTTACGCACCCTAGGCACGATCAACTTTGCCGTGCCCAGGGCCCTAAGGCAGTGTTCAGGTCTGTAGAGTGTAAGAAGAGGGTGCAGAAAGCTAGGCCCTTGTTTGTAGAAAATCCTATGGGTGAAACACAAAGCCTTAAAAGTAACTCTGGCTTGAATGGGCAGCCAGTGTAATTTCCTCAGAGCCTCTCCAACCGGGGCCGCCTAAGGTTATCCAGTATTTGGCGGGCTGCCGCATTCTGAACCTTCTGCAGGATGTGCAAATTTTTCTGGGTCACCCCCAGGTACAGAATGTTGCAGTAGCCTAGATGCGACGTAACAAGAGCCTGTATAATCGTCCGTCTAGCCCCTACTGGGAGAAGGTCCAACATTTTTCGCAACATCCTCAGAGTTCCAAAACAGACGCCAGCCACAGATAATATCTGTTCAGAAACTCCCAGGTTCTTAGCCTTGGCCTTAGGGGTCGGGGTGGGTCCATCTCCTCCAGCCACCACAAGTGTGACCAGAGAGAGGGTTGCTTACCCAACGCCATCACCTCTGTCTTTCCCGCATTCAGCTTCAAGCAGCTGAGCTTCATCCAGTTGGCGAGCTGCTCTAAGCAGGCCTTAAACTTGGCAGCCATTCCTGCCTCCTCTTGCTCCAGGGTGACTATCAGCTGTGTATCATCAGCATGTGATACCAGTTTTACCCCATGTCTCAGCACAATATCTGCTAAGGGGCGCATGTAAATATTAAATAGGGTGGGGCTAAGAGCCGAACCCTGCAGTACCCCTTGCAACAATGGAAAGACTCAATTCAAAAAGATGCTGAAATACCTGGACAGACCTGTTCTCCAGGTAGTTTTTAATCCACCTCCATATCACTCCGCTGACCCCGGCCTCCCGCAGCCGTTCTAAGAGAAGGCCGTAGGAGACCGTGTCAAACGCGGCACTGAGGTCAAGTGGGATGAGTGCAATAGTTCTACCCTTATCAGCCGCCATTTTTAGAGCCTCTGAAGCAAACAAAAGAGCCGACTCGGTACTATGTTTGGGTCTAAACCCAGTTTGAGTTTCATGCAGTACTTGTCTCTCTTCCAAAAATAGGGATAGTTGGTGGTTCAGATATTTCTCTGCAACCTTAGCCACATAGGGTAGAAGAGATATAGGTCTAAGGTTTTCTGGGAGAGCAGGGTCGAGGGAAGGTTTTTATAAAAATTGGTACCACCATAGCATGCTTCCATTTGCTAAGGACCTCACCAGAGCTAAAAGAAGTGTTCAGGAAAGAAGTGAGGACTGGAGCAATTGCTTCTTTCCCTAGCCTCACATATTTTGTGGGAATTGGGTCACGGGGCGACCCAGATTTAACTACCTCCACAAGGTTAAGAAATTCACTTACTCCAGGTGGGCGGAAAGTAAAGCAATTGTTACTACCTAATCCCTCAATTGCAGGAGCAGGTATATGATTCCTGCTACTTTTCGGGAAGGCAGCATAGATGATATCGATCTTGCTCACAAAGAAGTCTGCAACCTGATTGAAGTAATCAGTGGAGGCGGGCACTGTAGCTGTTGTGCGATCTAAAGAGGACAGTTCTCTTACCACATTTAAAATTTTCTTAGTGGAGTTTTTGGAAGCTTCAATATAATATAATATGTTGAAAGAGGGGCCCAGGACTGGGAACTTGAGTAGAATTGCCAAATCCCCTGCACCAGCCAGAAGAACGAATCGTGCTTCCTCTCAGGTAAATAAGTTAGAGAACGCTATGTGGCAATGGTGACTTCTAGAATGCTATTTGGTCTTGAACATACATTGATCAGATCACATAACTTCATGTTTACTATATTCTAAATCATATTATCATTTATAAACCTGAAATACAAGTACAATCATCACAGGGAGATAATACAGCACTTAAAACCTGGTTTGTTGTTCAATTTATTACTCAGTCAGTCAGTTTAGCTTTATTCGATTTTGGTTTAAAAATCATAAAAGCAGCAACAATACATAAATAAATGCCTTAACATTTCATTACAAAGTTAATATAAACTATTAAAACAGGATTAAATAAGTAAGTCGGATCAGCTAATCAAAATAAAACATTTCATTATCAAATAGGACAACTCTAAAAACAAAAAGGGGTCGTGCATACAGTGCCACAAAATAGCTTAAGGTTCAGGGGAGGAACATCGGGCAAGCATGTGTCAGCAGTTTACTTATTAATTGCATACTACCGTGTCAATTAACCTAGTACTCATGAATGACCTCTTTGTAGTTGGTACTCAGAAAATACAATTTTTAAACAATGGTTCCATATCTGTTAGAGGCTAGAAGGTTAGGGGCGCTAGGTGCACAAGATCCCCTTCCCCAGGAGTTGTATTTCTTTGCCGTTGATCTTAGTAACGGGATGTGTAGGAGGCTCGGGTAGAAGTCATGCAAGTCCCAAATGCAAATGGAGCCATCTCCTTCTTTGGGCTGGCCATTTCGTAAGTAGGGGACGATGTTCCTATTCTTAAATTTAATTAACACCAGGTCCCCAAAGGTGTCTTTGGGCAGCGTACCTAACCACCCCACCCTCCTGACGCTCGGAATTCCATCATCTAGATCAGGTGGCAAGGGTCTATTGTTCTGTAGCCAAAAAATAACCTTATTTAGCAGGTCCTGATGTGTTTCGTGTTTTCCCTGGCTAAGTGCGGGGACCCCAGAGAGGACAGTCACATATGGGGCGGCTTCAGGTGGTAAGTTGATACGTGGCATTCTTTCTGGATCGGCTCTGGACACTGTGTGATTTATTATCGGGGGTTTTGATACTACTTTAGGGCCTGTTGCGGTAGATGTCTTAGGAGATGGTAACTGAGTTTTGGCATTCTTACATATAATTGACTTACACTTTGCGGGGGTAATGGGAGGATTAGGGCAAGTGGGTATTGCCATCTTATTGATTGGTGGAGAATTGATTATTTTCTCAATGCTGGTTAGCCTGTCCCCTCAGGTCATTAATTTTTGTAACCAAAGGTGATATGACAGATAGTAACAGTTGCTCGAGCTGAGCCAGTAAAGTCAATTGGGAGGACGATACAGGGTCATCTATTTGATCCACAGCCATATCCACCGTTGATGTGATTGGGTTAGAGGGGGATGATGTAGGGCTGGTGCACAGTTTTTGGATTATAGGTTGGTTCTCATTGACATTTTCCCTGTCGTGCTTCCTTTTAATATTGAGACCCCGAGGCAATGCATTGGCTTGAGTTTTGTCTTTATTCAAAGGTAGGGGTAGGTCCCGCGGAGTGCCGTTTAAATTGTCGGAATTACTCCCCATAATAGGGGGGTGGGGGTGATGCATCCGGGACATACTTGGTGCCACACAGGGCATTGAGCTCCTCCCAAATGGACATGTTTATATACAATACTCCAATAAGCGGCAATAAGCAGAACAGTGTAAGTCAATAAGAAAAGAAAAGAAAAGTGCGTCTCTATACCTCCTCCTATGGCAAATGACAGGTGGGGTGGCCCGTCCCGTCCTCTTCTGGCCTCTGAGGGCCGTAGAGGGCCCGCCCTTTGCCCGGGCTTTGCCCGGCGTCCCGCTCGCGTCCCGCGGAGCTGGAGTGACGCCTGCTTTATGCGCCGCCCGGCGTGATGGTGTGGCGACTGTCCGCCGCTGAGGGAGCCTGGGAAATGTAGTTTTGAACGCCCCCCTCCGCACTGCGGCCGCGAGAGATGACCATTGCGGCGGTGGGAGGGAGACGAAGAGTGCCGGTGTTCAGAGGTAGTCAGGGGTTAAATAGCCCAGGGTCCAGGGTCCGGAAACAAGATGAGCTGCTCAAAGGCTCACCAGCTCCTGCAAGCGTCCCCCCGCTCCACCGGAGTGACGCCTGCTTTATGCGCCACCCGGCGCGATGGTGTGGTGTCTGTCCGCCACTGAGGGAGCCTGGGAAATGTAGTTTTGAACGCCCCCCTCTGCGCTGCGGCCGCGAGAGATGACCACTGCGGCGGCGGGAGGGAGACGAAGAGTGCCGGTGTTCAGAGGTAGTCAGGGGTTAAATAGCCCAGGGTCCAGGGTCCGGAAACAAGATGAGCTGCTCACAAGCCCCTGCAAGCGTCCCCATTACTCAAAAGATAGCATTACCAAAACATGAATTGTGGCTTACATTTTAATGTTTCCTTTACTTTTCCTAAAGAATAATAACCGGTGAATCATGTAATCCCTTGCAGTTAACAACTGTTGCCAATTTAGACCAAAAGCAAATTCTGTTTGCTACGAAGAAACACATACCCTTAAGCCAGCAATCGGGAATGTTACATTACTTGATGGTATTTCATGTCGTCATATTATTTTATGTTATGTTATTGATTATTACTGGAGCACAGTGTTTACCAATTACTTGAACCCTTTGGCAAACTCATTTATTGGAATAATTTTACAAATGCTATGAAAACTTTATCAACCTCAGTGCTATTTTGTACATCACAGTTCTCTAATAAATGTAAAGGGAAGAGGAAACTGGATTACCAAACATTGCCAAATACTTAATTGTGGCTTTTATTTGTATGTTTTTTCCACTTTTTCCTAAAGCACAATAACTAGCAAACCATCTTATTTCTTGCAGTTGAGGTCTTTGCAATTTTAAACCACAGGCAAGTATTTGTTGCTACAAAACAAATGTGCAAGCCGTAAGTCAACAAACTTGAACATTATGTTATTTTATATAATACCATGTTGTGTTATTTTATGTTATATTACTAATTAGCAGACTCTATTGGCTTATCACCCTTGTGAAGCTTAATTTTTTAAATAATTTTAGATACTATATTCAATCAGTGACAACCTCGCACGATGTTGTACAATTTCAACCTAATATATTTACGAAGTATGGCATACTGGATTGCTTGTCTGAAGAGGAAAAATACCTGGAGAAATGTAGGTGCACTCTAATGCAGGTGCACAATGTAAAACATCGGATTCTTTGTTATTTGTTGAAGGGGTGAGAGCCCACTTCAAATAACAACCGTAAACCTTGTCAGGGTGAACCATAAAAGTCGCTAAATAAACCTGTGCTTAGCTATTGAAAAGCTTGGCACAAAAAGCAGTCATGCTTAACTTAGAGGCAATTAGTGGAGTATTTATGCAGCACTCAAACAGCAATTAAGTGAAAGCACAACACAAGAAATCCCAAACCAAACTGGACAAATAGAGTACATTTTAATAAATAAAATGATACCAAAATGGTAAAAATACTAGTACCAGAGATGTGATTTTTTAAATGTTATGGTTAAAAATAGTGACAAAAGGCATGAAGTACCAACTGTGGATATCTGGCAGTGCCGGAACATGAAATAGCAAATGTTCAGGCCCACAACGATGGATGTTTTGCCTTCTGATATTGATTAAAGGAATGTGTGTTGTGACTGAGATGCTCTGCATTGACCCAACGCATGTACTTCCTATATGTTGCTCCCCTTGTCTTCAATAATGAAGCTGGTAAAATTTGACTTCAAATAAGATCATTGATTTATAACATCATATAAAATGAAATGATCTTGTAGTCCTGAATTTAATCTTTGTGGAGGATGGACCCAATGAGGCTTTCAGTCGGGAGCTGCCTGGCTCTGGGGTGTTCTGTGTCACTCTGCATTGGATCCAGTGTAACCTTTGATGAGGAGCTGCAAGGTACAGCTCTACGAGTCTCAGTGTAGCACTGCATTGGATTCTGTGAAACCTTCAATTAATCAGGGAGGAGTGTACTCTGACTCCAGCCAAGAGACAGGACCTGCAAACACAAAACCGAAGGTTCAGGACTCACTCTACCAGGTGCCAGTAGAGGGGTCCTGGTGAGGCGCGGTTGGTTCTGATCAGCTGGAAGTAGGAAAGGCTGCTAGGTTTTTGTGCTCCTGCAGCTCAAACAGGAGGGCAGCCAACTCACCCTTGGAACCACTTCTTGGGTTCCTCGATTCAAGGCATGCAGGTCCAGTCATCTTTCAGGATTTTCAGTCAACAGTGCAGTCCTTCGCTGATCTTCACAGACCCAGGAGTGTTCTGATTTATGGCTCTGAGAATTCCACTTTTATGCTTGACGGCCTATGAGTCAGGGACAACCCTCTGCCTAACTCTAAAACAGGTTCTAGTCAGTTCTTCTCTTTCTGCTGGATTTGGCTTTAGCCTAGCTAGTTAAACCAAGAACAGGCAAGCCCAGGTGTGAGATTCATCTGCCAATGACAGTGTAGCCTTCTTAAGTCAGGAAGGGCTGAGTACAGTCTCCAGGCTACCCCATGAAGTGCAATCAGTTTAGTTTAGTTTTTAAATTTATAGTGCACAACAGATACCCAAAAAGGGTTTCCCGGTGCATAGGACGGATCAAGATGGAGAGAGCAGGTGAACAGGATGGTTATTTGTCAAAAAGTCAGGTTTTATGACTTGCGGAATTGTGTGTAATTGGCTTCGTTGAGAATTGTTGTGGGTAAAAAGGTCCAGATTGCGGGACGAGATAGGAGAAGGCCTTGCCACCTATCCGGGCTAGTTTGAATTTAGGTATAGTGAACCTCCCTTGGGTGGCAGAGCGAAGATTACATGAGGGAAGGTATGGACTGACCAAGGACTGGAGATAGTGAGGAGCACTGCAGGATTTAATTTTATGCATGTAATTTAGTGCCTTAAATTTTACTCTGTTCTAAACTTTAAGCCAGTGCAGCTTGCGTCTGTATTGGGAGATGGAAGTGGCTTTGGGGACTCTGCATAAAAGTCTGACAGCGGCATTTTGTACCATCTGCAGCCTATGGACTACTGATTTGTTCGATCCTAGGTAGAGGATGTTTCCATAATCAAGTCTGGATGTTATAAGAGCATTGATTACGGTTTTTCTGGTGGATTCCGGTAGCATCCAACAGATTTTCCTTAACCATTTGAGAATGGTAAAGCAGGTTGCTGCTACTTTGATGGATTGAGGATGCATGCTGAGTGAATCATCAATAATGATGCCCAGATTTTTGACTTGGGAGGATGGAGATGGGAGCTTTCCCATTTCGTTTGGCCAATTTTGGGGGTTCCTTAGCTCTTTTTTCTTTCCCAATATCAGAATTTCAGTTTTTTCTCCATTTAGTTTGAGAACGTTTTCCTGCATCCAGAGAGCTATTTTGTTTAAACCAGTTTTGAGCGTAGATAGATCATTAGTTTTGTGAGAAGTTGATTTGAGAATTGGCGTAGGAAAAGAGAGATAATCCTGATATTTCTGCTACCTCAGCCAGTGGTCTAACAAAGATTAAATAATAGGGGGCTGAGGATAGAGCCCTGAGGAACCCCATGGGCAAAAGAGTGGGTTTCAGAGAAGGCTGAGTGTGAGAAGACCTGGAAGGTACGTTTTGCAAGAAATGCGGTGAGCCAATTTAGAGCTAGCCCCCTTATGCCATGTGACTGGAGTGTGTTAATGAGCACAGTATGGGACACTGTATCGAAAGCAGCGCTCAGATTTAGTAAAATGAGCGCTACGGTGTCTCCATTGACCAGATGTCGAAGTATGTTTCCGTGACCCCTAGGAGGGTGGTTTCAGTAGAAAAGCCCGCTCCGAAGCCTGACTGGGAGGGATGAAGAAGACCGTGTGTTGTTACGAAGTGGTTGAGGTGTTGGTGAATGTGTCTTTCTAAAATTTTGGAGAAGATGTAAAATAATGATATAGGGTGGTAATTACTGGGCTCATCAGGATCAGCGTTTGCCTTTTTCAAGAGAGAGTGAATAATAGCGTGTTTCCACGATGATGGAATATTAGATTCCTGTAGTGAGGTGTTCAAGAGATTGACTATCACAGACAATGAGGAAGTGCTTAGCTGCTTTAGTATTGAGGCAGGTAAGGGGTCATTTGGCGATCCAGATTTGATGTTATTTAGGTGTGTTGTTAAATCTTCTATGGTGAATGGGGGCCAGGTCGTCAAAGAATGTCCAGGGAGGTCAGTGTCAAGAAAAATGGAGAGGAGCGGAGGGGTAGCGGAAGTTGTTTTTGCCTGATTGAGTACAATGTGGTGATAGATTTTGTGCACTTTTTGAACAAAGAAAGTGGCCAGGATCTCGCATTTGGGTTTAGTAAGTGCGGGAGCTTGGGCTTGAGTTTTGGAGCCTGCCAGTTTCTTAACTGTGTTAAAAAGAGTCTTAGAGCAGTTGGCAGCATTTGCAATAGTAGTTGAAACATATTCCGCTCTAGCTTGTTTGCAGAGTTTGTGATAGTGTATTAAGGCACTTCTATAAATGGATTTCGATGAGGGAGTGTAATTTTTTCTCCACTTTCTTTCTAAGCTTTTACAGTTTGATTTTTCCATTTTTAGTGACTCATTAAACCATGGGGCCGGTGGTTGTTTATTTTTTTATTTATTACAGGTAAACATGTATCAATGGCCTCTAAAAGCACTGTACTGTAGACAATAGCTGGTTTACTTGGGATACAGGACAGGGTTTTTGGTAATCCAAAAAGGTGTTTAAGGTATCCATATTTAACTTTTTCCAATTTCTGCCCTTAAGGTTGGTGTGCTGGGAGTGGAAGATCGATGTGCTGGAAGTGTTAGGTTGAATTTTATTGAATAATGATCTGACCAAGTTGTCAGCAGCGTATGGGCATGGCTTCTTCCCAGTCATCCTGCCAGGAAAAACCACACCCAGGTCCTTTGGCCAATGTCTCTGAGCAATACACATCACAGGAGAGCCATTAACACCCAGGTGACCCCAGACACTAGATGAAATGCACATTTGGCTTAGGCAGGAAATGGCAATTTTCTAATAGTCTTGTGGGTGGGGTTGATGCACAGCTTGGAAATATTCAAGACTTATTTTTGATTGAAGTTGGTTTAATAGATTTAAGGTGCTGCTGATGGGTGACGCATTCCGTTTATAGCGTCCTATATCAATGAAAAGTGCGTTTCCAATGGAACATTGGTTACATCCCATTCAGGCACTCATATGCTGGTTCCCATCCAAAGGACTCCACTCATTTGTTATCTGTTTTTTTCATTTTTATTAGTGCTTTTTACAATTACTTCATTGTAGATTTGCTTCCTGTATTCATTTGTATGTCAACATGAATATAATCTTTTTATACATATGTTCTCTTAGGGGCTCCAATGCATTTCGGGCAATGCTTGCCCTTCCTCAGGGAGCATACGCTGTTAAAAATACAGATATATCTCTGATCACAAAGAATTCACGTATAAGCATTCACATATAAGTGCTTTCATTTGTTAAGGGACCCAAGTGACTTGGGTGACTTGGGTGCTTCAGTGCTGTATTCAATTGTAGCATTAAATTAACAGGCCCTTGACACATATAGTACTATTTACTAAAGTATTTTAAGGTGCATGCCAATTTTCAAATGTTTAAAAGGGAAAGGACAAGCGCGTTTCCACTGATTAGCATGAGTAAAGTGCACATAGTCCTATGGCCAACATAAATGGGTTCAGCGAAAGTAGGACAGTGAGGGTATATAAATCTTGGAGAATACCACACAAAAGATGGTCATTTCTAACACACTCGGGGTGCCTTCACCGTGTTTCGGTTGTGGTAATCAGTGCACCCTGCATCAGAGGAGGAGACTTCAGTATGTTGCACAGAGAATAATAATGTAACTGTCATAAAGGCAACAAGTTTACCTTCCCGCATACGATAAGGTCAAAATGTGATGAACCCCATGGAATACCTGAAGACTTTCTGGAATTCGAGCACTGCAGAAGCATAACTGCATGGTGGACAACAGAGAAAATAGAGACAGAGAAATATGATCAAGAGGAAACTGGGAACAGAGAAACATAAGAGACAAAGAAGGTAACAAAACAAGGTGAAGGGATTCCAAAGCCAGTGGATGAACTAAAGCAATAAGCGGAAGCCCCAATAACTCAAATGCAACGTTGTCAGGCAACATGGTCAATGTTTCGTGCTTTCTTATGTAGCTATTGCCTAGCAAGACCCGTAACTACTATGTGACCTATGTTTCTTAAAGGGCTAGATGACCTGAAACTACCAATTACTGGCAAAGCGCTAATCTTTTCCCCAAACCTTATCAGCCTGTTCTCCAAAGTCTCCATTCGCTGGGTCATTCTCTTTCTTACCGTTCTGCTTGAGTTAGGTCTTGGTAAGCATCTTGTTTTGTTCTGAGCTTTGATTCTTCTGATGTTCAAATATGTGTACATGCCTCTTGTTCTCACTCTATGCTCGTGATGCACATTTGCCAATTCACAGCTTCCTGACAGTAGCTCAGCCGCGGCACATGGACGGAGTTGCGGTGGGGCAGAAAGGCGGGGTGTGGGAGGGGCAGGGTGAGGAGTGCTAAAAACCGGAATATGGATAATTGGAGGTAAGCAAAATGCGATGCAGGCCGCGCTACAAAATTCGTTTTATTGGTTAAATTGTTTACTTACCTCCAATTATCCATATTCCGGTTTTTAGCACCCCCCACCCTGCCATCCCCGCCTTTCTGCCCCACCGCAACTCCCTCCACGGGCAGTGGATGCAGTAGCTAAAGCCATGCTGTGGCCAAAAGAAGAAGGCATTTGACTTTTATGCTAGCCACGTAGTTTTGTAAGCAGTTACACAAGTAGTCAAATATGCCAATTATTTATCCAACACTGACACTATGTTTGTTGATAGGCATAGGCAAGAAGAGTGTACTATCAACCTCTCGCCGCGCACAGGTGCAAAACCTGAGCTTTACCGGTCCATAAAGGGTAAATATCCAGGGATATTTTGTCATGTTTGTTGTACTTGTTGATCAGCATATGATTTTATTTTCAGCATCATTAACCCCTTACATGCGGCCGCGATCCCCTCGTGTGCTGTAAACAACACGAACAGGGGCGGGCCGTGACGAACCCCAGCCGTCATCAGCACACGAGCACGGTAGTGCATGACGGCTGTGGTTCGTTATCAGAATGGAAGGGGTTAATGCGACTGTTCAGTCAACATTGCACGTACAATAACATTGTATTAATACATTACCTTTTAAAAGTGAATGTTCTTGTAGAAGGCTTGTCCGTATAGCATGTAAAGCAGGTGTTATAATAATTTTTCCATCTTGGCAGCCGCATACTAATTTATCCAGGTTCGGTAAGTATACAGAAGAAGTAACTGTGGCATTCACAGTACTATTTTCAAGGACACGGAGATGATCAATTATGCCTTCAGACATCCTGCCATTTTGATTAAAGATTTCTTGAAGAGTAATCGAAGTTGCTAGTGGAATTTCTGTAAAAAAAAAAGAAAAATTTCATACAAAATGTTAATAACAGTTTGATGTTATAGCAAAGCGAATGTTTCCTATTAATTGATATACAGATGCATCTGTGGAACAACAACATAGCAACAACCCTCCTTACTCTACTACACGTTGGTTTCCAATTATATTTTCCAAATCTCCTGAGTCTATAACGTCTGCTTCTTTTTAGCTATAATTTTACAGTTCCACTTCATAATTCCTGTTCTTATTTTCTATTTCATTTCCATATCACTCACATACCTCTCTTGTTGTTCCCGCCTTTCTAACTACCTTTGCTCATTTTCACAGGTTCGATTTTCCCTGTCTTGTGTATAGATATATTCCATCACTGGTAACGTCTTATTTATTTTGTCTGTTTCATTATACCATTTGCCTTCCCACTCTTGCCCTGATTCTGTGATCTGTTCCTTTTATTCCTTGCCTGTCTTTATTTATTTGGTAACGTATATACAATATGTTTAGTCAATGAAAAACATTACAAAAAATTCTAATGCAAAGTAAACAAATGAAATTTTCTTAAGAAAGGTAAGTGAAAAAACATTCAAAACAATGTGTTAAATAGGGCGAAGTGCAAGATGAGCATGTAATAAGTAAGGCAATAGTCCTAGTGTGGCTCACTGGTTAGAGCAGGCAGACCCTGAAGCAGAGGTCAGACCCGGGACCAGGGTTCGATTCCCGACGCGGCAGGGGGTTGAGCTCAAATGTCCACGGACTCGATAATTCTCGCTTCGGTGCCTGACCTAATCATGGGTTCACACTCTGCAACTCTGGGCATTAAGCTTGCTTAATCTCCACAACGGCCCCCCCGCGGCGGGATGCCTGGCTTTCACCTTGGGGATGCCCTGTAGGGGCTATCTCACTGGGAAAAACCAGGACGGGTTCCCAAGGCAAGCGCGGAGATACCCCTTCGGGGGTCGATTCTGGCGCTATATAAGAAATGCAATAATAATAATAATAATTACAGGACATAAAAGTAGTTAATCACAGTGCCTAATAAATTACATTGTATAAGTGGAAGTCTGCAAAGTTGAAACTGTACACTTATATTATGCCAGTCACTGACAGTAACTTTCAGGTTGTGCCTATATATTTGGCATATCTAGTGGTCATCTGAGGCTGCCCTCTTTGATACATAGAATCAGTGCCTGTCAACAGGCGTGCAGCACTTCAAGGGGTCACAGAACCATCTCATACGGGCAGTTAGGAGAACAGAGCACGCAAAAAGAATATGTAAAACAAACTGCTGCTTGTAGCCACGGATCTGCAACCTTTTGGGATAGTAAATCATAACAAAGTGGCAAAACGGCAGTGTAAGGTAACAACCCAATCAACAATTAAATTCAATACACTTTTATTCGGTTTAAAAATATAAACCATAAAACTTACACAACAAAAATACAATATAAGTAACAGTGCATTATTAAAAAGATATCCAGTACTGCAAAAACACATGAATAAATAATTAAAAAACCTGGGAGACACTCATTACTGGTCCATATAATGTCTAGAAATGACAGTTGCGTTTAAAAAAAACACAATAAAAAGTATACAGTCTCCTTTCACTAATTGGAGATACACCAATGCAGGTCGAATCTGGCTGAAGTTCAATCTTTTTTTGAAAGAGGAACTAGGTAGCTTTTGCGAGGGAATTCATACAGTTGACATAAAAGCATAAAATGCAGCATGTCCTGCAGAGACTTTCCGTCGCAGCCGCAGGGAGCTGCCACTGTACCAAAATATTTAGGTCTGGCAAGCAGGAGGTGAAATAGGTTCAATCGAAACCTGGTTAAAAGGAATTTTCCGTGCGTAGACAATGACCCCATAAGATAAGGCTCTGCTCTCGGGGTTGTTTTGAGCATTATGTATGTCCGCACCCTTGGGGTCTGTACCTCCTTTGCTTCTCTATCCATGTTTTTACTCGTCAAGAAGGCGGTTTTAATTTCCTCCACATCTCTCTTAATAATGTTTTCCGGGTTAGAGAATAAAACCCTTTTCCTCCACATACCTCAGCCACGGAATACGAGCTGAGTTGTCAAGTAACATGCAAGCTTTTATAATCAAGTGAGTCAGCGGAAGGTCTGGGTTCAGCCAACACTTTAACCAAAAAATCAGTGGGCGTAGGGAAAGTGCATCATTTACATACGGGACCCCCAATTCCTTGTGAACCGCTAGATTGGATGTGCCTCGTGGAACACACAAAAGCTGTTTCAGGAAATCATTTTCCACTATTTGGAGGGATTCTCCCACATTGTATCTCCAAATTTCGCTGCCATATGAAGCTACGGCCAGGCTTTTAGCCTGGTACACTTGAAGCATAGCTCCGGTGGGTTTCTTCCCTAATTTGGAAGCAAAATTGAAGGCTGCTGCATTCACCCTGATAACATCCCCTTTTTTTCTGTACTAGTGGGCCCTAATTAAGCTTGTTATCAAAGAGGACCCGTAGATATGAGAACACATTTGTGTGGGGAATTTTTGAGTCTCCCACTCTAAATTGAAAGTTCTTCTTTGCCGGCTGTCCCACTTGCATAACGTAGGATTTGGCATTATTAATTACCAGATCTCTGTCAGACATAAATCCTGCGAAGGTGGTTAGCACTAAATGTAAACCCCTTTTGGTCCTGGATATGAGGACCGCGTCATCCGCATATAACGGGACGGGGATCTCTCGCCTTCCTACCCTTGGACTGTCAGCCCCAGATGCCTGTAAAACATTATCCAATTCATTAATATAAAAGTTAAATAAAAATGGAGCCAATATACAGCCTTGCCGGACTCCCTTCTTTATGTTAAAATACCTTGTAACACGCAGGTCTTGTGAGAACCTAACATTGGCTTTGGTTGACTTATGTAAGTCCTTCAAAAAATAAACAATATTGGTCTCCATGCCCATTGCCCTCATGGACTGCCGGAGCTTATTCCTAGGGACACAATCAAAAACCGCTGACAAGTCCATGAAGGCAAGGTGAATAGTCCCAGGGTGGGCGACGGTGTATTTACTCAGTATTAGGTAAAGGTTAAAACATTGAGCAACTGTAGACCGTCCCTGTCGAAACCCATACCGAGCTTCCAACAGTATCCTCTTATCCCCTGCCCAGGATGATAGTCTTTGAAGGAAGACCCTACCCACCACTTTTACCACTGAGTCTATAAGTGAGATGGGTCTAAAACAGTTAGGGCTGCTTCTGTCACCTTTTTTAAAAACAGGGACTATTGTAGAGGTTGCCCAGGACGGGGGGGCATCCGTACTGAGCAGCTGCATTAAAAACGGACTCCAATATTGGCGCCCAAAAGGAGGGGACTGCCTTAAAAAGGTCTGGGGGGGATCCCATCGGGACCGGGTGCTTTTCCAGCAGTAAGACCAATTATACCTTGCTGAATCTCACACCTCTCAAATCTTGGAGCTGCCTCCTGAATACCATGAGGAGTTCCTCGATTGTGCTCAGGCGGGCAGTCAAACATGAGTTCAAAATGTGATTCCCACTCTTCCTCTGTTACGGGACAATCGAGGCCCCCCGTCCTGATCAAACAGCGGTTTGTTAATCACACTCCAAAACTTCGAACTGCTTCTGAGAGTGCCAGGATCCAGCAACTGCCTCCACGCTTCCTCCTTCAATGTACCCTTTCGTACTGCGAGGGCCAACTTGTATTCCCTACGGCAAGCGATAACATCAGCTTACACTCTTGGTTTTAATGCCAGAGCTTCCCTATGCCTCCTAGCTGCTGTGTGGAGAAACAGCCCTCATCACCAGACCGGGAGGGCCCAGCCGAAGGAAAGAGGTACTTACTGTATTTGTAGTACTGAGAACACCCCTTCACAGCAAGAGGAAAAGGGAGTGTCTGGCCCTTGCCAAGCAGGACCGCACTGTTTCACCCAGTCGTCTAGTTTCTCAATTGAATTATATATCGGCACACAGATTTGCATCCTCATAATATGTCATGTGAAACGAGCAGTAACACCTTTGTTTTAAATGTTAAAAATCATGTCTGAATGTATTTTGTTTTCACATGTTTTTTAATTAAGCTGTAAATCATTTTAGGAGATTGTTTTTATTTTATATTAACCCTGCAGACGCCTTTGGTGGTTTTTATAGATGACAGGTGTTTATTTAATGATAGCAGTGCTCTGGTATTAAATAACAAGTGGTGGCTACTGGAAACACACAGGATGTGAACTGAGTTTTAATTTATGCTTTGCCAGAAGTGACACATGACTTCACAACAGAGACATTATAATTCATATCGTCTGTCAATTTTTTTAATTTAAAGAATGCCCTTATACGGAAATACTTTGGAAACACTAATACACAAGTGGACATACATGCACACAGAGATACAGACACATACATAAACACATCTTCCTAGTCCCACGTGCACCCACATATGTATAAAAAAGATGCACATAAATGCCCACGCATACACTCACAGGAAGACCCCAAACAATGGCAGGCAGTTTACATGCATGCTCAAACATACACACACAACCACAGAAGTGCATGCGCTCACAATTAGCAAGCACACATACACATTTCCAAGACCAGATACCTACTATTTTGTGCTTTAATTGTATCACTTTGTTTCTTCTTAATATGTAATTTTTACTATACATGCCATATATGTGGACAGTATGTCCCATTCAACACCCTGAAATATTCCGTTCTGATGATTGCAAAGTTTTGATGCATTGATCTTTACTCACCAGAATGCCCCTCGCAGAAAGCATTGGGTGTGCCCCCCTGATGTCCTAGGTGCATCCAAAATTCGTGCCTACATCTAGTCCCTAAATCAGCCTCACTATCCCTTTTATGCAGCATAATTTATATCTGTGGTTTAAATCTGCAATCTAAAAAGAGATCTTTATGGCCTGTTAGAAATGGGACTTCTGGTTGGGTAAGGCGTGCGCCAAAGCCAGGCAGAAACCACCACTCTAGTCAGGGCAAAGGAGTTACACACTAATGATAAACCCTGCTCACCTCCTTGGTAGATTGGCACAAGCAGTCAAGCTTATCCCAGAGGCAATATGCAAAGCGTTTGTGCAACACACACACAGCAGCAACACACTGAGCACACTCCAAAAGAAACTCCACACAAGGTGATCTCAAAAATAGCCTTTGTATTATCATAAACAAATTAGAAACATAATCACACATTTACACTGTGCCAACTGGCACTAGGCAATATTCACAGGGGATTATATACAGGACCAGGCAAATCGGGCCATGGTCAGAACCAACAGAACAGGTAAGTAAATGTAAAACACCACCAGTAATTACTAGTACAATAGCATCGTCACCTGTAACATAAACACATTATGTCTGCATCACGTTAGGCGAAGTCACATTACGCATAACTTGCATTACGCCTAAACCACACTACGTGTTAGGCATAGAACACATTATGCATGAACCTCATGAACATAACATTAGGAAACATATTAAGCATTAGGCCTCACCAGCATAAACACATTAAGGAATAACCTCATAAGCATCAGAGGCATAAATCAGGGTGCATAAATCACAAGCATAAACATATTATGCAGTTGTGTAGGCATCACATTAGGAACAAAACACATTATGCATAGACCATCAGCATAAACACATGATACATCATCCCAATTCACCTAACCCACATTCTGCAGAAATCACCTTTAGGCATAATCATGAGCATTTCCCTATATAGTACCGGTGGCCCCCCCAGTAACACTGGGAAGGTTCACACCACACTTGTGCAGCAGGCAACTTCTAGCAACTGGCCAGGTGCCACCACATCAGGATACCACATACATCAGCCCCTGGAGTCCAAAATCACCAGGTCACTATTCTGGGCTCAGGGCGCTGGGTGCCAGTCCTAGGGAGTACCACAACGTTAGTGTGCTCCGCATCAAAATGCAACAGGGGCCTCTGTCAAGGTTTTACCCCGTTCCTGACAGCACAACCAGCGTGGAGGGGAAGCAACTTCACCCTCCCAGTCTCATCAACAATGGCTCTGGTGTGTGGAATTAGTCCTGGCAGCTGTCCACTACCACTCTGGGCAGCTGCTATTGCGGGGTAATGAGGCCACACTACCCCATACCTCTAACACGGCCTCTCACCTGAGTTGGTCCCCTCAGCGTGGAGGGACTTCCTCACTCCTCTGGTCTGCACGCAGGGCTCACGGGAGCCCCGTTGACCCGCGGCACTCTACTTCTTTGCTTCTTTTCATCCGGTACCCCTACCTGGGACCAAGGCTTCTTCAGCACGGGGACAGCTCAGGGACTTCTCGCAGAGTGGGCTCCCGTCCTCCTTCAGGCACCACTCTGCTCTGCCTCCAAGGCCCCGCCCACAGTCAGGCAAGGCCGCCTGGCTTCCGGGTCGCGACGGTGATTTCCTTGGCTACATAAGCGGTGTGGGCATCCGCTAATCACAGATGGACAAAAGTAGGGTGGGCACCCACAAAAAAACATAACAAGCGGGGGTGGCATCCGATATTCCACAATACAAAAACGCGGGGTGGGCTCCCACTTTGAAGTAAAGCTCAAGTGCGGGGTGGGCACCCGCCTTTAGAAATATGCAGAAATGCGGGGTGGGCACCGCTCCTCTCGGCATCCAGGTGGGGAATCCCCACATCAGGATTCCCTCTACGTTAGCGGCAGCTCCGTGCTGCAGAGCCCGCACACTCTTCTTTGGCAATTTGGAGGTAGCGCTCACGAGGCGCTGGATGTAATTACTCTTTAGAGTGGAACATTCAAGGAAAAGGTCCAAGGGGCACAGCTGGGCCCAGGGAGGCCAGCAACAGCAAGCCCCCAAATATACAGGAACAGCACATATTTCAGGGGGGTCACAGCCCCTATATTTATTTCCTTTTTTCCCTTGGTCTCCACCAGCACAGGGCCTGGGGAACCAGCAAAAACTGGTTCAGGCGGGAGTTGGAGCACTTTGTTTACAAGGCTCCCCTTACCCTTTGTCAGGTGGGGTCATTAGACACACCACAGGGAGGTGGGGTCATTAGACACACCACAGGGGGGTGGAGCCAGCATTTTACAGGGCAGGCACAATCCTATTCAGGAGACTACTACTCCCACTACTCCAAATGTAAATGTCCCATTCAGTCTAGTGCGGACTCACCCTACCCCTCCTGGAGCCACACACACCTCTCCAGCCCCAGTCACTTAAAAGCCAGACAGGCAATTCAAATCAGGCAGGAAGACACATAGCACACAGAAATGCCAACTTTTGAAAGTGGCATTTCTAAAACAGTTATAATAAATCTGCGCACACCATTGCATGGCATTTATTATCACTATTTCAAACATACCAAACTTGACCACGCTGTGCCTGTCATATCGGGAAATACCACTGAAACACTTATCAGGGAATCCCCCACGCATTCCTATGGGGGGGGCAGAGCCACAGTAGTGAGAAACCAAAATTCATTTGAGATACACTTGATGAGCGTGGACGATATATTAAGCGAAATGGATACAGCCCCTTTTTTTGATGACTAAGATGCTTGTATAGTCCTGATGAACTCAGTTTGTTTAATGTACCGATGAAGAAACATGTTTTGGCTAAGAATTATTACTGGCTACGAATTGTGATTAAAGCTTACTCTAAGAACTCCAGAATGGAATCATAACTTACTGTGACAATGGAATAGTAAAGAACTAAGGAATTACAACCAAAGAACACAGACACTTATTTGTACCTGTGTTTGAATATTGTGTTGTCAGGGACCCATAGATTACTTTCACATATAACAGTGTTATCAGCAGGTTATTTTCTAAAGCAAGGATGAACATTTCTTACAAATTGAAGGGAAATCAACTGATGCTGAAACTCTGGTACAACTTGTGATCGTGGCCAATGACTGTATAGTGGACAGAGGCTACCTGCCCAAATTTTAATGTCGTCCATAAAAAGCATGGTTGGTAGAAGGTTAGGACCTATGGTCCCATCCGATCTGGTGCTTTAAATGATTACAGAGACTTGACTGTTTTTATAAAAACTGAGTTAGGCACACCGAACTAGGTTTGCATTTCCCTTAACTATAGGGGTGGACCCAGTGTCAAGATATATGCCTGTACAATGCCCTGGTCCCATTGTCTGCAGAAATGTTATTGCTGAGTTCTGAGATGGTGCCTGTATTCAGCTTATTTAAAAAGGACTAAAATGATTTCTCGTCATCTTTCTGTTTTCTCCACTTATTGCTTTGAGCACCAATATTTAGGATTGAGCTTTCTGTCTATATGAAGTACCCATCATCACCGAAAGTTGTTAACATTTGTAAGAATGTTGCTCAGAGCTTTGATGTGGCTCTATTCTTTGGGATGTGTGAAGGTGAACGGAGTGAATAGTGAGCATAAAAGTGAAGTCCCTGGAGTATGGGGAGTACTGTTGTGTGGGTCTCTCTGTGGGGGCTCCTGCGGTCTACTAGCTGGAACAAAGTTCCCTCCACTGGAGATGGCAAGCTGGTGTCGAACACCAGTGATGCATATTTTCCAGGCTTAACATGCTGTGGTGGAAGAAGTGGGCAGAAAGGAATATTAAGGGAATCCACAGTGAAGCAGGTTAGGCAGACCCAGTCCTATCTTAAATAGTGAGATGAAGACTAGGCGCCTACTGTGGAGAGGGCTTGGGTCTGAAGAAGCTGCTCCCATTCAAACACTGTGAGGCAAGCAAAAGTAAAAAAAAATAGATGGGGAAAGCCATCAATTGATTACCCCAAGTCTGTGCTTGTAATGATAACAAATGATCAGAGGAGGGGTAAGCATCAGTCTCATAGTGTGAGACACTGATTATGCAAACAGGAAAGGAAATACAAGGTGTTACAAAACAAGTAAACCAAACCACCCGGGATGGTGAGAACTTGTCTCTTTTGTGAATAAAATATCTAAAACAAAGCAAGATGCAGCTATTATGTTATGTTATGTTATGTTACCTGTTTTGTAAAGCGCAAACAGCTGCCCCAGCCACGGGGCGTCCCGGCGCTAGAACCGTAACACAACCAGCTGACAACGAAAGAGGGACCTACAGGGAGGGAAAGAGATGGGTTTTGATCGATCTGCGGAAAGCTAACAAATTATCCATGCATCGGATGTGGAGAGGGAGGGAGTTCCATAACTTGGCCCCCAGTAGTTTGAAAGAGCGCCCTCCGATGCGACAGAACTTTGTATGGGGTATCAAGGCTAGGACAGAGAGGTGATTTACTTGTAGCATACACAAAACAAAAATGTGCAACGTCTTAAACATTTGAATACTGTGCAGTGGCCACTATCTGCCTCTGAGAAACTAAAGCACAGTATCTTGAAAATGAATCAAGAGTAGCGAGGAGCAGAGTCTTTGGAAAACTGACACTCAATACTAGTGAGCTAACCAAATCAAAATCACAGTGCTTTTTCGGTGTGGTGTCTATGGAGAGTGTGTAATTAGATCCAGGGTCAGGAGTGAGAGCAGGGGACCCTCATTGGCAGTGCTGGTTGTTCACAGCAGAAATAATGTGTCACTGATCCAGCATCTAAAATGAAAGATATCATGTTTTAAGACTTCAGAATCCATGACTTTATGAACTTATTCGATGCGACTTCAAAACATGGGAAATATTAATTATAGGTTAAAAAGTAATTCCTGTCTGTTGGTAAGTAGTACCTCCATATTCCATGTGTGGCTGTATGTCCTAGATGGGGAGGAAGCCTGCATGTTTTCCACCCATCGTAGAATCTGAGAAATTATTTTTTTTAAGTCTGAATTAAAAATAGCACCACAAAAGACAAAGCACTAACCACTTTTACCTGTTCAAAATCAAAAGTTAAGACCGACACCAACAGAGAGTGAGTCAAATACAGGGACCAAGTTTGTCACGTTGGAAAGTTTACCTTCTGACTTAGAGTCGTTTATGGAGAAAAAGTGGCCATCGCTGAGTTGTTGGCAGGATAAACTACAAGCTGGATCTGAACCAGGACTTGAAATTTGTCAGGTTGCTGAAGAACGGGTCTCTGTGCAGTCAGAAGAAAGTGGGAAAATTCTAAGTGAGCAAAGTCCATGCCTGGGAACACCTCGATCTCAATCGAATGCTGCTCGGCATCGGTCCCGATGAAGCCCTCTCCGTTGAGACAAACTTTTTTCTGGAAGTCAAACTTCCTTTAGCAAAGCAAACTAGCATGCAGCTGAAACTGACTGGCAGAGTGATCTTGCGCATGTCTGTAATCTCTTGGATTTCCATCCAGTAGACTAACCAGTGGAGTATTCCATAATCAGTGCTGACAGAAACCTTAAGGTGCCTGTGGCACATTGGGTGATCCATGCAACCATGTCACAGAGATGATAAAGAGTGTGGTGAACAGGGTATAAAGTATGGCAGGGCTACAATGCCTTAGAATCTTCTAAACTAGTTGTTAGTTATGTAGGAATGTACGGCCACATGCATCAAAGTTAGCATTTGCGTTTTCTTAATTGCGAAAATTAAGGAATCGCAATTAAGAAATCGCAAATTGCTATGCATCAAAAAAATCGCATTTTTATTTGCGATTTCTAAAAATTCCTTAATTGAGATTCACAATTTGCGAATCACAATTAAGGAATTCCTTCCCATTGATTCCTATGGGCCAAGAGGCCCGTAGGAATCAATGGGAAGGCATTCACAAATTGCGATTAGCATTTTGTGAATTGCAATTTGTGAATGCATTTTTTAAGGGTGCAGAGGGGGGTACAAAAGACCCCCCTGCACCCCTGAAATGTAACTTTAAGTGCAAGTTTCACACAAACATGTCCCAGGGACATGTGTGTGTGTGTAACATGAAAGTTTCAAAAATGCATTTTTGTTCATTTTTGGAAGTTTTCGCAAATTAGCATGAAGGTCAATTTCATGCTAATTTACCCCTTCCTATTTGCGAATTCGCAAATTAAAAATGTTCATGCATTGCATTTAAGAAATCTCAAATTGCGATTTCTTAAATGCAATCGCAATTTTAGAAATCGCAACATGGTTGCGATTACTAAAATTACGAAAAGCATGATGCATCTCAAATTTGAGAATTGCATTCGCAAACGGCCGAAAATTGCGATTCGCACCGTTTGCAAATGCAATTCTCAATGATGCATGTGGGCAGTAACCTTAAAGTTACTGAATTCACAATTAAAGATTGATCCACCCTTTGTGCAGGGAAGTATGTGTCAGTAACAAGTAACAATGTATCATCATGTAGAATCACCATTTGTTTCCATTACATTTTTAACCATTTGTTGAGTTTTGGTCTTTAATTTAAATGTTGATTTATTCATAGTCATGTATAATCCATTTACAGTTGGCATGGTCTGACTACAAGTAACGTCAAATAATTGCCTGAAATGCAAATCCATTGACTGGAATTAATGCAACTAAGTGTTAACAACCTATTTTTAATACCCATTAAAAAGTGCATGAAACAGAACATGGACATTTAAGAATTTCTAGCTTTTGCTTCTGAAAGTAAACTTCGCACTTAAAAGTCTTGACTATTATACTAGGAGACAGCCAGGAGATAACCAGAACATTCATATTACCAGGCAAAATATATTTGCTAAACTGAACTATCCCTTCCATATGAAGTCTATTTTAAGGAATGGATATGCTGATGCAACACCCTTACGAAAACATTAGATAAATCCTTTCAAGTAACCTATATGGTACTTTTTATGCAGTAAGTGCAGTAGGTCTATCATCAATGTCCTTTTGAGACTGGCATTTGTCTTGATTTCATTAGCAGAGTTCTGTCTGTGTTTCTTAGTTAGCATATTGTGGTGCAATGGAAAATGAAAGGACCTAGTGTAGGATTCTCCAACGAGTAGCTCATGTGCAACTAGAAGCTCTCCAGCTACCTCTAAGAAGCTCTTCTGCTTGCTTCCCAGCCTACTAAATTAAAAAGTATTTGCTTGTCTGGATTAATAGATATAATAGATATTGAGACCAAAATATGTGCACCTTTAGAACTCCATAGCTGAGTTTTGGAGAAAAAATTGTTACATCTCCAAAATATATTACAAAATACATGTAAAGCGAATATTTGAGTGATCAATCATTTGGTGTTGGGAAGAATTTTTACTAATAATATTACATTGATGCCATGGCTGTTGAATCTTTTTATTACCCATGTAAAAGCATTCCAAACTGACAAAACCTTTTTTATGTTACTGCTGGTATCCCTGCCTAATGCACTGAGGTGATCAATGCTGATAATCTTGCATAGGATAGCCACTAATATAATCTTGTCTGATGTATTGGTTATTATCATCAATCAATCAAGCAATCAATCAAAACATTTGTAGAGCTCACTACATACCCATGAGGGTCCCAAGGCGCTGGGGGGAGGGTGGTGCAGTTACTGCTTGAAAAGCCTAGTCTTAATGAGTGATCTGAATGTCAGCAGGTCTTGGGTCTGCCGTAGGTGGATGTGGAGGGTGTTCCGGGTCTTGGCGGTGAGGTGGGAGAACGATCTGCCGCCGCAGGTCGCTCTTTGGATGCGGGGGACTATGGCGAGTGTGAGATCTGAGGAGCAAAGCTGGCAGGTAGGGGACTAGAAGCTGAGTCGTCTGTTGAGGTAGTCTGATCCGGTGGTTGGGAGTACTCTGTATGCTTGGGTGAGGAGCTTGAAGGTTATCCTTTTGTTGACGGGGAGCCAGTGCAGTTCTCTCAGGTGGGGTGTGATGTGGCTGCGGCCGGGGATGTCGAGGATCAGACATGCTGAGGCGTTCTGGATGCATTGAAGTCGTCTCAGGAATTTGGCCGAGGTTCCAGTGTAGAGGGCGTTTCCGTAGTCCAATCTGCTGCTGACGAAGGCCTGGGTGACCGTCCTTCTTGTTTCGGTGAGGATGCACTTGTAGATTCTGTGTAGCATCCGGAGGGTGTTGAAGCAGGAGGATGTGACGGCGTTGAACTGCTTTGTCATGGAGAGGGTGGAGTCGATGATGACCCCTAGGTTGTGTGCGTGGTCGGTGGGTTTTGGATCTGTTCCTAGAGCTGTTGGCCACCAGGAGTCTTCACAGGCCGAGGGGGTGGGACCACAGATGAGGACTTCCATTTTGTCCAAGTTCAGCTTCAGTCGGCTGCTCCTCATTCATTCAGTGACGGCTTTCATTCCTTCGTTGTGGTTGGTTTTGGATGCGTGGGGGTCCTTGGTGAGGGAGAGGATCAGCCGAGTGTCGTCCGCATAGGAGATGATGTTGAGGTCATGTAGTCGGGCAACGTGGGCGAGCGGTGCCATGTAGATGTTAAACAGCGTTGGGCTGAAGGCTGATCTCTGGGGTATGCCACAGAGGATTTCAGTGGCTTCGGAGCGGAAGGGGCAGGTGGATGCTCTGTGTTTTGCCAGAGAAGAAGGAGGTAGTCCAGTCAGGGGCCTTCTCTTGGATCCCGGGATTGTGGAGGCATGTTCGTAGTGTGCAGTGGCAGACCGTGTGGAAGGCGGCTGACAGGTCCAGGAGGATGAGGGATGCGGTTTCTCAGTTGTCTAGCAGGGTCCTGATGTCATTGGTGGTGGCAATGAGGGCAGTTTCGGTGCTGTGGTTGCCTTGGAATCCGAACTGGGATGGGTCCACGATGTTGTTCTCCTCGAGGTAGCGGGTCAGTTGTTTGTTGACGGACTTCTCGATGATCGTCTTCGGGAACGGGAGCAGGGTGATGGGCTGGAGGTTCTTGAGCTCCTTGGGGTCCGCCTTGGGTTTCTTGATTAGGGTGTTGATCTCGGCATGCCTCCAGCTCTCCTGGAAGGTCGCAGCCTCAAAGGAGATGTTGATGACTTTCAGGAGGTGGGGTGCGATGGTTGAGCTAGCTTTGTTGAAGATATGGTGTGGGAATGAGTCTGATTAAGACCTGCAGTGGATGGCGTGCATGATCTTGATGGTGTCGTCGTTGTTGATGCCGGTCCAGGAGAGTAGGCGGTTGGTGCGGATGGTTGTCGTGGGAGTGGAGGTTTCAGTGGTTGTAGGGGTGGTCATGGCGTTGAAGCTATCGTGAATGTCTGCGATCTTGCGGTGGAAGAAGGTGGCCAGCGAGTCGCATAGTTCTTGTGAGGGTGGGATGTCATTGGTGTTGGAGCTGGGGATGGAGAGTTCCTTCACGATATTGATTAGCTCTTTGCTGTTTTGTGCGTTATTGTCTAGGTGGTCTTCGAAGGAGTACTTTTTTGTGGATCTGATGATGTGATGGTGTTTGGGGGTGGCGTTCTTGTGGGCTGTGTAGCTGTCCGGCGTTCGTTCCCAGAGCCAGTTCTTCTCTAGCTTCTGGCAGGTTTGTTTGGAGTCCTGGAGGTCTTCAGTGAACCAACTGGCTTTCTTGCTGGTGTGTCGGTTGGAGGGTTTCTCGAATGGGGCTAGGGTGTTGGCGCAGTCAGCGATCCATTGACTGAGATTGCGGGAGGCGGTGTCGGGGTCAGTAGGGTCGACGGATGGGCTTTGGGCAAGGGTGGTGTTTAGCTGGTCTTTGGTGACTTTGCTCCAGCATCGGCAAGGCATCTATTGAGTGTGGTGGTGGATTTCCGGTAGGTGAAGTGAATGCAGCAGTGGTCGGTCCAGTGAAGTTAGGTGCTGTGGTTGAAGGAGATGTGTGGACTAGCGGTGAAGATGGGGTTAAGCGTGTAGCCGGCGGAGCGGGTGGGTGATGTGACAAATTGTCTGAGTCTGAGGCTGGCTCGGTTGTCATCAGGGTGATGGAGTTGGTGTTGTTGTTGTTCTCGAGGTAGAAGTTCCAGTCCCCAAGGAGGATGTTGTCCGTGGAGGTGAGGGCGTGTGTGCTGACGAAGTCGGCGATTGAGTCACTGAACTGTGGTCGTGGTCCGGGGGGTCTGTAGCTGAGGGTTCCCTCTGAGGGAGGTGTTGGGATCTGTGTGGATCGGGAAGTTCAGGTGTTCGGCCGTGCTGAGGGTGTTGTCAGTGTTGGTTGAGACTCTGAGAGTGTTCCTGTGTACGATGGAGATTCCTCTCCTACTCCATTGGTGCGGTCCCTGCGGGTGATCTTGTAGCCTTCCTGGATGGCTATGGCAATGTCGGGTGTCAAAGCGGGGTTTAGCCAGGTCTCTGTCAGGAAGGCAACGTCTGTGGTGTTGGAGTCAAGTAGGTCACAGAGTTAGACGGCGTGTTAGCAGACGAAGCGGGTGTTGAGGAGGATTTATCTGAGGTGGTTGGATTCTTTCCAGGTCGGAGGCTTGGCAGGGCGGATTCTGGTGAAGCTGCAGTTCCAGCAGGTGAAAGGCCCGTGGAGCTTCCAGAAAGCAGGTGTGTGATCGTCCGGTGTTGAGTGCATGGTGGGTGCTGGGCTCGTTAGCGGTGTCAGGCATTGTGGTAGCTGCGGGGGCCAGAGGTTCTGGCCATGGGCATGGTCCAGGCGCTGACGGGCGCAGAAGGGCTAGACTTAGACGCACCTTTGGCACGCCAGCGGCGTGCCCATTGCGCGCCACCACCATATAAGGGGAGGTGGAAGGGAGGAGCAGCTGGGAGGTGGGAGCGGGGAGGCACATGGAAGAGCGAGGGGGCGGGCCACTGGGAGGCAGCGGCGGAAAGATACAGGGGACGGAAGGCAAAAGTGGACGGGGGCACAAAAAACAGAATACTAAGGGGCAAAGGGGGTCAGCAATATCGGCACAGAACAGTAATCACAATAATCACAATAGAGTAAAGTGGGTAAGGTAGGAGGCACAAAATAAACACAGAGTGGGGGGCGTGCTTATGGAGCAAGTGGAGGGAGGTACAGAAAACAGATCACAGGGCGGTCAACAAAAACGGCACAGAACAGTAATCACAATAATCACAATACAGAAAAGTGAGTAGGAGGGGAGGCACAAAATATACACAGAGTGGGGGAGAGAGGGGCGAACTCACGGAGCAGCAGAGCAGCAGGCACCAAGGGCAAAGCAACACAGGCGGAGCTGAGCAGCAAGGGTGCGGCCTAACCCGTAAGCAGGGTCAAGGGTCGCTCCTTGACCCCACAACACTAATAATTCTGGTAGCTCAGGGTGATTTTCAGTAAACATAAGTAGCTCTTCCTGAAGAAAAGGTTGGAGACCCCTAACCTAGTGACATTTTTGCAAAATGTGTGAATGAATCAGTGCTCTATAAAGTGGATAGAATCTTTCCTCTTTGTACAGATGGTTATATGTGTTGTGTTAGCTTGCTAAATGTTATTCTGCTATATTAATCATTCAGGCAAAAGACTATTTGGCACTCAGTTTAGAAATCTGTGTATCCTTGCCAAAGTGTCACTATGTTTCTATCCCATAGTCTGGTTCTCCCAACTCCCTACGAAATTAGAAGCTTTTCCTCGGATGAATTAATATATGTACACCAAATGTGAAAATTGTGCTTTCAAGATGAAAACGTATGCATTTTCAGAACTCTTAAGCTGATGCTTGGGACAAAAATGGTTGAATTTCCAACATATATTTAAAGCTGATATTTGAGTCATAAATCATTCGGCACTGCACCAACTGATTACTCGTGCTATTACCTTGGTTTCAGGGGTGTCACCGATATGACTTTTATGTAATACCCATGTAATGACATTACCAATTGACAATTTTGTTTTCAAATACTGCTGGCAAACTTGCCTGATGCACTAAGGTGATCACTGGGTGTAATTTTGCTGAGGGTAGCCACTAATGTAATCTTGCCTGATGTGATCACTAATATAACACTACAAAACTAATAAAATTAGTATATTTGACGATTTCCATTTAACATAAATTCATCCTATTAAAGAAAAGATTGGAGACCCCTGCACTAAGGCCTTCCCAAAAAAATGTAAAAGTTAAAACAGAACAGGGGTTATGTGACAACTCTGTCATCCATAATAGCTATAGCAGAATTGTTTAGGTTTTTGTTTCCCACGGAGTGCTGAAGAGATTAGAGGAGCCCAATTTGGGGGTGCTATACCATACCATTCTCATATAGAGCCGAAATGGGAAGAACAAGCGGACAGCCTTACGTACCATATGGAGAATGCACATACGCCTCGTAAAGAGTTAGATTCATTGGGAGGAGATCTGGGAAAGCCTATGTAAATATTTGGCAGACAATGGCCCTGCCGATATGAACTACCATATTTACTGGGGGACGTTGAAGGCTATGAATAGAGGGGTAGCAATATCAATACAGCATAGAATGTGTAGCAATAATCAATATGCCGATTTCAAGCTTCAAGAACAACTGCTATACCCGGAGTAGAAACAAACAAAATCCCTCTATGCAGTTCGTAAAAATATGTATTCGCCGAACCCAGTTGCAAGCTAGTAGAATTCAAAAAGCCGAGCTGTCCCTGATGCACTTAAAGCAATATTTGTATGAGTAAGGGAACTGAGCAGATAGACATGGGCCATATGTATGAAAGTTACATTTTGCGATTCTCAAATAGCAATTTTTAGAGAATCGCTATTTGAGAATTGCAAAATGCGTATGTATGTGGGATTTGCAAATAATTTTGCGAATCCTTCATATTCTTTAATTGCGAATCACAAATTGCAATTTGCAATTAAGGAAAACCTCCCCATTCATTCCTATGGGCCTAGAGACCCTTATGAATGAATGGGAAGACATTCTCAATTTGCGATTCTCAGTTAGAGAATCGCAAATTGAGAATGCAATTTCAAGGGTGCCAGGGTGTCAAAAGGACACCCTGTTGCACCCCTGAAATGTGCATGAGTGCCCATGTGGCACACATACATGCCCAAAATAGAGAAACGCAAATTTGCGATTTCTTATTTTGCGAGGCTGTTTCACTTACATACATACCACTAAGCTATTTTGCAATCGCAAATGCTGAAATTCGGTGAATTTCGGCTTTTGCGATCGCAAAATTGCCTTCATACATAGACGGCCACATGCATCATTGCACCCATTTGCGATTCCTAAATTGCGAAAATTAAGGAATCGCAATTTAGAAATCGCAAACGTCAATGCATGAATAAGTCGCAAATATTTTTGCGATTTCTTAATTTTCCTTAATTGCGATTCACATTTTGCAAATCGCAATTAAGGAAAACCTTCCCATTGATTCCTAAAGGCCAAAAGACCCATAGGAATCAATGGGAAGGCATTAACATTTTGCGATTTTCATTTTGCGAATCGCAATTTGTTAATGCATTTCAAGGGTGCTGAGGGGGGTCCAAAGGCCCCGCCCTGCACCCTTGAAATGTTTTTTTAAGTGCAAGTTTCACTCACACATGTCCAAAGGACATGTGTGTGTGTAACATGACACTTTCAAAAATGCTTTTATGAGCATTTTTGAAAGATTTCCCAAATTAACACGAGGTTCAACCTCGTGTTAATTTGCTCCCCCTATTTGCGAATTCGCATTTTTTTTAAACAGTCATGCATTGAATTTAAGGAATCGCAAAAATGCGGTTCCTTAAATGCAATCGCATTTTTAGAATTCGCAAAAAATTGTGATTTCTAAAAAATTGTTTAATGCATCCAAAAAAGTGACCTTGGAATCGCAAACGGCCGAATTTTGCGATTCGCACCATTTGAGACTCCAAAATCGCTTGATGAATGTGACTGATGGCCCCTAGTGCTGCGACTCAAACCAGTAACACAAAGGGAGGGAATCTCACATGTGGCAGTGTGAATGGACAGTAGGGACACCATGGATAGAGAAGCTAGTTAAGCTGCTAGAAAAGAAGAACAGTCTAATGGCTATAAAACCGGGATAACTCTCACCTTCTATTAAAACCCCTTGAGCAATTATATAATTTGTTCACTGGTGATGGAGATGTTACCCCCTCGATGTGTAATGCAGACCTTTTATTGATTCCTAAACCAATAGCGTTCAGTCGTTTTGTTTCAAAATCTTTATTTCGGTATTTAAAACACAGCCACAAAAAGACAGTGCAATAATATAAAACATCATTGATAGAGATGAAAAATTACAATTAATCATTAGTTAAAAAGGAATAAATACACAATAAAATGCTCTGTGTAAAACATGTGCAAAGTACCAGCAAATACAGTAGCAGACTAAGGAATACCGCTTTATTTGTTTCAATTATTATAATTAATTGTTTCAAATTGTCATAAAAACAGTAAAAAGACATATGTCAATAACTAAGATACTAAATAAGATGCAGAATTTTGTCATATTGGATTAAGGACCCCTTATATTTTTTTACTTTTCAAAGCTGTTTCAAGTACCCAACAAAGCAGGCCAGCTCCACTGAAATTTCCAAGTTAAAAAGAAGTATTTTCGCCTCAGTGCAAGTGTAGCGCCGTATTTGAAAAAGAGATACTTTATTAAAGTGTGACATGCATTTAACAAGTCCGGGCAGATGAAGTGGACCAATGATTCCCCATGCAGATGGCATAATCTGCAGGCCCCGGATTATGCCAATGAATTCCAGCTGGCATTCATGTCCTTTATTGGTAAAACCAGGAGTCTGGGAAGCAAAATCTGCTTTAAGTTTGACTTGCTTGATGCACTATTTAAGTAAGGCTGGCAGAGCTTTTCCCTATTAGAGCTTAGAACAAGCTGGATGTTGCTAGTTGAGGATTCGATGGTCAGAGATCTTCCTGCCTGAGTAAAACCCTCACTTGTTTTTTCAAGGGATTTTAAGGCCAGTGGATGATGTATGAAGTTTTCCCAATACTCCATGACCAGGTTTAATTTGGAGCAGGCTTCCGCATGATAGTCCAACCCAGATTTGTGTCCGTTTGTGAAGATAACCTTCAGAATTTCTTTCATAGTATTAGATGATGCTGCTTTGAAGTTTACACAAGGCGTAAGTCACTCCTTTGGCCTTTTCTTCAATGGAAGAGATGTATGCCTTGGGTTTGCCATTGCTCACGAACCACACCCCAGGGTAGTAGTATTTGGAGGCAGTAGTTATTTTAAAAATACAAAGGCTCCAGTGGTGTATGAGTTTATGGGTGTAGCGGCCGAGGAGAAGAACCTTTGTTATTTTGCAGTTGGCCACTAGTTTGTTGGCGATGTTTTAAGTATTTTGCATATCCAGGATTCTCTGCAAACCCACTTTTGTGTGATCCATTAAGATCATATCAGCGGCAAACTTCATCATGAACAGGTAATTACACCAGATTGTTAGGTACTAGCAGGTTAACGAATTCCTAGAACATCGGTATACAAATTAAAAAGCATAGGCACCAGGTGGCATCCTTTGAGACCTTGGTCTAAATAAATTTTAGCTTCCGCTGTATTTTGGGCGAGCTTGGTGCGTACTTAGGTTTGAGAGTAATGTGCTATAACAGCGCCCAGCAGCGTGCTGGGATTCCCCATGTCTGTAATTTCTTCCAGAGAATATTCCGGTTGACACTGTCAAAGGCTATGGAGTAATCCAGAGAATAGGCAAAAAGTGGTTCATGGTTTGAGAGAGTACCCTCCTCGACAAGATTGGCCACGTTTAAGATGGTATCCGTCGTCGAGGCCCCTTCCATGAAGCCCGATTGGTACGCAGGGAGGATGCTCTCGTCTCTGGCCCAGATGTCTAGGTCATGTAGTAGAAGACTTGTGAAGTCTTTGGCCTCAAAGTCTAGCAGTGTAGTTTGTAGGGTCCGAAGTATCTCGTTTTTTGGAGTATAGGTTGTAGAATCAAGCCTGTCAATGCTTCAGGGACAAATACATTTGTTCTGCAGTACTGACAGAGGGGTGTGAGAAGAGAGGTCCAAAAGTCACAGTCCTCTTTGAATAGGTGGCCTGGAAGCCTATTTGGGCCAAAGCTCTGTCGCTCCATATGTTGTTCAAAATTTTAGACATGCGGCTACACTTCGCATTTGGCAAGGATGGAGGAAGACTAGTAATTGCCAGGCCCCGTTTCTGATGTACAAACTGTTATGCGAAGTACTGTCTCCTGAGGGAGGTTGCTTGGTTTATGCATGTTCTAGTAAAGGGCGCACAGTATAATGATTGAACATGCTTAATCCATGCGCTTGCTGGGACTCCATTATATCTGTCATGACCGTGACATTCGAGGATGTTGATGAACATCCAGAATTTAGTTGTTCTTTGTTTTAAAATAGAGTAGACATATAGCCACTGTGATTCTTTCTGTTGTTGTTTACGCTGCTATACAGGTATATTGTGTGTTTTCCTGGCTGTTACCCATGCAGGGCAAAGCTCTTCTCTCCCTGAACGTTTGTAGTAGCGGGCAGCATGCCTCAGAGTTCTTTTGCTGTGCTTCATCCTTGCACAGTGGCTTTGCCACTGCAGCACCCCTTTTCCTTAAAGACAGACTGAGTGCTTGAAGGACTGCCTTGAAGATGTTGGTACAGTTCCCCAGCTGTTAATGGCCTTTGTCAAAATATGTGCTAACCAGAGTAGTAGTAATGGAGTGGTGTGGCTCACTGGTTAGAGGCGGCAGACCCGGAAGCAGAGAACGGCCCTGGACCAGGGTTCAATTCCCGACGCGGCAGGGTCGTGGACCAGGGTCAGCGGATTCGATAATTCTCGCCTCTGTGCCTACTCTAACCAGGGATCACACTCGGCAACTCTGGGCATTAGCTTGCCTCATCTCTACAACGGCCTCCCACATTCGCCGGGGATGCCTGGTTTCACCTTGGAGATACCCAGTAGGGACCTTCTCACAGGGATAGCCAGGACGGGTTCCCCTGCGGTCTATAGCGCCACGACGCCTCAGGGCAGCAGTGCTCTTTACAAGACACACACATTTACATTTACATTGCCAGTTGCTTTTCCATGTCGCCAGCCACACAATATCTATTTTCCTCCATTTTACCCTTCATAGGAGTATATGTATTTCTTCCCTGGGGGCGGAGCCCAGGGTGTTCAAGATGTGAGGCCTGAGTGACTGGAGGGATATCTCACAAAATAGAACAAAGTAGCTAGTCAGGTTTATTTGCTAGTTAATTAGGAAACACCCAGCCTGTCTGTACTGCGTGAACCACAAATCTGCTTCCACAGAGATTTTTTACTCTATTTTATTCAAATATTGTTAGTTCATCTGTATGTCTTCGAAGGGCATCCTTGTCAAAACAATCAAGTTAACATTCAGACAAAAAATGTGCGCAATATATACAAAAGTGGAAATAGTTCACAATACATACTCAGATTAACAAACACCGAAAAAAATATGCTATATACAAATAAATTGGAACATGAAAACATTTAGCAAGACACCAGTCCTTTAAATAGTGAACCAATGGACAGGCGGACACACAAATTGAATGCAACTGCCTGCCTGTCTCAATAGACCTGTGATTAAGTCTTTTTTTATGATTGAACAGCTAGGGAGAGTAGCAGTGATATTAATAATTCCCTGGCTGCATCCTTCTTCCTTATCACAGGCTGGAGGTCAACGCGTTTTGAGCCACTGGTCAGTTGAGGGTTCCCCTCAGGACGTAGACTGGGTGAATCCTTATCTGCAGAGATCGCGCAGGAACTGCATGGGTGTTAGATAGCTTCACACAGTATGGAGTTTCTGGACTTGAAGAGTCAAAAATAGTCGAAGACATGTTGATAGGAACGCTCACAGGTAAGTCATAGATCGTAGGAGATCGTAGGAGGGGGGCTGCTGACCTTTGATTCGGAATCAGACCCGAACTTGAATGAATCTGTTCAGCGGTCTCCGGCGTGTGGCGAGCGACGCCTCGGGCCAGGAGTGTTTGTTTAAATGAAGCGGGCTGGAGATACCCAGTAGGGACCATCTCACAGGGATAGCCAGGACGGGTTCCCCAGCGGTCTACAGCGCCACGACGCCTCAGGGCAGCAGTGCGCTTTACAAGACACATACATTTACATTGCCAGTTGCTTTTCCATGTCGCCAGCCACACAATATCTATTTTACTCCATTTTACCCTTCATAGGAGTATATGTATTTCTTCCCTGGGGGCGGAGCCCAGGGTGTTCAAGATGTGAGGCCTGAGTGACTGGAGGGATATCTCAGCATTAAGTGGAAGATGGTCACTGAACTGATGGTCTGTTATTGAGAAGTCCAAAAGTTGTTCTGAGAGGGGGTTGCTCATGAATGCATAATCCAGAGTTGAGATATTTCTGTATGAGTTGGGCCTTTTTCCGAATGAAGAGTCATCTTGTGCGGACCTTGAGGAATCTTTCCAGCAGGATCAGCTAGTGAGTTGACCACACTCTCGCTGGCTAAACTGTGGGTGTTGAAGTCACCAAATATTATTGCCTGTTGGGACAGTCATAGAGTAGCTCTTCCAAGATCCCTTCCAGTTCCTTCATTTTGCCTAGCTTTGGGCTATCCTTGCAGTTGAAGTACACGCTTAGGAACAAAATCTCCACCACACACCCTTTCAGCTGCAGGCTTTGCTGTAGAGCAGCCGGTATCATATCCGTGGTTAGCTGAATTTTTACTGCCGTTACTGCCAATGCCAGATTGATATAGATGGATAAGCTTCCAGATGGCCTCTTGAATATATTAACATTTTTACCTGGGTGCTGAAATCCAGCAAAAACCCAGAAATAACAGTGGAGACAGTTTTTTGTTACAGACGAAGCAGATCGCCACTCGGCAGAACATTAAATGCATCATTGTTGTTTATAGCGGACTTAAACCCAAATACATTCCAGGATATAATCTGAGGGTGTGTCTGCTGCTCTTTTATCAGGTGTGATCCTGTTTAAACTCTGGGTGCTAGAAGTGGACAGGCTTTGTCTCTGCCAAGTTGGGAGCTAGCCAGCTCCAATCATTTGAGGGGAGCAAGGATTGTGGGTCAGCTGTGATTCTGTGTGCTGTCGTGGAGTTCCTTGGGGTAGAGGTATGATGACTGCTCAGATTGGGGACTGCGCTGGATGGAGGCGCTGGAGAGATGTCTCTTGATATGGACCTTCCCTGCAGTTGCATCCTTTTTGTGCTAGAATGTCCTATCAGCATATATAGATATTTTTCTTGTTCTGGCGCCTGTACTCGAATCCTCCAGCTGGCGAATTGGACATTTCTGTTACGATCATTTGGGCAAAGGCACTACTTTTCCATGTAGCTATTGCTGATTCTCTCACAGAGTTGTCACTGGTGGCCTTGAATTGTACTCGTAATAAGTCATTGTTGTATAGTTTGGCAGCTTCAGAATATGGTGCAGAACTTGCAAAATATGTTCCCTGTTTAAAGTAGCCATGCTTGCTCTCGAGATATAATCTGGAGTGAATACTGTAATGTTGTTATCTGAGTCATAGGTTGTAAATTCTCCGTTTTGAGCATGGGCTATGTTTGTGGCTTGAGGAAGCCTGCTTGAAGTAGTTAGGCTGATGTGCCCATTGGGTGGAGTGATACCAGTTGAAAAATTGTCAGTTATAGGTGAAGTCATGTGGTTTCTGAATTAGGTAAAAATGCAGATTAAGCATGCGGGACAGAAGACAAGGCAGCTGCACTGTCCACCCGGTTTGCTGAAGGAGTGGGAACTGTAGGAAAGCTGTTCCATGGAGGGGCTTGGGCTGGTCCAGCTTCATTCATGCGTGCCAAAGAGCCCAATCTTGCACTTTGCTGATGCGTTAAAGTTTGTGCTTCGTGACTGGAGTGATGGCCATTACAGGACATTGTGTTCTGGAAAACAAGGAAGAGCTTTTGCAATATGACTGTAGATACATGAGGTGGAGGGTCTGGGTCCACCTTGGAAGCTGTATGGCCACGATCAGGTGAAGCTAAGCATTTCCAGAGAGCCTTTGAGAGGTAGCAATTCAGATTTGGGTTATTTTTTGCTTGCTTCTTCAAGCTGTTTTTGCTCTTCTGAAGAGTGGTTTATTGGTGTCTGTGGCATTAGTTGTGGACCCTTTGTGTACATTTTCCCCTGGAATGTCTTGGATGGGGATAGTAGGATGTTTTTGTCTCCTGTTGCATTTCCCCAATGAGGCCAGCTGCAAACAGGTGTCAGTCAAATTATCTTTATTCGATTTAGTTAAAAATCATAGAAAGAGCATAAAAACATTATTTAAAAGTAAAATACAATTAAACAATTTCATTTCATCGAATTCAATGTGACAGGGTGTTGCAGTAAAAAACAGAATTTAAAAAATCTATAAAGGCAATTTATACAGGGAAGTTTACTAAATGCTTGCGTGTACTTGATCTAGCTGCCGCCACTAAGAAATTTGCCATGCAGAATGTAATGCGGATATTTTTCAATGATTGTAAATAAAACATGGCTGGTCTCACCTGGGAGAAGCCAGCTTCCCTCAGAACAGGTAATAAATGTTTTTTTCTCTGTTCAGAAAAGAAATCGCAAAACATAATAAAGTGCATGGTGTCTTGTACAGAAAATTTATCACAAGAACAAGGTGGAGCTAACTCTGGTTTTATCCAAGTATTAAAACTGCCCAAATAAAAATGAATAAGATTGAACCTAAATTTCATTAAAAGAAACCTGTGAAATGAATTAGTGACAAAACATAAATAAGGTTCAAGTGTAGGTGAGTAAACTAACATATAATGGCGTCTAACTGTAGGTTTTATCAATTCAGTTTCTTCTCGGCTCATTCTTGCCCTTAACGTAAATTGTTTTTTTATGATATCCACATCTTGGCTTGTTATGCCAGAAGGGTCAGTATATAAATCTGGCCGTCCCAGGTTTTTTTTAGATAGGCCAACCATGGGATTGCACTACTATGCTCCAAACACATAACATCTTTCATGATCAGATGGTTAAGGGTTAATTCAGTGTTTAACCATGTCTTGAGCCAATATATTAAAGGCGCCAGTTTTAACCTATCTTGGACATAGTCCCTTCCTACCTCCGCATGAATGGAAAAAGTCGGTGTCGATTGGGGCAGGCATAAAAGAGAACGTAAAAATCTATTTTCTGCCTTCTGAATATTTTCCAAACGTACGTAGCCCCATAAAGGCGCGCCATATAGTGCCACAGAGAAGCATTTACTATTATACACCTTTAAGATGGCTTTCATCGGTCTGTTGCCCAACCTTTTGGCAAAGCCCAAGAGGGCCGTTGATGTCCTTGTCACAGCTAGGCTTTTGGCTCTTACATGGGGTTCCCAGGTACCCTTATTATCAAAAAGCACACCCAGGTAGGGAAAAACGGGTACTCTAGAGACTACCTCTCCTTTACATCTAAATGTTTTTACCATGGCTCTTTTCTTTTGCGGGCCAACAACCATAGTATGAGATTTAGTTGAATTAACCTTCAGGTTAAGTTGGTCCATGCAGGTACCAAATGCATCCAACAGCTGTTGAAGACAGACACCAGTACGGGCTATAAGTACTGCGTCGTCCGCGTATAGGAGAGCAGGGATCTTGACTTCTACACGCAGAACGTCTCTCGCAGCCCCCTCTAGATGGTTACCTAGGCCGTTGATGTAAATTGTGAAAAGCAGGGGTGCTAATATGCAACCCTGCCTAACACCCCGCTTCGAATTAAAGCGGGACGTACATCTACCTTCTTTAGTGACCCTCACCACAACAAAAAGCTCTTAATGGAGTGAGGCCATAAACCTGACCAGAGCCTCATCAATCCCTATCCTCAAGAGGGTGTCCCATAACTTGGACCTATTGACCAAATCGAAGGCCGAGGAGAGGTCCATGAATGCTAGGTACAGTGACCCCTCCTTGGCCACCGTGTATTTCGAGATCAGCAGGTGCAAGTTAGAGCACTGCTCAATCGTGCCTCTTTTCTCCCTGAACCCATACTGGATGTCGGCCAAACCACCACAGCCTTCCAAACTATCCCTTAGCCTAGCCAAAAGGACTCTACCCAAGATCTTTATAGCAGAGTCCAAAAGGGATATAGGTCGGTAGCACCCCGGGTCATCCCTTTGCCCCTTTTTAAATATGGGGACTATCGTGGATGTCACCCATGTAGTTGGAGGGGGGTGCTGTTTGCAGCTGTAAATACATTTGCGAGAATACCGGCCCATAGTTCTGGTGAATATATATAAAAGTCAGCCGCTACCCCATCCGGGCCAGGGGCTTTATTCCTAGAGGTGGCACGGATTGCTTTCTCGACCTCTGCCCTGTTGAAATGCAAAGGAGTAGCCTCAGGGAAGGTCGTGTTAAGTGGTTGGGTGATGGTACCATTATCTCCATAAACTGAACTAAAATGTGCCAACCACTATCATCAGGGATGACACAGTCCGTACCTAAATTAGGTGAGTCAGAGAAGTAAGGCTGATTGATTACGGCCCAGAATTGCCTACTGTCCCGCAGGATATCGGTGGAGATTAGATTCTCCCAAGCCTCATATTTAATCTTATCCTGTCTGTTCTTAATAGCTCTTTTATAATCTTTTCTTAGAGTTGCAACCAGTGTCCTGTCCCTAGTGCAAACAGGTGGAGTATCAATGGTGTCAGTGTTGTCGTGGTTGACAAGTCTGGGGGTGTCGACCCTTCCTGGGTAACTAGGGCCAAATTCCTCAATTCCACATGCGGAACCTGCAATTCTGGTTTAGATGTTTGCTGCATTTTTAGCTCTGTAACCAGGGATGCAAAAACTTCCTGGAGTGTACTAAGTTTCTCCTTGATGGGAGATCATGAACAATTCTCGCTTTGAGGATCGCTTGCATCATCTAATTTGGCCGTGCAGAATATGCAACTTAGAGAGTACCTTGTATGATAGCTTAAATGGAAGCTTGTAGGGACATTTTCATCTAAATTGAGGGTGCCTGCTTGTCGTATGCCGGATGGGAGGCCCTCTGCAGCTGCTTTTACAACTTCACCTCGCTGCATTTGGCAAATATAATTTATTAAAATTGGGAGCTGGGGTGTTTCAGAGACTCTCTTCCTCTGTTACCCCCTAGTGTATGACTTTCGATTGCACTCCTGAGGCCAAAACAGGGTAGTTGGATCCTTTCCTGGGTCCTTTGCTGGATCCTATGGTGATTTGCATGTTTAAGTGCTGGTTTGCTGGTTTAGGTGCTAGGAGGTATGCCCCTGGGGCGTTTTCCCCAATTTCCAGTTGAGCTGGACTGAAAGGGGGGCAGAAAGTGGAGACAGGAAGCTCGCCTGGGCCACAAGCCGCACCCAGACCTAGCTGGGCAGCCTCCATGGAGCCAGGGCACTACCTGGGACACTGCCCATGCTGCTGGGTCTAAACTTGCTGTTACCTAACTGCCAGCCACCCCACTTTGCCACTCTTACCAGAGTCTGGTCGGCGACCCTACTGCTTGCTGCCAGCTGTCTAAGCACTGGCCGGGCGACTTGGTTGCCAGGAGTAAAGGAACGGAGAGTGAGCATGGTAAAGGCAAGCAAGCAGAAGTTGCACGGACACCCAGACACCAATCGTCACGGCTCACACTCTCAAAGGCGATGGGGGCAGCTGTTGGAAGCACAGTACCTTGGGAACGATAAGTGTGCTAAGGGCGCAGATGGTAGGCCTGCTGCAACACCCTCACAAGCGATAGCCAGCTACCGCCTGCCAAAACTCCTGCAGCTTTGTTGAAATAAGCCACGGCCCATGTCCCGCTCTGCTCTACTCACTACACTTGCTGCACCGATTTTCTCAGCCTGCACAACTGCAACAACGCGCCAGTAACTAATCCAAGAGACAGCAGTGAACCAAGTAGCAGACGATTAAAAAGCCTTTTGTTATCTCCTAATGTGAGTACATTTTAATTAGGAGGAAATGGAACAGCAGAGTGTTGGGTAGTTCAATGATTGAAAGTACGTCAAGGCCTCAGCACTGCTTCTTATACCACTAGATCTAATTAAGGGGACTAAAATCTTTCGGAGTAGGCCCTATAATATTTACCAAAAAAAAGTCAAATGGAGCAGAGTCAAGGAGGCCATAGCTTTCTACTGATATGCGAGCCTAATTTTGAAAGAAACCAGTAGCACCTGAGAACTTCTGGGTTGTTTTGTGCTTACAGGGGCATCAATAGCCCTTGGCATCAAGAACCACCCCCAGATAAGAAAACTGCTGTGTGGAAGCAACCTGATGGCCTTGAAGATAAACACTTACTTGTTTCATAGATTTAGGCCCACAGGACATGGTGTACATTTTACAACGGTTGGTGGTTAGACCCAGGGACCCAATAACACTCACACATTTCTGGGAGTGGGTGTTTAGGCTGATGTGTGTTTGTTCATTATGACCGTATCATCCATGTAAAGGAACGTGGGGGAATGTTCCTGCCCACCATCACTACGGTAGCCACACAGGCAGATAGAGTCTCCTCAAGGCCATTGATATATAGAAGGAAGATTATGGGGGCAAGCACACACCCCTGTTGGACATTCTTTCCCAGTGGTAAACTGGGGGTGTGCTCACAAACAGGACCATACCTAACAGACACTGATAAGTCAAAGTGAAGTGCATGCAGGAATTGAACTAGCCCAAGGTCCACCTCTAGATCGCTCTACATGTAATATAACCTAGACCTAACCAAACAGCTGAAGGCACTAAATAGGTTAATGAAGGCCAGGTAGATGGAGTCCATCTACACTATGGTATACTTGCTAATAAGCAGCTGTAAATTAATATATTGCTCCACCGTGCCCAGCACCTTGTGGAAACCAGCTCCTCGGGAAAGCCATACTGAGCTATCAACAGTGTGTTAGACTCGGCGACCCACACCAACAAACTGTTCAATACAACTCTCACAGCAATTTTTATAGCAGAATCCAACAAAGATAATGGACGATGACAGCTGAGGGACCTCAGGTCGCTTTTTTAAAAAAATGGGGACGATGATGGCAGTATGCCATGAGTCTGGAAGACCACAGTAAGTAAAGGCATCAAAGCAATTGCCGAGCCTTGGGGCCCACAGTCTTCGGGCAGACTTATACGTGTCCATGGGGATCCCATCCGAGCATGGGGCCTTACTAAATTGAGACTTAGTGATGGCCTCACATACCTCTTCCAGAGTGGACCTAATGGAGATTGGGTAGGCAACCTCGGCCTTCTGGAACACCAGTGGTGTGTCAGAATGATATAAATCACAGAACTGACCCTCCCAAACTTTTGGCCTGATTTTAGTAATGACTGAGTTGTCACTCTATCCTAAGGAACTAATATCTTTGATGAACCAACAGAAGGACATAGAGTCCTTCTTTCTGCATTACTGTACCAACCTCTGCCAGTGCTAAGTGTTTATTTTTTTGCGCCTGTTTGTAAAAGCCCTTTTGTACACCTCTCTGTGCTCTTTGATTTTTGGGCAGTCTCCAGCTATATCTTTTAGGGCCTTATGCAGAGATGTAGAAGCCTTTCTACAGGAGGGGTCAAACCCGTTTACCCCAGTCGATACTGGTCTAACTGGTTTTATAAATAGGCCAGGAATGCCATCCCCCAAACAGACTACGCTATTGGCCATTAGACATAGATGAGTGGGGTAAATTAGGCAATTATGTATAATATCAATACAGTTAATACACAACTTTTTCATCATCACTCCTTGGTCCATGTTCCTGCTCACTAGGCGAAGCCCCTGAATCTTACCTGTTAATGATGAAGAGTGGATACCAGCCATCTTAGCCTTCCCCCTGAGGACGCCGAAGCCTACCCATAAGGGATTTTAATCACTCAGTGCAGTGACAATATTGCTCCCAGATGTGATCTTTATCTTTTTTTCCTTATCTTTTATTTCTTTATTTCGGTTAAGACAACCATAATAGAATACAATACAATGTTTATACATTCATCATAAAAATGGAATAGGACACCGATAAAAAGTGAAACTTGGTAGAAACATACATAAAATATCTGCGCAGTTGGGGGTTAACTATCTAGGGCACATAATTTGTCAGAATGGAAAATCTTACAGACACAATGTGAATTCATCGATCGAGGTAATACATATTTAAAAAATAAATAAGTGCAATGGTTAGATCTAAAAAGACTTAAAAGATACCAGGAACTAGTAAATAACAGTCTGTAAACATTATACAAGGAGAGGTTAAAACTTAATTATATAAGAATAACTTTAGTGCACGACCATTTTTGCTTGACCTATTACCATTCAGCAAGTTAAATTTAAAAACAGTTCATATCTTATTAGTACAATCCTGTTACATTTTTAGTCCATATTTTTTCCTGACTATTGCCACAGCAAGGAAGAAACGACTCAGACTAAATACTATAGTCTGTGATGTATCCCCCTTGAACACTCTTTCCCCATCTTTAATTTTTCGAAAACCTAAAAGAAGGCAAATGGCTTTGATCCACTTTTTTCTCACTTGCAGGTATGCAGGACAAAGAAATAAGACATGGGCCTCATCTTCCCTAGCGCCTATATCACACAATTCGCACAGATCAGGTTTGGTATTTAGTGTAGGCCCCTTATCACACACCCACTTAGATGTTCTAGATTTAAATTGTAGAATTCCATAACGATACTTTAGGTACAATGATTTTGCCATGGCAGGCAGAATTTCGTCCTTGAAGCATTCGAATTTACTTTCAGTTTTAACATCAAAGAATTTAAGGGTCAATTTTCCAATATTAGGATTTTGCACTATACAACTGTGGATATATTCCCAGTACCTTGCCTTCAACAGTTTTTAGAAAGGTTATTGAGTGAGTCAGGATCTGTCCAAAAGTTGTATAGGCCCAATTTAAAAAAAACAATTTTCAATGTGCACTAACCATGCCAACCGAGTAACGTTCTTTTTTTGCATTATTTCTTTTAATGCTTCTCTATAGTCCACTAACTCATCAGTAGACCAAAGGCGAAACCAATACAACAATGGACGTAGAGAGGCATGGTCATCAGAACGACGTATATTCAAATCCCAAAATAAGGGAATTAAAGGAGTACAACCTGGAACGGCTAAAAGTTGTCTGAAAAAACTGTTTTCTTGTACAGAGAAGGACTATTCTGCCTACATGACCCCACAATTATGCCCCGTACAAGGTAGCGGATTGGGCTTTGTACTTAGATAGCTCAATTGCTGGTGAAACTGCTCTAACGAAGCTATTCTTATGCTTCCAAATTATGGGGGCTTGAATTTGTGTTAGTAGTAGCCTAGATTTTTCTATTTGTGGCTTCCAGTTCATTTTAGTGTCAAGGGTGATACCCAGATATTGAAAATTTTGGACGTGTTCAATCTTGTCATTATTTACACTAAACATTTTAATAAAACCTTTGTGGGGACTGATCGCCATAACCTTAGTTTTGGAAGAATTAATTTCAAGGCTATTGTCCGTACAATAAGACTGAAATTTACTCTACAAGTTTTGTAGGCCTTTAGGGGTCTGTGAGATTAAAATCGTGTCATCCGCAAATAGTAATGCCGGAACGGCTTGACCACACAGCTTGGGAGAGTCATGCTCGCAGCCCAAGATGGTGTCTGGCATATCATTTACATATGGAGAGAAGAGGGTTGGCGCCATAACGCAATCTTGCCTACACCTCTCTTTATATCTATTCTCTCTGTTAACTCTCCATTGTTAACCTCACTCTTGCATATTTTCCCTTGTGCAGCCTGATCAGTTGGTAAAGGATGTAACCTTTCCCCTTTCTCTTAAATCTGCTAACTCTCTTATTCTTTTTCGTAAATCTCTTAAAACTTGGCTTTTCCCCCAATCCGGCTAATCTCTATCTGCTATCTCACTGATATCCCAATCAGCGCCAGGAAACTCACGGTGTCAGTGCGCTCTAAAAGTACCCCCCCTAACATCACACCCATATCCCTTAATGATTTCCATAATTTACCCCTCGGGACCAGATCAAAGGCCGCCCTGAGATCCACAAAAGCGTGAATTCCTTATATTAATATTTTTCCAGACTAAGCATAAAAATCTAAAAACCTGGTCCACCGCACTAATTCTTACTCTAAAACCTGCCTGGTATTTTTTAAAAATAGAATTTTGCTCGATCCACATGTTCAACTTACTTAACAATTGTCGGGCGAAATTTTTTTGGAGCACGTCTACAGACTAATAGGTCTGTAGTGCGATGGATTGAGTCGGTCTCCCTTCTTAAAAATAGTAACAATTTCTGCGCCCCGCCAAGTCTCGGGAATTGGAGCTCATCTTAGGATCTCATTACTGAGCAAATTAATATAAGGAGCCCACAAAAGATTCTCATGTTTCCAGAGATCGCCAGGTATTCTGTCTGGGCCCGGGGCTTTGCCCTGTTTGACTGCATTAATAGCGGATATAGTGTCAGCCAAACTAGATTCCAAGAATGAGTAACAAGTATCTAATTCTGTACTCTCGTATGTCCATTCTTCGTCACCCCAACCACACGAATACAATGTAGAAAAGTGATTTACCCAGACACTTTCCTCAAGAAACCGATGCCTCGATCGGGTTCCTTTTTTAGTACCCCCAGCAATAAGCTTCCAAAACGAAGAGTGGTCTTTCAGTTTAAATGCTAGAAGCAAATCCGACCAAACTTTCTCGTCCCATCCCTTTTTTGCTAGTAGAATGTTTTTTGTATAATGCTTCCTTTTATCCCTGGTAATATTTATTTGGTTCCCTTTTACAGCTTTTATTAACTCTGATTTGGCCTGGCGACAGGCTCTGTTGTACCAGAGTCCTTGCTTCGGACAATTATTTCGACCAGGTTGAGCTCCTTTAATCCCTTCTGTCCCTTCTAAGAGGATCCCACTAAGCTGCAGCATCAGGTTCCCATGCACTTCTGTTAAAGGGGAACCCTCAGTGTTGATATCAACTAACGGTGACATTAGTGTTACATAGAGATCATAGATTTTCTTGATCGTGCCCGCATTGCCCATAACGGCAGGCCATTTTAAGGATCTGCGAATATTGGACTCTAGGGGATCATCAGATAGATTGTAATGGCAAGAAGCCAACTCCATGGGGAGCACAAGTAATGAGCTATGAGTAGTTAAAATAAGGGGGGAATGGTCACTTTCAGTACGATTATCTACCTTTACGTCCCAAAGCATTGGCCATAGACACATATAAACCAGTATGTCATCTAAATGGCTTGCATAGGAACCTCTCTTAAAGGTGGGTTTACTTGGGCAGTCTGTTGGTAAGCGCCCGTTACAGGCACGTTCCATTGTCATTTTCAGCAGTTGAAGGGCACCTTTTGTGCAAGCTGTAGTATGGCTTGCATCAAGACAGGGAATGTTATTAGCATTTTCTTCTTCCCCATAAATATCTTCTAAGCCCATAACTGGTTCAAACTTCCTATTGAAATCTCCTCCTATAATCAACACGCTTTTGCGGTCTAGGCTAGAGATAATGCTATTTAATAGGGCTATTGTCTCTTATTGTTTGTTTGACGACTGTGTTCTGTTATAGATGTTAATAATACAGACTACCCGTCCTTTAATATCTTGGGATTTTATAACCAAGATATCAGGGCTATTAGAGACTATCTGTTTATAAACAGTGCCCAGTGTAATTCTTGCCCAAATTATCAAACCACCAGATCTCTGCCTTTATTTATATTTAAGGCCGGTATGTGAAATGACCTATATCCTACTTTAAAGTAGTTATCTACTCCCCATGTTTCCTGGAATAGAATAAGGTCCCCAGTGTTAATATAATCATGCCATACTGGGTCAGACATGTTTTTCCTTATTCCAGCAATATTCCAGGAAATTATCTTAGCTTCAACAATATCATTGCCATACAACTGATTATGATTCATATCTATATCCCCTTCCGTTATTGATGTTTGCAGGTTTAAATTACCCAGCCTGTCCATCAAAACCAAGTGGCAGCCCTGATTGGCTACATCCCTTATGTTACACCAGGCCTCATTCCCCTGGATAAGGTTAACTGTTGTGACTCTTATTTCCCTTTCATTAGTTGCTCCCAGTCAGTCAACCTCTTCCAGCCCATATAATTCTGTGAAGCAATTTTTTGTAACTATCGGAGGATAGGCATTGAAACCTCCCAACAACTCTTCATGAGCCATAGTTTGCCTGTGTCCAAAGGATCGCATAGGATTCGAGCCATAGAAGTAGGTGAGGTTTTTTATTTGAATAGGGCCCCTATCCATAAAACTGTATTCGCTGCAAATTAATCTCAATACATTGGTATCCCTAAAATTAATAATAATTGTGTCGCCCTGTATATCTTTTGATTTGCTTCCTATCCAATTAACCCTTCTTGCAAACAGTACTTCTCCATTGAGGTGTCTTGGAATCGGCCTGTTGTCATTCAACCAGAATATCACCTTATTTTTTAGCTCTTGGTAGGATTCTGGTTTCCCACTCTTTAATTCTGGGACGCCAGTAAGCACAATTACATAAGGCAATGACTCTGGTGGTAAATCAACCGTGACCAATGGAGCTATCCGATTACTATCATGATTATTTTTCAGTTTTTGCATACCTTCTGTACAAGCAACCTTCTCCAATACGGTTTTGCCTGTGTTGGTATTGGACATTGTACAATCTTACCAGGGACTTTTCTAGTCTGTTTGTTATTGATGGCATCCTTTTGAATTCCTACCTCTGTGGGTTGCTTAGTAGCTACACCAGCTGTGGTTCCTGTAATAATTACAGGATCCTTGGGAGGCGGGACCATATTCACTATTCTCCCTCTAGCTTTATCCTTTCGAGGAGAGGGAGGATCAGGGATTTTACAATGTGCTCTATTTGTGCCACTGACCCTTCAACATCCTCTGTAGGGACAGATGGGAAAGAACATTCACGGTTACCCCTTGTAATTGAGGTTGTACCCCCTTGAACACCCTCAGACCCTGCTGCACCTCTACCTATAAGTGACCCTGACTCCGGATTTGAAGGATACACCACTTTTAATACTCTTGGTTTCTGCCCTTTCTGTGCGGTTTCTGTCTTTTTGCTTTTTGTAGTGCCTCCTATATTTGCTCGTGATTGAGGATATCTATTAACCATTTTTTGGGAAGGAGCATCATCACTTACAGATGTCTCCTGACCTAATATTGGACCAGTATTGCTTAGATGTCTAACTTCCTCGTTAGTGATCCTACTAGGTGGCCTGACTAATACATTTTGGGGATTATCCTGCATTAAAGGCCCCAAAGAGGAATTAATTGATAAAAAGGAAGATTCCACAGTTAGACCTTCAGGCTGCAGAGTCGGTGTTTGAGAAAGCCTGCTAGCAATAGAAAACGATACAGGAGGTAAATCTTGTGATGGAGAAATAGGGTAGTTGCTCTCTACCCGTGGTAAATCTACATAAGAGTCCAATAATATGGAATCAGTAGAGTTTGTCTGTAATAAAGTGATGTTGTTATGTAATTGGGGCAGACACATATTTGGGGGGAGCGAAAGGCGTCTCTCAGTGCTTTCAATGGCAGTTACAACTACCCCGATAGTTTTCTGTAGCATTCTGTCTATAGCAGTCAGGCTTGGTAATGGGGTAGTAGTGCACTTTTTCTGTCTGGTACTGGACCGTGTGGCTACAGGGGTGTTTTTGCCCATTATTCAGGTAACCGCTATTTCAAGAATGAAATATACCTTTAGTCCACGATAATATCCGGGTAAATCAGTTCAGGAAAACCAAGGGGGTCGGCCCAGCCCAGCCTGGCCAGCTCCGGACGGCCAGAGACGGCCAGCCCTTTGCCCGGGCTTAGCCCGCCCGCGAGCCCGCGACGCGAGGGCTGTCCTCCTTTTTTTATCGCCTCCGGGCGCAAAAATGTCAGCAGAGGAGTCTGGGGGATGTAGTTTCCCCACCCCACGGCAGCGGCAAGCCTGTAGTTCAGCGGCGGCGGGGGGGAAACACTGAGAATCATAGAATGTTCCAGTCGGCAGCGGTGCGCAGGTAGGAGTGATTTCCGCCAAAACAAGTGATCTAGGAGCGCCCACTCCACCAGGGCTGTCCTCCTTTTTCTAGCATCTCCGGGCACGGAAATGTCAGCAGAGGAGTCTGGGGGATGTAGTTTCCCCACCCCACGGCAGCCGCAAGCCTGTAGTTCAGCGGCAGCGGGGGGGAAACACAGACAATCCCAGAGTGTTCCAGTCGGCAGTGGTGAGCAGGTAGGAGTGATTTCCGCCAAAACGAGTGATCTAGGAGCGTCCCACATGTGATCCACTTCCTAAGGGTCCTAGAGGCAAAAATATGGTCAATGATGCAACCATAGCAACCCCTAACAAAAGTAGCTTTTGAGCTGTAAGTTGGATCAATGGCTTCACAGCATTAAGAAGGTAAAACCTGTTAATGAAATTTAGAAGGGCCTAGCTTTCGAGCACCTCAACAAAAGGGCACCCCTCATACAGGCTGCTGTAAAGATGGCCAACTCACTGGCCTAGGACAAAGTACCAAGCTTAGGGGTCGATTAGGATCGCGGACGGACTTGCGTCCGTCCGCGACCCCAGAGCAGGAGGGAACCTCCGCATGGCATGCGGAGTATCCTCCTGTGCAATTAGGATGTGACCGCCACCCTGGCGGTCACATCCTCTATTTTTAACATTGCGGCGGGTGCAGCTTCAAGCTGCACCCGCGGCAATGTTAAAAATGCACGCATTGCATTTGCATGCAGAAAGAGGCAGGCACCACGCGGTGCCTGCCGCTTTCTGCATGCAAATGCAGGGGGGTACCATAGGTGCAGCCCCCACCCCCCCCTTCACCTAGGGGGCCCGCAACGGGCCCCCGCAGTGAAGTTCCATATGCTTTTCCACGGCGGAAAACCCGCCGCGGAAAACATAACTCACTGGCCATCCTAATATGGTGGACGGTGTCTGGAAGACACCGTCACCATATTAGAGCTTTTCCGCCGCGGTTGTAATCCGACCGCGGCGGAAAAGCTGCGGACGGAAACCAGGACCCACCAGCCATCCTAATGTGGCGGTGGGTCTTTGGTCAGTCCGCTGCGGTTTTTCCGCATCCTCGGGGCCGGCGGTGGCTTCCACCGGCCCCGAGGATGCGGAAAAACCGCAATCGTAATGACCCCCTTAATGTTGAAATTTTCCCCAACCACAATATAGAACCTGGTGTTCAAGTATGCTAGATCTGATCTGAGCCCTAAAATAAAACTTGACAACTTAAATATTTTATCACATGCCGCAGCTCCAAAAGACCATTAGCAAAAGTTAATGATAGCCAGATAGATACCATTAGGCCAAGTTAACAAAAGGGCTTGAATAGCAGGGCACTCGCAAAGAAGCAGACATATTTTACAACCCAGAGTAACTCACAGAAAGGCCATAAAACCACCCTAGACTCGACCAGCAGATGACGGGGTTGCCTGTACATTATATGCAGCAAACCCACCTATACTAACAAGGGTCAAGGCCCACATTTCTTGAATGAAAACCAGGTCATGGCTGGCCGCAAGTACAACACAATTGTCATCATCCATTTTAATATGTAAACCTGTGGTATTCCAAACAGGATGTTAACCATGGGGTGGAATCATCCGGAGCGGTCAAGACACCCTTAGTCTTGAACGCCAAATTAGGAAGGGATAGGGACCAGTCACTAAGGGCAGAGGTACCTTGTCCCCCAGCTTTACTGCAAACGCGAACCTGTTTGCTTCAGTTTTCATCCCTGGACTGTCTATCAGTGTTGCCTCGTCCCAGAGTGGGATGACGTCAGCAGTCTAAATGATCCCATCCCACTCTGCAAAGAGTAAGGGGCTGCCACCTCCTATCATTGGCTGACCTATAACTAGGTCAGCCAATGAGAGAAAGTGGCAGTCTCAATCCTACAGGAACCACCAAAGCTTCCCTCCCACCACTCAAGACAATCACTGTGGCCAGGTAAGATTTTTTTTTAAGTTGTGCTTGTATGAATATATGTGTATTTGTGCATGCATGCTGTGAATGGTTGTGTGCATGTGTTTGTGCTTGTGAATGATCGGTAAATGTGTGCACAGATGGGTATGAGCAAAGAGTCCGCATGTTGATGTGTGTGTATGTGTATGCATGTGGTCCGCCTGACCTTCTTCTCAAATTACCAGCCGCACTGTCTAAACCAGAAAATAATCCTAATTGTGTCTACTACAGTCCAGTCACAGCTTCAGTGTTAAAACCTTTATTAAAATCATCACCAATAGATTGAATAAGATCCTTCCCTAGTTAGTGGGTGCAGACCATGTTGGGTTTATGCAGTACAGGCAGGAGTCTGATGATATTCGTACATTGGCTATTTAATTGAGAGGGTGGCTTTGAAGGCTTTACAAACACGCCTGGTGATTCTGGACACTGAAAAAACATTTAACAGAATGAGGTGGGGCTCCTGAAAGACCTGCTCTCTATGATAAAGCTGGGACGTAGAATTAAGGATTGTATTTTGGCAAATTTTGAGGCTCCCACCGCCAGGCTAGGGGTCAATGGTGGCTATTCCATGGAAATACAACTTGGAAGGGGCACGAGACAAGGATATCCCCTGTCCCCGATCCTGTTTGAACTTGCCATTAAGCCCTTGGCATGCCATTAGAGAAAGCCCTATAATTAGAGGATTAAAGTTAGGTGAGGTGGAGGAAAAAAATAATCTGCTAGCAATTGAAGTTTTGCTCTGCATCACTGAACAAGAAGTCAGTCTGCCAGCTCTGATGTAATCCATAACCAAATTCGAGGGAGTCTCTGGGATTTCCTTCAACTTGGTTAAATCTGAAATGCTGAATATCAGCATTCCAGCACCACACCTGCAGGCACTGAGAGTGCCAACACCATTAGCATGGGCCAAAAAAGTCTGTTAGATATTTGGGCTTTAATTTCTCAAGCTTCATAGCAGGTTGGAAAGGTATTAACTGACCTACTTCAAAATCGCAATTATACGCACTGGAAACAATTGCAAAAGTCCTGGCTAGGCAGAATTATTATAAAATAAATATCCTTCCCCCTCTTCTGTAGCTATTCCAAACTCTGCCCACAGTAATCCCAATAGCAGAGATATTAGCCCTACAGAAACATATTGTCAAATTTGTCCGGGCTAGTGGCAAAGCTGTTTTTTTTTTTTACAAAAAGCTTCTGATGGCACCAAAAGAACTGGGGTGTGGGAGGCTTCTCTGTGCTTATGTACTTTATTATTACTGGACAACACACCTATGAATAGTGGTAGATTCATCTGAGAGATCCTCTGAAGAGCAATGGAATTATATGGAAATGGCTTTAGCTGGACAATCGCGGTGGTGCACACCATGGCTACCTAACACAGCACAGTTCATGTAACCTAAACATATCAGAAATCATCAAAATGTCACTAGGGATTTGGGATAAACTATCAGCAAGGGCATGTCTGACTACTTTCTCATCATCATACTTACCATTGCATTGTAAACCACAATTTACCCTGGCCCATGATACAAGGCAATATGTTAGAGAGAATGCTGTTGAGTGTGTAATACTATAGGGCATGTTTAGGGAATGAATGCTCAAGTAATTGAAGGGCTTTAAAGGCTGTCCGATCAAGATAGACTTTCTTATGCACAGCTGAGGCATTGAGTATTAGAACCAGAAAATGAGCAGGCTGCTACTAGGCGTCTTATGCCATCTGAAAAATATCTGCCCACTTTCGATTCCACAAGGGACTTGATTTCAACTCTTTTTAATATTCTTAATACATGCATTAATGCACCCAAAACATTTAATTTTCAAATACAGGGGGAGAAGGAATTAGGGGAGGAGCTTGCAGGGAGAAGATGGGAGAGGAGTGACATATCCACAGTGAAAGTCATGCCCTGCTTGCTTCACAGAGAAACAGAGTAGAAGATTTGCATGAGGTGGTATTTGACACCAGATAGTTTGAAACAAATGTTCACCAACACCTTTGATAGCTGTTGGCAATGTAGGGAGAGTGTTGGCACTATGTTTCATGTGTGTTGGAGCTGTTTAAAAATCAGTATACTTTGGAAGGAAGTGCTCAGCCACATTGACAGCATATTGCGAATCCCTGTGACTCAATGCCTTGAAATCATGTCACTGCAAGCTGGGCACATGAGACCCTTGGGGACAGAGAGAATATGACACATTGTGATTAGGCATTTGCTAGGAGCAGCGAAGAATTTGATTGCTAGATTTTGGTCAAAGAAAGAACCCCCAGGACAGGCATTGTGTGTCATGGAATTATGGCATACTATGATATTGGAAAAACTGCATCACAATCTACAATGGCCTCTGAGAACTTTTGAAAAGACTTGGGGCATGGTTATTTTACATCACTGCCGGTGCGATTAGATTTTACGTCTAAACGGCGAGCTCTAGGCACATGAGTCTGTGTACCAAGCCCCTGAATAAAGATGAATCAAGTGTGGCAGAATGCCCTTTTAGATCACTGTAAAGGCTGAGGCAACAGATTTGAGGGTTGGTGGATAATGGTTGATCGGGAATTGAAGGGGATTACTTTTCTTTTTATATTCAGTACTTTTGCCTGATATTTTATGTCCTTATTCTTAGGAAAGGACAATATTTATGAGTGCAATTATCAGACTGCTATGTTATATAATCCTGAATGTAATGATTAGCAGGGAGCTAATGATTCAAGATGACATTCACTATATGTGAAACTGTAAAAAGAAGAGAGGATTCACTAGTGCCTCACAAGAAGGAAAAAAGCCCAGTTGCTAGGAGAGGCAGCAGATGAAATGGAACTGTTTATATGCTGACTCCCCAATCAGAGCACCCATTTCTGCACGCCCCCTATTCCACCAGTAAATGAACCATACACTATCCTTTATTTCCAACTCCAGCCTACTCACCAGTTCAACTGTAATATTTTGTAAGATGGGTGGGATGTGTTCCGGACAGGAGAAAAGCACATTTATGCTAGTGGAAAAAGTTTGATTGGCTTTGCATTTATAAATGTTCTAAATGCACCAGACATTGAGGGTAGCTGTTATTTTTTCTCACCCTTAACTGCGAGTCAATTGGAAAAAATCCTACGTCACAGTCTACATCCCCAATAGACTAACATGATTTTTTTTAAGTTATCACTTTATGTTTAATGGAATGTTTGTTTTTTTCTGTTAAAACTCAAGAGCACTACATTTGATTGTCTTCTTTTTATGCCATCTCAAATTTTCTAAATCTAACTCTAACCCATCATCAAGGGCTTGAGCAGTAGTCCTATACAATCTTATAGAATGTAGCAGCCACTGCGTCTGTCGGCGAACTCCGGCGTTCCACAAAAGTTAGAAGCCCCAACAGACAGATGCAGCAACTGCTAAATTCTATAAGATTGTGCATGAATACTGCCCAAGTCCTTGATAAAAGGCTACATAGGTTTAGGATTTGAAGAGACCACTTTCACATCTTTTCGATTTTTAAGTCATTGACCAAAGTGGTCATGGATCTTCACACAAATTATTTTTGTCCTGTTGATGGCCTCACAGAAACATTGCAACGGAAACGTCAACATCTAACCCAATCTTCCCTTTAGTGATAATTGAATTAATCTATGGAGCGTTAGTTCCTATGTATAGGACACACTCCCATTTTGTTAAAGGGAGACGGGAAGTTATATATTGATGACCAGTTAAACTTCATTCAGTATAAATTCAATTTTTGTAATCGATGTATGGGAGTATTTGTTGTTATGAACCCCTTGGTTTGTGAATTTGGATATAAACTGAATAATGAATGATATACCCTGCTGTTTGAAATGCATTTCTCTTCACAAATATTTTGCATTCATTTCTTCAATTCATTTGTTATGTCAGGGGGAGACATCCTATTCGAGATATAGATTGAAATAATTCGTTTTTGTTAAATATATCCCTTGTAGACATCCTGACCTGTTTAGTTGGAATTTTCTTACTTTAACTATTCTGTGCTTCTGCCCGTCCCTAAAATACATGTCTGAGCCAGGTTGACAGCTGGGCTTTGAGCATTTCTGCTAGACAGTCACACAAAGGGAGCAGAGGTGTGCTGTGCACATCTTGATAGCCCATCATCAGGCTTAGGGGTCTTCCTGAGTGGAGGGAGGAGTTGATACTTGCACCTGAATAGGTCTTTGCCTGTCCCCACACAAAGAACTGCATACCCCCTTTAGTGTGCCCGGAGCCAAGGCCAGGAAGGGCAGGGTCTAGTGCACTTCAAAGACCTTTATTTGAAGTTTCCCTACTTCAAAGGCTAAAATGGGTATAAGCACCAGACTTCTGACGCCATACAGTCAGAACACTTCGGGACTGAGGACATTCTGCCAGGAAGAAGAGCTGTTGTGCTGCCAGGAGAGACTTCCAATTTTCTGCTTGCTTTGCTGTCATGGCCTGCTGCCTGCTGGTTCTTGTCTGGGAGTGAGAAGACTGGACTTTGATCACTACATCTAAAGATTCTCCAAGGGCTTGGTTGGGCTTGCCTCCTGTTACTGAAGTCTCAGAGACAACAAAGACTTCACTTGCATCTTGCTACATGTGCCTGGGCTCTTCTGCTGCGAGTCGTAAAAGAAAAGTTGTGCCAAATCCAGTCCTGGGCCCTTGGAAGCAAGTGTTGGTCAGTAGCGGCTCCTGGAGGTAGTGCTGCAGGGCAGTGTGGCAGGGCGAGGGAGGGGCAGGGTGGGGGTAGTAAACTCCAGCATGCAGCCGACCAGAGTTATGTACATAAATAAATAAAACAAATTACAATGCGCGCGTTGCAACACCATTTGCTTTGCAGCGCGTGCAATGCAATTTGTTTTCTTTATTTATGTACATAACTCCGGTCAGCCGTATGCAGGAGTCTACTACCACCCACCCTGCCCATCCCCTGCCCCACCGCCCCACTGCACTCCCTCCAGGAGCTGCAACTGGTATTGGTGCTGCAACCAAGAAATTGAAATATCAACTCCAAATCATCATTTCGGAACCAGCGCATCCATGCAAAATTGTTGCATCGCCGCTGCCTTCACCGAATCTGTGTCCCCGCTCACTGAGTGCACAGCACATCAACCTTGACTTACAACGCAGCCGCAACATTGCCACAGCTCCTCCAAAATGTCGCCGCTGTGCGAGTCTTTGAAACCGCAACACCAACATCCGTGGTGCACCGTCCCGACTGCAGCTCAGTCCAGGCCCTGTATTGCTTCCAACCGATCCATCACGTTTAGCCCAGTGGTTCACCATCGACGAGTGGAACTGATGCACTGAACTCCCGAACTCGATGAATCCTCTACGCTGCCTTCAGGGAACAAAGGCCTTGCACCAGCAATGGGTGCATCACCTTCTTTGCGCACAGTATATTCTCGAGTGCCAGAGCCTCAACAACCTAGCACCACGTACAGTAACCGACTCAACTCCTCTGCGCACTGCATGGTCTACAATTAGGAACGCATTCAAGTTACTGTCAGTGGGTCTGCGTGACTCCTGTATCCGGCTTGCAATCCATAGTGGTTGGAAGGAACTTTAGGAATTGTCCCTGTCAAGTGTGACCAGATAGCCCCAGTAGGAGCTATTGATTTTTAAGCATGGAATTCTGATTTAATCTCTAAAAATTCTTGATTTTTGTATGTTGGATTTTTGTCGTTTTGGTCTTGTTTTACTCAGATAAATATTGAATATTTAGTGGAGTACATTTGTGGTGTTTTCTCTGTGTTTCTGCGTGTCAACAAATACTTTACACATTGCCTCTCTAGTTTAGTGTAACTGCTCTGTGCCAACGTACCAGAGGATGAGCACAGCTGAACTAGTAGGGGCTTATTTACAAGACTCTTGTGTCTCCGATGCATCACTTTTAACATGGGGAAAAAGTGACGTACAGGCAGTGCAAGGGGTTTGTAAATAAGCCCCTTAGTGTGTACAACACTTTCCTAACTAGAGTGGTAGTCCCTACTTAAACAGAGTGCACACCTCTGCCAAACAAAGAGCTAATTAACAGCTTAATATTCTGTCCTCCCCAGTGAAAATTTCAGAATACTAATCACAGATGCTCTAAACCAATAATTTATATTGCTCTACATGCTTATGGGTTAAAGAGACTATCTGCTAAATGATGTCACATTTTGTCTCAAAACCTAATCAGACATCATCAAAAACACAACATTCTAGATGCTTATTGTTGTTCATTGTTATTTGTCTCTGCCTGGTACCACATCACTGATTTTCTTTTCATTCTACGGTGTCTTTAAACAAGACATTGGACTCTCTGGACCAAATTTAATATAAGACAAAATTGTTTTTCACTCACTTATTTTAATCAAACCAATTAATTCACAGGATACATTTATTTTATTTGGTGTGTATTTTCATATTTACAGCACTGATAACGTATGATGGCAACTATGGTCCTTAGCCAATGAGCAGAGATGTATTTATTATATTCCTATGCAAAAACTGTTTTGCAAAAATACATGGAAAAGATGGATATCAAGTGTAGAACCAAAACATTACAAATAAGAAAATAAACTCCGAAAACTATAGGCTAAGAATTTTCTCGTGAAATACATTTTTGAAACTTCACTTTTCTGAGCCTTGTCGCAGCCCTGGTGCTCATCTCATTGAGTAAGTTATGACAATAAGAAAGCCAGGTAATGTGAAAATATAAATCACTGTGCAGTATATCATGGACGTTTACTGTGGCTATGCTCAAACATACATGCAGTGTGCTTTATAAAAATTCTCAAAAACAATGCAGCTGATACAGACTAGGTCATTGTCGGTGTATAATCCTAGATATGGGAAAGTTTTGAATTTTACAACTCACACAAGGACCACGTCAATCATCCATCAAGGACTAAACTGAAGCCTTACTGCTCTATTGCAGCGCTTACATTTCTACACAAAATATACACTTTCCCACTAATCTTTATTTTGTTTTATAGAGTTAATCGTGGCAATGTGCCGATAAAAAAAAGAACATACGTTTGAAAAATTACTTTTTAGATACTATTCACAAAATGTCTTTTTCAACAAAGCTCATTTAACAGGTGTTTGTAGTAAACGATAGATCCAAATTGAATAAATAATTAGCTTTCTAAATGTTCAAAATATTACCTTTCGGAGATCCATCAAATGTGGATACTGGGACATCAGGTATGTGCCAGAAACTGATTCTCCCGGATGTTCCTCCCGCATATAGAATTTTATAAAATGGTTCTTTTCTTTCATTCAAAAAGCCCATTGCACAGGAAAACCCCTGCAAACAAAAACAGATTGCTCATATAAACAGAGGAATATAATATCAGAACATATTGGACGAAACTCCGAAAATCCCACCGTTGGATTAATGGTGGCTGCTGGATTCCCCATCAACCACAGTGTGGTTCCCTCTCTATATTGGTGCCAGGTTTCCAACAATGACGCTTCAAGTAACTCCGCCGCCGGAAACAGTTGCTCAACATCCCATCCATTGAAGGGCATCCGTCAATGCCCATCAGACAGTCCACCCTACTAAGGATGGTTGTTATGACCTACCTTGCTCCTGTTCGTGAACACCAGTTCATGCCAAACACACAAAAATAATCTCCCCTCTTTGGAAGAAAACTCCCAGTGTGTCAGGGCCATTTTTTTTTTCAATAAAAAAACTACGTTGGCAGTTTATTTTCGAAAAACAAAGCACTTTGCCAAGTGGGAACAGTAAAAATGATAAACACTTGACAAAGCTCCAGTACCTTCAGCTGAGGCGCAGTGGGGGTTCCACTAAGGGCACACTGATCCCAACCAGGCTTGCGGGGATCTCTAAGTATTGGGGACAGTCCTCTGCCAAGGGAGCTGTCGGCTATCCCCCTGCTGACCTGGCATTCCACCAATCTCTAATTCAGAATCGAAGTGTTAATAGACCTCATAGCATAACTTAACTGATTATATAAACAAACGAAATCCCAACCGCTCCTGGTGGCGGTTCGAGTGTGCGCAGACCTCCACTCCTCCAAAGGAATTACCAGATGTTAAATCATCAAGCCATCACATAAATCCGGTGTCAGCAGTGCATTTTATTTTGCAAAGGATGAAAAGAGCAAGTGCCCTCCCTGACGCGTTTCGCTCCGCGGACGGAGCTTGGTCATATATATATATATATTTGTGTGAATAAAGACGTATTTTTTGCTAAGTGTTTTCTTAGCCTCTGGTACAGGTTGGCAGAAAATAAATCCTACAAATTTTAAGTGTAGGATTTCATTACCAATGTAGGGACTTAAGCTTATATGGTGGAGGGATTGGCCACTTGAGCTATCAATGCCACACGGAGATTCACAGTCTTTACACTAAGAAGTGTGATGTGAGGCAATAGAATACTCTGGTCTCAGTCTGGTGCTTGATGAAATCTGATTTCTTTAAAAGCTGCAATTTCTAAACAGGTAAGGGATGCTGCTTAGTAGGTTAGGACTGAATGTCAAGTATCATTCCCCCAAGATGCACTTTCCTAAGCTAGATAGACCATGCAGCCTCTTTTCTGCAACTTTAGTTCTCAGCCTTTCCAATGGCACAGAGCTTCACTGGATGAAGCTTCCTGGAAATTGCATCCAGCTGAGTCACCAATGGCAAACTGGGGTTATCTAGTTAACCCCTCCCCTGCTGATGACGGAACCGCTCCGTCATCAGCCGCGGTCGTGCTATGCTGATGACGAAGCGGTTCTGTCATGGTCCGGCCGCCGCGCCTGCGCGGTGCTGATTTCGCGCCTGCGTGGTGCGTTCTATTGAGCGGGCGGGGCCGTGACGGAACCGCTCCGTCATGAGCACAGCGGAACCGACGCTGGTGACTGAGCGGTTCCATCACCAGCATGCGCCCGCCGCTCAGCCGCCCTCCCCCCTTAGCACTGCGGCGGAATAGCCGCCGCAGTGAAGGGGTTAAAGAGCAGTCTGGTCACAAAAGGAAATCTATAGCTCAACTTGAAAATTTAGCAATTTTCCCTGTAGACTTACATGTGGCCTAACCAACTTCTATTATAATGGTGTGGGCAATGATAAAGATAACAGTTAAGTCTAAATAAATTCCCCATTCTTACTTGCATTTCACAACTACATGGTGTTAATTACTTAATTATTAACTTGTTCAGCCTTGGCTTGAACCTAAAATTAGTTAATCTCCCAGCCCTGTACCTTAGCACACGAAGGCTTTCAGATTTCTAGTGGATTTCTACTCTAGTCAGTATTTTTGTTAACATTCTGGTACTTGTATGACTACAATTACGAGTACCAGAACGCTCTTCAAGTGCTTCACTTGCACTCAATGTCTTCATGGTCCTTGTGGAGAATGATAACGGCAAACATGAGGTTTGCCAGCATCATTCTCTGCCACAGTCATTAAAATAGGCTAGTATGGCTTCCCTCATACTTTGAACACCTCATTGAGAAATATTCACTAGAGAAGGACTTTCCCAGTCACCTAGCAGGTAAATATTGTGTTTCTAGGAACATTAAATATTAAGGAATATATGGGATTTTTTTTTGTTTTAATGCCCATTCAAAACATTATATTTTATTAATGTTGCATCATAAGTTAACTAATAAATCCCGTTGACTATTAGGAAATGAATCATCTGGATGTTAAATCTTTAAGATCTACCTTTTTGCACGAGTATTTAATCGGAGAGCAGTTGATCGAGAAACATTTTTTGGGAAAACCCAGCAGGTTCATTTAATATTATTTTCAATAATTATAAAATCACAAAGTTAAGTGATCAGTCAACTGTGGGCCACACACGTGTATTGTGTTATGAGTAAAATGTTAATATTGATAAGGGAGAATATTAGGAAATGAGGACTCTGGAGACATCAAAATATTCGTTTTGGTAACTGTTCATAAGTAAGCTGAACAACATAGGCTCTTGAATGTGCATGCCATGGGTACAGTAAGTAACTTGTACTATTTTTCTTGTAACAATTTAATTATAGACCAAGCGTTTTCTGTAATTGCTTTGTAAATTTTTGTTTGTTGTCATTTTTAGGTCGAACCTGTCAATGCGCTTGCGCATTGAGCTTGCGAAAGATATTGGGGCTTAACCAGAGCTTAACCATCGGCGATTGCATGCAGTGCCCGTGAAAAAAGCACGTGCACTTCAAAGCCACCAGCCTCCCTCCCACAGGCATCTAAAGCTGTGCGCTCTGCCTCAGGCATTTCTCCTCCCCTAATTATTCACGGCCGGCTGGCGGCCGTGTCTCGCGTTTCTCCTCCCCCCTTCCCTTTCCCCACAGCAATGCCAAGAGCTTGTTTAATAAAGCAACTGCTCCAACTCGTACTTTTTTTTCCTTTTTGTTTTAGCGTTGTACTAAAGCTCTGACAACCGGCATGAAAGTGTGCATTTAAATGCCAGCTACAAGCTTTGTTTTCACCTTACAGCGAGCTGTACATCTATTTATCCTTTCTGGTAAAAGCTCCCACTATTTCAATCTGTTGCCAGTATGAAATGTCCCTCGCGCTTTAATCCTTGCGCCATGTTTACTTTTAAAATTGAAGGCTCGTGCTCTCCTTCACGCTTCACTACACGCAGCGTGTTTGCTTTGGATTAGAAGGCTTGAGCTGGCCTTCGCGCTCCACTGCACACAATGTGTTTACATTTGATTATCAGGCACGGGCTCCCCTTCGCGCTTCACTGCGCACTGAGTGTTTACTCTTAATTAGAAGACTCGAGCAGCCCTTTGCATTTCCCTGCTCGCGCTATACTTAGCTTTGGAAAAAATGGCGTTTGGACACAATTAACTTGCCACTCCTCAGAGATTATCTCAATTAAAATACTTCAACAAATATGTATTTCACACATTGGAAGACAGTTCTTTTGATATGACAACCAAGCCAATATTTATGCTTTTAACTTTACACACGATGATTTTTGAGTGTTTAACTTCTGCCTTTCTGCAAGTTTGCTTCAATAGTCTGCTCAATATACTTTACACACGATGAATTTTGAGCGTTTAACTTCTGCCTTTCTGCAAGTTTGCTTAAACAGTCTGCTCAATATTTTCTAACCACTGCTCTTTCTGTCGCTTTAATTAAACAATTCAGTCCCGGTTTGCTTAACCAATTCTGCTCAATATTGTATATATTTAAAGATGAAAAAAAAGAATCCTTTCACGTTTTACTGATGAAATATGATTTCTTCCACACTTTCTTTTGCACCAGCTTTATTTAAGTACTTGCTCAAGTCACGACTTGACAAATCAATTAAATATCGTGAGTGAATAAATTAATCACAAGTCTCTTTAAAATAAAACAGTCTTTTGGTTTCCAGCAAGCAGTGCTTTCCTTGTTGTGCCCTTCTGCCCTCTGTTATTCACTTGTTTTTGTGCCCTTCTGCCCTCTTTTAGACTCGTTTTTTGTGCCCTTCTGCCAGACTCGTTTTTGTGCCTTTCTGCCCCCTGTTAGACTCGTTTTTTGTGCCCTTCTGCCCTCTGTTAGACTCGTTTTTCCCTTGTTTTTCTGCCCTTCTGCCCTTTGTTATACTGCTTTTTGTGCCTTCCTGCCCTCTGCACCACCACAGCATCACTCAGCACCACCACATTATCACTCAGCACCACCACAGCACCACTCAGCACCACTGCAGCACCACTCAGCACCACTGCAGCATCACTCAGCACCACTACAGCACCACTCAGCGCCACCACAGCACCACTCAGCACCACCACAGCACCACTCAGCACCACCACAGCATCACTCAGCACCACCACAGCATCACTCAGCACCACCACAGCATCACTCAGCACCACCACAGCCTCACTCAGCACCACCACAGCACCACTCAGCACCACCACAGCACCACTCAGCACCACCACAGCACTACTCAGCACCACCACAGCACCACTCAGCGCCCCCACAGCATCACTCAGCACCACCACAGCATCACTCAGCACCACCACATTATCACTCAGCACGACCACAGCACCACTCAGCATCACCACAGCATCACTCAGCACCACCACAACATTATCACTCAGCACCACTCAGCACCACCACAGCATCACTCAGCACCACCACAGCATCACTCAGCACCACCACAGCACCACTCAGCACCACCCCCGCATCACTCAGCACCATCCCAGTATCACTCAGCACCATCCCAGTATCACTCAGCATCACCACAGCACCACTCAGCACCACCACAGCACCACTCAGCGACACCCCAGCATCAATCTGCGCAACCATTCAACAACAACTGGTTCAAATACGTTCTCTCAATGCTTCAAGCTTTATTACAAATGTCACAACAAGATGTTAATATTTCACTTCTGTTCCTGGATTTTCGTCACAATAAAATACACTGAACATAATCTTCACAAAAGTTATTTACAAAAGTTTAAGCTATTGCCATTATAAATTAAAATCACTTTTATTTAAGTATTAATTATTTTAGAAAATTAAAAGCCATTGTAATTTGTAATATCAATACATTTAAGTCACGTAAATACAAAACATGTTGCATTACAAATGCTATAGGTGTCACATTTGTGAAAGTTATAACTATTGGCATTGTAAATGACAAAGCTATTAATTTAGCTATTTTCAAAAACAACACATAAATAAAAAAAATTGTCATTTACAAGACCAATAGCTCAAATTTTCCTGATGCGAGACCTATTGCATTGCAAATGCTTGTTTATTTATGGCTGTTACCGATTATCATTTTTAAATGCCTGAGGAAGTGACCTTCAGTTTTGAAACACACACTGGCTGCTTGTCAGCGTCAAGATTTATCTGAATTCAGCAATGAAATACTGTATATTTGTATTTATCGTACAATAAAAAGTGGAACCAGGAATTACTGGTAAATTGGCACCTCCTTGTATAAACATTCATGCTCTATTCACCAATGAGGGGTTTGGTTAATAATAGGCGAGTGCAGCTTAACGCGCTGGACCAACATCTCTCTGTTCCTTCAAAATCAAGTGTAGCTAACAGAGCATGCCCTATACTTTACAACCAGATCACAGGGTATATTCAACCCTGACCAAGGCCATTCATTCTTCACTTCTTATTCGTGGGTTCTTATCAAGCTCTTTCAGTGCAATAAAAAGGCACCAATGCGTATGTGTAGATATTGATTGAGGAATGCCCCCAATGTTACCTCGACAGCTTCAACGTTAAGGCCAGAGTAATGACCTTACTGCGGTAATTATAATTAGGGGGTACCCTGTAACCGGTGTTGCATCCAAAAAGTGACTGTATAATGGCAGCTTATTTTTTTTTAATTTAGAAACTACATGTGATTTGTTTTTAGACTGTCTAAATATGTTCCTATAAGGGGTTCTCCTTTCCCTGTAATTGGATAGCTTAGCATAAACCATGCCTGAGGTGGGCAGAGCCATTCCACATGGGCCAAGTGCTACAAATGGAGATGGTTTAAATTCTTTAAGTTCAACTAGCCTGAGGTTTTAACAGAGGTGGCTTGCATGCCAACAACTAATAAAGGAATAAACTCAGATTTGAATACCAAATAAAATTTCTGCAAGAGATAAAAAAAAATTAACTGACATGATTTCTAAAATCTATATGGGGCCATATGTATGAAATCAGTTTACATTGGCAAATGATACAAATCTCTAAATGTGACTGTTTGCAAATTAAAAATAGCCTTTCAAGATGTATGAAAGGCTTTGTAGTCGCAATTTTAGGTAATCTCAAAAATTGCAATTACCTAAAAATGCAACTACTAAAAGGCAAAAGGAAATCTCAAATTGCGATTCCCTAAGCACATGCACCAAGTATTTTCTAAATGCAAACAAAGCATTTAGGAAATGATATTACCATTGACACCAAGTCGATGGTAACCATGTGCAATTTTTGAAAAATGCTCCCAAAATATTTTTTCAAAGTGCAATGTAGCACACACATGCATGTGTGCGCTTTACATGTGCACATTTATGTTGGGGGGTGCGTCAGGGGGGCCATAGGCCCCTGGGCACCCCTGGTATTGCATTCCCTAATTTGCGTTTACCAATTAGCTAATCACAAATTAGGAAATGCTAAACCATTCGCACCTATTGCCTTTAGGCCCATAGGAATGAATGGAGTAGTATTATCGACTAGCGATTACCTAACCACAATTGCATATCTTTAGTAATCGCCAATAGGTAATCGCTATTTTCTTACATACCATTTTGCATCCCTTAAAAAGCGATTACCTAAAATTAGCTATTTAACGAATACAAAATAGATTTATGACACATGTACAAAATGACTATCTTCGCACAAAGTTATATATTCTACACGGAAGAGAGAAAATGTAAACCACTTTGCCAAGTAATAAGGTTTCCGGATGCATTCAAAGAAGCCACAGTTTCTCAGGGACAAATTACAGGATAGCAGAAACCTTTGAAAGAAAAATAGAATACATTTTTTCCATGGTGCTTTTGGTCATCATTGGTTTCCATTGATATTGGTATTTAAGAATTAAAAGTTCAAACTCTAGAGCAAAGCTGACGCTGAAGCTGGTACCACTCCAAAATATTTTAAAGAAACTAGAGTGAAATATTTTACATTTTGCATCCCGCAAATATTCCAGGAAACTATGGGGAGCGAAGAGAAAAATGTTAGGTGAACATGCTCAGTCAAGCACAATTTGACAACATTCTAAAAAGAAATTTCAGAACATTTGGCACCAAGCTTTTATGTAACGTGGGTTGTGTAGCTCATTGTGTTACCTCGTTTCCATCCATGCCTGTGGAGCAGAGCAGATGAGGAGAAATTGTTTCTTTCAGTATCCGTCCGTCAGCAGGGTGCGCGCTTTTTGAAAGTCCGCTACATAAAGGAAATGAAAAACAAGCTTTAGAAATTCTTCTTTTGAAAATGGTTGTGGAGAAAAGGATTCGGTGGCCTTAAAGTTGATTAGGTCAGTAACTCATTACAAGTGACTTGTAAAATGGAATCAGAGCACCAGCTGCCAGGGTCCCGCGTGGTCAAAGCCGGCCCCCCACCCCTGCTGTTCCCAACAAAGATGCCCGGCTGCCACACTCCAGCTAAATCTGGCTGCGCCACAGTCGTTCTGTTCTGGGTTTTGATCATGTGTGACATGCCGTGATTTCCTATAATGAACCCACCCGCAACGGTTCATCCTGTACCTGCACTCGCGGCCTTCTCCTCCCATCTGGGCCCACCTGTTAAGCAGCTGGTAGATGAAACTGCTGCAGTCCTCGGTCCAGATAATGAGGCGGTTTGCCGCCAGGAACTCTCCCCCAGCAAAATGCTGCCCGTGCTCGCAGGCCTCGGCGCACAGCAGCGAGAAGTCACAGTAATCGTAGACCTGAAGGAAAAAGAACACGGACAAAAAACAAAATCAAATCTGCAGTAGCAGTTTGCGTGTATACAACCACAACAGCTGAAAGTGGCGAGAAAAGAAAGACACGATGTTATTGTGAGCAAAACACACCACGAGGCACATATACAATGTGTCAATTTAACTGCACAACACGGGTACTTGAAGCATACACCGTCTTTGCACGTTTGACAGGTGACAGATGTTACCCAGCTCGATGGTATTCGTTTTATCAACCTCAGAAAGATGAAACACTGAGCAGGCCCACTCCATGAGCAGGGATTCAAACACAGACCCCTGATATGGGCACATTAGTGCACTGAGCCACCAGACCTGGATCTGATGAACAGTATCACTCTGAGCACTGGAGGATATTACTTGTTTCTACACAGATCCCTTCTGATTTAGGTTGAAGCACAGGGACGCCATACTATCCACCAAAATAGTACCTAAGCAGTAAACGGAATGGTGTTTTCATGCCTGTGTTGGATACAAATTATTAATGTTATCTATTTACCCATTTTTATAGGGTTCCTGCACTAACTGAAGTTTTGGACTACTTTATAGACGACCACATTAAGAATTTTCAATACACACAAAATTAGAACGATTGAAAGCTAAATACACAGACACCTTGGTATCACGAAGGAAAGGGGCGAAGATTGGCAACGCATACATTGTTATTTCAGACAAATGCTTATGTTTTCTGACCGACATAAGAAACAGTTTAGTTATTAGATCAGCCAGAAGAGATTTGAATTTAACTTGTATTCCAAAGGGTAAAGAATGTAAAATATGATTTATCATGGTGATATCTTCAAACTTTCTTGTTCAGAAGAACAGTCCAACGGTGGGATATAAAACAAACCTTACAGGGGTTAACTTGAACAAGGGGACTTTTGCTTCAACAGCATTGCCAAGGTCCAATATGAAGAACACCACAGCAGCAGCTGTCCTTAGGCAGTCAGGCGACAGAAAAGGCTCATTTTTATTTAAATAATGGAGGTGGGGGAGAATAGACCTGCACAAAAATTCCTCCAAATGGATGGGAAAAGTTCCTCAAGTTAGCATTAACGTTGTCGTTTCCTTTTTTCGTCAATTATTGAGCAAAATATTTTTGACCAGTGCTATTACTTGTTTTTGGTGGTAAATAAGGGAGTGCTTAGTGCAAGCATCTTTTACCACCATATTTTGAAAAGAAAGTTTTGGTGGTTGAAATGTGTGGCAAGAATATGTACATGTGTTGTGCTGCAATGTTCTTGGATGTGATGTGTTCGTAGAAATTAGCTAATACCTGATTGGTGTATTTAACTTTCCAATAAGAACATAGTATGTGGGGCAGAAATACACCAATTGCAAGAAAATGGAAATGTTGCCTGTAGACTGCAGCACTAGTGTGACTAGGAAAAAATACAGCTTTAGGCCTTCCATTGCAGCTGGACTGCTGCAGTGTAAAACCTGCAGTGCAACCTGTTAAAATAACCATTTTTGACAGGTAAAAATCTTATTTAAACATTATTATATCACTCCTATTTAGACCTTGTTTTTCACAAGGAAGGGTGCACGGTATTTAAAAGTGGGATTTGTAGAATGTTTTGTTTTCAGCACTCTATTTTGGGACATGCAAAAAATCAATGCTATCATGTTCGTACAGTGACAAGGACCAAAAAGCTGTTTTTACTGTGGCATTCATGGAAAACCGGAGTACATTCTAGCATATTAATACTGTGCTCAGGAATGAGACCAGGTAGAAAAATAATTGACCCTCTATTTGAATAGTTAGTGAAACTCCATTTCAATGGTGAAAGTAGATTTTAACAAATATTAAGGAAAAGTAACTTTCAGAAAGCTACCATTCACCTGCCTGAACTGTAAGAAGGCTAATTAGCACAAGCCTCTGTGCGATCCCAGCCTGTGCTTAAGCCTGGGAATAGATGTAAACGAGGTGTAAAATGCCTTCCATGAGCAAAAAATAAGATGACCCCAAATGGGCAAAACTGACTTTCTCGGAACTTCACAGAATATTCAGAGTGCGGGCTGTAGGTATCATGTGATACCACACTGTCAAATACTGCTGTACAGGTCTGTTGAGCCACTTTCAATACTTAAGCACTTGAAAGGGAGACAGAAAACAAGATCCCAAGACAATTTTTGTATATCCCTGTTTGGCTGCTGAAGGACCATGGTTTTATCCTATCAGATTTCTATCTCTGCATTTACTGTGGGTACAGTGACCGCTTCAAACTGAATTTTAGCATTAGATGTAGGAGGACAGTAGGAATATAATATTACTCTCCTTGCTCACACCCACAGCCTCAGAGCCCAACTTTAGTGTGGTCCAAGACCTTCGCTATTTTGAATCTATCCGGAGGCATTGGATTTTCAGGCTGTTTACAGTAAAGCAAATAGGACTACAACAAATGTATGTAGCCAGTGCATGAGAACCCTTATTACTGAATCGGTCAGAGAAGAACTAACACTCTTAAGATGTCACCCACCCATAGGCTGGTAAAACCTACAAAGCAGTACCATCACCAGCCTTTTTCAGAGCACTGCTGGACTTGGAAAAGGATACCAGTTGGACTGAACATTCTGTGAGAAGGCAATACGTGCAAAGACTTAAGGCAACTTACTATTCAATCATCAGCAGAATATTTGTAACATTAAATGAAAGAACCAATCAAATACTGATTTATAAAAAATAAAAAAAGAATATTTTATTATATATGCACATTGCTAGAAAAATCACTCATGCTGGCTCACTCATGTCTGCATACATCCATCACTTCCAACCTTTCATGTAAAAACATAATATACACATGTCATCATCTGATAGTTCAAATTTGTTGTAGTCTGAGTCAAGCTATTTTGCTCCATCAAAGATTGGATGATTCGATACAAATTCAAAGCAAACTTAAAAAGTTCCAAAGATTTTCATTAGAATACACAGTGTGGCAAAAATTTGGTTGACTTTGATGGTTTCACAGATATAAAATAGAGTTGAGAAACTAAAAAGCTGCCCAGACCTACAGTAAGTAAGGCTGTACCATCATATAGGGGCACACGAATATACACAATGTATATTTGGCCAGATAACAATGCCCATAAAGTTAATGGATAACGTAGAAAACATTCAGGTGCCTGAAAAGGATAACGTACTTGATATAATGGTTCGTAAAGTTTGCTAAAGACAGATACCCGCTGTGGGTGAACCCTGCCATACTTACATGTCGCTAAACATAAAGAAAGGCCACACACTGGCGGAACAAATGGATGTATTCATATTTCCGAAATAGAAAAACTGTAACACTGAGGGGCTTAACTACGTCCCACTTTAATAGAAATGCTGCTTAAGGTCTCACAAACATACCCCTATCTAAACTGCCCGCATACTTAGAGGAACCCTCATCTAGAGACCCCCGGACCCTGGGCACAGTTCAGCGACTCCATCACCAACCTCGCCAGCACCCACGCACTCGCCTCCACAGACTACATCATCCTTGGGGACCTGAACTTCCACCTCGAGAACAACAATGATGCCAACTCCGCCACCCTGATCGACAACCTCGGCCTCAGACAACTCGTCACAGCACCCACCCATGCTGCCCACCACACGTTTGATCTCATCTTCTTCACAAACACCCAAGTCCCCTTCAACCACACCACCGTACTCCACTGGACCGACCACCGCTGCATCCATTTCACCTTCAAGAAACCCACCACACACTACTGAACCCAACAGTTGCCGCACCGATGCTGGAGCAAAGTCACAAAGGACGAGCTAAACACCACCCTCACCCAGAACCCGCCAACCGACCCCACCGACCCAGACGCAACCTCAGACAGTGTATCAGCGACTGCACCAACATCCTCGCCCGCTCACGAAACCCCCTAACAGCCGCACCAGCAAGAAAGCCACCTGGTTCACCGAAGAGCTCCAGACATCCAAACAAGCATGCCGGAAACTGGAGAAGAAATGGTTACACGAACGAACACCGGATAGCCATGCAGCCCACAAGGATGCCACCCGCAGACATCACCACCTCATCAGATTAGTCAAGAGATCTTCCTTCAAAGCCCGCCTGGACAACAACGCACATGACAGCAAAGAGCATCCTTAAGAAACTCTCCAACCCCAGCGCCAACACCAATGACATCCCGCCCTCACAAGAACTGTGCGACTCTCTGGCCACCTTCCTCCACTGCAAGATCGCTGACATCCACGACAGCTTCATCACCTCGACCACCCCAACAACTCCTGTCCTCACCCACCCGAGGAACACCACCCGCATCAACGGCCTGACCTCCTGGACCAACGTCAACAACGACGAGACACGCAAGATCATGAACTCCATCCACTCAGGATCACCATCAGACCTCTGCCCCTACCATGTATTCAACAAAGCAGACACAGCCATCGCACAACAACTAAGGAAGATCATCAACATCTCCTTCTAGACAGTTACCTGGAAAACTGGAAGCACGCCCAAATCATTGCCCTTCTCAAAAAGCCCAAGGCGTACCGCAAAAACCTCAAGAACGTCAGGCCCATCTCCCTACTCCCGTTCCCGGCGAAGGCCATCAAGAAAATCATCACATGCAACTGACCCGCCACCTCGAGGACAACAACATCTTAGACCCATTCCAGTCCGGATTCAGAAGAAACCACAGCACAGAGACAGCCCTCCTCGCCGCCACAGACGACATCGGGTGCCAATTAGACAACAGCAAAACATCAGCCCTCATCCTCCTGGACCAGTCACCCGACTTCGACATGGTCTGCCACCACACACTAAAGACACGCCTCCAAGAAGCGGGAATCCAAGAGAAAGCCCTCGACTGGACCACGTCCTTCCTCACCGGCAAAGCCCAGAGCGTCCGACTCCCACCCTTCCGATCCAAAGCCACCAACATCACCTGCGGCATACCCCAGGGCTCATCCCTCAGCCCGACACTGTTCAACATTTACATGGCCCCCCTCGCACAAGTGGCCAGCCAGCATGACCGCAACATAATCTCCTACACCAACGACACCCAGCTCATCCTCTCCCCCACCAAGGACCCGCACACCGCCAAAACCAACATCCACGAGGGAATGAAGGACGTCACCGAATGGACGAGGAGCAGCCGACTGAAGCTGAACTCAGACACGACGGAGATCCTCATCCTCGGACTGACCCCCTCAGCTTGGGACAACTCCTGGTGGCCGACCACGCTGGGAACAGCACGAACACCCACTAATCACGGACGCAACATAGGAATCATACTCGACTCCTCCCTCTCCATGTCAAAACAGGTCAACACCGTCACCTCCTCCTGCTACAACACCCTCCGCATGTCCCGTAGGATCTACAAGTGGATCCCCACCGAAACAAGAAGAACAGTGACACAGGCCCTCGTCAGCAGCAGGCTGGACTACGGCAACGCACTCTACGCAGGAATCCCGGCCAAACACCTATGAAAACTGCAACGCATCCAAAACGCCTCCGCCCGTCTGATCCTCAACATCCCTCGCCACACCCATATCACCCCTTACCTGAGAGACCTACACTGGCTCCCCGTTGACAAGAGGATAACCTTCAAGCTCCTCACCCACGCACACAAAGCACTCCACAACACCGGACCAGCCTACCTTAACAGCCGACTCAGCTTCTACACCCTAACCCACCACCAGCTCCGCTCCGCCAGCCTCACCACCGCCGCTGTCCCCCGCATCCAACTAACGACCTCCGGCGGCAGATCCTTCTCCTTCCTTGCCACCAAGACCTGGAACACCTTCCCTACCCACCTACGACAGACCCAAGACCTACTCACTTTCAGAAGACTCCTCAAGACCTGGCTTTTCACCCCCTACCCCAGCACCTTGAGACCCTCACGGGTAAGTAGTGCGCTTTACAAGTACTGATTGATTGATTGATTGATTGATTATTCTGTGGCTCAAATCCATTGTTAAGATCCTCCATAAAATGGACATATTCCATGTGTCTGGAGTTGCGTTCACTGTTCACTATTTAAACCGTTTGCACAGCGTGACCACGTGATCTAATGTAGCCTATTAAGCGTGATGACTGAACGTCACAGAACTTTACTGCGCTCGGACAATTCCAAAATTAACACAGGCCTCATATATACAGGGCTCTGTTTTATTGAAAGTGGGTGAAACAACCCAGGTTATAATGACACCAAGAGCTAATTTTGGATAAGGAGAAGGTATAAACGCACCAGTCTAAAGATGCACTAAACAATCATTATTTTAATGATTAATGGTGTACCTAATAGTAAAATCGCTCTGATAGAAATAAGGTGGCAACTTTATACATCTTTTGTGAGAAAAAAAGTTTAAGCTCATTAAATATTACAGATGACCTAGATTATTCTTAATACTGGCATAGAGCCCTATGTCAGAGAGAATAATCCTACTTCAGATATGGCCCCCCTTGAATACTTGGGATAATGTATATATTAGCACAGATAATATACATATCCAGAGGTAAACGAAAAGTCAGAAAAAATGTAATGTTTTAAAATGGATTCAACTGGCATTATAGCGTATCGCTTGTGCCCAGGGAATTTCTTGGTTAAGGCCTTGTGTAACCATCTCTTAAGAAAAAATCCAATAAACTTCTCTATTCTTCCTGATCCCTTCCGGATCAGAACCTGGGTTATGGTGTATTTTCTCTAAAATCAGCCAGTCAATATCCTCAGGGTCATGTCCCACTTCCAAATTATGACTAACCAGAGGCGCCAATGTTTTTTTTAGTACAAATAACTATGTTCTGTTAGTTGAGTTGCTAAGGATCTGGATGTTTCACCTACGTATCCTAGTTTTCATGGGCATAAGAGAAGATAAATTATGTTCTTGGTCTTGTAATTTGTAAAAGATTTCAGTGTGATCTTCTGGGAATTATGCACAAATGTCTTTGTTATGATGACATTGTCACACGCTTTACATTGTGAACATTTATTGTTGCCAACCAGTGGATACAGCATATCCAGAGCACACTGGGTCAGTTTCTTTTTATTCATGCACAAATTGACTATCTGGTCCTAAAATTTTTGTTGCGTCTATTTGCAAACATCGGGCATGACAACTTGTCATTCTCATCTGTATTGGTGTTTAATATGTGCCAATTTGCACATGTAATCTGACAATTTTTCGCTTTGAATGTGGAATGTCTCATGACGCATACCAACTTTGGCATACCTTTGGGGGGGTGGTTGGCTGCAGATGATCTCTATCGTAAAAACGTGCACATTTGTACGCTTCATGTACTTGCCTTCTCGAGTACCCTCTAGATATGAATTTGGACTTCATCTGAGTAGATCTAGAATCATTCTGTGAGAAGGGCCTCAGGATGTTGGACTACTTCCATTTGAAGTTCAAGGACATAAGATCTCCAAGGATCATAAGGCTAAAGTCATGGGTGGAGTAAATTCCTGTGAAGAATCCCAGTTGACCAGTGGCAACTGGACATGGACTGGGCTTTGTTTGCCCTCTTAATGACACCCTAAGAATCTGAAAGTATAATTCTCTGAGGTAGCGGGGGCCTTAAAAGTTTACTCCTGTGGTTGATCAGACTCCAGAAGAAGGTATGATAGCTTCGAAAACTGTTTCCTCCGTAGCTCCCTGGCAGCCTGATGCAACCAGTAATTCTATGCCGTAGGATTAAATTTCAGCTTAGTCCTGGACCCTGACAATGCTTCAAGCAGCTCAGAAAAAATGAGTATTCCGCTTTGAGACTCAACATTTTCAGTCAGAAATTTCTACAGGGTTAAGGCAAATCTCCAAAGCTTTACAGGTTAGTGGGGCCAACCTATGTCAAATTTCTGCCCTTCGATTCCACGGCAGAGGCTGCAATTTTAGAGGCAGATCCCTCAAGAACATTCAGGTACATGCATCAATATTGCTTTTAGCGATTCCTTAATTGCGAAAAATAAGGAATCGCAATTAAGGAATTGCAAAATGCAACGCATCAAGAAATCGCTAAATAAATTGTGATTTCTTATTATTCCTTAACTGCGACTCGCAAATTACGAGTTGCAATTAAGGAACACCTCCCTATTCATTCCTATGGGCCTAGAGGCCCATAGGAATGAATGGGAAGACATTATCAATTTGCGATTAGCAATTTGCAATTAGCAATTAGCGAATCTCAAACTGAGAATGCGATTTCAAGGGTGCAGGCGTGTCCATAGTACACCCTGTTGCACCCCTGAAATCAATCTGTGCACATATGTTGTGCACACACATGTCCTTAGGGCATGTCTGTGCACAACATGAAACTTTGAAAAATGCACAAAAGTGAATTTTTCAAACTTTTCGCAAATTACCATGAGGTTCAACCTCATGGTAATTTGCTCCCCCTAATTGCGAAATCGCAAATTTTTTAAATTTCATGCATTGCATTTAAGGAATCGCAAAATGCGATTCATTAAATGCAATTGCAATTTGAGAATTCGCAAATATTTGCGAATTCTCAAATTGCGAGGGCCTTCACCCACGATCGCAAACGGACGATTTTTGCGATTCGCACCGCTTGCGATCGCAAAATCCTTTGATGCATGTACCTGTAAATTTTTCTCAAAATCTTTAAATTCCAGACATTTTTGGGACCAATCCACTTGGTGTATCCCATCAGGGATCCTTTGTGGTTGGCCTCAAATTGTACATAGGTCCCGATCTACCACCTGCATGGACAACTATTGGTGCTTTGAAATGTTTACCACTGTTTTCACTTAAATCTTAAAAAAATCATATCTCCAGTTCACCTAATTGGATCTTTGTAATTTTTCTCATAACATTTTTCTTTATTTATCTAATTAGTCTTGTATTTGTTCTTGCTTTGTATTTTGACTTTATTACTATTTTGACACATAACTACATTGCCCTAAATTAAGCCTGTCTACTCTGTGACACAGTGAGCAGAAGCAGCACACACCTAGGCATGCCTTATTTTGTCTTCCTAGACAGCTTGGCTCCAAACCCATTGGGAGGGAGGAGCTGCCCCAGAACTGGGTTAGAGTGGCCACAAGGGAGGGTTTACTAATTATCATAATCTAGAAAGGCATTCTGTTCCTAGACAGTGAAGTGGGAGGGGAGAAGAAGCTGTTGGTTGGTAATGGCTAATCAACTGGATTGGAGGGGGGACCAATCGATCAGAAGCAAGAGCCCTCACACATCCAGATGGGTGTCATGTTTCATAATTTCACAGATTCTGATGCACTGAGGGCTCATATGTGCTGGACCTTACAGTGCACTCCCTGTACCTCCTTGCTCTCTTTGCCCATTATAATAGCCACACTTTTGAGTGGGCACAGGGAGCTCTGGCCAGGGGAAGAAGGATTCTGCAAGTTGGATTTAGGTGAAGAAGGGAACTGTGGTATAGGTTACAGTAATACACACAGGAAGTGTTGCAAAAATGGGCAAGGTCACCACTGGGAACGTTTCCCCTATTGGTTATGTTTTAGACCTGGCACGCTTGGTGTGGTTTCCCCACATGTTTTGCATTCAGGCCTCCTGTTTTTACTGTTTTTGCTGGATTTAGGAATCAGGGCACTTTACCACTGCTAATCAGTGCTAACATGTATGTGCTCTATACTTAAAACAAGGCAACATTGCCTTATCTACAATTGACATACTTGATTTACTTGTAAGTCTCTAGTAAAGGGCCCTACATGTGCCCAGGGCCTGTATATTAAGTGCTACTAGTGGGCAAGCAGCTCTGATTGTGCCACCCACTTAAGTAAACTTTTGAACATGTCTCAGGCTTGCCACTGCAGGGCCTGTGTGTCCAGTTTTAAAATGCAATGTCGACATAGCAAGGCCCAAATCGCCTTTCCATTATATAGTAGTCACCTCTCAGGTAGGCCTTGAACAGACTTTTACGTTTTACCAGTCCTGGTAGTGAAATACTCTCAAATTAATTTTCACTACTACAAGCCCTATTGCTCCCATAGGATAGGATTGGGATTGTGTTAGAGATGGCTTTTCCAGCAGGTTTATCTCCAGACATTTTGCTTTTTGTCCTACCTACTATTTTTTACCCTGTTTTGGTTGGTTTTATGACTCTGGTCACTTTACCACTGCTGATCAGTGCTAAAGTGCATATTCTCCCTGTATAAATTGTTGTCATGGATTAGTGTTTCCATAATTACCTTATCTGATTTACTACTAAGTCCCTAGTACAGTGCACTGTGTGTGCCCAGGGCTTGATAATCAAATGCTGCTAGTGGGGTTGCAGCACTGATTGTGCCACCTACACAAGCAGCCATGCAAAAGGTTCTCAGATCTGCTGTTGCAGTGTGTGTGCAGCCTAGGACTGCCACGTCGACCTGGCAGGTGCACCCACTTGCCGCGCCCTAACTTCCTTTTTCTTACATGTGAGTCACCCCTAAGGTACGTCCAAAATACCCCTGTGGGCAGGATGCAGTGTATGTGAAAGGTAGGACATACCCTGATGTGTGTGGCATGTCCTGATAGTGAAATACTCCCAGTTTCGTTTTTCACTATTGAAAGGCTATCTGTCTATAGGCTCAAATGAGAAATTTACTTATAACATCTTATAAATAGACACGTTAGGAAGGTAATGTTTAGTATGCCAGAGCTCAGAATATAAAGATGCACATTTTAGTAAGGATGATTTTTACATTCTGTGTTTGAAAATACCACTTTTAGAAAGTGGGTATTTTCTTGATTAGCCATCCAGTTTGCCTCTGCTGGGTTTGTGTATTTACTGTCTGGCTTTGGAGTGATAGGGGCTGGGGATGTGCATTTTGTTCAGGCAACCACTTGGAGGGTTGAGGTGTGTCCTGCCTTTCCAGGGGGAGTCAGGGCTGGGCTGAATAGGCCTGAGCTGCATTCAGAGTAGGGGGATGAGATTTCTTTCACACCTGATTGGGCCTGGTCTGCTTTGGACATTGCTTTCTCCACCTCCTGCTGGGCAGCTGCACCAGATAGGACAGAACTGGTTTTGGCTGGGCAAAGAGCTTCTCTGCCACAGAGAACAAAGGATTTTGTAGTATAAAAATTGGGGCCCAGACCCTCTGAATTTTAGATCACTTTTGGAATTCAAGAGGACCTTCCGCTAAGGAGAAGAGCTGGGAGAAGCTGGAGGAGAAGCACTGCCCCTTTGCTGTGTGCTGTGTGAGGCTGGCCTGCAGTAGCTGTTTCTGCCAAAGAGAGAAACTGTGTGTGAATCCTGCTTGAAAACGTATCTGCAAGGGCCTGAGGTAGAGCTTGCCCCCTATTCAAGAAGTCTCAGGAAAGAGCAAAGACTTCACCATCCTTCTGAGCACCGTTTCTGGAACCGTAGGTTTCAGTAGCAACAGAAGGAAAGAGAAGGAAAGAGCAGCCAACTCTGTTGCCGAGTCCGTCGCAGTTTCCGTGTCCTGAATGCATCGCAGGCGGCACCGCTGCACTTTGCACCGCATCCTTGGTCACACAGATGCCGCTGTGCGACCGTCACCGAGCCGATGCTTGCACTGCGTCCTGTGGGCACCGCACTCCGCACCACCTCGCGGTACTCTGTCCGGACGTCACTGACAACGTCACTGCCTTACCATCGCAGCACCGTGACCTGCCAGCACCACATCGAGCACCCCCTCACTCTGCATCATAAGCCTTAATCTCACCCACGCTGCAGGATGACCGTCACCAAGCTGGTACCTGCACTGTGCCGTGAGGGCACCGCACGCTGCACCACTTTCACTTCACATCCCAACCGAGACGGTTGCCCAGACCGACTCGTACCAACGGGATCGGCCACATCAAGAAAGGTAATTTCTACGAGTCTGTTGATGCTTTAGCTGGCCCATATCAACGTGGTTGGCTGGAACTGCTAAAGTCTGTCATTTTCAGCATTGTGGTAGCCCTGGACAGAGTTACCGACTCGGTAGAACTGTGTTTTTCAGCTATTCTTGCAAATTGAAGGGTATCTTGTAAAAGTAACTATTTTAACAGTTTTTATATGTTGGATTTGTGTTGTATTTGGCCTTGTTGGTTTAGATAAAGTATTGCTTATTTTTCTAAACTGGTGTGGTGTCCGTTTGTAGTGTTTTCATTGTGTTACTGTATGCATGCACAAATACTTTATACACTGCCTCTGAGATAAGCCTGTCTGCTCGTGTCAAGCTACCATGGGGGTGAGCAGGGGTTATCTTAGTAGGAAGAAGGTTCCCTATTTGGACAAAGGTGCAAACCATTGCCAACTAGAGACCATCCATTTCTAACAGATTGCCATATTACATTTTAGAAGTAGAATTTGCAATTTGGAAAAGATGGGACCCTATATTTGATGTCTCTGAATACATGTCGGGGTGGGTGACAGCTGGCTTTATGCATTCCCTCTAGAACGCCACTTACAAAGGGAGCTTAGGTGTGACTGATGGGCCAGCCACATCCTTATGGCCCATTCTGGGGAGGATGGAAGGGAGGAAGCTGACACACCTGAAAGGGTTTTATTGTGGTGTTTTAACTGTGTTACTCTTTGATGGGTTAAGCTTGACTGCTCTGTGCCACGCTATCAAAGGGTAAGCACAGGTTACCTTATGGTGTGTTTGTGACCTACCCTTACCAGGATTGTAGTTCCTGCTTGGATAGGGTGTATACCTCTGCTAACCGGAACCCCGATTTCTAAGAGTTCGGGAACAGATAGAACTCCCTCCTCCTCACCCACAGGCTGGCAACACCAATAACCCTCTCAGAACACCCTAAGACCTGTTAAGACTCGGAAAAAGGACTGCCCTGCTGTCTAAAGAGCCTGAAGGTAAACTGGATCTGCTTGCCATGAACCCAGGACCCAGTTGAAGGGCCTGGTGGATTATATCCTGTTCGAGCTACAGAGACTCAGACTTCAAGAAGCCTTTCTTGCAACTGCTCAACCGACCAATGCCAACAGGGCCTGCTGTAGACTCTGCTACTGACTTCAGCTGGAGTGAGTTCTGATCTCCAAGTGTAGTCCCCCATGTCCTGGACTCTTGGGAGTTGTCAAAGTGAACTCCTCCTAAAGGTTCCTGAGACCTGGAACTTACACACTTTTTGCCAACATTTTGCTCTGAGAACTGACAGGAGACTAGGGTGAACCTGCCAAGCTGACCTGAGGAAGAAGCTTTGACACTGGACCAAAGATTCATGCTGCTACCGCTTGGAGCCTTTCTGCAGAAGTAAACCCATTCCAGCGGGACATCGCAGAGTGGGTATCTAGCCTCATGGAGCCCTGCATGGCTACAGCGTACACCCTTGCTCCAATGTTGAAATGCGAGCTCCAGTGACAAAGCCAGATGGTAGAAATTCAAACCAGGGCGTAAGCGCCAAAAGTATCCGGGTGACGAGGCACCTTCTCTGGATGCGAAATTCAAATTTCTCCTGCTCTAAGCTTTCCTACCGAAAGTCAGCAGTTTCACCAAGTCCTCATCCAGTGACTATCTGACAACGGGGAGTCCTCTTAAGTAACAGCCTTCTGCCTTGCTGAGGATTTGTGACTTCCATTTTTGATAAATCTTCCCACCAGGACGAACCTAGTCCCATTATCCGCCCTGCACTACATTGCTGTGGGCCATAGCTTTTGACTTTTCCCTGGTCAAGCACAACAAGATAACTGTAGTTGGCTCTTTGGAGCGATTTTTAATTCAAATTAAAAAAAAACGACCTCCATTTCTACTGATTGGATTTCTAATCTTTTGGTTTCAATTAAAATGTTTTACAATATTCAACATTTTTCTAAATTAGTTTGAGATTTTTTTTGCATTGAATTTTCACTTTATTGCTGTTTGAATGTTGAACACATAATTTACACAGTGCCTGTAAGTCAAACCTCACTGCCTTTGAGCCAAGTTATCAGCCGGTTAAGCATAGATTTATTCAGTGACTTTAGTAGTTCATCTTGACAAAGATTGTGATTATTATTTGGTGCTGATTCTCATCCACCTCAAATAATATTCCAATTTTTTATACCCATCTTGCATGTCCATTACAGTTTGGAGAGACAGTCCCATTAGGAAGGTAGTGGGTGCACTCATCCTGCCCACAGATTTTGGTTGCAACGTCGGAAGATGTAGTTGCCAAGAGGTATGCACTAATCGGTTCTTGTAAAAAAATTGAAAAGTCTAACAAGACTTCAGAAATCTAGTTGGCTATTTTGGCAGCCACAACTTTAAAAGAGACCATGCTGTGAAAATACCCACTTATTATTCTGGTGGTTTCTAGTTTTGTAAGATTGAGTGGTTGCTGTTCCCTGCCACCTCTCATTCAGTTTGTTGGTTTTCCGTAACTCAACAAACCCGGTACGAGGAGTCTTGTTTACATGTTAAGCTGAAAAGAAATAGAGTCACTCAGCCAACAGTGATCCACATTTGAGTTCTAAAGTATGCAAAGATGAGTGTCAAGTTCGTAGTATGCTCCATGCACTCTTCTCACCAGGCATTGCTGGTAAATTAGATGGTAGTAGCAATGAAGAATACAGATGGGTTAATACAACTCAATGAGTGTTGGGTAAAGAAGAGCAGGATGGGTTTCAAAATCCATAGATCGAAGATTTATCAGACAGGGACAGAGCATTAGGTAATTTTACAGGATAGTAGGTGATGCCCCAGGAGTCAGGTGGTGGTGAATAGGGAACTCCGATAGATTTACAAAATCTGTGCAAGGAGTCTCCTTGTGCACAGAGATAGAACCCCCTGACCATTTCTTAATTTAGTGAGGTTAGGCTGGAGTGATAAAGCGTGTCTTGGGCTATAGGGAGTATGCTAGCCATTCTATCAGGATTGTTGAGGGATCAAAGTAGTGGCAATGGAATGATTGACATAATTAAGCTGGGCAATGGAATCTTAACTCCTACAGAAAGCACACAAGGGATGCCCTGTAAGTATTTCTGGCTGCTGCACCCATTTCTGTTGGATATATTGGATCCTTCACTTTTGAATGGAGTGTGGTCTTCTGGTTTGCCTGGTGCTTCTAGATGGGCACTGGGCATGGGCTACATTTATGCTTGGCTGTGACTGTTGTGTTCCTTGTTTCAAGTTATCAACTGTTTCTCTGCCTACTTGCCTTGCATTCTAGAGGTCCTGGGCCTGCATTACCTTGCAGTGCTTTGGTGTTGGTAGGCATACGTTAGTACATGGCATGGCATGTCATGTATGTATTTCATCTTCTGGCCTTGCCTACTTCAATAACATACAGGGTCTTGTCAATTGTGTAGGGGTTACGTCCACTAGGGCCTTTCTTGGACCTCTATAAACCGCAACATGCATTTTCCTTTGGATTCAGTGTTCCACTTCTGTGTACAACAGACTGATCAACTGCCTTGTTGGTGACTGCTGTCCCTTCCTCTTCGATTTGACTTCAGTAACTTGCATGCCCTTTTTCCCTGTTTTGGATGCGGCAGGGTGCCTGTTTGTGATTTTGTCTGGGGTAACAATAGACCAGTATAAAACGCATTGTGAATGTGCAAGTGTGGTAGTTGACAGCTCCTCGCCATCATCAAGCCATAGATGGCCTATCCTGCCAGCACCTATGGCCATTTGTTTCACTGTATGGGAGCAATACATAAAGACCAAGTGTCAGTGATAGTCACGTGACGCAGTAAACAGGCCCCAAATGGTTGGAGTAAGAAAATTACAACTTTCTAAAAGTGGTATTGTCATAACTGAGTTTTAATCCAACATTACCTTTAAAAAGGGCTTTAAATTACAATTCTTTTAACACAAAACTCAACATGTCTACCTGCTCTCAATTGAAAATTACCACTTATTAAATGCAATATTCTATCCCAATATTATACTATGGGAAAGGAAGACTTGACATAAGTGAAAAATATATTTACGAGTTTTCCACTATCTGGTCAGATAAAAGTTATAAGTACATGTCCAACATTTTACATACACTGTCCCCCACCCTCTGGGCTTTTTAGGGCCAACGCTAGGGGTGACGCATATGTTTTAAAAAGAAAGGTTTGGGCCTGGCAAAATGTTTTTTTTGGCAGGTCCAAATGGCAGTTTAAAACTGCACACAGGCTGCAATGGCAGGATTGAGACATGTTTAGATGGCTACTTTAGTTGGTTAAATGAGTGCTCCAGGCCTCCTAGTAGCATTTGATTTAAAGGTCCTGGGTACATATAGTACTACTTTACTAGGGTCTTACAAGTAAAATTAAATGTGCCAATTGGGTCTAAGCAAATATTACAGTTTTTAAAGGAGATAGCCCAAGCCCTTTAGCATCTGTAAAGTGTGAAGTATCCTAAAGTCAGCAAAAACGGGATACTGAAAGGTGAAATGTTAGGGGAAAATCATGCCAAGGATATCAGGTCCAACATTAAGTCAGTGTATGTTCCTTTAAAATGAAATCATTATGTAACAGACACAAAAATGTACTTTGCAAATTAGAAATATGTTCAGAATAGATGATGAAAAAACTAAATTGAACACCCTCTGAAGCAACTTGCAAACTATAAAAGTGCATGCTATAAACCAGTCACAGTAATCAAATGACTGCCTTAGTGCAGAGCATACCAGACTGCATAGGTCTATGGCACCTTTAACTGTTTGCACGACAGCAGATCAACACTCCAAAAACCACAGTACCTTCATATATACTGTAGGAAGCTTGCTTTGTATATTCTATACCAAATTAAGGTATAGTGTGCACAGAGTCCAGTGGAACCCCAAAGGTAGGCTGAGGTAAAAATAGATAACACGTTACTCTCTATTTGTGGGCGAGCAGTAAGGCTTTATCAGAGGGTAGTGCTAAGCATTTCTTGTACACACTCAGGCAGGAAATGATGTCACACACTCAAAGACTTCACTCGGACCAATTTGTTTGCATAAAAATATTTTAAAGTTATATTTATTGTCTAGAACCAAGAAGGGCCTGGCACAGGTAAGTATGGAAATACTTTGCAAGCATATGCAGTTTTAAATACAGTTTGAATGCAAGGAAGAGATTACTAAAAGGATTACTTTGTTTTATCAAGCAGTCAGAATTACTTTACATGTATTTATCTTACCGAGCCCGGTATCTCTAGATACTCAGCTGGTGCATTTCCCGAGAGAAGGAGTAAGGAGTTAATGCGTTCAGTAAGTTCAGTTCAGGTTTTTAATATTACTCACAAGCCACACTCAGTCCTGAGGAGACAGAACCGGAATTACTGGTCCGTGAGTAGATTCAATCTGATGAGCACTCGAATCGCACCCCACAAGCGGTGCAGAGGTGGCCAGGTGCAAAGCGCAAAGATGAAGTAAGCCAAAGGGCTAAGCACGGTCGGGTGATTGTGGACTGTGGCAAACAGGCCATCAGATTGGGAAACAAAAGCTCCTGAGGTCTAGGTCAGCACGGTAAGGCCCCAACGGCCAACACAAGAACTACACCACCAGCGCAGGTATAGGATGCGGTCTTGCCTGAGGCTGCAGATTAGGTCGAGGATCCCTCGGAGTCGGTCAGCGGCTGTTCAGGAGAATGGGGTCTTTGGGAATCGTCGCTTTGTGAGCGCAGGGGTTTGGGGACGAAGTCGGTTGGACGGTCACGGTTAGTTTTTCTGGAGTGCTTCGGTTAGGGATTCAGTCAGGGTGTCACCTTCATTTGCGGTTGAGGGACCTTTTAGTTCTTGGCTCCTGGTTTGGTCTTGGAGCTAGGAGAAGTCCAGGGGACCCTGGGATCCAGGCTAGGATTATCAGGAGGACCTACTGAGGTTGTTGGGTCACTCCGGCTCAGGCGCTAGGAGCAGAGTGTTGGGGACTCACAGAAACGGCCGGAGTCAGATCTGGTTGTGTTGGCGGAAGTCCAGTGCTCATGGGAGACAGAGTCTATTTGTTTTCGAAGGCAGTGCGGGTTCTCCAGGTTTTTTAGGAGTTCTGGCTGCAGTACACACTGAGGTTTCGCAGGAGGATTCTGAAGTCAGGACAGGCCAGTAGGGCTCAGGCCAAGTCAGTGGGTGTCCTCTTCCTTTCACTGTGCAGCTGTTCAGTCTTTCTTCTTTTCGGCTCTGATATGAGGAGGCAAGCTTCAGGGTGACAATGCATTATAATATGGAGGCACTTGAGAGGGATCTGACAGCAACTCAGAACCAGCAATACTATCTTAGTGGTTTGCATGCCCTGCTAAGGCATTTACATTTTCATAAGCCTAGCAGCTTCTAGGGTTCTTCCTTTCCACCATGGGCTCCCCTTTGACATGGCTGCAGGCATCTGAATAATTGATTCTCTTTTTTGGTGTGAACAGTGAATTGCTTGCCTCAGTGGAAGTCTCCTTATTTAGTTGCACCTGCCTCTTCCTGGTGCGCATTTACTGCTTACCTGACTATGAAGCATGTCAAGGACAATGTGAGCCTTCAGCTGTTCCTCATCAAATGACTCTCCTTTCTGAGGCTGAAATGAAACTGATGTCTGCTTCTTTTATCCATACGTGATGCTGGCTTTCAGGATGTCTAGCAAAGGAGAGTGTGCAGAGGGAATGCTTGGGCAGTCCTGTTTGACAGTATCATCGGGCCCGACTCGAAGACTCTCACAAGGAGACAGGCAGTGCCTCCCTCCTGGGGAGGGGATGGCAGGAAGAGGGTAAACAACAAAATAGTGTGGCAGTGCTGCTGATCCATGTTCATACAGGGTTGCCCAAAAAATTGTCTACAAGGCGGTGAGTTACATTTCCCAGTAATGGTTTCGCAGTCTTGGCTGGCGCATGCAGCCATCAGTGTACCCAATGCAGGTGCCTACCATGAGCTGCAGATACTTTTAAACATATTTCTATCCCCATTGGGATATATTTGAAGGGATTGATGCTATTTTGCTCTAATGGCACATTCTATCTACCAGTAGTGGTCTTGTGAGGACTGCTGGCAGCCCTCAATTTAAGGTGGATGTTTCATGGCAGTTCTTGTACACCACCTAATCTTCTACTACCACTTTCCTCTCGGAAGACGACTGAATGAGTCCTCCTGCCCAGCCCTGGTATTTATCCTGAGCGGAGGTGTTGCTGACAGCAGCACACCACAATTCTCAGGCAGACCACTGTCCATGCCTGATGATCCCTGGAACTAACACACATGTCAAAAGCCTGCGGTTTCTACTCCTAGGGCACCCACAGCAGAACCAGCCCCATATACATCCAAAGGAATCTCCTTCCGTCGGATTCCCAAGGTGATCCACCTTTTGCTGTCCCTGAGAGAAAGCAGGGAGAAAATGGTACCATCTATTGTGATAGAATCCAACAGAGTTTAACTACTTCCAATGAAAAGTGGTTCTTCACACCCAAAACGGGTGCATACATCATGCAATTGGTACTCCACGGTCCTTCTCTTTCACAACTGTTCTCTCTGCAGGGCTTTTAAAATGTTTGTTGAGAGTTTTAAAGAGTAGGAGTGCTAGCCAATCAAAATAAGCTACATAATCGTTTATGTCTAACTGGCACTCCCATGGATCAGGCCGCTCACTGTTCAACCCCCTACAAGGCATTCTTGGTAGCAATAACATTGTGACATAACGGTGAGCCAAGTTCCACACATTCTACTTTCTTCCCTTCAAAGAAGCTCCCTGCATTGACTGAAGCCAGAGATCCGGCTGCCCTCGCTTTGTTCCCTATAGGAGTATTCTTCCATTGCTCATGAGGAAGGAGTAGCTAATTAGCGTATGGAAATTTCAATCCCCCATGTATCTCTACCAAGAAGATAATAATCTCCTAGGATATGCGTATTGTTACAGGGGAGTTTTGAACTTTCAGCTGATGAAAATAGTAATTAGATGACCTAGATAGGGATAGTGTAAACCTAGGGCAGCATACCAGTGTCATGGATCAAGTTTTCAAGGGACATTTCTCACGGTTGAGTTGAGAATGAATTTGTGTACCACAGTACCATGAGAGTACATGGTACCATGACAGTGCAGATTGCCACAGTGAGTTTTGGATCATCATAAAACATACTCTTTCATAGATAATTATATAAGTAATGAAGCAGGCAGCATGGCACATGCATTGATGAGGACATACAATAATTGGCCTGAGGTCGTTGTTAGTGAGGATTTTATGTCTCATAATGTCTGTGATCTCTGATATCAAGTAGGGTGGAGCATCAGAATGTGGTAATGATTTTTTCAGAACTGTATTGGGACTCCTAAGACGGTGAGGTAATCTCGAAAGTTGAAGAACATGGACTTCAGACTAACACAATTTTGGCACGAAGACCACCGACCAAGAAAAGTACACATTGCATCGCTCAAACACTCTTGCATGGATAAGCTCTGCTAATCCACAAAAAGAACAGTCAAGAGACGTTTGGGTGTTCTGAAAATAGATGTTTTTGAGTTGCTAAAACACTTCTCATGTGACTATATTGAATGTATTGTTGCTAGTCACAGACTGATTTATATAAAAATAACAAAGGCTTCATAAGTCAATACGATATTTTTTTGCATTAGCTACATTAAGCAAAGTGAGCTGCTACGTTAAATCAAAAGTAAAGGGAAAATAAAATAATGGCTACTCACACACATACATTTAACAGCCATATATAACACAAAGACTGCCCCTGTATTATAAAAATCTGGGCAATATGATCAGAAATGGGTTATGGGCTGCAGGAGAGAGAAACAAATAGCGAGACATGGTGTAATAGGTAATAGACCACTCTTATTGATTGCACAACATTGACATCTGCAGGCAAAAAAATACATTAGTTAGTCAACAGCAACACTTTACACACTGTTTTCAGAGGGGAAATTCTCCTATGAGAAGCTGAACTCTGAAGAGAGTCCTGTTTTCAATGCTGTGCACCAGCTCTTAAAGCATACAAATGATAAACTCCTACTCATTGATCAAATATATAGTTCACTTTTCTGTGTTTGCCATTCAAATGCCTTTTCTGTTGTAGGACCCTCATTGCGAAGTGATCTGAACCTTTCCAGGTGTATAGAATCTAATCTTAGCTTTTCGGAGAACAAAGGCTTTATTTAGAGGTGAGCGGTCATGGATAACCTTCTCATCTTTAGAAGAAATTCTAGGTTTGATGAATAATTCTCAAGTGGAATTTCCTCAACCACACCACAGTATGTGAAAAAGAAGTACTATGCAGTATCCACTTGAAACACTTCTGTCTCAAAGGTAGAGTGTGCATTACCAGCCAACTATAAAAAAGTCCTTTATTCTTCGGCACATGTTTTCTTGGATCTTATAATAGAGAATGACAGATACACACAGTAGGGTAAATATGTTGATCCTTGGTAAAATGATGGTAGCACGTGCACATCTATTTTGCTAAATGCTCAGAATCTTAGCCACCGTAGCACTCAAAAGCTGTCTAAGGTGGTGAACGGCCCAGGCGTAGGAAGATAGACACCCCAATGACTGAAAATATCACATTCTTTTCGAACAAAAACTCATCCAACAAGACCAATAATTTAGTTTTGTTCTGAAGAGCCAGCAAGCCAAACAAACTTCAGGAAGATCCCTTTTGCAATAATTAATTATTAGTTGCAAATATTATTGAGCTCATTGACACAGGTTTTGTTTCTATTACAAAAGATCTGCCTTCATACTCGCAAGATAAAATCAATACCCAGACGCATTTACATGTACTGTGGCTACAAAAATATAAACTGATAGAAATTAATGTTATAGGTAGAAACACTTCTAATCCCCATGATTTGTGATAAAAAGTATGCGAGTATTTCCTGATAGAGACTGGTACCAAATGAGGAACACACATGCACTTCTGAAAAGGTACAGCAGTACCTTTCGTACAGTGACACATAAGAATAAATGATTGCATAAACATGAACGAAATTTCATAGAACATTAAATATTACTCTAGAAAAGCGGCAACTGTCCTAGGTTTCCAGGAGAATACCTTTGTAAATTCCTAAAATTTTAATACCTTCACCCATGTGATGGAATATACATGAAGCTACGAATTATATGCATAATCAATGAAATGTGTGGAAATATCAGAGGATACTGGCTTAGATTTACATGATAGTCAAGTGAACCCACTTAAATCATGCACCATAAACTCAGTAGACTTGCACAGTAGCATACATTTAAATGAATGGCAGCATCAGTCCATACCTTCCATGAGTCTGAACAAACAACCAAAAGAAGTCGCTCTGTATATTTACAAAAACGCACAGCATGGCAGTTTTTAAGGTCCAACGATTTAGATTCCGTTTCATAAACAATCTGCTTTTCCTAAGAAAAGAAAACAGTATCTTAGCATTTAGACATAACTTATACATACAAATACATATGTAAACAAAGTGATCATCACTCATACCATGTGTTATTGATGCATTTTAGATATTAAAATATCTAATAAAAAGAAGCTATAAATCAGATTTTATATTAAAGAATAATGGTCATGATAAATCCTCTTTAATGGTAAGTTGGGTTTACCATTACTATTTTAGAAAGCCACTTATAGAAAGTGGACATTTATCTGCTCTTACTGCTCTATGTGCCTTGCATCCTGTCTCCAATACATATCTGGGCTGAGTGACTGCTACACTTTGTGCATTCCCTGTAGACAGCCACAAACACTGGAAGGGTGGGTGTGACAGAGGCCAAAAAAATGACCTATGGAGCTACAAACATTGGCCTCGTGAGATGGGCCCCATCCCCCTGCCGGTCGAATCTGTCCGAAATTTAGGATTCACTATTGATAACACCCTGACCATGCAACACCAGGCCAACAAGATCTCAGCCATCTGCTTCACAATTTTACGCTGGCTTAAGAAAATCATCTGGATGCTGCCCGCTGATACCAAAAGAACCGTTATCCATGCCCTGATCACGTCCCGGCTGGACTATGGCAACGTTCTCTACTTAGGGACAAACAAAGCAGTGACCACCTGCTCGACACCACAGCCCCAGACGTCGCCTTCCTCACTGAAACCTGGATGAACGCCTCCTCAGCGCCCGACATCGCCATCGCCATCCCTGACGGCTACAAGATCATCCGGAGGGACCGCATCAACCAGATTGGAGGAGGCATCGCCATCATCCACAGGAACACCATCCGCATCACGACCAACACCGACGACACCCTCGCACCCGCCGAGCACGTGCACTTCCAGATCCACATCAACCCCAAGACCACCCTCAGGGGCACCCTCATCTACAGACCCCCGGGACCACGCACACAATTCAGCGAGGACATCCCCGACTTCATCAGCCCACACGCCCTCCCCTCCGCTGACTACATACTCCTCGGGGACCTCAACTTCCACCTGGAGAACAACACGACCGCAACACCACCACCCTGCTGGACAACCTCGCTAACCTCGGACTCAAGCAGCTGGTGACCACCCCCACCCACTACGCCGGACACACACTCGACCCCGTCTTCTCATCCAGCAAGGACATCGCCTTCAGCCACTCAACTGGACTCCACTGGACGGACCACAGCTGCGTCCACTTCAGCTTCAGAAGGACCACGATCCACCAACACCAGCAACAGGTTGCATGCAGAAGCTGGAACAAGATCACAGCCGACCAGCTTGCGACTTCCCTGAGCAAGAACCCACCCACCAGCGCAACGAACCCCAGCCAAGCGGCCACCAACCTCACGAAGTTAGCGAGGATCCCGCCTAACAGACCCGGCAGCAAGAAAGCCCCATGGTTCACGGACGAACTCAAGAGCTCCAAGAAGAACTGCAGAGCCCTCGAGAAAGCCTGGCGCAGAGACCCAACACCAGACAACATGACTGCCCTCAAGCTCGCCACCCGAAAACACCACCAACTGATCCACGCTACCAAGAAGACTGCAGTCAAGGAACGACTGGACAACAACGCACACAACAGCAAGGAACTCTTCAACATCGTTAAAGAGCTCTCCAACCCCAACGCCGGAAACAACGACATCATCCCTTTGCAAGACCTCTGCAACTCCCTCGCCTCCTACTTCCACAACAAGATCGCGGACATACACAACAGCTTCAGCACTCAACCGACGCACGCCACGACTGAACCACCGCCCACCACCACCCTCCGCGCCTGGACCCCGATCAGCACCGAAGACACCGTCCGCACGATGAACTCCATCCACTCCAGATCTCCGACGGAACCCTGCCCCCACCACGTCTTCAACAAGGCCGACGCAGTCATCGCACCCCACCTGCGGGACATCATCAACCACTCCTTCGACACCGCTACCTTCCCTGAGAGCTGGAAGCATGCCCAACTCAGCGGTCTACTAAAGAAGCCATCAGCCGACCCCACCGACCTCAAGAACTTCCGCCCCATCTCGCTGCTCCCGTTTCCTGCAAAAGTCATCGAGAAGACCGTCAACAAGCAGCTGGCCGCCTTCCTCAAGATGAACGGATCCCTCGACCTCTTGCAGTCTGGCTTCCGGGCCAACCACAGCACCGAGACCACCCTGATCGCAGCAACCGATGACATTTGAGCCCTACTCGACAACGGAGAAACAGCAGCCCTCATCCTCCTAGACCTCTCCGCGGCCTTCGACACTGTCTGCCACCGTACCCTAGTGCAGCGCCTCAGCAACGTCGGAATCCAGGAGAAGGCACTGGAGTGGATCATCTCCTTCCTCGCCGGAAGGAAACAGAGAGTCCGCCTCCCCCTGTTCAGATCAGAAGCCACCGAAGTCATCTGCGGCGTTCCTCAAGGCTCCTCGCTCAGCCCAACCCTCTTCAACGTCTACATGAGCCCCCTCGCAGCCATCGCACGCCAGCACAACCTCAACATCATCTCCTACGCCAACGACACCCAGCTGATCCTCTCCCTCACGAACGACCCCGCCACCACCAAAGCCAACCTACATGAAGGGATGTAAGAGGTAGCCGAATGGATGAAGAACAGCCGCCTGCAACTGAACTCGTACAAGACGGAAGTCCTCATCCTGGGATCCTCACCCTCCGCCTGGGATGACTCCTGGTGGCCCCCCGCCCTGGGCACCACCCCCAAGCCAACGGACCACGCACGCAACCTGGGCTTCATCCTGGACTCCTCCCTCTCTATGAACAGACAAGTCAACGCCGTCTCCTCGTCGTGCTTCAACATCCTGCGCATGCTACGTAAGATCTTCCGGTGGATCCCCACTGAGACCAGGAAGACGGTCACCCAGACCCTCGTCACCAGCCGTCTGGACTACGGCAACTTCCACTACGTCGGAACCACCGCCAAACTCCAGAAGAAACTCCAGCGGATCCAGAACGCCTCAGCACGTCTCATCCTGGACATCCCCCGTCGCAACCACATCTCCGGACACCTGAGAGACCTGCACTGGCTCCCGGTCAACAAGAGAATCACCTTCCGTCTCCTCACCCACGCACACAAAGCTCTACACAACCAAGGCCCAGGATACCTCAACAGCTGCCTCAACTTCTACGCTCCCAAACGCCAGCTTCGATCGACCGGCCACGCCCTCGCCGCCGTCCCCCGCATCCAAAGAGCCACCACAGGGTGAAGGTCCTTCTCCTACCTCGCCGCCAAGATTTGGAACTCCCTCCCGACCCACCTCCGCCTGACCCAGGACCACCTCGCCTTCAGGAAGCAGCTCAAGACCTGGCTGTTCGAGCAGTAGCGGACCCCCCTCCCCTAGCGCCTTGAGACCCTCCGGGTGAGTAGTGCGCTATATAAATGCTTTGATTGATTGATTGACCAGACGTCTTCAACTGGTCCAGAATGCTGCGGCCAGAATGTTGAATAACATCCCCAGATCCAGTCACATCTCTGGTTCCCTTCGCGATCTTCATTGGCTCAGTGTCGAGTCGTATCAAATTTAAGACCCTGAGCTACATGTTTAAAGTCAAAGCAGGCACAGCTCCTCAGTACCTTTACGCCCTTGTTAATCCCTACAATCCTCCGCGTAAACTCAGTTCATCTTCTATGGAGTATTTCTGTGTACCGAGAATTAGACTCACCAGAATGGGTGGCCGGTCCTTCGCCTTCCTGGGCACAAAACTGTGGAACTCATTGCCTCTGCATGTGCGGACGGAAACCAACTATGCCCGATTTCGTAAAAACACTAAGACCTGGCTTTTTAACCAGTAATCAGCACTTATCACCTGTCCATTCCAACTATGTGACGGTTGACATTTATAACATCCTACCTGTCCAGCACCGGGAAACCCTTTTTGGGTAGCTGTCGCGCTCTACAAGATAAAAAAAAATAATAATAACAATCTGCATTCTGATAGCTCTTACTGGGCAGGGTGAGGGAGCCAACACTGATTAGGCAGTGTCCTGTGTCCCACACAAAGAGCTGACTACCCCCCACAGATTGCCTGGCAGACAAGGATGGGATGAAAGGGGGCTTGTGCACTTCAAAGAGCTGCTTTGAAGTCATCCCTCCCTCAAAGGTGCCTTTGGGTATAAGTATTGGGGCTTTGACCCTACCAACACAGTATGCTACTGCACCTGTGAAGAACTCTAGGAGTAGGGACTGCTGTGCTACAAGGATTGCCACTCTGCTTGTCTGACTGTTCTAAGGAACTGCTTCACTGCTATGCTGAACTACCATGCTTATCTCTGCCCTGCTGATGATAAGGAATGGGCCCATCTCACTTGAACCCAGAGTGACAAGGACTTGCTGGTTTGCCTCCTGTTTTCTGAAGTCTCAGGGTCATAAAAGACTTCTTGCAACTCTGCTGGTCTCTGCCTTCCATGAGCCCTACCCTAGCCAGAGGTGCCCTCTAGTCCTTGGCCTCAAAAGTGGGTTCAGAAGCTGTTAAAACAATTATTAATAGATGCCTCATCACCACTGCACCAATTTGAACCAAACAAGTGCCCCTCGATGCCAAAGACAACCCTGCATGGCTCGATGATGGTGCAGGACCTAACTGCAAGGCTCGAAGATGACACAGGGCCAATCCAAGGTCCCGGCTGCAGGGCTTGACTTTCACGCAGCGAACCAACTTGGTGAATTAGATCCAACACATCATAGCCTCGAGGACAACTCTTTCCCATTCAAAATACTTTTTCATCAGGACCTGTTTGAGTCCTGTACCCACCTTGCCATCCACCACGGTGCGCTTGAACTTTGGATTTATCCAGCTCATTCTTGGCCTCAAGTAACCATTTAGCTCTATTAACTTCTAAGCAATTTCTTTGGTTTATTCTTTCTAAATACATAACTCGGGTCTATTTATTGGATTTTTGTTCTTTTTGTCTTGATTTTCTCATTAAATGATTCTCCATTTGCCTAAATCGGTGTGCAGTCTTTTTGTGTTTTTTTCATTGTGTTACTGTGTCTGTTGCACAAATACTTTACACATTGCCTCTTTAGATAAGCCTGACTGCTCTGTGCCAAGCTACCACAGTGTTACATCTGGGGGGCTCTAGTTGGCAGGGGTAGGTACCAATGTCCATATAGGAACCCTTGCTTCTAGTCAGGGTAAAGGGGATACACTCTTTACAATACCAATTTACACAAAGCATATGTACTTTAGCACTGATCAACAGTGGTAAAGTGCCCAGAGTCCTATTGCCAACAACCACGGGTCAGGAAAAACAAAGGAGGAAGAAGCAAAAAGTTTGGGGATCACCCTGCAAAAAGGGCCATTTCCAACACAACCCCCTTCCAGCCTAAATCCAGGGTAGACAAAACGATACCTCACTGGGATTTCCTGCTTAGAGCAAAATAACACGGAAACTGGCCCAAACAGCAGGGCACTATTCCTGTTCTACGCCTTCCTGAACCCAGTTGGGTCAGGGTCAACCAAGCCAACCCATGTGGAACCCTTCTCCTCACCTGTGGACACCATCTGTGCAGCACCTAAACTTTTTTTTAATATCTTTTTTTAACCAATTAACAAAAAGGAAAAAGAAATACATCAGGTGTGTTCGTAATTTCACATGAGACAAGTCAAATATCGCTCATACATAATGGATAAGAACAATATATGATACATGGGATCATGGGGACTCCTGCGCTTCCTCTACTATTCGTTGAGCCGGTGGCATGCAAACCTCACCCCGGTGGCTGTTTCATGCCCCCCAGACCTTTCCCTACTTTTCCGGGCAGCCCCTAGTCACATACACAGACTTCTCTCTAAACATGCACCAATCCGAGTCCTCAGCCCATTTAGAGACCCCGGGGTGATTGGCTGGCACCCCACAGCTGGGTGATATTCCGTTTAGCTATCATATATGCCAGTGTCACCCTTTGCTTACAATACACATTCAAGTCAGTGGGTTCCCACACGTTCAGTATGCACCTCCGGGCTTCTGGTCGTATCTCCTTCCCCAAGGCCTCTCTCATCTCCTTTTGTACCTTAGCCTAGTATTTCTGCATTTCCACGCAATGCCACAGAATATGCATGAAAGTACCTAGCTCTCCATATCTCCTCCGGCACTCTACACTCACCGCCAGCCCCATACGCACCAATTTCGGCCCTGTAATATACGACCTATGCAAGATCTTTAATTGCACCAGGCTGAGTCTCATATGAATCGCTACCACCCTCGCGGAGGAAAGCGCTTCCGTCCAGTCTTCATCCTCTAGCTCTATTCCCTCTTCGCTCCACTGCGTTCTGACAAGTCCCAGTGGGTTTTCCATATGGTTTATAAGCTTTTTATATATTAACGAGATAGTTTTCTCAGGGAGGTGGCCATCTAACACTATCATCAAGAGGAGAGGCCTATGGATGCGTGGCGTCTCTAGATGTGTGTATGTAAGGCGTGCCTAATCTGGATGTATCGATAACGCTTATTATCATGGAGACTGTACTGTTGCCTAAGGGAGTCGAAGGTGTGTACTCTGCCCCCTCCCCAAACATCCTTAATCTGGGAGATTCCAATGAGATCCCATTTATCAATGGCCTTGATTTCCACAAACTCCAAAGTTTCTCTGAGTTCCACAGGGGGGTGGCCAAAGTTAGTTTACCTTCCCAGGCAAGATTCTTATTGGCTGCATGCCACGCGTGGACTGCATGAGCCGTTGGGCCCATCAGCGGGAACTGCCTGGGTCTGGCATAGAGTGCCCTTGTGATACCTCCGCCCAGCGTCTGCTCATGATCCATGGCATATCCTGGGTCTCCAGGGGGACTGTACACGATATGGTTCACCGCTGCCAATTGTGAAGCCCAGAAATACTTTCTTAGGTCCGGCAGGCCAATCCCGCCATCGTACCATTGGAGAGCGAGCTTGGTGAATGCTTTTTGGGGTCTTCTGTCCCAAAGAAGCCTCCTCTGAAGGGCTTCTACCTCTTTAAAATAGGATAAAGGCACCAGGTCTACCGTGTTCTGAAGCACATACAAAAATCGGGGAAGTGCCATCATCTTAAACAGCACCGCTCTGCCCAGCAGGGATAGCGGAAGAGACCTCCACTGCTCCACGTCCCTTCTGAACCGGTCCAATGGAGGACCCAAATTGTTGGCATACCACAGCTTCAGGTCGAGTGTTATGTAGATACCAAGGTACTTAAACCCAGCTGGCTCTATCTGTATCGGGCACGACTGCGGGATTACCGGTGGCTTACCCACAAGAACGAAGAGTACCGATTTCGACCAATTCATGGCAAATCCGGAATACCTGCCAAATATGGCTAGTATATCCTGAAAACAGCTCAAAGACGACCTGGGGTTGGTAAGATAAAGCAGGATATCGTCAGCATACAGTGAAATGTTATCCTCCCACTCTGTCGTCCATCGCAAGCCTCGGACCCATGCCGCCAAGAGCTCCAGTGCAAGAGTGGAAAGAAGCGGGGACAAAGGACACCTCTGTCTCGTACCTCTCCCCAGTGGAAAATCCGCCGACTTACAATTGTTCACAACCACCGTTCCCTCTAGGGCGCGCGCGCGCACCTCCCCTTACATCACTGCGCACCGCCTCGCGTGGAGCGCGCACACAGGCCGTCGCAAGAGAGAGTCGCGCCGCCGGCCGCTTAGAAGAAGCGAGCAGCGGGAACATGACAAGTGTAGGTAAGGAAGCGGGGGGGCTGGTGGCTATGTGGGAGCGCGGGCAGACTGTGGCCTTTTGTTTAAGTATTGCTGTTAATCAGAGCCCCTTCACGGGCTATGATTAACAGCAATACTTAAACAAAAGGCCACAGTCTTCCCCGCGCTTTACTAACAAAAGCATAGTCACTTTCCAAACACAGCACGAACTTTAGCACACGCTGTGTTTGGAAACTGTCTCTACGCTTTTGTTAGTAAAGCGCGGGGCAGACTGTGGCCTTTTGTTTAAGTATTGCTGTTAATCGTAGCAGTGAGGAAAAAATTCAAAAATAAACCAAACAATGCAAATGTTACTACAAACAAAAAAAACTCACAACCACCCCACTCCACCCATCCCAACTTCAATACCCCCTCCCTGCACCCTGCATGTGGCAATAGCCCTTTCCCAACTCGCTTCGTGCCTGTTGCCCAAACTTCCCCCGAATGACTAACTAAAAGTAGTAACGAGGAGGAAACCAATGCCCCCGCCCCTATCACCACCCTCCAAAGGAACATCTAGCACCTTGAACCTATGCACAGCCATGATTAAGTCTACCATGGTAAGGAAAAAACGGTTATTAATTCGCCCCAACAATTCAAATCACCCCTGCGGTGCACACAACCCTACTGCTCCCAGCTTTACTACTCTGATCTCTCCTCCCCTTCTCCAAGTTCTTGTCCCTCGGCCCCAACCGCAGGCCTACTATCGATTCAGTCCGAAGCCACTTCCGGATTATCGAAGAACCAGGCCTTTGCCTCAACCTCCACTTGCAGTTGAGCCGAATACATCATTCCATATCTCAGTCCCTTATCCCGAAGCTTCTTTTTCACTGGGAGGAAACTTTGTCTTAATTTCTGCACTGTCTGAGTGAAGTCCGGAAAAAAGAGAGAGTTGTGTTTTCGTACCACAGTTGGGGCCCTTGCAGGATAGCATCTCGGTCCCAGAAATTAAGTACTCTAACGATCATCGGGCAAGGGGGAGCACCGGGTCTAGGTCCCCCCCAGCCCTCTCAATAGTAAAGAAGTTACTGAGACCCTTCGGCTGCAGATGGTTGAGGATGATACCTTCTATGAACAAGTCCAGCGCAGGACCCTCCGCCCTCTCAGGGATTCCGAGAATACGCACATTATTGTGACAGGCTCTCCCTTCATAAAAGCCGAGCTTTCGGTCCTCGACGTCTCAGGAGGCTTTAAGGGCGCATTCTTCCTGTTGCAGTTCAGCTACATCGTCCACTAAACTAGCTGTTTTGATGTCGAGCGACTTCACCTTCTCACTAGCTTTAATGAGGTCGTCACGTATCAGGTTAACCTCGATCGTAACAGCGTCCAGTTTATTGTCCATGGACTCCATTTCCCCCCCCCCCCCCGAGGGAGGATTAGACCCCATTTATTGCAGCCATGAGATCCATCAGTGTTGGCTCAGTGAGTGTTTGAAGCGCGTCTCCCCCTGATGAGTGGGTCATCCTAGCTTCCACCGGGGATCCTTTAGGGAACGTGTACCGATCTAACTTGTTAGACTGCAAATGTCTCACCCCCTTTGAATTTCTGGTCATGGACTTGTCGGAGTCAAGCTTCGTCACCATCCTTGTGCGCACCACCCACCAGTGGTAGGTTACTGCCTGTGATTAAGCGTCTCAAATCGGGGGTCGATCATTATCTGTCCTGTCTTGACATGTATTGAAGGCCCCTGCACAAGGGGATTCCTCAGCTAGCGAACCCCGCCCCCACAGATGTATGAAAGTACGGGGCTGCCACGTAAATGTCTCACCAACTGCCTGAGTCTCCCTTCGTCCAGAGCGAACGCGCTCTACGAACCGGGGTCGTGGGCCGCCACCCCACCAGAACCACGCTCATAGGCCAAGTACTTGGACAGTACTAAATGGTACCCCTCGCTGCCAGCACCACCGCAGCGCCGCTATGTCACCTGCATCCCATCATCGCCCTCTGTCAACAACCACAGTCAGCAAATAGTCTCGACCGCTGCCTCCCCTGCCATCTCTAAAGTGCACCAGTATTGGCTCACCAGCCCTTCTCTAGGCATTTACTTTTTGCCAGGTGCCGGTCAGTATATCTCTGAGTGATCGCCATTCATTAATGTTCACAGCAAGGTCCCGGTGCTTCCCGTGGCAGCTGGGGGCTCCATGCCCAGACACTCTCTGCAGTCCGCGGTCTCTATGCCACGGGAGCACTACGCCGTCTGTTTTGGACTCCTGGGGATCGATGTCAGTGGCGTGACACGTACGGCGGCTTCTCACCCGAGTGGCGGCGGTGCCGCCCCCCCCACATCTCTGGGCAGCTTCGGAGTTGCCTACGCTGCAAAGATGTGGAGCCAACAGAGTCTTGTCAGTATTGAGGCCACGGTGGGCCAGATGAATTCCACGCCTCGAGGGGGGCCGGACCGGTGACTTCCGGCTCCCCGCCCCGTTATTTCACATGTGGCTGGGGAAAAGACCCACTCTAGGTCCCGGCTTCACAGGCAGTGGGCCGCGATCGGGCAGACGGCAGATCTCGCCGACCCGAAGTCAGATATTGCCGGGGTTTGGTGCGGCGGGCGTTGCTTCCCTTCAGTAAATGGATTCCGGGCTGAAGGTGCAGGATAATGGACAGGATGATGCCGGAGGTGGCTGGGATCTCAGGAGCTGAGAGCTCACGCGTCCATCTTGGCCTCGTGCGTGGCTCCTCCTCCACAGCACCTAACGTGCTCACAGGTGTGTTCCAACAGACAGACAGACAGCAAGCCACAGTGGCCACTAACAGTGGCCAGGGATGAAACACAGGCCTTATGCCTCTCAGGGCTCTCAAACCACTGTGGCGTCAGAGGGTGGGGGGGCAGTAGCCCCAGGTGCTTGGCACCCTTTGTCCATTCTCCCTCCTGTCAGGTCAGGTCTGACATCCTGGCACTGACGTACCAGTCCCGGGCCTGTATCCGGCGCCTGGACAGAAGTCTGGGGTGGGCTTTCCCATACCCAGTCCTCCTCTTCCTTGGGGCTCAGTACCCTCCCACCTAGAGTGGTACCCCCTTCTAGAATAGTCAGGGCACCTGTGGTAGGTGTCCTGCACCATTCACCCACCCGTTCAGGGGTTCTATCCTGCAACTGGGTCAGGGGGAAAACTCCAGACCTGGCCCTCCAACCTAGGGTCTAAATCCTCCAGGTCAGGCAACACCTGAATCTAGCTTCCCCACCTAGGGACCAACGCCTGTGGTTGAACACTTGCCTGGCACACTAGGACTTCTGGGGACTCACACAGTACCCACCTGGCCAACACAACGGTGTGGCCCAGTCCACCTCCAGGGTGTGACTCCTGCCCCCTTCCTAATAAAATTATTCACTATTAAAAACAGACCACTGTCAGTCCTCCTCCTGATGTATACAACCATACTTAAGACAAATGGGGTCATCTAGAGTAAAGTGGAATGCAAGAACCACAATAAATCAGTGGCCCTCCTGCAATGCCAAATAAATTGTTACCCTCCTCATTTAGAGGAGAGTGGGAATGCTTCAATGGCATATTAAAGCTAGGAATGGGAGGTGAACTCCGTTCCATCAGCGGAGTTTGCAGATTTCTGTTAACTCAGCGCTTCACTAAGAGCACAGAGTTCAGCAAAAAAATCAAATTCTACAGCGTGGCAGGGTTTGCTCCCACTACCTACCCGTTTTGGGTAACCTGAACAAGTGCATTGGTGCTGGCGAGCACACTATTACTGAAGGCAGCCTTGACGGGACTCAAGACTCCGCCCTACCGCAGCTCTAGATGCACCATCCATCGCTGAGAGCCATCTGACTTGTATCGATGTAACAAGCGCATCACGTTTGCCACCCATTCCTTTTCATTCCTGTATAAGGCATTTGAACAAACCAGTGCTTAGAGGGCAGCAAAATAAGAGGCTGTTCATGACCCTGGAGGAAGGTAACTGGCAGGAAATCTGCAGCCTTCTGCTTGTTTTTTTACCAGTTTCTTTTTTAAACAAATTTGCACAAGTTGAGGAGGTGGCTGTGGAAGGGGCGGCTAAGGAGGGGATGACAGAAGCTCAAGGGAGGGTGTGGAGGGCTAAAGGACCGGAGGAGTAGAGGAGGGTGTAGAGCCAAGTTGGTGGGGAAGGACTATCTAGTACATGTCTTAGCCCCAAATTATGATTCCGAACTCCTAAAATACCCAGGGAGGCTGCACCCTAATGTGTAGCTGTGAAGGAGGCACACCGAGGGCAGGGGATGTCTGTGAAGGTGCCACACACGCTGTTAGCTGAGCGGGTGCACAAGCTTGACTCACTGCATGGAGGTGAGGATAGTGGGTGATATTGAGACAGTTACCAGTGTCATAGAGGCAGTCAAGCAGTGTTGACATTTGAGACCAGCAATACACTGTTCGTGTACCGGATTAATAGCAGAATGGTGACCACACAGAAGTGCAAGATGATGTAGTAGAGAAACGTGGCAGACTGAGTAGGCACGTGATGCCATTGGCGCACAGGCACCATTTGCCTAGGCTCACTGGTAAAGCTGTGCACACACTAGCAAGTGATGAAGTTAGAGAGGCCAGCACACTAAACGACATGTGGATTGGCCCTAGTTGTGCACTCTCATGTGCACAACCTCAGTTGTAGTTTGGCAGCAAATGGTTGATGTGCACGTACTGAGGTCAGAGAGGTAGGCAACATGAGTGCGCATGTGATTTTTTTTTTGTTTTTGCACGGCTAATCCAAGGAGTGTCCAAGAGCTGAAAAAGATTAAGCAAAAGATCCAGAAGAGAGAGACCAACTTTTACTTCTACTCATACTAAACTCGAATTATTGATGGAACAGCCAGGTTTTCAGCTGGCTTCGGAAGCTCGGTAGTTCTGCTTCTTGTCTTAGAGACAACATGAGCCTGTTCCCCATTCTGCTCACTATCACCTGGAAGGAGCATCCGCCCTTCCTGGCCAAGCAGAATTTAGGCACCCACAGCAGATGTTGCGTCGATGACCTCAGGGTCCTGGCTGGATTATAGGGCAAGATTCTTTTCCTGACATACTGAGCCCCACTGTTATGCAGAGCCTTGAAGGCCAACACAAGTTACTTAAAAGCGACTGTTCCTTACTGATAGCCAGTGAAGTGTTTTCAGATGATTCGTCATGTGGGTTCAATGCCCAACCATGGAAACTGCTCTGGCGGCTGACTTCTGAACAACCTGAAGATGGCTCAGTAAGTACTCAGGGATGCCCAAATAGAGTACATTGGCATAGTCCAGCCTAGACATTAACAAGGCCTAGACCACTGTCTTTCTATGGGCCAATGGTAGGAAATTCCTCATCATTTTTAGCTTCCTAAAACAAATTCCAGCCACGGACTGCACCTGTGTCTTCATAGAGAGATCTGAGTCCATTATCACTCCCAGGTTGTTAACCGTAGTGACAGGACTAGCAGGAGCCGGTTGATCCGATGGCCACCATTTACGCCATTCATCACCTGGAGTATGACCGAAGAAAATTATTTCAGTTTTAGCGGAATTACAGGATAATTAGTTCCCACAGAACCAATCGAACACGGCACACAGACACAAATATATTTGGTTTTCATCAAAAGGCTCACCTTTTTCATAAGTGAACAGAAGTTGTGAGTCGTCAGCAGAGGTAACCTTAGCCCCTAAACTCTCAGGCAACGGAGCCAGAGGTGACATTGATATATATTAAAGAGAGTGGAGCTCAACACTGAGCCCTGAGGCACTCCCACACTCAGTGCTGGGATATCCGCTGTAAAGGGAGGTGCCCAAACCGCCTGCTGACCGCCCTCCAAAAAGGAAGAAAACTACCTTAAAACCGTGCCCCCGATCCCACATTCCTCCAGCCTCTGAAGGAGTCGCCCATGGGGCATGGTATAAAAAGCTGCCGAGAGGTCCAGCAGTATTAAGACTGCTTTACCCTCTCGATTCAGTGTACCTTTGATATTTTCTGAGACCTCAAGTAAAGCGGTTTCAGTGCTATAATTAGCCCTGAAACAATTGGCTGGAGTTAAGTACATTGGTGGCCTCAATAAACTTTGTAATAACCTTATTCACATGCTTCTCCAAGGTTTTGGTGAAAAAAGGGAGCAATGTAATGGGCCTATATTTACTGGCCATCAAAGGATCTGCTGAAGGCTTCTACAGAAGAGGTATAATTTTTCCCACTTTCCATCTATCCGGGACCTGTCCACTAGACTAGGAAAGGATCAGGACTTTATTCACAGCAGGATTTAAAACTTCAGTGACACCAGATATTATCTTGGCTGGACAAGGATCTATAGGGGACCCAGATTTTAATGTCTTCATAATAGTAAGTAAGTATCCAGAGACATCGGAGGGAACTCCAGCAGTAATTCTTCACTGAGGTCTTCCTTCAGAAGGAATCTATTGTTCCAATTCAGAGCAACAGGCATATCACAGGTCTCTTGAATTGCCTTAATCTTGTTGTGAAAAAAATTCAGCAATCTGAATGGTCCATTCGAGGGTAGGAGCGAAAGGTCTTTGTGTGACTATAGGTGAAACAAAGTCCTTTACAATCTTAAAAAGCTCCCAGCCACTATTACTGGCTGAATCAATTTTAGTGGTCAGGTACCTCTTTTCCTCCTCGCGTACCTTAAGATAGTGCGCTTTGAGTGCCAATTTATATGTCGGTTTGCTTTCAGAATCAAAGCCTTTCCTCCATATGCGTTCCAGACATTTACAGGCACTCTTACTTGTCTTCTGGGCTTCTGTAAACCAAGGAGCAGAGATATTTTCTCTAGAGGTCCTATGTACCCTAGGAGGGGCAAGATACAATTCTGCAACCACTCCTCGAGACTAAATGTAACGTCTTCAAGAGACCCTTCTCCAGGAATCGGATGAGAGTCCAATATATCAGCCAATGTGTCGGGTGTAATAAGTTTAAAAAATCTAAATTCCTTAATTTTTTTCCCGACCTTGGATAGAGACATGGACGTATCTTTCTCCATCTGAAATGTTAACATAAAATGGTCAGACCATGTGATGGGGAGGGGATCATCAAGGGTAATATGACATGGAGAAGATCTGGTCCTGAGTATGCCCTTTTTCATGAGTGGGAGATATTACATACGATGACGTACTAAAAATATCCAAACATTCACATAGCTTCTTGGATTCAGGGTCTTCGTTTGATCAAAATGGAGATTAAAATCTCCAAGTACCAGACTTTGGCTGAATCTTGTGGCAATAGGTTCTATGACATGGCCAAAGGTTTCTAAAAAGCGTCCCGCCGGCCCTGGAGGTCTATAGATAATTACCCCAGCCACAGACTGGTTGGAGGAAATTGATAGAAGAAAGCCTAAACCTTCTGCACCCTCGAGGCCAATGATAGGTATAGGTGAGCAAGGGAGGGAGTTCTTAAATATAATTGCTACACCTCCTCCTCTATTGCCCAATCTATCGTTCCTAATTATTCTATAATTTGGGGGTATGGCGTTCGCTAAAGTGGGGTTAGATCCCTCATGAAGCCAGGTCTCGGTAATGTCACTAAAGCATTGTCAAATACTGTGTGTGCAACACCAGTGGAATGTTGATACATGAACTGCCTCACCTTAGTTCTCCTTAACACCTCGTGGCAGCAGCACGTGTCAGTTCACCTCTGCTGACCGAGAGGATTAATTATAAATTGATACTTGTATAGCGCACTACTCACCCGCAAGGGTCTCAAGGCGCTTGTACGAATACCGCTGTGGAACCCATCCTGGCTTTCCATGTGAGGCATCCACTCCTGGGCACCCCCAAGGTGGAGGCTGTGGATAAAGACTGTGCATGTTAAAGTCACTCGCCAAAAGAACAGCTTGGAGCAGAAGTTGGCCAATTGTAGGGGGTTGGGTTTCTCCTCCTTGGCATTGGCCTCCATGCTACGGGCGCAGCAAGAGCAGGCAACCCGGCCTGCTGTAGAGTAGCAGCGATGAAAGTATTTACACTCACAGCTAGCCTGGGAGAGGCATCCACGATGGCAGTTAATACCTGTCTCAATGCGCTGAGAGATTAAGAGCTGCAGCTTTCACTGAAGGGACGATCCAATCGTTATCAAAGCCACGTGGAGCGCTAACAGGCCCGCCTTGCCTGCAAATTTGTTGGCAAATTCCTTACCATACAACCTGGTAGGCACAACAAGAGCTGAGCCTTGACTTGGCAGGCAATTTCTTGGTGTATCTGTGTGAAAGGTAGATTGAAGCCTGACAATAGACAGAAAAGTTTAAATGCAGCTGGATGTTGCGGAGCAGCTGCACAGTGTTGACAGACCTCTCTGGAAATGTTCCCATGGACTGAACTAATATTAACTTGTTGATCTCTATGAACTGGGACAGAGCGGAACTCCACAAATTTCCACTTAGTTTTTATTTAACTCAGTGGAATTTTGCTTAGTGCAACTCCGCAAACTCTGCCTATCCCTAATTAAAGCTGCTACAGCAATCAAACTCCATACACAGCGTGCTGATGACTTCAGTGTATTGATAATGTTCCAGATCATATTTTTCTAGGTTTGGTCCGTCATGCAAGGGAGTGCACTCTGGTAAGTTGTGCATGCCTATAATGGTCATTGCAGCTTTTCCATAACCACAAGGCTTGTGAAGGCTCTAGTCTGCCCACGCGCGATAGTCTGTGACTAGACTCTATGGCACATTCCAAAAATGTCAAGTTTTAATATGTATGACAGATTTACCCAACATCCTTTATGATAAGATTCTGGTGGAACGTATGGAGGCACAAGTTAACCAGCACAATTATGACCCCCTGCTAGCAGGTGCGGGGGACCAAGAAGGTGCTGAGTGGGATAGGAACTTCATTGTGAATTCTGAAAAGGGGAGGCAAATCTTCATTAACCATGGGCAAATGTCAGAAAAAAACGATACCAACTGGAATTGCAGGTACATTTAAGTAAAAAAAAGGTTATATCAAAACCCCTTTTTTGTAGCTCCTGATGACGTTAGGCTAAATCTTCTGTCTTGTAATATTGTTGGGATGTAACAGAACTTTGAAACTCTTCTGTCTGTCATAGTTGATAAGAAAGTTATAATTACAGCTTTGCAAAAAACCTGGGAATTGGAAGATGCAGTGCTGAGTGACTATAGAGTTTCAAGTGTTACTGCAGGTAATGAGCACTTTGGTCACCCTGTTGGGTGTTTAGCTGTCATGATGTCTGTAAAATATAATGTTTTTGGGGCCTTCTAATTAAAAGTCTACACGAATTTCTTGACTTTGACAGTGTCCAGTCTAGTGTCAAAAAAGAAGACTAAAAAGAGGCAAACTGACTTTCCAGATGTAATACTAATCAATATGTACTCCACCCCATATGAAAAGTCAGAAAAACTCAAAGAGCTGGCAGTAGTATTTGAAAAGATTAATTTGTCCTACCCTAATGTGATAAACGTATTGATGGGTGATTTAAAGGAAAGATTCCACCTAACCAGTTAAAGTATGATCTACAATCAGAGAAAACAATTGCACTGGGGATTCCTTGTCATGTCTTGCCATGTCAGTGGGGAGTTGGGAATGGTAGATAACTAGTTCTGCTAGACAGCCTAAAAGGACTATTATAAATGGCTGATCTGTAGGTGATCAGCCGACCCAGCCCATGTTTAATAAAGGGAAGGTGGCTACACTGATCGATTATGTTATAATCTCATCTGAAATGTTTGGATCAGTAAAGTATCTAGTAAATAGGTGATCCGGTTGGTAGTAGCCACAAACCACTTATGCTTTTGCGGTTTAGTGGTGCCTACCTAAGAGAACATTGGTAGAATACTCAGCCACTTTATTGCAGGAATGAGCGTAGATTAGTGGGGTATACAAAACTAAAACTTCACACTATTAACTGCATGACTGAGTTGTTGAATTCTCAGACTAATCTATAATCTCAGAACATAGTACGAGATTTCGAGAACCTTGTTGTCTCTATAAAATACTCTTAAAAATTGTTACTGTGCAAAATAACCTTTAAATTGCAGGAAAAGCTTACAAATACAGTACTTCAGACTTGGTAGCTCCGTCTGATGCTAAATCGAGACTGAATACGCCAGAGTTTAACAATTCCAGCCAACCGCGTTGAGGGTTAGCAACAGCGTTGACAGACTCGGGAACAGTACCTTTGGTTGTTGCGGCCGAAATGATGGTACGTACCGGTCAGGGGCAACCGCCGTGGTTGCGATGTGGGATGGAAGCGTTGCAGCGTGCAATGTCATCGTGGCTCGTTGCAGGCAGCGGCTCGTTGACGGGGTCGGTGAGACCAAGGCTTGCATTGCAGGGTATGACAGTGCTCGATGCAGTGCTGGCAGGTCACGATGTGGCAACGGAGCCGGTCATGTTCGAGTCGGGCAGTGACGGAGTCGAAGACTTCAGTGCACTGTATAGCAAAGCGTTGCGGAGTGCGATGTCCACAAGAAGCGGTGCAAGCTGCAGCTCGTTGATGGAGTCGGTGAGACCAGGCTTGCATTGCGGAACGCAGTGGTTCTCTTTTCTGTGCCTTCGGGACACGGAATCCAGCGACGGACTCGACAACAGAGTCGCTTACCCTTTTCTTCTCCAGGCAACTGAAACCAGCGGTTCCAGAGATGGTGCCCAGAAGTTTGGTGAGGTCTTTAATGTTCTTGAGACCTTGTGAACATGAGGCAAGCTAAATTCAAACCCTTAGAGATCTTCCTCAAGAAGGGGACACAGCAAAGTCCTTTTCTCCTTACCTTGGCAGCAAGCAGTTGCTGCAGGCCAACCCCAGACAGCAAACAGCAAAGGGGCAGTATTTCTCCTAAGCTTCTCCGGATCTTCTCCTTGGCAAAGGTTCCTCTTGATTTCCAGACGTGATCTAACGTTCTGGGGTCTGGGTACCGATATTTATTCTACGAAATCCTTTCTTCTCTGGTGGCAGAGGAGCCCTGTGCTCAGTCAAAATTGGTTCTGTCCTCTCTAGTGCAGCTTCCTGGCAGGCGATGGAGACAGCATTGGTCTTGGCAGACCAGGCCCATTCCAGTGAAAGGAAATCTCCTCCCCCTACTCTAAATACAGCCCAGGTCTATTCAGCCCAGTCCTGACTCATCAGGCTCTCTGGAGCCACTGCTCCTCCCCAGCCCCTGTCATTCAAAAGCCAGACATGCAATACACAAACCATGCTGATGCATACTGGATGACTAAGCAAGAAAAAACAACTTTCTAAAAGTGTTATTTTCAAATACAGAAAATAAAAATTACCCTCACTAAAAGATGCATTTTAACATTCTGAGTAAAGACATACTAAACTTTATTTTCCTACCTTGTTCCCAGCCAGGGATAGTTATGTTATAAACAAACTCCCCATTCTATCCTATTGGAACAGCAAGCCTTGCAGTAGTGAAAAAAACAAAATTGGCAGTAAATCACTATCAAGACATGCCACACACAGCAGGGCGTGTCCTACCTTTCACATACACTGCACACCCTGCCCACAGGGGTACTTTGGGCCTAACTTAGGGGGGACTAATATATAAGAAAAGGGAAGGTTAGGGCCTGGCAAAGGGGTACACTTGCCATGTTGACATGGCAGTACCAGACTGCACACAGGCTCTGCAATGGCAGGCCAGAGTTATACTTACAGGCTGCTTCTGTGGGTGGCACAATCAGTGTTGCAAGCCCACTAGCAGCATTTGATTTACAGGCCCTGTGCACACACAGTGCACTTTCTTAGGGACTGACTAGTAACTCAAATAGCCAATCATGGAAACACCAATCCATAACAGTAATTTACAAAGGGAGCACTTGCATTTTGGCACTGAACAGCAGTGGCAAAGTGCCTAAAGCACCTAGCCCAGCAAAACAGAATCCAACACACAGCAAAAATACAGGAGGCAAAAGCAAATAATGTAGGGAAGACCCACGCCAATCGTGGCAGGTCCAACAGGAATGAAATAGGACAAATAAGGTGGAAAGAAATTAGATTGGATGCACAAAAGCTGTCATATATCCAAGCTGTATAACCTAAAAGAAGGAAACAGAGGTGCCCTTGGGTTACAAGCAGTCTGACCTCCCAGAGTAGGGGGTGGTAGAGAGTGCCCTGTTCCCCTCAGTAAGCAGTATTGAAGTCTCTCCTCAGATATAATCAAACTCAATCCTAGTCTATTGGCTCCGGTATTGGAGCAATAATCAGTGGACATGATTTACCAGAATCCTGGAAAGGAAGCATCAGGGTTTCACTGTTTAAAAAGGGTGAAAGGGACCTGCCCTCCAGTTATTGCATAATCACCCTGCTGGCCAATCCCAGTAACATTTATGCGAACCTCCTACTGGGGTTATTGGACGGTTGGGTAAATGATGCCAGAATTTTTCCCAAGGTCCAAATGGGTTTCCATAAAGAGTATTCTATGTCACACGGCTGACTTATCCAAAACCTTTGGGCTGCAGAATACACCCTCAAAAGGAGACAGACCCTTTATGAGTCATACATCGATCTGTCAACAGTGTTTGACACTATAAATAGGGCTCTACTCTGCAAAAAGATGTAAGATGGAATTTCCCCTGGGTTTATTATAGCTGATAATTCATGTAATGAGGGCTCATGGACTACAGTGGAACTTGGGGTCAGTGGATTTAGACAGGGGTGCATCCTGGCTCCACTCCTGCTCTCAATCTATATTGCGGATGCTATGGTAGAATTAAACCAGGTTCAGTCTTTTCTGCCAAAATTCGGAGTTGAGGCAATTTCAGCAATGTTTTATGCTGATGACACCATGTTGGTCCCTAAGCCACTAGGCCTTCAGAGGCGACTTGAGGTCTTTTCAGAATATTGCAAGGACAACAAGCTAAAAATAAATTTGTCAAAAACAAAGGTCACTGTCTTTTCGAAAGGAAGGATGCAGTTCATATGGTACAAGTGGTGGTTAAGTGATGTTTAAGTTGAAGTGGTAAAATAGATAATTTGGCCTTTTTTTATCTGTAACTTAAACTTTAAATGCTATATAGGCCTTCAGGTAGTTCGTCTCAAAGCTATAGCTTGCGCTTAACTTAGGCTGGACCTAGCTTTGGGCATATGTCCACTGAAGTCCTAAGAGAGACGTACAATGCAAACATTTAAAATGTACTACTGTATGGTTGCACGGTTATGCCAAAGAACATAAAGCGACTGCGGATTATTTGAACTAATACCTGGAAAAGATGTCTCAGGTTGCCCAGAGGTTCCATCATCAGTGCTGTGAGGATAAAGCTGGGCCTTAAGAGTATATTATTTAAATATAAACAGGGGATCCTTAACCATTCGGGCCATCTTTTAAAGTCAGAGGAGGGCTCCTTCAGGTACACCTAAAAACATTGCTCCAGGAGAAGTATATGGTCATGGAGATTGACAACCCATTGGCCCAATAGGTTGTTAATCTGCAACATATTAAGGCCTCTCTGAATCTCCCAGTAGAGTACGAACCTCAAAATATGTCTGTATCGCAGCAGAGACAATTATTAATAGTATGATAAAAGAGGGCTGTAGGTTGTGTGCTCTAAATGATGTGTGCAATAGATGCCACCTGCAATATCGGTTGGAGTCAGATATTGGTGGGCATATCCAGCCACATCTGGGCGATATAAAAAGTGGATAAGTCAGGAGGTGGGCCCTGAAGATCAGGCTGGAGCAGGTTCCTGCCTTCATAAAGTGGACGCTGGTCAGACAGATTGAGTCTGAAAGTCGCACCTCTCTCTTCTGCCAAATATCTTTATTGTCGTTTTTGCACATAATTGTATTTTGCACATGCGTTGATGGAATTAGAAGCCTGTTGCACTCTACTTTTAGAATTTTACAGGTTTGTCGTATTAGTGAGTTAATGACAGTACATTTAAAGTGTAATAACATAACTCTGTTTTACTGTAGGGAAACTCTTGTCAGTGGTTGCCGAATAGTTAGCTGATCCGAGTAGCCCATAGCAATAGATCCACATGTGTGGAATGTAAGGTTTGGGGCTACTTCTCTATGAATTGTGGTTTCTGTGAATCTGATTTTAATTATTAGGGTGACAGTTTATTGTAAGATGTGAAGTATGGAATGTATGGCTTTGACCAGTTTTTACTTTCTTGGATCATATTCTGGCTCGAATTACCTGAAAATGGGGGATGATAATTTTTTTCTCCGACAACTGCATTTTGCACGAAAATAATTGATTTTATAGCACATATGATGCCACAATTGTATTTTGCACAAAGAATATCTGTATTTTGCACAAATCCTAACATTAGTGTTGCTCCATAGGTTCACTCTAGACGTTTTTTCAAGTAGTTTGCCTTTATGATCTGTGTATTGCCCACTATTTTATTGCATTTGCTCCCCATAACCTTATCCAGCCTACTCCTTTAATTAATAAAAAGTCGAGGTCTGTTTCTTCCTTGTTCTATTTGTATTTAGCAATCAAATAATTGTGTTTTGCACAACTGGTATGTCGTACTGAAGATTAATTCAGGCTGTGTATGTAAAAAATGTATACCTGATGAATGGAGGTTTTAAGAATCAAGTTGTATTCTAATTTTAAGGAAATGTTTAAATATAAAATGTTTGTATTGCCTTATTGGCATGACATCAAATTGTTAAATAAATAAATATATCAAAATATCATACAAAGTGTACCCAGGACCTGTAAGTTAAATGTAACTAGTGGACTGCAGCACAAATTGTGCCACTTCTAAACTGACAATGAAAAACATGACTGCTGGCTTACAACCTGCAACTTGGCTGTGAAGAATGGAATCCATTTTGTTTAAGATTCCATTTTGTGACACTCAATTGTAGCTAGCCTGCAGAATGTGCAAAGGCCGGTTGTCCTCTTAGTGAACTTGAACTCCCTGTAACACGGCTGTAACTGTAAATTTTGGAGAATTTATAATGTTACAAGTGTACGTCCCAAACTATGGCTATGCTCCATTTGCTGATATCAAAAATCAACGTCTATTTATGGCCAAAGGTTTTATTCTGATTAAGGATTGCATAAAGGACTGGAAAACCCCTATTGTTTCACTGTGCGACTGGGTTTCATTATCTGTGTATCATGTGTGCAATATGTAGTGCAGTCTATAAAACCCCATGTTAACTGCAGTAATTTGAATGACTCCGGCTCGGTATTTAGCTACTTGCCACTGACTGAGATAAAGTTACACTTTGAATCTTACAGCTGTATCTTATTTAAATTTTAGGCTTACACACAGGTTTAAACTAAAAATGTCAACTGTCAAAATAACCTCATTTTAACTAATAATAGTTCACCCCTAAATAGGCATTAAAGGTGCCTACGGTGGGGTGCATGTTATTTAAAGGGTGGACATAAAAACGTCCTTACAGTGAAAAGCCCTAAAAAGCTATTTTCATTGGAGCAGGGTTAGTGGTTCCATAGGAAAGCTTTGGGAATCAATGTAATTTGTAATTGTATATATATTTAGTGCTTACTACATCTGACAAGGCGTTGAAGCGCTTTTCGGCGAGTTGCACGCTACTTCAGTACACAAGATGGATTAGTGTAATGTTAAAATTAAATAATATTATCTCCACCTAGGAACCAAATAAAGAGTTACTGCCTGGATATTTTAAAATATTCATTACAAATCCAATTTGTAACAAATGGATTAGAAAACAAATTTTTAAAAAGTTACCTTTAGCAGGCCTAAGTCTGTAGGAGCCTATTTTCCACCGCTTCCAACTCAACTATCTCCCATGAGCTAAATAGCTCCTTCATTAGGTGTGAATTGGCTGCCAGAGCTGTGACAATGTCCTTGGGAGGAAGTTTACCTACCCATGACAGGTTTACCTGGTGGCTGTGCCCGCCCCTTTGCATATCTTCAAATGAAGCCGACCCGGTCACTGACAGATGAAGCTCATTCTTGAGCCGGTCCCCTCTATTGGAGGGATGAGCAGCCAACTACCCACCAACCCCAATGACTAGCAACCGGAATACATGTGGCACCCCTCAGCACCTTCTTAAAAACAGTGCTAGACCAGTGAAAGACATAAGAAGGATTGTGCATGTTGTTGAGGCCTGATAGGAAAACCCAAAAGGATGGACCTGCTCCTAATAGGACCCAGAACAAGGAAGGATACTCCAAGGGTCTGTTGGCTGATCTGTTAATCTACATGGACACAAAAGCTGAAATAAGCCCACTTTGATAGAAAAGTCCAGCTGGCCAGTTCCAACTGGATCTGCTCTGTACCATACCGGTGACTTCTGTTGGAGTGAGTTCTGACCCTCTAGTGGTGTTACTGAGGTCCTGGGAACCTTGGCAGGTGTCAGAGTGTACTATTCCTGCCTGTCACTGAAACCTGTAACTGTCATATGGCCGAAAGGGTCATTGTCGACATCGCTAAGTTAGCATGAGCTCTGCTGCCATGATGCCGCTTTGGGGACGTTACTACATGACTTTATTTTTGCAAGACTCTGTTTATGCCTTTCACATGAGAACCGTTGGCTTTGTGCGTTCTTTGTCTGTTCTTTTTAGTTTAGTCTGAAGACGGTGAGCAAGGTCGATAAACAATGCCCATTGTTATTCTGGTCAGTCCCTAGCACCTAGACAAAACACACTAACACAGCTGCGGCTGCTGAAGACTCGTGCTTTGATAGTATGGTAATGCATGTTTGGTTAACACACGCTTGGATAGGGACCTTCCAGGGAGAAGAGCCTTGCTGTTCTGATGATGTAGATATAACTCTGTTTATTGATTATCAGAGAAGACAATTACCTTCATCGCCTCGCAGGGATGAATTCGTAGCCAGCCAAATCAACAAAACACAAATATTATAACAATTGTGATTGACCTTGCATTCAGTATTTTTGCACATGTAAACCATTACACTCATTTCCAAACATTTGACATGATAAAATAACCCACATTTCAAGATCCCTCAGCAATAGGGTTCGCTTCATCCTGAGTCTGCATAAGGAGGTATTGGCGTAAAGGTTCCCATATACTTTTGGGTTTAGATGTCAAGGGGAGTTCCTCAGCATGCAACTTGAGATTATCTTTGCAGTATACCATGCCCCAGATCCATTGGTTTACACGGGGTGTTAGAGTGCTTTTCCAGGTGAGTGCTATGCGTCGCTGTGCCAGTAGGAGGGCAAGTCTCACAAATGTACCTATGGTTCCCCTCAGTTGAAGCACATAACTCAACAGGTAGACCACAGATGTGAACCCTACTGTAGCACCCGACGTGTTAAATACAGTTGAGCACTTCCTCCCAGTACTGAGCAACTGGCGGACAGTACCATGCAAGGTGCCGAAGTCCGCATCCCTTAAACCACAGCGCTTACATTTACTTGTGTCTCTGAGACAAGTGGTATATAATTTAAGAGGTGTGTGATATACTTGATGTATATATTTAAAGTGTATAATTCTCAAATTGCGATTGGGAAAGAGCTTGCCCGTGAGGGTGCAGATATGTTCCCATTCCATTGACGCCAATGGGGGGACCAGTCTCTTGTTCCAAAGGCTCAGACTCATATCAGTGTCTCTCACTTTCTCCTCCGATGATGTAGAAATACCATCTAGGCACTAAGGTATGGTGTCTGCTGACAAAGCCCAGAGACCTTCTATTATATAATAATACTTCTTCTCACCAAGGGGAGGGTGGTTAGGCCTTGTAGCCCTTAATCCACTGTCTTTATAAGATGACATCTCCCTTTATGATATATGTACTTGCTACAATACTAACCGTGTTGAGTATATGCATTTTGCTGGTAGTAGTGGCACGTATATTGTTTTATAGAGCACAATAGTTAAAATAAACATTTTAAACTATACTTGTGTCTCAGACTATTCTTATTGTGGACAAGTAAGAGTGAGTGAGCGAATTGGTATGTCTTGTTACTGCAATTTCTGTGAGAGTCAGGAGTGTTGTGTTCTGGGTTTCTAATCATTTGCATCTTCGCAATTGTTTAGGAGAGCGAGTGAGACACTATAGCTAGTCGGTCCTCAGATTGAGGGTACTGAGGCGGTAGGAAGGCTTAACCCCTAAACATCAAGGTCCTGTGTATCCTGCACATAGTTCTGTGTATGTGCAGAATCCCTGCAACTGAACTTACAAACTTTTTCAATGCTTTTTGCCTGGAAAACCAACAGAAGACCATGACAAACCTGCCAAGTCAATCTAACAAAGTAATGATGCTGCTGGGCCAAAGATTCTGGTTGCTCCTACTCCGAGCTTTTCTGAAGCAGCAAATCTGTTTCAGCAGGTACCATGGATAAGACATCCGGACTTGTGGAGCCCAGTTCAGCTACATCTTGCAGACTTACACTGCTGAGGGAATCCTAGCTCCAAGAAAATGAAGTGCAAATGCAGACATGTTCACTGTGCAAAGTATTTGGCTGGCGGGGAAACTTCCTTTGGTGCAAATGTTGAATTTTTCCTGTTTTGAGTTTTCCCATCAACGGCTTCACAGATGGTTATTCAGCTTTGTGCAGCCCACCTCCGGCACAGGCTTCTGTCTTGCCCCGCGGACGATTTTTTACTTCTATTTCAGAGACTAAATCTGAAGGTAAAGCTTTCAACTGGCACAAACCTGGTCTCTGTCTAGGAGTAGTAGTCCATCGAAGTTGACCTCAACTTCTGAATTTGAACCAGTTTAACGAGACTGGTTGTTGCAGTTAGGACTTGGTGCTATTTTTACTTAACCTTTTAATAATTTATATTTTTTATTCCTCTCCTTAGATTTTTGTCATTTTAGTGTGTGTCATATTGTTCAATTAAATATGCTCTTTATTTAAAAATTAGAGTGGGATTTTTATTGTGCTGTTTGTTTGGCTTCCTAACTTTTTTGTTGCTTCAAATGCTTTACACACTTTCTTATGTTATGACTTTTTTTCTTTGACACAACTACCAGGGGCTGAGTCTAGGTTTACATTTCTGAAACCTTCACTGGTCCCAACAGAACCAGGATTATCATTACTTGTGGTAGACTACTATCCACCCAAAATAATAATCCACTTTCTCACAGACAAGAAACTTGAAATACCTGTAAATTAACTGTACATATTTAAAAAATACAGCAGTTGGGAAAGTACAAATGAAGAATTTTTGATTCTGGTTATATAAACAATTTTTTCAATAGGTTCAAAACAAATCAAGATATTTTCCTTGGTGATGTGTAAATGATATATAGTTGCTGAAAATCTGTTTACCACACATTATAATTAGTGTAAAATATAGTTTTATCAATAAAATGGTATGTCTGTGCAAAGTTAGTCGCCATTCAAGTGGAAAATGGGCTATTTCTAATTGGGAATACACAATCACATAAAGCTTTAGTAAAATATTGACAAGCTCAAGTGTAATACAAAATGCACCACCAGCACCACTCTACACCCTTATCTCTCCCTTGCTCAATGGGCAATGCTCATTTGCTACACCTGTTCTTTGTGTAACCTTTGTTTCAAAATCCCTAGGACTTCAGTGATAAAGCCTTAATAGCAGCACCCCCGCTTTCAAAATTGCTCCAGCACCACTGCTTATTAATATTTAAAAGGGAAAGCTTTACCTGTCAAAAACGTTATTTTAACAGAGCACTCTGCAGGTGTTATAGAGCAGTGGCGAAACTACGCAGGGTAGGTCTGTTTGCACTGCCCCTCTAGTGAATGGCAAAATAGGTGATGCAGTCCAAAATTGGCTTGTAACTTCCATGCCTGTCAAAGGTAAGTGAAAAATGCCAAGGTAACCAAATTTAGAGATAGAGAACGAGGGCTTTAGTCCTGGCTAGCAGGGGTAAAGTGCACAGCGTTATGTAAGCCAGCAGTAAGTGTCCAAAAAAGGTCTATAATTTTGGGTGTCCAAGGAAATAGGTGGCTTTTCTAAAACATGTAATAATAAATTAATCGTGATTACATTCTTAACTATGTGTGATAATATTATCTTGCTTCCCTATGTTTATAACTCAAGATGTTTAATTGAACTGGCTCTATGTTGAAGATGTCTGAAAACATGATTTGAAGTAGATTTTTTTGCATTGTACTATATGCATTTATTTTATCATTTCAACTGTATACAGTAAATATTTGATTTTAATGGTTTTGATTTACATGTTCCTAATAAAACGAGAAAATAAATTTTAAATTACCAAAACGTAATTAAATCCAGCAAGTCTCCACATTGGCAATCTGTAATAGGCGTTCTAAGAGAAATGAGCATGCGCCTCCATTTGAGCCACTGATTTTTAAGATCGCACAATTATGGGTAACATTTTATCAGGAAAGAATCTTATCAACATAAATAGCATTCATTCAAGCTACTTCACCAGATTATTTAAGTGTGTTTATGCAGAGCTACATTTATTCCCCCAATGAAACCAATTACATTTAGCTATAATGTTTTAACTTTTTAAAAATATTTATTAGACATTGTTGAACTTGGCCCTTCTTGTAGGGTCATTCCCTAAATTGTGTGCTTTCCTCCGCCAAGGTCTTCTGCTGAAATCATTTTTGCTGGCTTTAAGACTGCTAACCAGTGCTAAACTGCTTGTTCTCTCTCGTTAAACATAGTAGAATTGGCTTATACACAATTGGCATATTTGATTTACATATATGTCCCTGGTAAAGTGGCACTACATGTTTCCACGGCCAGTAAATTAAATGCTACTAGTGGGACAGCAGCAATGATTGTGCCACACACTTAAGTAGCCCTTTAAACATGTCTCAGGCCTACCATTGCAGAGCCTGTGTGTGCAGTTTTAAACTGCCATCTTGACCTGGCAATCCAAAAACCTTTGTCAGGCTTACACATTTTTATATATATCTAAGTGACCCCTACGTCAGCCCAGAGGACAGGCTGCAATGTATTTTATAAGTTGGACATGCACTTTTGAATTTAACATGTCCTGGTAATGAAAAACTCTTATATTCAATTTTTACTACTGCAAGGCCTATCTCTCCCATAGGATTTCATTGGAGTTGAGGGGGGAGATTGGTTGGTGGAAGGGTGGAAAAACAAGAAAAAAGGAAAGTGGTACAATTTTGGACAAAGATTCGTTGAGAAGGACAATAACATGATTAGGGATCTGAGTGATGAGATATATAAACAATTAAATGGCAAGCATTAGAATATGCACTATTAATGCGGGAGGACTGAATGACTGGAGAAAGAGGCAGAGACTGGCATTCTTAGTAAGGCATGAAAGGATTGATATTATCTCTATACAAGAAACCCATCTCCCATGGTCAAAACGTAATCTACTTTCACTGGGTGGCTTTGAGTTAATAGCTTGCTCTACACAGACGTCTACAATCCGAGGTGTAGCTATACTAATTCGAGGTTCCCTAGGTAAAGCAAGGAAAGTGAAGGCGGATAGTAATGGGAGATGGGTAATTGCTGACTTAGACCTCGGTTTCTCGTTATGTGTGGTGTACGGCTCCAATCAAGATGAGCCTGAAATATTCGACTTTTTAGAAGCTGAACTTGTGGGTTGGGCTACACCGTTGATAATAGCTGGGGATTTTAATATTTCGGCTGATTGGGTCGGATCTGAACCATATGCAGGTCGTAAACCCAAGGTCTTTCAATCTATTCGATCTCTTCTGAGCTCTCATGGGATGCTCGATGTATGGGGGGCCAAAAACCCCTTGGATTTTGAATACACATACTTTTCTAATCCTGCCCAAAAATACACAAAATTAGATTACTTCCTGATCTCGTCCTCTGAGTTATTGAAAGTTGACGTACTTAAACTTCCTAAAGTGGTGTCTGACCATAACGCATTAATTCTTTCATATAGTATAGGTCAGAGGGAAAGAAAAAGTAATTCCTGGTCCTTTGAGAAAAAGCTCCTTAGTGATAAAAGATTTATAGATCTGAAAAAATTGGGTCCCACAATTCTTTGCAGCAAATAGGTACAGTGCATCTAGAAACACAGTCTGGGAAACTTTTAAGGCAGCATTGAGGGATGAAACTATTAGCTGTTCAGCAAGATTAAGAAAGGAAGATAGAATTAAGATTGAGGGTTTAATGAAAGAGTTAGTAAAAGTAGAAGAGCAACATACGACTGATATAATCAAAGGGGTTAATACCACTGCAACTCAGGAAGCTTTACTGACAATCAAAGCCGCACTCCAAAAAGAAGTAACTATGAAAGTCACAGGAGAATACCAATCAAATAGGGTTAAAAAATATGAGACCGGTGAGCAGGCAGGGAGAGCACTTGCCCTCAGGTTAAGGCAGGAAAAAACAAGAAACACTATTGTATGTATAGAAGAGGATGAGATCAGGTATACAGAAAGTAAGGACATATTAAGAGTATTCGAGAAATTTTATCAGCAGCTGTATGAGCAGGACGAACCTACTAAGAAACCAGGGGAAGGAATACGAGATCGGGCCCACTTTTAAAAGGCTCAGTCAAAAAAAAATTGGAAGAAGAAATTACATTATTAGAAGTAGCAGTTGCGTTGCGGGAATTGGCCTCAGGTAAAGCTTCAGGTCCCGATGGGATACCTTTAAAGTCTATAAAACAATAGAAACCAAAATCACTCCGCTTCTGGTAGATTTGTTTAATGGGGTTATGTGTACAGGATCAACACCCTCCTCTTGGAAAGAAACAAATATAGCAATCTTCCATAAAAAGGGGAAACTAGCGGAAAAGGCGGGGTCCTACCGACCCATTTCACTAATAAATTCTGATACTAAGCTTTATTCTAAAATTTTGGCAAAGAGGTTGGGCAGGGTCATTGGCGGTCTAGTATCCCCATGGCAGCATGGGTTTGTCCCCGGACGGGGTACAACGGATCATACCTGTAGGGCAATATCTTTGTTTGATGCCCAGGCTGCCGTGGGGGGAGGGGGGGGGGGATGTTGCTATGATCCTGCTCGACGCAGAGAAGGTGTTTGATCGTGTGGACTGGAGCTTTCTCTGGGCTATTTTAGAGGTGAGGGGATTTGGTCCCAATATTATAGGGGCCCTTAAAGCCATGTATGTAGAACCAACAGCTAAGGTAACAGCAATGGGCGAGAAATCAGGGGTTATACATATCAAAAGAGGGACTCGGCAAGGCTGTCCCTGTTCCCCTATTCTATTCATGCTGTATATTGACCCCCTTATACAGTGTATTCTTGACTGCCCAGAGATAGCTCCAGTGATATGCAATGGTTATTCAAGTAAAATACTGGCCTACGCTGACGATCTTGCAGTGTTAACAAATAATCCACAACAAACTCTTCCTATTCTAATTCAGATGGCTAAACTGTTTGGGGAAGAGTCAGGCTATCTTCTAAATGAAACAAAAACGCAGGTTATTTGTTCTAAAAATATCGCCAAAACTGACTATAGATCCGTCGACTCTGCCATATATTTAGGGGTAAAAATTAATGCCAATGTTGAGAAAATTGTAAGTGAGAATTATCTGCCACTTATTAAGGATATTGAGAAGGAATTAAAAAGAATAGATGTGCTACACCTCTCATTAATAGGAAGGGTAAATGCAGTTAAACTGTCTATGTTCCCTAGAGTTCTCTATTTATTTCGGGCCATCCCTTTAGCAATAGAGGACAGGATCATGAAACATCTTGAATCTATGTTTATCAGATTTGTATGGCAATATGGCAGGGTAAGGCGATCTACAAACTTAATGGCACTGCCCAGAGAAAGGGGTGGGAGTGGATTGCCGAATTTAAAGTTATATCATTGGGCCTGCTTGCCAACCCAAATGACTAATCTATTTCAAACTACATCTGTACCTGATATAACACCTGAGTTTGTAGATCAACAATGTCCGCCCCAGATATATAGGATGCTATTGGGTGAAAAGACTATAAATGTATTTCAGTGTGAATTGGAACGAAGCTTTTATAAAAAAACAAGATGGAAGACACTGATTGGCCCATGGAAGGGTTGGAAAGCAATTATGAAAATGTTTAATATCCCGAAAATCAATTCCTTTCTGCAACTGTATAACTCATCTCTCTTTCCTCAACTAAAAAATGATAATAATTTGCTGATGTGGAAAAGGCTGGGGCTTAGATCCTTGGGAGATTTAATGGAAGAAGGTGAAATTCTGGGGTTCGAAATGCTGCAGGAAAGATTTGGTATTCCAGCCAGACAGTCAATGGCTGGCTTATGGTCAAGTTACCAGGGCAATTAAGGCAGTCAGTCCACAGATTTCACATACAGCAGATTTTCCACTGATTGAGTTATTAAATAGAGGTTGTAGGAAGATTAAGATTTTATATAATTGCTTATTGGATCAAATCCTGTATGATATTGAGAAGGTTGAAACTAACTGGGCGACAAAATCAGGAGATTCTGATGTCGATCTGGATCTTGCTCTCGTATTGAATAAAAAAATATTCCGGGCATCAAACCTTCGCGCACAACACTACAAACCTATTTTTAATCTTTACCATACACCCGCGAAGATATTCGCCTGGGGTCTATGCGAGAATAATAATTGTCCCTGATGTAATGAAAGTCAGGCTGACTTTATACATATGTTTTCTTCCTGCAAACAGTTGGAAAATGTTAAAAAAGAAATAATGACATTTATGGAGGGGCTGCTTGGTCAGTCCATCGACCTATCCCCTACCTTAATTTTACTGGGTACAGACTCTAAGTTGTGTTTAAGCGAGGCTGAAAGAGATCTAATGTTTTTATCTGTTACTGTGCTTAGAATTTTACTTTCTGCGGCGTGGAAAGATACGAACCCCCCATCCTTTCAGATGTGGCTCTAGAGATTTCTAGGAATTCATAACATAGAATCCTGCCTCTATCAATATAAAGGCATGAGGCAGCGTAAGGAGGGTATTCGCCTATGGGCTCCTGTAACTAATTGGAGAATAGATAGAAATGGATAAAAATTTTGTTTGTCTCCAATTAATTGAAACTGATTTCTAACCCTATTTATCTATTCATTTTTCTCGTTCCCGCTAATAAGATGTAATTAAAAATGTATGTAAACATATCAAATATTTATCAAATTCTTATCATGTATGTAATAATTGTTGAAATTTGTCTATCTATGTACCATATTTATCAAAAAAATAAAATAAACAACAACAAAAAAAAAGGATTTCATTGGAGTTGCATTATTAAATGCTGTAAGAGTAATTTCCAAATGAGAAGAAATTATTGGTTAATATCAATGGCAGCCTTGACGACGACACCAGAGTCTGCATCACAGCCTCCCAGCTCTACGGGTACCGGCGCATCGCCCTGACTGCACATTGCATCCCTGACAACAGACTTTGCATCGCAATCCCTGTTAATGGTATCCTCAATGGTGGCACAACCGGACCTTGCACCCCAGTCTCACGGCATCTTGGAATTGATGGATCAGCGTGGCTGCACAACATATCTTTGATGCATATCAACACAATGCCCTGCAAACCAAGATTTAAGATGCCCTGTTCATCAGGTCTAACTGGATCCCTGAAGCCGGCCCATGCTCCCTTGTGGTCGGACTCAAATTGTGACATTATCCCAATCTGGCACGACCAGATATGCACAGTTGATGCCTTATGCCTTTTGGTGGTACTTTACAGAAAATTCAACATCTCCGGTTCAACTAATTGTTTTTTTGTCATTTTGTTCTTAGCTTATTTATTAAATTAAGATCTATTTTTCTACCTTGGTGTGGAGTTCTTTTTGTGTTGCATTTTCATAGTTTTACTGATTGAAGTGTTGCATCAATACTTTACACATAACAGAAGTTAAGCCCCTGACTGCTCTGTGCCAAGCTACCAGGTGGTTGAGCACAGGTTAATAAAGGATTTGCTCGTTCCACATCATTACAAGAATTGTGGTTACTGCTTGACCAGGGCTTACCTACAGTCATTCAACAACCCAATTTTTACAGACATTTTTTCATAGTAGATATAATAAAATATATTTAAGTATGTATTTTCAAATAGAACACCCACTGGTTGCAGGTAAGAGAATTCAGCATAAGTCAAACTGTTAAAGGTACGCCACCACCCTCCTAACAGTTCGATGTCCCACAACTACAGAGATTAAACCAAAGGCATATAGTGAAAAAACAATGTGGAATGGGTTGGCAAGGGAGTAAAATAAAAAAATTACAATTTACATGATATCTAAAATGTTTATTTTATTTATTTGCAGGCTCTCAGCACAAAACAAAATGGGTTTTGGCGGCCCACTGAATTCAGTGTGGAAGTTACATTTCAACAGAGTATCTTTGTAATGCAAGGGGAAAGATTTTGATCAGTTTCCTGTAAAAGTATTTTTTTTCTTATCCATATCTAAAGCGTGTTTCACAGCTTCAGTTTTACTACTGAGAACCCACAGCTGCATTTCCAGTGCCAGATTTTTTTGGGCGATAAAAAAATTCATGAACTGATCTTAGAGATCCATACTTGAGTAATATACCTTGCAGATATATGTGAACAGTACTGTGGATGTATTAGTACACGAGACACTCTACTGAATGGAATGTAAGTATTATACAAACTGACCTGTATACTAGTCACGGACGAAGAGAGGTTCCAAACTTTAAGATCTCCAGCAACAGATACTGCAACCAATGAGTCTTCTGTAAAATGCAATACAGACCTGTTTAGTATAAATAGCATGTGGAAATTAGAATACGACCAAGACCAATAAGGCTAAAGTATTTTTTTACGATAAATTGTAACATCTCACAGATGATCATTAACATACTTTTGAAGACGTTTTAACTATGCAATTTTCATTTGGCTACGGCCCAAATGAATAACTATTTATGTTCATTAACCCTTTTAGGGATGTTGTGATATTTTTCGGGCAGGGTGAATGACGTGGAACATGTGCCAATGTGCAACGGGAGCTGCCAAAGGAAACAAAACAGAAGTTCCTCATTCAATCATGCCCAAGTAGGTGAGCTGTCGAACTGTGGTGCAGCCTGCTGCACCTTATGCGAGATCGTTTGTTCTTTCTGGACCGCGTGTTGGACTAAGTGAAAAAAAAAACAGCTAATCAACAAGGATCAATATTAAAATGTGCCCGTACCCTTATCTGAGTAGTGTGTATCATCAAACCAGTGTCGGTGAAGAAAAGGATAGGGAAGCCCATCCAGGTGCTATCGAGCATCTTGTGCGAGGACCCCGTCCTTTCCTTCTGTATCAGAGCAGAAAATACACCAAGGTTAAAAACATAAAAAGAGAACATCTAATCCTCATGAACAGACTCTGAAAAAAGTATAATGCTCGGTTGAGGGCAGAGACGAAAGGCAAACATTTCTGTTCTTTGTTTCTTTCTCTTTAATTTGCCATCCATATACTATTTGTGGAATTGCTGTTCAGTCTGAGGCAAGATTGTCCCCACCTCGTGGGGTAACTATTAAATCAGCATTATATGTTGAACGCTATGCAGTCATGAATGCCCACTCCTGGTATACAATGTTCTGTTTCTTATGCATAGAAACAGAACATAAAAAGACCCTTTGGTTGCGAGCATCATGTGTTTCTATTCCTTTACAATATTAATTTACAATGTTTGCAATGCCAACTTGACTTTGCATTGTGGCCGCCACATTTGCCAGTGCTGCTTTACATTGGTTTTCTGTTTATGTTCACGATTGGGAAGCACATAACTGGTAATACTAGCTGTCATTTCTCATGTGATCAAGACCTACATATGGTCAAAACGCGTTATAGGATGTGAATAAAAAACGCAATTTCAGCATCACAATGGGGTCCTAAGTGTTCATGAACTGAATTGAACTTTTGTGAAGAGATTACAGCTGGCACGCTCTACCTGCATCATGTGCCACCCCTCATGCGTCTTGGGTCCCGAAAGGAGCTTTTCATGTGTGGTCGGATTACGGTGGGGCTTCTTGAATGGCCAAATCAGGCATTGCTACCCATCACTGAGAATAAACACCCAGGCAACTCTTCAGCTGCGATCATTCTCAAAGGTGAGCCTTTCTTCTCTACGGGCCTGTGGACGGGCGGGCACAGCACGTTGTAGGAATCACTGCTCACCCGCTCCAGTGACCTATGGGTTAGGGTCACCTTAACATTTCAGAGAGGTATGAGCGGGAGCGCTGGTGTAGTGTAGTGCGGCTCACTACCGATGTTCACCGCGGCTGCCAGTGGACCTCCACCGGCTGGGACAAGTGTCCTGCTTGAATTTTGTATTTGCATCACGATTACTCAGTTACTCGTGGAGGCAAGGGGAACCCACCAATCTCATGGAAGGGGAACACTGTCAGTCAGTCTATATTCACAGTGCAGTGAAGATATTTCTTCACAAATTAACCTGCTTTCAATCACACCAACATGGATGAGGATGAAGATGCTGAAAGAAGGGCAGCATCCCAGGCAATGTTTGCTAAGGTGTTGACCAAAGGGAATGGCGTATTAAAGGAAAGCTCAAAAGACTATCAACTGAATAATAGACTTAGAAGATTAGAAGAACTAAGCAGGTCAGAGGTATCGAAATAGTGGAAATCTACCTCGCTCTGAAATTATGTGGACAAGGGGATGATACCAAGGGAAATCCGTATCTACACAATACAGTCCTACAACTCACCCAACCATAAACTACTAAAAGAATGGCCTGACAATTCTGCTGCTAGTTCTAAACACATGTTGGAGATTTTGATTAAATTTGCATGGATAGATAAAGAAGCTCTGCTGCGTAATAAAAAGTCTATCAGAGGCGAATTAATATTGAGACCAGAGAAGGACATGATTGAAAAATGTATGGAAGCAATGAAAACCTGCATGACCAAAATGAGGATGATATCAAAGCGAGGAAGCAGAAAAAACTCCAAAGGGACTGTGAGGACTATGAGAGTGGGAGAATTCTGATGTTCAACCAGAAATACTACAAAGTACTCAACTCCACAACAGAGGAAAGGATAAAGGACCACACTTCCTGAAAATGCACTTAAAACACTACGAACCTTCGAGGCTACTCAGATCTGGACAACAAAATCTGATTGCGATACCCAAGTTTAAGCGATCAAACTGGGGAGGAAGAAGTTTCCTAGTTCACGCAGCACGGTCCTGGAATCTACTACCACTGGATATAAAAAACAGCCCAACATTGGAAATATTTAGAAAGAAAATTAAAACATGGCTATTCAGTGTATAAATTGTGCTAACCACAGACCTGTTCAGGACAATGGACAAATCATAGCGCCAAGACGCCTCCGGGCATTTGTGCGCTTTAGAAATGGATAAATCAAATCAAATCAAATCAGGAACCAGCTGTATCTACGATTCTACCGGAAACGCCATTTCTGAACCAGGAACGATAAGCGTCAATGAGACCAATACGTCAAACACTTCTAAAAATATAGGGGCAGATTTATGTTGCCTGATCGGCAGAGATGCGCCAGGAAAGATACGACACGCAATTTTATCCTTGCGCCACCCATGATGAACCACATTTACAATGCGGCGCACCATGGCGCAGGAATAAACAGATGCGTGTTGCATCTAGGGCGTGAAGTTGGCGCAGTGCTGAAGGTGTGTTGCGTACGGCACGCAACTCCAGCACTATTCCAACTTGCCCTATCTCTAACGTGGTGCGTCAAGCCTTACGCCTGCTTCAAGCAGGCGCAGGGTTTTGACACATCAGCGTTGGGAAAGTGACTCAGTGAAATCTTGTAGATTTCACTGAGTCACTTTTCAGGGGCGTTTCTGCGACGGAATGCCCCCCGCGAGGAAACGCCCACAAGAAACCTGACGCAGGTTTCATGTGGCGCAGGACCTTACACCGTGACGCATCTCCATAGATGCGTCACGATGTCAGTATGTCGCAACGTGGCGCAGGGTTTACACAGCCGCTGCGTCACAGAAGTGACGCAACGGCTGCGCAAAAGTGCCGCAAGTCCGACATAAATCTGCCCCATAGTCTCAGACAGTGAACAAACAGACAAACTGATGATATTTTGGATGAGTACGACAGGGCCGGCAGACAACAAGAGGGACAACAGTACTGAAGAGTCAGGGACAGGGTCAAGAGGAAGAAGTTGGGGAGGAGTTGGCAGAGGCAACAAAAGAAGCAGAGGAAGAGGGTGCACGGGAAACAAGGCTAGAGGCTCCAGCCGGTTTATAATAATTATTATGGAAATAGTAAATAGAACAATAATTAACCTCTCCAACTGACCCCCTTCTGACTAACAAGATTACACAGTGCCGGAGACTCTCGCTCTGCCCTACGGAACAATTTAATTACGCTGAAACATGCATTGACATGTACAAACTTGCGAGGAAGTTGAAAATTAGAGTGGCACTGTTTACAAAATGCTAAACACAGGGGGGATGTACTGTGATTTGAACAGCAGTGATACCCACACCCTTCCTGTACTACATAAATTAGAGACATACAGTGAAACAGGTGAAGCTCCCCATGATCACCATGGGTTAATGGATGAGTTAGGCATTACATAAGATCATGCCGCATCTGCTGACTTTAAACCCTGTTCTACTTTTATTCCCACACTGCCTCATGACAACATCAATCCCTTTCATGACACCATAACTAAAAGCCTTATGAGCTTCGGACATAAAACATGGAAGAAAGGCATCTCTCCAACCAGTCTCTCATATAGTCTGTGGAATCACTGGCGACTGATGCCAACATCATCATACACCTTGCAGATAAAGGGGGACGGGTGGTGCTATTCAATAGGAACATGTAGATTGAGGAGGCCATGTGCTAACTTGGTGACAATAAGGCCTATGTTTCCATCAACAGAGAGTCATATGCCAACAGAATCACTGAAATGTGGAGCAAATTCTCAGACTGGAGGGATAGGAGGGTTACTGGAGTGGGAAGAATACTGCTTCCTGAAAAAGATTACCCTAAATGACCCATGCTATATCTCCTCTCCAAGGCACACAAGAATAACCTTAAATCCCCAGGGAGACCTACAGTTTCTCCCATGGATAGTGCCCTGGAGAACATTTTGATGTATATAGACCATTTCCTGAGGGAGTATGTCATGTACCTGCCCTCCCATTTGAGGGATACACAAGACTTCGTAGGCAAACTAGAAAGTATCTAATGGGAGAAGGATTACTTGCTTGTGACACTTGTCATCAACTCATTATACACTATCATTGACCATAAGGAAGGTATCCAGGCTTGCAGACATTTTTTGCGGGCCAGACCTGTCAGATATCTTGCCCACACTGACATGATCCTGGTGATAAGACACTGTCTCTCCAAAAACATCTTCTCATTTAACGGCTCCATGTATAAACAAATACTCAGGCCCATGATAGCAACATTTTTTGCTCCAAGTTTTGCCAACCTCCTCCTCGGGTGGTGGGAGGAGGGCATCCTCAACACCCCTGATGATTTCGGCAAATGCGAACAGATTATGAAATGGTTGTGATGAAATGTGTTACTTACCTGTAACAGCAGTTATCCAGTATTGGTGTCTTTCATAGATTCACATGCCTGAATCATTCCCCGTCGCCGAGACGGGAGCCTCCGGTACATAAAAAAGTAATGTCCTAAGGACATACATAGAGAATATAGGCCGAAGGGCCTCCCCTTTTGGGGCCTTTCCACGTCCTTATGTAAAAAGGACCTAACTCTCATCGTTAGCCAATCAGCTCCGACCTCCCTCTAGAACCTTCCCGGGAGGAGCCTCAGTCCCTCAGATTTTCGTACGCACCCCGCTAGGGTGTCGCAATGTATACATAGAGGTATGTGAGTCCTTACCGGGGAGGCGGGAGGGTTGCATGTGAATCTATGAAAGACACCAATACTGGATAACTGCTGTTACAGGTAAGTAACGCATTTCTTATCCAGTATTTGGGTGTCTTTCATAGATTCACATGCCTGAATCAGAGTAGTTAGCAGTTACACATGCATAGTGGTAAAGCACATTCCCACAACTAGCAGGTCTGCATAAATCACAGACCATGTGAGAGAAACATGGTAATATACAGTCATGCATATAGCAGAGATAAACAAAGACCATGAAGAATGTGCATACCTGGATGGCGGGACGAGGTAAGGCTCACCTTATTGGAAGAGATGTCGCAACACCGCTTGTCCCACTGCAGCGTCCTTCTGCAGTTCGATGTCCAGGCAGTAGTGTCTGGAGAAGGTGTGCGGGGACTTCCAGGTCGCCGCTCGGCAGATGTCCAGGATCGTCACCCCAGCGAATAGCGCCGCTGACGTTGACATCGCTCTGGTAGAGTGGGCAGCCACTCGGTCCGTCAAAGGCCGTCCGGCCTGATCATGGCAGAAAGCAATCGCTGAAGAAATCCAGCGGGAGATGCTCTGTTTCGTCAAGGGCAACCCCATGCGCGGGTTGCTGTAGGCCACAAAGAGTTGAGAAGACTTTCTGACGTCTTTGGTTCTGTCCAAGTAGAATTTGAGACACCTTTTGAGGTCCAAGGAATGCAGCGCCCTTTCCGCTGCCGTGGAAGGGTTCGCAAAGAACGACTTGAGGACAATTGGTTCGTTCAGATGAAAGTCCGACGGCACCTTAGGGATGAATTTAGGGTTGGGCCTGAGTACCACTCGGTCGTGCCTGAATTGGAGATACGGTTCCTGAATAGACAGCGCCTGAAGTTCGCTGACCCGTCTGGCTGACGTCAGGGCTAGCAGGAGTGCCGTTTTCCAGGAAAGATGTTTGAGTGAGGCCCGGTGTATGGGCTCGAATGGGTGTTTCATGAGTTGGTTGAGTACCAAGTTCAATTGCCAGGTTGGAGGGACTTTCCGAGGCCTCGGAAAGGATCTGTAGAGCCCTTTCAGAAATTGCTTTATCAGTCGACTGGACCAGAGGGAGGGTCCAGATGGGGTCCTGGTGAATCTTGAAATCGCAGCCAGATGAACCTTAATGGAGGCGTGAGCCAGCCCCGATTGAGCCAGGTGGAGGAGGTACGGTAGCAGCTGTACCGGGGTGACCCGGAGGGGGTATAAGTCGTGTCCCGAACACCACAGGCAGAACCTCTTCCACTTCAGCGAGTAGGTCTTGTTTGTGCTGCCCGCCCTCGCCTTGGCTAGTACGGCCCTGCAGTCCTGCGGGATCTCTAGGTCTCCGAACTCTCGGTGCTCAGGAGCCAGGCCGATAAGTTGAGCGATCGGAGGTTCGGGTGGTGTACCTGGCCTCCGGACATCGTTAAGAGGTTCGGGTGTTGTTGCAGGTGAATCGGGGGCCTGATGGACAGGCGAAGCAGGTCCAAGAACCAATGTTGTCTCGGCCAGTACGGAGCAATCAGTATCAGGGTGCACGGTTCCGTCTTCATCTTCCGGAGGAGCCTCGGTATCAGCGGGAACGGAGGAAAAGCGTACGCAAACACGCTGAACCAGCCGATGGAAAAAGCATTTCCCAGTGACCCCCGTTGGGGATGCCAGCTTGCGTAGCTTTGGCATTTGGCGTTCCCTGCCGTCGCAAAGAGATCGATCCTCGGGGTCCCCCATTGCGAGAAGACGTGGGCTACCGTGTCGCCGTTCAGCTCCCATTCGTGGGAGAGAGAGGTCTGTCTGCTGAGGGCGTCCGCTATAGTGTTGTCTTTTCCGGGAACGTACTCCGCTTTGAGGGAGAGCCCGTGCGCCACCAGCCAGTTCCAGATTTTTTGCGATTCTCGTGAGAGAGAGAGAGATCGCGTTCCCCCTTGTTTGTTCAGGTAGTGCATCGTCGTGGTGTTGTCTGTTTTGACGAGCACCTGGGAAGTTCCGATACGTGGTAGGAAGGCCTGCAGAGCCAGATACACTGCTCTTAGCTCCAGTAGGTTGATGTGTAGTTGTTTCTCCTGGGCGTCCCATTTTCCGCTGACGCGAAGGTCCAACAGTACTGCTCCCCAGCCTTCCAGCGAGGCGTCTGTCGTGATGACCAGTGGTGCCGGTGGCAGGAGGAACTGCAATCCGGCCGTCAGGTGCGTTCGGTTTCTCCACCACAGAAGGGCCTTTGTGATGGCCGGTGTGATCGTGATAATGTCCTCGAAGGAGCCGGAACTCTGTTTCCATTGTCTCGCCAGCGCCTCCTGCAGGGGACGCATGCGGAGCCTGCAGTGGGGTATGAGGAGAATACACGAAGACATCATTCCTAGCAAGGAGGTGAATGTCCGTACCTTGATGCGAGGCTTCTTGGCCACCGCCGCGGCCAGGGACAGTATTTTGTTGGTCCTGTCCTCCGAGGGGAAAGCCTTCGCGCGCTTCGTGTCCAGGGTAGCCCCTAGGAAGGTGATCCTCGTTGAGGGGGTAATGCAGGATTTCTTGAGGTTGATCGTCAGACCCAGCTGTTGAAAAAGAGCGCTGCAGGCGTTGGATGAAGCCGTCGTGCCTTCCGGGGAAGGCGCCTTCACCAGCCAGTCGTCCAGGTAGGGGAACACCTGGTGACCTCTTTGCCGCAGGAAGGCTGCAACTGGCGCCAAGCACTTCGTGAAGATACGAGGTGCGGATTTGAGGCCGAAAGGCAAAACCCGGAACTGGTAATGTCTGCCCGCTATTTCGAACCGTAGGTACTTCCTGTGCCTTACGAGGATGGGTATATGGTAGTAGGCGTCTTGTAAGTCCAGGGAGACCATCGAGTGTCCTCTTTCCAGTGCTCCCAGGATCTCCTGGATTGTGACCATCCGGAAGGATTGACTCCGCAGGAAGGCATTGAGCGCCCGGAGGTCTAAGATCGGCCTCCACTTGTCCCCTTTCTGTTGGACTAGGAAGAAGTGGGAATAAAAACCCTTCCCCTTCTGGGACTTTGGGACCCTTTCGATGGCTCCCTTGACCAACATGGCGGATACTTCCTGGAGAAGGAGGTGCAGGTGTTTGTGAGCACGCTTCAGCGGAGGAGTGTTGGGAGGGGTGTTGACCAGTTCGAGGCAATGTCCAAATTGAATTATTTGTAGTACCCACCGATCCGTAGTGATTTTTTGCCAATTTTGGAGGAAGTGGGTCAGTTTTCCCCCAATTCGAAAGGATTGAGACGGTGGTGGGACTGGCTGGAGTAAATGGTCACTGGCGGCCGCCAGTGCCCTTCTTGGCGGATTTGCCTCTAAAGGACGACCTCCCATAGGACGACTGTCTGGACTGTTGTTTGTGCTGGGGCTGGTTCCTGTTGCCGTAGGAATAGGACGACCGATTCTGGTAGGAACCTCTGTAGGAGTACTGACCTCTGGAGCGGCCTCCCCGAAAGGACTGGTTCCTGGACTGGAGGGAGCCCAGAGCCCTCGCCGTATCGGTGTCTTTTTGATGGCCTGGAGTGCTTCGTCAATCTTCTCCCCAAAGAGGAATTGACCATCGAACGGCATGTCCAGCACCTTAGATTGGACCTCCTGCCGAAAGGACGTTGCTTTGAGCCAGCCTTGGCGGCGGAGCACGGCAGCCCCGGCCAATTGGCGGAATCCCGTCATGGCTGCGTCGATGGCGCAGTCGATAATTTCTGCCGCGGAGTTTTGTCCTTCCGCTAGAAGAGCTTTCACCTCGTCCTGGACCGCGGCTGGCAGACCTTGCAGATAGGGAGCTATGTCTTCCCATAGCTGACGGTTGTAGCGGCCCAGGAGGGCGATGGAATTCGCCACCTTGATGGACATGGCGGACGTGGTAGAGAACCGTTTGCCTATGGTGTCCAGCTTCCTTCCTTCCTTGTCAGGGGGCGCAGACAGGGGCGAGGAGGGGTTGCGGGATTGTTTTTGGGCCGCCTGAGTCACAACCGAGTCCGGTTTGGGGTGGCCGGTCAGGCAGGCAGGTGCGGTGTTCGGGGCCTTATATTTTTTGTCTAGGCGCGGAACCACCGCAGGCACCGAAGCAGGCGTGAGCATCAGCTTCTTGCCCTGTTCCCACAGAAAGTCTATAAGTGGAATAGACTTGGCCAATTTCTGGCTGTGTTCCTTGAAATCATGGAGGAAGCATTCCGTTTCCGCGGATTCCACTGCCATGTGAAACCTCCTTGCAGCTCTGTCTACTAGTTTGTGGAAACCCCCCACGTCCGCCGCCTCAGAGTGGCGCGGTCGCGGGGATGCCGGGGTAGACGAATGGTGTGATGACGCAGCATCGGCATCGTCGTCGTCTCTGTGGTCCGAGGCGACGTCTTGCACTTCGCCTTCCTCTAAGTCCGTCTCCTCCTCCTCGCTTTCCGATGAGGCCTCCGCCTGAGTTTGCGGTCGAGTGCGAGGTTGGGGTAGGTTCCGAGGACGGGCCTGGGGATCGGAAGGTGGCAAGGCCGATGGTTGCGTGACCGGCACCTGTGTACCGCTGTCGGCGTCCGGGAACCGCTGTTTATAGTCCTGCACCAGGGACTTTAAATCGTTGACCAGAGACAGTGGCAAACAGATCATCGGGGTGTTCACCGTGTCGACGTTCAGGGAGCGCCCCTGATACATAACTTCGTCCCGGATCTCGTGGACGTCCTGGTGTTCCTCTTGAACCTCCTGTTCTTCGTCTGACTCCTCACTCTGGAGTGTCTCCTGTTCTTGCTCGGGTGCCAACTCCACCGTTGGGTGAACCGAGGGCGTTGGAGTCGAGTGAATAGAGACTTCGACCAATCTCGATTCCTTCCAAGATGGCGCCGGGGTCTCTTCCGACGACGTGCGTGAAGATGGCGCGCCCGCCTTGTGCGTTGGTGACTTGGGCACCTCTGTTAGGGTCGAGGTCATCAAATTTTGCGGGGAAAGGAGTTTCGCCGGCTTACTGGTGGTAGGGCCTGGGACTTGAGATACCTTTGTCGAAGGCTTGCCTTTTGAACTTGACTTCGACCGTTTAGGTGACGATCCTTCGGTATGAGATGTTTTCGGTGAAGGCGTACCTGTAGATTTAGACCTCTTAGGTGACGAAGACGCTGTGTTCGTACCGGATGAAGGTTTCAGAGGAATGGTCGAGGAGACCGGTGCGCCTGAGGACGCAGTGGAGGTCGTCGTGGCCGTCGTGGAGGGCGATGAGGCCGTAGTGGTCGACACCGTGGTCGTGACCGAGGTGGTCCGCTTAGTAGATGGAGCGGGCTTCTTGAACCTCTGGCCATCCTTAACAGACACGGAGGAGGTGGTGGAACGTGCCTCCGAAGGTTTCCTGTGCGCCTTCTTAGGAGGAGTGTCTGTCTCTCCAGGGGACTGCACCCTGGGTCTCTTCTTGGAGACTTTGGAGGTCGCGGAGACACTACCCTCGGAAGATTCCAGAGTGTCTCGGACCTTAAGCCTGTCGAGCCATTCGCGAAGGCGAGTTTCCCTTTCTTTGACAGTCTTCTTTGGGAAGGCTCTACACACCCTACACTTGTCAGTGACGTGGTCAGGGTACAGGCAATATAAGCACAGGTCGTGCTTGTCCTCCGCTTGAATCCGCTGTTTGCCGCAGGAGGGACAGGCCCGTAGAAGGGCTGTTTTCTGCGAGTCCGCCATGGACGAAGCTTTCTTATTAGAGTCCGACATGTAGTCGAAGATTGGATATATATCCTTTCCGTATGAAGTGTACTTCAGCGAAGTTTGTAGACTTCGAAGCCAGGAAAACCTGAAGAGCTCAGGTTGGAGACTCCCTAGCACAACGTGCGGTAGAAAATCTGAGGGACTGAGGCTCCTCCCGGGAAGGTTCTAGAGGGAGGTCGGAGCTGATTGGCTAACGATGAGAGTTAGGTCCTTTTTACATAAGGACGTGGAAAGGCCCCAAAAGGGGAGGCCCTTCGGCCTATATTCTCTATGTATGTCCTTAGGACATTACTTTTTTATGTACCGGAGGCTCCCGTCTCGGCGACGGGGAATGATTCAGGCATGTGAATCTATGAAAGACACCCAAATACTGGATAAACATAGACGGCCTGTACATTATTTAGGAGGGTGCAGAGACAGAAGCAGTACACTTCATTGACAAACTCAATAACACCCATAATCCAATTCTGTCCCACACCATGAGCAGAATCTCAGTTGAATACCTTGATGTCAAGAGAGATTGTCGAATCCAGGATACTCATCAAATATTTCCACCACTCAACTGCAGTGTACAGTCTGGTACATGCCTTAAGCAGCCATGCTGCTGATGCCCTCAAGTGGAGTATCCCCTTTGGGAAGCTGCTGAGGGCCAAAAGTTATTGCAATACTGAGGAATCCTTTCTGATGGAACAAACTATCATGATTGACAGATTCAGAGAGAAAGGCTATCTGAAGTAGGTTCTCAATAGAGCCATGGACAAAGCCAAAAATGTTACTGGAGAAAAAACTCTTTTTGCTAATTTCTTTGACTCTGAACCCAACAGCATGATGGGACCAAGAATGTAAATGTAAATGTACAGGAATTTATATAGCGCAAATCACTAAGCGGTTTCTAAGCGCTTGCTTAGGGAACCCGTCCTGGTATTCCCCTGTGAGATAACCCCAGCAGGGTATCCACAAGGTAAAAGCCAGGCATCCCGCCGCGAGGGGCCGTTGTGGAGATTAAGCAAGCTATTGCCCAGAGTCGCAGAGTGTGAACCCGTGAATCGAGTAGGCACCGGAGGAATTGTCGAGTCCATGGACATTTTAGGACTCAAGACCCCGCCGAGCCGGGAATTGAACCCTGGTCCCGGGCTGACCTCTGCTTCCAGGTCTGCCTCCTCTAACCAGTGAGCCACACTTCTCCACAAGAATCATCACGACCTTCAACAACAGTCCCAAGGATATTCACAAAATCCTGACAAAAAAACTAGGACATATTTAAAAGCGACCCTGTAATCAGGCACACTATACAAGACAGACCCAGGGTCACTTACAGAATGGGACACAGTCTCAGGAACATGTTGGTCCACAGTGATATCTCCATCAAAAATCTGATTGGTCAACCTAATCTTTAGGGTTTCTTTCCCATGTGGCCATTGGAAAGCCTGTTAAAAGAGCATTATGCACAAGAAATACTCCACACCAAGCCCAGGCCAAATCTGGAGGATCACACATTTTCTCACATGTAGTTCTTGTTTTTTTTCTGGACTGTGCGTTGGACTATCTCGCACCACGCACAGCATGCTGCACCACATTGCACAACTCAACCACTTGGGCATGATTGAATGAGGGGATTTATGCTTTGCTACCTATGGCACTTTGGCACATTACCACGTCTTTCATACTGTCTGATGGTCAATGGTCTTCAAAGTATTCAACAAGAGCGACACACTATCTGGTCTGCCTCTCACTATCAAATCTTTTCGCTGGAGTCTTGTAACTGCCATTCTTTTGCCCTGACGTACACTAGGTCGACACATTCCAACCTTGTACTTGTATATTCTTGCATCTAACAGATGCATTCTACAGGCATTTCAGCAAACCACTGTGGACATTGAGGAACTGACCATCTTTTCTTTGTCTCTTTCTCTTTAATTTGCCAACCATGTACTATTTACGGAATTACTGTTCAGTCTGAGGCAAGATTGCACCCACCACATGGGGTAACACTATTATATCAGCATGATATGTTGAGCGCTACTCAGTCATAAATGCCCATTCCTGCTCTGATTTTCATGCATAGAATACCACAGTTGAGACAGAAGCTGCATGTTTGTAATGCCAACTTGGCTTTCCATCATGGCTGGCAAAATTTCCCACTGTTGCTTTACACAGGTCCTTTGTTTACGTCCATGATTGGGAAGCACCTAACTGATAACGATCTCTGTTTCGCAAGTGTTCAACAAACGCATTACAGGATGTGAATAAAGAAACAATATCAGCATCACAACGGTGTCCTGAACGTACGTGGATCTAATTGAACTTTTGTGAGGAGATTCATGCGGCATGCTCTACAGGCATCACCTGCCTCCCCTTCACAGGTCTTGAGGACCAGAAGGAGCTTTACGTGTGAGGATATATAGACATATACACTTAAGTGGAGTTTCCCTTATGGAGAGTTCCTTAAGGTGAGACATTGTTGCTCCAATGAAACAGACTTTAAGGAACAAGCTAGTGAGATGCTTAAAGATTACGAATGAGGAGTTATCCAGAAATTATCTTGAATGATGCCTTGAGAAGAGCAGGATTGAAAAGACGGGAAATATTACTGAGAACTAAGGATAATAGTGAGGAATAGAAGAATAAAACTCAGATCAGATACATTGCGGACTATAATACATTGAGGGGAAAGTAAAACATTTACTAATAGATAATTGGAAAATCTTGCAAATTGTTGAAGATTTGAGAGAGACACTTTCTGAAGCATCAAACATTACTTACATAAAAGCTCAATCCCTAGGAGATCTAACATGCCGTTACAAACCAGTTCATGAGCAAGGGAATATGAATACTTGGCTTCCGACCAAAGGAAAGGCCTTTTCAAATGAGCTAAATGCAAATCCTCTAAATAAGGCCAAAATAAAAGGGAATATGCGTATGTATATGGAAGGGAATACAAAATACAGGAGAGAATTACATGTGAAATAGAATCAGTAGTGTATGTCATGGAATGCATCTGTGGAATGAAATACGTGAGCAGTACTGTTAGATTTGGGGATCTCTAGTTGGCACAGGTAGGTACTTGTGACAAATAGGGACACTTGCCTCTAGTCAGGGTAAGGGGGTACAATCCTAAAATAACCCCTGCCCCCTGCTCACCCCCTTGGTAGCTTGGCACAAGCAGACAGGCTTATCTCAGACGCAGGGTGTAAAGCATTTGTGACCACATACAGTAACCCAGTGACAACCCTACAGATGGACACCATACAGTTGTATATTAAAAATAAGTATTCTTTATATAGACTTAACACAAGACCACAAACGACAAAAATACACAATACTATACTTAAGTAGTAGTTTTAGCTTAGTTCAATTTCAGTTCCTAAGATGCAACACTTTGTGCCAATGTACCTTACGATGCGTTGCGCTTCCACAACAAGCAATGTTGCAGCAATGCAAATGCTGCAAAGTTCCGGTGCAAAGAAATAAAGACGTGAAGATCTTCCAGATGCGGCACGCTTCTCTGATGATGCGAGAAGTCTAGATTTAATAAGTCCGCTGCGGCGGCAACACCCTAATTAAGTGATGCGATGGCAACAGCTACAGCTGCAACACTCTTCTCCGACGTTTGCAAGAAGATTCTACACAATGCGACAATTACAGTGGCGACATCCAAGATGCGACGGCAGCAGCTCCGATGGCGGCGCGCTTCTCCAGAGGATGCGAGGTGCTTACCTCAATGCGGTGCAATACGACAGCTACAGCGCCGACATTCAAAATGCGACGGCAGCAGCAATGGCGACACGCTTCCTCTTCGTTGTGGGACGCTTCTCTCGATGCGGTGCAATACATCAGCTTCAGCGCCGACATTCAAGCTGCGATGGCAGCAGCAGCGATGGCGACACACTTCCAATTTGTTGCGGGACGCTTCTCTCGATACCGTGCAATACGACAACTACAGCGCCGACATTCACAATGCAATGGCGGCAGCAGCAGCGATGGCAACACGCTTCTTCCTCGTTGAGTCGTGCTTCCAGCTCTTTGCGACACGCAGTCCCTCAGAGGCCCAAAACAGCAGCAGGCAGTTCCAAAGAACTCTGGGGAGCTGGGGTTTGAAGTCTGTTGTCCCTGAGACTTCAGCAGGAGGCAAGCTCTTTTCCAAGCCCTTGGAGATCCTTCACAAGTTGAAAGTAAAGCACACAAAGTTCTTTCTCCTCTCTTTGGCAGTCAGGCAACTTCTGCAGGCCAATCCCCTAATCAGCACTTCAGCTTAGGAATAGTCTCTCCTCAGTTTCTTCAGGTTCCTCTCCTCGGCAGAGGCTTCTTCTTGTAGTCCAAAAGTGATCTAATTTCCAGGGATCAGGGTCCCAATATTTATACCCCAAAATGTTTTGTCCTCTGAGGGCAGAGGGACCTTTGCCCAGTCCAAACCAGTTCTAGAGCACTCTGTTTACAGGACTCCTACAGGAGGTGGAGCCAGCATTGTGGAGGGAAAGCACTGCCCTGGTACACTTTGCTGACAAGATACCTTCTCTTCATTCACTGTGCAGGGCAGAGACATCAGCTGCACCCCAGGAGGTGGAGCCAGCATTGTGAAAGGCAGGCACAGCCCTATTCAGGTCCCAGGCACAACTCCTCCCACCCATCTTGATGCAGACCTCTCTATTCACCACTGGGCTGACTCATTCTGTCTCTTGGAATCCCCCAGCCCTGACACTCAAAAACACCAGACAAGGAACAC